>NC_064928.1:209250750-209862157 GCF_023897955.1 Schistocerca gregaria | reverse complement strand
AAAACAGTGCGACTGTGAAACTGTTGCATTCATTTGTTGCAGTTTATGTGACAATCTCTTATGTTTCCATCACTTTTTGGGGAGTGATTACCACATCCACAAGAAAGCATAAATTGGGCAAGGTAGAAGAATCTTTTTACCCATTCACCAAGTGTACAAGCTAGGTGGGTCGAAAACATATTCCTGTCATGTGACGCACATGCCGTTACCAGTGTCGTATAGAATATATCACATGTGTTTTCCTGTGGAGGAATCGGTTGACCTATGACCTTGTGATGAAATGTTTTCTGTTCCCAGTGGAATGGCACGTCCTTTCGTCCACTAATCGCACGGTTTTACGGTGCGGTCGCAAAACACAGACACTAAACTTACTATAGTGAACAGAGACGACATTGAGCGAAAGGACAGATCATAACTTTGAGAAAATAAAGAAAGTAAACTTTTTCACTTGAGGGAAGACTTGAACCAAGGACACCTAATTCTGCAGCTGCTCACGCTAACCACGGGACCACGGCGCTCCTGAGCTCACATTTTCCTTTATGTTTCATATCTTACGCATGGACTACTCAGTACGTATATTTTGCTTATTTTTTCCATAGTTACAATCCCAAAGAATGCAGGTGTAGACAGATGTGAAAATTACCGAACTGTCAGTTCAATAAGTCACAGCTGCAAAATACCAACGCGAATTCTTTACAGACGAATGGAGAAACTGGTAGAAACCGGCCTCGGGGAAGATCAGTTTGGATTCCGTAGAAATATCGCAACACGTGAGTCAATACTGACCTTACGCCTTATCTTAAAAGAAAGATTAAGGAAAGGCAAACCTACGTTTCTAGCTTTTGTAGACTTAGAGAAAGCGTTTGACAGTGTTGAATGGAATACTCTCTTTCAAATTCTGAAGGTGGCAGGGGTAAAATACAGATAGCGAAACGCTATTTACTATTTGTACAGAAACCAGATGGCAGTTATTAGAGTCGAGGGGCATGAAAGGGAAGCAGTGGTTGGGAAGGGAGTGAGACAGGGTTGTAGTCTCTCCCCGATGTTATTCAATCTGTTTATTGAGAAAGCAGTAAAGGAAACAAAAGTTTGGAGTATGTATTAAAATCCATGGAGAAGAATTAAAAACTTTGAAGTTCGTCGATGACATTGTAATTGTCAGAGATAGCAAAGGACTTGGAAGAGCAGTTGAACGGAATGGACAGTGTCTTGAAAGAAGGGTATAAGATGAACATCAACAAAAGCAAAAGTAGGATAATGGAATGTAGTCAAATTAAGTCGGGTGATGCTGAGGGAATTAGATTAGGAAATGAGACACTTAAAATAGTAAAGGAGTTCTGGGAAGCAAAATAACTGAGGATGGTCGAAGTAGAGAAGATATAAAATGTAGACTGGCAATGGCAAAGAAAGCGCTTCTGAAGAAGAGAAATTTAACATCGAGTATTGATTTAAGTGGCAGGAAGTCGTTTCTGAAAGTATTTGTATGGAGTGTAGCCATGTATGGAAGTGAAACGTGGACGATAAATAGTTTTGAGAAGAGGAGAATTGTGGTGGTATAGAAGAATGCTGAAGATTAGATGGGTAGAGCACATAACTAATGAGGAGGTATTGAATAGAATTGGGGAGAAGAGAAATTTGTGGCACAACTTGACTAGAAGAAGAGATCGGTTGGTTGGACATGTTCTGAGGCATCAAGTGATCACCAATTTAGTATTGAAGGGTAGTGTTGAGGGTACAAATCGTAGAGGGAGACCAAGAGATGAATACACTACGCAGATTCAGAAGGATGTAGGTTGCAGTAGGTACTGGGAGATGAAGAGACTTGCACAGGATAGAGTAGCATGGAGAGCTGCATCAAACCAGTGTCAGGACTGAAGACCACAGCAACAACTACAGTTCCACACAACTTCTTCCAGTTTTCTCGATTGATCCGTCTTCAGTTTTTCAAGGCCTATCCACTGTGCCAACTTATAACTAAATCTAAGGGGGGGGGGGGGGGGCGATGGGGAGGTTCCCTCGTCAATAGATCGTTCCGTGTCGGTTGCGTTACGGCAAGAACAACAGGGGAGTTGCGGTGACGAAATGCGCGGCTGGTCCCACGCTTGTATTGCCCGGCTACGTCGGAGCGCCCTGGTGTGCCTTTGTACCTTGTGCTGTGGGCGGGCTATGAGCCAGCTGTTGAGGTGGACCCTCACAGGGCAGGCCGCGGTTTCTCTTTCACAAGCGGGGCACACCCCCATTTCCCGCTCCCCCTCTCGACTGAATCGCCGGCAGTTGTTTCCTGGGCCCGCCATTGTTCCCGTCTCTACTGCAGTGGTCTTCCTGCCGCTGATTGAGCCGCCAGCGACGTGCACCCACTAGCACTGCGTCACTCGCCAATCACACACTGCGTGACGAAGGGAGCAGAGCCCCGCAACCAATGGCGGGAAGGAAATGAAGCTGCGCCCACGGTGATTGAATCGATCAATCAGGCCGGCGACTTAATGGGCGCAGTTCGTATTGGGTTATAGCCTAAATTCGTAGCGTTTTTCCGCAAGTTTAACAATCACAATAGACACACATAACAGAGACTTGAGTCATCAATAGGGTGACCACATGCAATTGTTTAAAAATGAGGACAAACGATGAAAAGAGGACACATCAAACAGGTCAACTGCAGACTTGGGTACCAACCGTCAGCTTTGGACAGGTCACGTGACTGCCGGTAATTACCTGTAAAATTAGCAGTTAATTCATCAGGTTGTCCTCCATGAGGTGGGTGCACGCAACGACTGTGGTTATGTTGGTTTAGATAGAGCAGCAATCAGTCGTAGAATTAAGTTGCTTTAATATGACATTTATAGTCACAACGCAGATCATATTTCGACTTGTCAGGTCATTATCAATGCTAAAACAAATACAAGAGTATATATTTTAATGTGTTTTACAAAAGTTATAAGTCCATCACATCGTTGTCTTTTAATGTTAACATTACATACCAGTGCAGAATTGTAGCAGCTGTTCGTGCTCAAGTGAATGCTTACACAGTTCAACCATTACTGTCGTAAAATTATATGTTGGTTTCACAGTTTTTTTGTCATCAGTCTGCTGACTGGTTTGATGCGGCCCGCCACGAATTCCTTTCCTGTGCTAACCTCTTCATCTCAGAGTAGCATTTGGAACCTACGTCCTCGATTATTTGCTTGACATATTCCAATCTCTGTATTCCTCTAGAGTTTTCGCCCTCTACAGCTCCCTCTACTACCATGCAAGTCATTCCCTCATGTCTTAGCAGATGTCCTATCATCCTGTCCCTTCTCCTTATCAGTGTTTTCCACATATTCCTTTTCACAGTACATATCGGTTATGCGTATGGCACCCTCTGAGTTTCGCCTGAAGTTTTCAGTTTTGACGACGTTTTTTGTAATATTTATGTTGTATAGTAACTAAGTAGTAACATGAAATTATTATGAGTAAAACTATGTAAAATTACAATTCTTACTTTTCCTCGTGTCTGTAATGTGCTGGATGTTTAAAATTACTATAGCACGTAACAGTGACAGTTTATGCTAAAACTAATTGAAAAACTGATATGGCTACGTAAAGTACGTTATAGGAAATATTGCATATTTTGTCGTGTTGGGACCTGTCTTAACTTAATTAGTTGTCACTTGACAAAAGATATAACGTGAGCGCTATTTACAAAATGCTCTTTGTTGGCGCTAGTAGCGCTTGTAAGCATCATTTCAATATGTCGTTCTTAGTGGCCGAGAAATAAGAACAATATGATAAAGCGTGATCTTTTGAACACTTATTTTGAAAAATGACAGTTTTACGCATTAATTGTTGCTAATAGTTACCCTCATGAGTTTGTGTGTTATTCTAATGCAATAAGTTACGTAAATACAGTGTTATGAAAGTGGTACTCGTTTAGATCTTATGCAAGTGGCTGCTACATAATGGCGTGAGGTTACGACTGATTTGCATTGTGACTATAAATGTCATATTAAAGCTACTTAATTCTACGACTGATTGTTGTTCTATCTAACCCAATAGTAGCTAATAGTTACTGATAGTCAAGTGGTGGTTAACTGAGCAATATAAAAAAATTGAAAACATTGATTGTGGCGACAGTGTGGCGTCAATTGTTTTGTTATATCAACAACACGGAATTGTTTACAAAGCGTAAAACGTAAGACCATTCACCTCCCTCCATTCGATGCACCGCTACCAACATCTACAATTCAAGCAGCAGTTGACGACATGTAAACTGCACTTCAACCTTCGGAATACAAATAAATTGCATGGCTATGAAACAATAAAATAAAACCGTGACAATCTGTCGAGTTATTTCTTTCATTTATTAGCCACTGAGACGTACGTTCCAGCTCCACATATCTTACATTCCGCTTAAAATTCATTTCTCCCTTTCTTGAAAGCTGGATATTTGCAGGAAAGGACATCAGAAAATGTACACTTTCGTTTAGGGCATAGCCAAATCTTTTACGTAACTCACAAATCACACGTGCACTACAGGAAGCCAAGCCGATACAAAGCGAACATACGAAACGAAAATTTTAAATAATCGATATTTGCATTCGCTTATAGGTCGATCAACGGTAACATCGACGATCCTGGTGCCACCTAATAACACCGCCTTCGTGCGTGTTTATCACGATGGCTGTGCCAATAGTTAAAGTATTTAAGAAAAGAACGATAGAACGGGACGAATTGTAAATTTAACTGTACTAGGCTCAAATTTGCGAAAAAGCCGGACACTGTAAAAATCCGCCCGAACCCCGGACAAAGAGCTAAAAAGACATGTCCGGATTGATCCAGGCGTCTGGTCACCCTAGTCATCATCAATATACAGGGCTATTCCATACTATGTATTAATAATTATTTGATAATTAGAAATGTGATAAATGATCAATGTGTCCACCGATGGCTGCACGGCACACATCGACGCGGTCGCAAAACTCGTACACACGCGAAAGCCTATCTGCTGTTACTGAGTGCACGGCAGCAGTGATCCGGTTCCCCAGATCGTTCAGCGTCGTCGGTAGAGGCGGGACCCAAACAGCTACCGCCACATAATCCCATAAGAAATAGTCAAATGTTCAAATGTGTGTGAATTCCTAAGGGAGCAGACTGCTGAGGTCATCGGTCCGTACATTTACACTCTACTTTAACTTATGCTAAGAACACACACACACACACACACACACACACACACACACACACACACACACGAGGGAGGACTCTAGCCTCCGCCGGGACCAGCCACACAGTCCGTGACTGCAGCGCCTTAGACGCACAATCCGTGATTGGCGCCTTAAACCGCGCGGCCACCCAGCCCGGCTAAGAAGTAGTCGCTGGGTGTGAGATCAGGAGATCTCCGAGATCGCGTTCTCGCTTCCCGAGCACGGGGTCTCGGGTTAGATTCCCGGTGGGGTCAAGGATTTTAAATTCAAAATTAACAGCCTCAGTTGCGGAGTCACCTAGATTTACCTAGGTTTCAATTGGGATCACCCAACCTCCTTCAGAATTACACTTACTAATGCTTGTCCATAATGGACATTGTCAAACTAAAAATACAAATATGGACAAACATTAGTAAGTGTAATTCTGAAGAAGGTTGGGTTATCCCAATTGAAACCTAGGTAAATCTAGGTAACTCCGCAACTGAGGCTGTTAATTTTGAATTTAATATTTATACAGTTGCTGACAGGGCCGCGAAATGCTGAAAGTATTCAAGGATTTTACCTGCTTCAAGATGACTAGGTATTTGTGTTGTCCTCCTCATTTCATAATCATTCATCAAACTGGCAAGATTGGGATGAGGAAAGGTTGTAATTATTCTGTCCTAAGACAGGTCATTTGCTTCAACTGTGTTTCTTATTTGTCTGAACACCTACTTTTTACGTCCAGAGTTTTAAAAAAAAATGTTGTTAATTTAGGATACATATGACGTAACAAACGGCGTATATTACAGTATGAAATGTCAAAACGAAATTAGCAAATAAAAAATTGCGCTCCAACCCAGGATCGAACCCACGACCTCCTGCATGCTGACCCAAAACTCTATCCTCTGCACCAACTGTGCAGTACACTCCACATCGGCCTAAGTAAGGTAGTTACTATACAAGTGTTTACAGTGTTGCCAGATTGCTACTCTTTAACGTCCTTTTTCTTACGGATGCACTCGCCGGACGAAATTTTGCAACAGACATTTTTTCATCGCTGGCATGTGAGAAGTCGCGCTGCGAAGTCTGTGTGCGGAGTATTTCGCTTCACCCTGTATACACGAGGGCGCGTTGAAAAGTAATGCCTCCGAATTTTTGTATGAAAACGCTTAAAGCTTTTTAAATACCACGACCGTTATTAACATGTTATATCTATATTCTTCATGTCTACATACTTATTTCTGAAAATAGTCACCCTGGCGACGAACACATTTCGCCCAACGAGGGACCAGTTTGTTGATACCGTCACTGTAGAATCTTTGACATTGTTAACGGAGCCACAACCTATTCTCTGTTTGCACCGCCTCGTCACTATCAAACTGAAGGCCTCGAAGTTATTTACGTTCTGGAGAAAGATGAAAATCGGAAGGGGGCGAAGTCGAGACTGTACGGAGGATGATCGATGACAGTGAACACAAGGCGTCGGATTGTTGCAGCTTTCATGTGTGTTCTGGTATTGTCATGCTGAAAGAGAGTGTGCTCCATGTGTGGACGAAATCTCGGAATTCGAAACTTGATTATAACAAGCTGTTTCTCACGCACTGACTTAGTTGCGTTACACACCGCACGTTACATGTAAAATTCGGCGCCCTCTGTCGGCACAGGGCTGCAAATATACAGACGTGAAGAATAAAAATTATTATATTAATAACGTTTGTTTTATTTAAAAAGCTTTGAGAGTTTGCTCATTAAAAATTCGGAGGCATTACTTTTCAGTACGCTCTTCTTACCAACAGCAGCTATCTCCGAAATTTTAATGCGAATGGGGAAAAAAGTAACTAAGTAAATACTTGCTTTTTCGCTGTATCCTGACTCTTCGGTAAGGAATACTGTCGCCATATTTCATCTGTTGCAGAATCTTAAAATTTCGTCTGAGATCAAACATATTTAGGTATGATCTCCTTTACGGATTCCACAAACATCGTCGATTTGAAACCTAACTCCTACGTTAAGCAATTTTGACTATTTTTCGACCTTGACTGTCTCAAAAAAATATGTAGAGGTGTTTTTAAATTACCGCTACCAGTCACAAACTTTTATGACTACTGTATTACTTATTTATTTAGCGACATGTTTCGAGGGAATACCTCATCTTCAGGCTACATGGCGTTACAAAAACAATTTTACAATTAAGTCATACTGATGTTACATAGTTTTTTTAAGTAAATGCCATGTTATCCTGTGGAAGAAGAGAAAACCTATGCGATGTCACTTCGGAAGTTGGACTGATATTTGCATGAAAATGTTTCGTAAAAGGCACTCACTTTGTTCTTCTGGCGTGCCAGTCTCGTTGTGATGCGCTGAGGTGCTCCCATTTCCGTGTTTCTCTTGTCTTTCTTGGTCACTGTTCTCAAATTTTCACTAACGTAACAGTGACATGAAAACACGATCACAAAAACCAATCTGTAGTGCAGTTGACAAGATCTTGGAAGAAATGGAAATACTCATCTATGGCCACATGGTGAATAACGAGATCCTAAATGAAATGACAGATTTCAAAAATTCACATTTCTTTTACCATTTTACTGCAGCACTCTTAGAATAAAAGATACGTAACATGACAGTCGTTTGACTCTAGCCCCAGCAATAGCTTAGAAATATGCAAAATAAATAGTTTATACATGGTGTGTACAATAATATTGTAACAGATGCTCAGTTTGTAATGTATTTCGTCAACCTACATCTGTAATACGATAACAAGACGTGCAGAAGACACGTAAACATCTGACGCCGCACAGAACGAGAAATAGTCAAAACTAAACCGGCTGTATTTCGACCGCCATATTGTCCACTGCCCTACAGATTTGTTTTTGTGATCGTGTTTCCAAGTTACTGTTACGTTAGTGAAAATTTGTGAACAGTGACCAAGAAAGACAAGAGAGCCACGGAAATGAAAACACCTTATCGCATCACAACCAGACTGCCACGCCAGAACAACAAAGTGAGTGACCTTTACAAAACATGTTCATGCAAACATCAGTCCAGCTTCCAAAGTAACATCGCCTCTTACTAATTTTTCTCTTCTTCCACAGGATAACCACAGCATTTACGAGAAGACTATGTAACATCAGTATGACCTTATTGTAAAATTGTTTGCCATTTAGCCTGAAGACGAGGTGTTGCCTCGAAACGTGTCGCTAAATAAATAATACAGTAGTCATAAAAGTTTGTGACTGGTAGCGGTAATTTAAAAAGCCTTTACAACTCCTGTTTTTTCTCATACGACATCCTGAAGTACACGGTTCATGGCTATCAGGTGGATCCAATATTCGTGAATGTGATCAGTGAGCCGGTTGGAGTGGCCGAGCGGTTCTGGGCGCTATAGCCGGGAACCGCACTGCTGCTACGGTCGCAGGTTCGAATCCTGCCTCGGGCATGGATGTGTGTGATGTCCTTTGGTTAGGTAGGTTTAAGTTCTAAGGGACTGATGACCTCAGATGTTAAGTCCCATAATGCTCAGAGCCATTTGAACCATTTTTTTGTGATCAGTGTTCGCCACTGGTAGTCAACAAATGGCTCTAAGCACTATGGAACTTAACATCTGAGGTCATCAGTCCCCTAGACTTAGAACTACTTAATCTTAACTAGCATATCCGTGCCCAAGGCGGGATTCGAACTTGCGACCGCAGAAGCAGCGCGGTTCCGGACTAAAGCGCTTAGGGTAGTGAACGAGGCACCTGTGCCCGCTAAATCACTATTACATTAGAATCGGTGAACGGTTAGAAAATTCTACTAGTAACAGAGATAACAAAAGTGGGTTGTAGGTAAAAAGGTTGACTACCCCTGGTATACACAATCATTTATAATTTTTTTTATTGTCTGATTTCATGATGTATTTGCGGGCAATGCTATAATTTGTCGAATAAAATTTTGTACAAAGGAAAAATTTTCTGTAACAATACAGACTACGGAAGACGAATGTTTAGAGTTTTGTCCTAGTCCGACACACACAGTTTTAATTTGTCAGACGTTTAAAGATTAGTAGTCGCTTCATTTCTGTGATGGTTATTTTTCCGGCAATACACGACGCAGCCTCCAAAATCCGCGGACGTCACGGTCGCGAGACGTGTGACAAGTGTTCAGTTCTTGAGGAAGGACTTTCTCCGCCAGATAAGCTGCGAGGCTGCTCAGAAGACTACCCGACGCGTCCCAGCTGGTGGCCCGCGGCTCCATCCTCTTCTGCTTCCTTACTGGGAAGACTGGGCGACCTTGGCTCCTCTTGGCATCTCGTCTTCCTCCTCTACACCCGCACTGCCTGCATCTTGTTTATTTTCCCGCGGCTCGCCACGTGGGATCGCCCGGGGCGGCGTGTTTGTGTGGACTGAGGAGCATGCCGCCGCTGTGAGAGCCACCTGTCGGCGCGCGGCCGCACCACGACCACCTGATGTACCTGTCGCGGATATCGGAGGGCGCCACGGGCGCGCCTCTCAAGTCGCCGGGCGCCGACGTCAACGATGACGTCATGGAGGCGTGGAGTAAGTAGGGTGCAGACGTGTTGTGTTGGTACGGAATGTGTCCACTTCCGGAAGTCATTTGCAGCATTTAGCCCCTCTGTGATTATTACTCACCTTACTGCTCTCTTAATAACTGCCGCAATGGCCGGCTTGCCATGTACGTAAACAACCCTCTTGGTCTTAGGCGGGGTATGACACAGTGACCTCCAGGTCTGGGGATAAATATGTAAGCAAAGCATTACCAAGTTCTAAACAAAGAATCAAAGTATTTCCAGATTCTGTTAGGATTAGTTGAAATAACAACCACGTGAGGAATCTACCTCCACAATTTTTTACTTTCTTCTTTTTTTGTGTAACTTTACCATCCTCCATAAAAAGAATACATGAATATCAGAACATAAAACATTTTCCTTGTTAGTTGCATGATCCATAGATCATATGAACGAGTCTTTTATCGATTTCTGTATACATGATCAGTATTAACATTAATGAACATAATTCCAGCCCCACTCACGCAACTAGGCTTAAAAAAACAAGGGTAAGCTACCTATCAGACATGTTAAGTTATTCGGCAAATAATCAAAGATTTTTGTTGCTGCATATTGAACTCCTTTCTGAGCTACTGAAATCTTTGATAATTAATAATAGTCATTTTTCCCTTTAGTCTTATTGGTATGGACAAATCTCCTTTCTTCTTAAATTGTGATGCATTACTTGTGGGGAATTTCATTAGCGAATATGTGTATTGTAAAGGCGCAGTTAAAACGCCTAGCTCCTTAAAAAGTTTCTTACTTAACGTCCGTGGGTGAACACGACATCTCTCTTTTTGTTCGCTTTTGTGCAATCAGTATTTTCTTTCTAAGTGATGAGTTACCCCAGATAATCATTCCGCAACACATTATTGAGCGGAAATATGCAAAATATATCAGGAGGTTTATTGGTTTGTTTCAAAGATAAGCAAGTATAGGAATAGCAAAAGAGCTGAACTTAATTGCTTAAGAAGCTCCACATTACGTATCTTTCACTTAAAGTTGTCATCAATATGTACACTCAAAAATTTTTGAACATTCTGTCCTTCTTACTGACTTGTACTCATGTGTCTCATCTAATGTTAGTACGACTCTGTTATACAGGATTGAACATAATGTGTTTGGGAAGAGTCCATTTTTTCGAGAACCACTTTATAATTCTTTGGAAAACATTTACCAACTTTTCTGTTGCTTTCTCTGTAATGGGATTTATTATAATACTAGTATCATCTGCAAAAGTACCAATTCTGCTTCTTGAATTTTAAGTGGACGGTCATTCACATGTTCACATATGTAAGGAATAGGAATGGTCCCAAAATTGAACCCTGTGCTCCTGCCTTTGTGATTTCTTCCCAGTCACTGAAATTTTCTGGGCTTCGAACGTTGTTTCAGTTATTCAGCACAACCTTTTGCATTCTGTTTGTTGACTATGTTTGTTTACTGTGCGTTAAGTCGTAAGTTCCACAGAACTTCAGGTTTTCTACACAGTCAAACATCTTGTAAAGATCACAGAAAATACCAATTACCGATATCTTTCTAGCTTCGGCATGTACTATTTGATGAGAGAACACATAAATAGCATTCTCCGTCGAGCGACCCTTGTGGAATCGAAATTATGGTACGCTAAGTAAATTGTTTCCACTGAAATTTGAAGCTACTCTTGAGTATAATACTTGTTCGAATATTTTTAATCAAACAACGTTCTGTTTGGGATTATACTTAAGAAATCTGATTCCTGTCTCCAGCCGTGGTTACATTATAACATCCCACGCACGTTCGGCGTCTTCTTTTCACACTAGACTTCCAGACCGAGTCACTCCAGTTATGAACAGACCGTGTTTAACCACATGGAGAATTACAAGCAGCATTTCGTTTTTATTTACTGGGCTACCGAAGAGCATAGTAAGTCACTCCTCGCCTTGAGTCTATAACATTACTGAGCTGTGGTTCACCTCACCATGCCTTTTCACCAGCTGTGCGTGTAACTATTTGTAGAAAACGAAGACTCAGCTGAAGTTGGAAGTGTAATGACCATTTAAGGGGAGGTTTACTATCTCGTACCTTCCAAACTTCACAGAAGCTCTCCTGCGAACCTTGCAGAACTAGCACTCCTGGAAGAAGGGTTCGAGTCTCTGTCCGGCACACAGTTTTAATCTGCCAGGAAGTTTCAAGAATCTCAATATTTGCGATTCCCTACACGCAAATTCTGGTGTCCCCCCCCCTACCCCCACCTCACTGTTTTTATTTCAGAGCATCTCCAACGCAGGCATCACAACGCGAATAAGAATACCAAAATAGATACAGCAGCAGCTGGTGACACTGTAAACAGTAGGCACACAACCAATACACACACAGTGAAAGTGAAGTGTTTGGGTGAAATGTGCTTGCAAACGCCAAAATCTCATTTCTCGCTGTATGCAGAAAAACCAAAAAAAATTGGAGGAGGACGCAAAAAGTCTCAAAATAACTTGATAATTGGCTAATCAGTGTAAGAAACAATTCTATGATTCTACATATGTTGTAGAATGCATCTGTTGATCCAATTTTTATATTCAGTCTCATCACTTTAACAACAATGGATGAAAGCATGTTTTATTGTGCTGTTGTATTTTACTCTATATATTGTTAATAAATACAATGCCCATGTCGGACGCTGGTACTATTAAATGTAAAAATGCCTTATCTGTTCGCAATGTAACAGATATTACATCTGATTCCAGTATGCACCCTTATACGTTCTTTGTATGTAATTTTTGTTTGTGTAATCTTAGCCATTCAAGAGAACGCCACATTAGAATTTATTGTACATAATTTTTCTTATCTTTTGGACGCTTAAATTAATTTCATCGCTCTACCAAAGTCATATTTTACTGGCCCATATACCACATACATCTGTAACTTAACATTCTTATTGCTCTAACTTCTTTGAAACTAGTGTTTCTGTTACACATTCGAAGGTAGTCCACGTTTTTTTTAGTGTTGAGAATGTGCGCTGCCAAGAAAAGTAATATAGTCGCTGGTATAGTAGTTTACAGAGAATTTAATAGCGCTCAAGTAATGCATTAGCGAAAATGTCTTAACTTCATAACGCAGAAAACACACACATGACGAATTCATAGAACAGAAACACCAACCGCGTAAGTTTTAGCAACATTTCCTGTCTTACTAACTTAAAGATCATTGGATGAATGTGTCTGTGACGCTCAGAATAAGATAAAAATTCTCGCAGGTTTACCGAATTTTGAACGAAAACTCTCACGCCAGTAACGAACACAAAACGAGGCCCCAGCGGGAAAGAAACGAAAGCTGTAAGAACAATCTGCAGATGGATTTGTAATAAATGCGAACCTGGTAATTGTTTGAGTTAAATAAACTTCTGTAAACCATACTTGTGGCTGGCTGCTGCTTACATTTTAAACCTTATTATCGAACAAGTTACACCTGAGACATGCTGCAGCGAGTCTGCCAAGAAATCGGCTCCATATAGTACGAGCACCACATAGCCAATTGAAGTCACTTTCAATCTGTTTACCTGTAAGGTAAAAAAACCTTATGCAGTTTTCGAAAAAAAGAAAAAAGAAAAAGTAGGAGGGAGGGAGGTCATTGATCTCCCTGTCGTCACCCCATTGGGATTTTCCAAGCTTTCCGTCACAGTGAAAAACTATAATCACACACCAAATGAAACTATGTATTTCCAGAGACGTTTTCAAGTCTGACATCTATGATGCAGATTGAAGTGACAAATGAAAATTTGTGCCAAGGCTGGGGTTCGAACCTGGGTCTCCTGCTCAGTAGACAGATGTATTAACCACTACACCACAATGGCTTTGCACAAACTACCTTCGCACGTCTCTCTCCTCTAATCCAAATTCTCATTCATAACTCAGTCCACTTGGTGTTCCACCTAAACTCGAACAGCCTTGCGCAGCTGTATAGAGTAGCACCTAAGCATCAAACGAAACGCAGGCATAGCTGCGTCAGTCAAATCAAACAGAATGGTTCCAGAGCCCTTTTAGAGTCCTACACATCTATGATTTATATATGCCTGGGTTTCAAGCAGGTTCGGTGCTGAGGTGCTATTCCAATACATTCGGAGAGCCTCTGCAATTCTGTTAGAATTTGGGGGAAATACCAGTGGGCTGACGCATGAGTGGGAATTTGGATTGAGGATGTAGGCGTGCAAGGATAGTGCGTGAAATTGTGCAAGCCACTGTGTAACGATTGTAGCTGAATGTTACTGAAGTTTCTTCTGGCTGGTCCATTGATAAATGAATGTGAAATTTTCATGGTAAACAAAATGTCATTCACATTAACATCCGAACTGCACACTTGGCATGTAAACATAACACAGACTTTACAGATCTCTTTGACTTCCAAACAGACTCTCTAGCAGACTCAACAACAACTAACTGACTGACTGAAATCCATTGAATGAACTGAACTGTCGCAGAATCGCTTTGTATAGAATTTTAACAATAACTTCCAAAATAGTCCATTATTAAATTTGCACAATTTTAATGTTAATATTAAAATTTACAAAACGTAAAGACTCATATTACAGCCGAATAAGGTATAAAATACAATTTTCTAATAACAATCTTCTGTAGCATTGTGACCTTTAATTACAATAATACCTCTCGTATTATTTTAGTTACATAATTAATTACAGCTTGGATTCGGTTCCTAACATATACTGGTAGTACAGAGCTCGTGCTTTACTCGATTAAATACATAGAAAGTACAGATAAGGCATCAATTTCTGCAAATGGAAAACTGTGAGATGTAAACAGTTGGAAAATTAATTAGAAATTTAATTACAAGGACTATTAATTGCAGAGGAAGACATAAAAATAAATAACAAATGAAAATACATCGCTTGGTAATAACTTTTAAGCTGCTTTTCAAGATAATATGGTTCTTTGTGTTACTCGATTGTAATTACGGTAATTAGAGGCGCCGGCCGCCTATGCCAACACTTCTACATCATTTTATTACCTGTTCCTGTTTATTTATTCCTTCAGTTTGTCAATTATCTACATCTACATCTATAGTCCGCAAGCCACCTGAAGGTGTGTGGCGGAGGGTACCCTGAGTACCTCTATCGGTTCTCCCTTCTATTCCAGTCTCGTATTGTTCGTGGAAAGGAGGATTGTCGGTGTGCTTCTGTGTGGGCTCTAATCTCTCTGATTTTATCCTCATGGTTTCTTCGCGAGATATACGTAGGAGGGAGCAATATACTGCTCGACTCTTCGGTGAAGGTATGTTGTCGAAACTTTAACAAAAGTCCGTACCAAGCTACTGAGCGTCTCTCCTGCAGAGTCTTCCACTGGAGTTTATCTATCATCTCCGTAACGCTTTCGCGATTACTAAATGATCCTGATTATAATTTTGTTAATGACAACAATCTCTTGATAATGACACTATACGTTTTTCCAGAACCTTCTATTTGCTTCCACAATGAATATAAAGTATTATTAGGAAATTGGATACACACACACACACACACACACACACACACACACACACACACACACATACAAGTCCCTAGGAAGCACTAAATTGTCCGATTATTATCCGGATCCATATAAAAAAAAGGTGGTATCAGACATTTCATATGAATTTTGGGCAAGGCTGTATCATAACTGTACCGAGCGAGGTGACGCAGTGGTAGTCACTGGAGCCGCTTCTGGAAGACGACGGCTCAAACCCGAGCTCCAGCTGTCCTGATTTAGGTTTTCCATGATCTCCCTATATCACTACAGGCAAATGCCGGGATGGTTCCTTTGAAAGGCCTCGGTCTCTTTCCTTCCCTATCTCAGTCTCTGATGACCTCGACGTCAACGGGACGTAAAATCCTATCTTCCTTCCACATTCAAGCCAATGGTTAGCACATCTGCCTACTGTGCAGGTGTCTTGGATTCGAATCCCGGCTTTGGTACAAATTTTCATTCGTTGCTCCAGTATGAATATAAAAGTTCAGAGGAGTTATGTGTGGGGAACGTGGTGGATACTCCAGAGCACCTCTACGGCCTATCCATCTTCCTGGTAGATTTTCGTCGAGATACGCCCTAACACGATTCTGGTAGTGGGCTGGGGCACCATTTTGTTGAAAGTAAACTCTTCCGTCTCCATACAAGTCTCGGATGGCAGGTAAAATAGATGTCTGAAGCTTGTGAAGTTACACCTCACCGGTAACTGTGCCAAAGAAGAATGGACCAATCAAGCCCCGGTAAGACAACCCACACCACACATTTACTCCTGGCAAATTCACGGCTTTGTCTACACGAACGTTCAGATTTTCGGCGGCCCAGTAGATGCAATTGTGGCGATTTACTGTACCATTGAGTTTGAACTGTGCCTCATCAGATCACACAATCATCTCTGCAAACTCGTCATTGCGCACCATGTTAGTAAACCACTCGCAGTACTCCATTCTACGATCTGGGTCGTCCTCGTTCATTGCGTGTAGCAATCGTGGGATGCAGCATTTCCACTTCGCCATCTTCAAAATTCGCCGAACACTTGAGCGACTCACTCCAGTTTCACGGGCACACTGTCTCTCAGACTTCTGTCGTGAGCGAGTCAATTGTAACACACGACGGGAGTTAGCTAGACTTGTTACTGTTACAGGTCGTCCAGATTGTTGTGTACATCTTTAACACAGCCTTCAGCTTCAAATTTGTCTCGAATGCGACGAAGTATTAAACGTGTCGGTGGCTCTGTTTGATACACATTTCGCCATTGCCGTTGAACCTCATTAATGTTTTCGTGCTTAAAATACCACTTCAAAACTGACTTCCTTTCCTCGAATGTAAGCCTTGCGTCAGCCATGTGTTTACTCGAGTAACTAGGTGCAACTAAGAACAAAACACTATCTGGAGACTGTCATCCGACAAAACAAAACACAATACAACGTTTCTGTGGTGAGTACCGGAACTACAAACTATTACGCTATCAGAGATGATACAACTCCGTCAGTTAGTTTGCCAGTTATGGACTTTTTAACAGTGGGAACACTTTTTTGGATCCCTCTGTCTAAAAATAATAGCTTGTCTTATTTTCCACAAATTAGTGTGGAGGAAACTCCACGCAATGGTACCTCTAATAAAGGTCGCCTATTGAAGTATTTGTGATGGGCAAAACATAGATGTGAATTCCGTGGATAAAATAATAAAATCCAACCATCATGCGAATCTTTGACGCCGTACCAATGTCACCCACACTAAACTCGTTGGTTCGTGTTTAAAATAAAACTGCAGATGACATGGTCAACGTCTAAAAATCAAATGGCATGGCGATAAAGACCCGCATTAGGATTGCATTTTACACACGCAATTCACTCCTACGTTGTGCCCGTTACCACTACATTCAAAAGCAACATTATGGATACTGTTAGATGGAGCTTCCATCACACTGATTTCTTGAAAATAAGAAACGTGATTATACTTCTTCACTGTGACCGAAGTAGCTTGAAAATGCCCGAGGAGGCGAAATCAGCAAATAGCGCAAAATAATGACAAAGTGAAACTTCCAGACAGATTAAAACTGTGTGCCGGACAGAGACTCGAAGTCGGAACCCTTATCTTTCACGTGCAAGTTTCGCAGGAGAACTTTAGTGAAGTTTGTAAGGTACGAGATAAGATACTAACGGAAGTCAAGCTACGAGGACGGGTCGTGAGTCGTGCTTGGTTAGCTCAGCCGTTGGTGCACTCGCTCGCGATTGGGAAACGTCCTGAGTTCGAGTCTCTATCCGGTACACAGTTTTAATCTGCCTGGAAGTTTCATATCAGTGCACACTTCGTTGCAGAAAGACATAAAATGTTTATTTTTTTTTAAAAAAAGCTTATGCAGGACAATGGCTTTCCCGAAGAAATCTGCAGCGGCTATGCACCCATATATAAAGGAGAGTCGGCCCTTCAAAACTACGGTTCTGTAGTTTTGGTACAGTACATACTGACGTAGTAGATGGTAGCATTACCAGCAGTGTTAGAAAAATTGGTATGGAAAGAAAAGTAAACGAATGTATGAGAGAGAAATCGACACCTTGCGACTTCCCTTTGGTTTTTTTCTTTGAGTGTTTGTTTTGCACATAATTAGAACAGAAAATTATTCAGTGGTAGTGTATTATACTCTTACACAATATAAATTCAGTTTTATCAATAATAAACATTTGTTGATGACATAACTTCTGCCCTTTTATATAACCAGAGCAATTAATTTCGATGTAAGGAGCTTACTTGGGGAAACATGAAAAAAATTTTATAATTTATTGTTGTTATTTTGTACTCAATAGAACGTTCATCATGATGAAAGGTAGGAGTTACATATTATAATTGATAAATGCGAAAATTGTTATGAATAACAGAAATATGATTCATGTAAGTTCGACGAAGTATTGAAGCGATGTATCATATATGTTTGTTTTAAGAATTTTTTGTTTTACCTTTTTCTTGAAGAAATTGTTTTCTAGTGTTATATGATAGATGTGTATCGTTTTCTTTATTTTTACAACGACACCCCTCTGTTTCACGTTACAGACCAACAACTTTCGAATTAAACCTGAATTAAACTGTGACAATTTGTTTGCTGTAAATGCTCTATATTCTTCAGTAACAGACAGTCGCATAAATAAGTAGAACAAAGATGTTGTTCAGATTACCCGGCCCTTTATATACCCTCATTCGGTTTCTAGACGTTTCACCGCCTCAGCATTTTTGGGGAATCAAGCAAGACACTGACGACATACATAATGAAAGCGAGCGTTATGCGGCAGCGCCCGGTCGGTATGCAACACACCTGACGTACAGGAAATGCGGGTACGACCTTAACTGACCAAGGCTACTAGGAAAGTACTGTAGTGTGTGCTTACTTACGGAAGAGTACGGTAGTGTGTGGTGGTTTTACAGCTCTACAGAAGACGAAAAGTTCTACAAGTCATTGATATAAGTTTTCGAAGTTGTGAGGTCTTTGTAGAAACGCCGTGTATGTTTCGGAGGTGATGCAGTGGGCCAGAAAGATAGTACCGGCGCCTGCTGTTGCGCTGTGTTCTCACGTCACATCACATTACGTGACGTGACGTCACGGCGTGTTTTCCTGCTGGCCATTAGAGGGGGGCAATTAGGTGACGGCTGAGTCGGCGTTTAGCGGCCAAGGCGCAACGCAACACAGCGGACTCTTGCACGTATCTACGAGGCAATACGCGCCAGCACACACATTATTTCCAGCAAAACGTAACACACTATATTCTGACTGGCATCTGCTGTCAGCAGCACAAAACAAGATATCCGGCAACTTTCTGTTTCGATTTTTCGGTACTTCCCGTCGGATCTGTCGCACATAGGTGCAAGCGCCACAATATTTCATCGAAGCAACTTTTCGGCGTCTTCAGGCGGCGGTTTCAGCTGCAAGACGCGACTGGTAATCTATGCCGCCAGGGACACCAATAACGAATGGAAGGTGAGAGACTCACAGTTGGGTGAAAGTAGCGCTCATATAGTGCCCTCTCCCGGGAGCTAGTGAGAGGCCTTTCGCTAGCATGCATTGGTCAGTTACTATCCTGCCGTAGGCAAATCTCCGACAAACAAATGACCAGGGGCCGATGGCTTACCGACAGAATTTTATAGGATTAACAGGGCAGTTACCAGGACTACAGTGACGCAGACAGTGAAAGTAGTACAGAGGAGAACGAAACTATCGAAAGAGTTCGAGGATGGCAAAACAGTACTCATTCGACGTGCCGTGGATCCATGGAGCAGCTTGCTGATAAAGGGGAGTAACGTTCTGAAATCCTCGTGGTCACGTGTTTCATTGTCTACCTGCCCTCCTTATTATTTTCTGGTTTGTACCCGACCCTCAGAGTTTCACTCGGTCGGCTCTTTGGTCATAAATATAGGCCTTAGTATTCTACTAGTCGTTGTTTGAAAATTTGTCCCGCTGTTACATTGCCTTTCCTTTCTGGTTAGTACCCGATCATTGTTCTAATCAATCAGCTCCTGATCGTAAATACAGCCGAACAACTCTACTAAGGCACAGACTGCCGTTAAACAAAGAAGGATCTTGTGGTTAGATTTAGACGTTGACCGGTTCAATTCAAAAAATGGTTCAAATGGCTCTGAGCACTATAGGACTTCACAGCTGAGGTCATCAGTCCCCTAGAACTTAGAACTACTTAAACCTAACTAACCTCAGGACATCACACACATCAATGCCCGAGGCAGGATTCGAACCTGCGACCGTAGTGGTCGCTCGGCTCCAGACTGTAGCGCCTACAACCGCACGGCCACACCGGCCGGCCCGCTGAGTGAGTTCTCTTGTAATAAGTGTTCGCAAGTAATGTTTTAAGACGTTCCGTCAGAGCGGTCTTAATAACTTACAATCAGTTTAACCTTGAAAATATTAACAGCCAACTGTCGGCAGGGCTTTAGTCAAAATAAAATTGCCAGAAGGGACGGTTCGAATCCAGCCGCATCTTGGTTGCCGATTGAAACTAAGAGTTTGGCTGCTTTGAAGTAAGCCTTATCATTGCCATATTGTTTGCTAATCTGTTTAACCTTTAAGCACAGGTGCGCATCTTAACCACGAACCTTTCGACATACAGCTTTCAAATTAAAAGTTACGTCATCTGTTTTGGGTAATTGAATAACTCTTGCCATTAATGGTGCTTGTACAGTTTTCATGTGTCGCAGAATGGCATTTAATGAGACAGACTGTGTCCAGCGCGGTAGTTAACACCGCTGTTTCACCCGGTAACGGGCGGGTTGCAGGTCCGGCCGTCTTGTAATCTTTCTCATATTTTTTGCCGTTTTGAATTTTTTTTTGCAAAAGCTTATTCAACTTAAGGTTTAAGGTCAAAATAATTTTGCAAATTGTCCATTTTGTGACAAAAATTATGGTTAGGGTAAGGTGGGATAAATCCGACCTAGTAATTTCTTGTGGCTAGAAAACACTTATCCGTGGTCGGACCTTAACGTTATACAAGTTAAATTATATGTAATATAAAGGAGCAACCGTTTGAAAAACATTTTATTTACACCATCAATAGTTTTTGAGATATTCGTATTTTAAGAAACGTCCATTTTTGCCATTTGCAAAAATAGTGAGGTAAATCCGACTCCCTATTTGTTTGGCTGATTTTGCACAGAAACAGTTCTAAATTAACGATATTTTTGGGAAATAATTATAAGCAATTGTGTTTTTTACATAAATGAATAAAATGTATTCAAAAAATAACAATGTTTTGAGTACTAAATGTACTGAAAGTTAAATGAATGTAAATTTTATTTGAAAAAAGATGATTTCATGGCACGGCGGTACAACAGCAATCTCGATCTCGGAATGTTAAAATCACAAGCGAAAACTCGTAAAGACATATCTATTTGCATTGCAGCAACTGCTCGGCGAATATCGTTTTGATTGCGTTTAGTCGTTTGTAATTTCGTACAATTTTACTAAAAATAAACAAAAATTCACTTTGTTTTCATAAATAAATAATTCCATACCATAAAAAGTATGCTGTCAGAATTACCCCACCATGCCATTTTTCATTTACCACACACAGAAATAATTCACATGAAATTTCCAACATAAGCGATACATACACTGAATAGGTCACTAAATCCACTAAAAAATCACTTACCGTTTGTTTTGCAACCGTTTTATTTAATAAGGTAAATCTAGTGATGCAATCTGCACAATAATTAAATTGAAACAATCGAAAACACACTTGTTGTCTATTGTGTGTCCAAATATCAAATGCGGCAAAGCTGTCAAGGTGACATTTTCGTTATTTAGAATGCTCTATATGGTAACAGTAATGCGAAATCGCTCCGCTTTGCCGTTTCTCGTAAATAGAGGGCGGTCGGGTTTACCCACCCGGTCGGATTTACCTCACCTTACGCTATATATTCATAAATAAACAGATTATGTGAAAAGAAAGTTATATTGGTGGGTCCTCACTTACATGTTTTCCTTAGTTCCAGTAAGTACCATGTATCACACTGGAGTCTCATACACAGGTGACTGTAGACACCCTAGATAACGTCATAGGAAAATAATGAAGGGGATTCAGGTCAGCCGGCCGCTGTGGCCGAGCGGTTCTAGGTTCTTCAGTCTGGAACCACGCTGCTGCTGCGGTCGCAGGTTCGAATCCTTCCTCGCGCCTGGATGTGAGTGATATCCTTAGGTTAGTTAGGTTTAAGTAGTTCGAAGTCTAGAGGACTGACCACTTCAGATGTTAAGTCCCATAGTGCTTGGAGCCGTTTGAACCATTTGATTCGGGTGAGGTGACCCTGCCGGCTATGAAATAGGACCTCCCCTTCCAATCCAGCGACCAGGAAATACAGCACTGAGATTGTTGCGTACATCCGCACTGAAGTGAGGCGGTGCACCGCCATTTTGTATCCACATCCTCTCACGAACAGCCAAGGCTACGTTCTCCAACAACTCAGTAGAAGTCCTTGCACCAACCTCAAGTACCGCTGGCTATTCGGACGACCAGGTAAAAAGATACGGCCCATTGAGATTGTCGCCTACAATGCCGGCCCAGATATTCACAGTGAAACGTACTTGATGGTGTGACTCTGCTACAGCCTGAGGGCTCTCCTCATCCCACTCGTGGCTGTGCCTGCTGTTCGAAATACCATCACGATCACATGAGGTCTCTTCAGTAAACAGCACATCACCATGATGTTCTGCCAAAAGGCAGGTTTTCACATGCCAGTTCTCCAGGCTGTCCGGTCTTCTGCCATCCTCTTCAGGTCTGCATAATTTCCTCTTCCCTTTATGTCGTCTATCATCTCCTTCTTCCTCTGTCTTCTCCCACAAACCAATCCTTCCAAAGCATCTGCTAGTAAGCACTCCCTTCTCAGTGAATGTCCCAACCAGTTCTTTTCCTTCCTCTCACAACTCTTTCATTACTCACTCTTTCCATCCAGCTTAATCTCTCGATTCTCCTCCACATCCACAACTCAAATGCTTCTAACCTTTTTTTATCCTCTCGTCTCAGCGTCCATGTTTCTGCCCCATATAGTGCCACACTCCAGACTAAACATTTGCCAAGCCTTTTCCTTAGTCCTTCATCTAATTTTCCACATAAGTGTCTCCTCTTTCTGATGATTGCCTCCTTTGCTATGGCAATTCGAGTGACATCTCAAGTCGTCAGTTGTTGTGCTTCTAAGACATTTAAATGCACTTACTTGGCTAATGATAGATTGTCCTATTTTAATATTTGACAGTCTGCGTCTTGTACTGATGACCACACTGTTTGTTTTTGCTGTGTTTATTTGCATCCCATATTGCACACAAGCTTCATTCAGATCTTTCAACATGTTATTCACTGTCCGCTCGCTTTCTGTCAATAATACCATGTCATCAGTAAATCTTATAATTCTGTTTCCACCAATACCTATTCTTCTTTTCCCATCTAAGCTTTTCGCAAAAATCTCTTCAAAGTATACGTTAAACAACAGCGGGGAAAGGCGAGATTCCGGAGTAAACAGCACGATTTTGAGCAAATCAGATCTATCAATACATTGTTGGAGCAACTACTGACCCAGTGCGACCCTTGGTGCAAAGTCAGTCACAAGCATTGCATGTAATCGTTCTGCGTGATACAGGTGGATTACTCGCCACACGCAGTGTGTGCAGCGCCCATGTCACGTGCAATACGACGAGCACTTGTAGTGGGGTCCGCTGAAACAGGTTCCGTCACCACCTCTTCAGAATCGGGTGTGCGAGTGGTCCTCATGTTGCCAGGTCCCTCGATTCTTCTTTCCGATGAGCCAGTCTCCCGCATTCCTCAATTGAGAGAAGTACACACTCGTCGTGACGGACGATCCCTGTTCGGAAATCGTTCCCTGTACATCCTTTCAGCAGAGAGAGCATCCTAACGTACTTCCCCACATACAAGGTGCATGTCAACGAGTTCCTGTACCGGTACTGCTCCATTGTGGAGCCGGTTGGAAGGGCTGTAGTGACGAGGGTGCACGACCTCGCCGCAAGCCGGATCCAGCAAGCTTTAAGTTGAGTGCGTTTCAATCCAAGTAGAGAAACCTCCACCATTGTGGTATCTCGCGATTCTCCAGTGACTTGGGTTCGTGTTGCTGCTCGTAGAGTCGCTGAAGCGAGGAGCAGCGAGTGGAGTGCTTGGGGAAGGCGGATCTGATCAGCTTTCCTCGACTGCTTATTACTATTTACTGTGTTCAGTTTGTTACAATTTAAGTTCAACCAGCGGTAATTTTTCTTGCCTGGTGGACGCAAACGCCCCAGTTACCTGCCCTGGCAGTTGGTGTACGTAGCGGCAGCGTAAGTTTTTTCGCCTTGCCTTCCAGTAAGGTTTTTAGTTTTGACAGCTTTCTTGATTGTAGGCCGGTTGTTGATTCTTCTACTCTGGTGGAAGTGATTCCTATCTCGTTCCGGCCGCTCTGAACACAGTATTCTGGGGACGTAGTGCAGACCGCCGGTTCCGGCTTCGGCGTATTGTTCCATCGTTGCATTTCGTTTATCGGACGTCAGGTAGCTTCAGCAAGATTATCATTAGTCATTCGTTAGACTGCCACTAGTCTGAGTTATCACCTTGTGAAGTGAATTCAACTCTTGGCTGCCTATCTCATCGCTCACGAAAGTGTTTATTCTCAGAGGTCGATTCTTGGAGCACCATCTGACTGGTCCTTGTGTTTTATTATTATACACTACTGGCCATTAAAGTAGCTACAGCACGATGATGAAGTGCTACAGACGTGAAATTTAGCCGACAGGAAGAAGATGCTGTGATATGAAAATGATTAGCTTTTCAGAGCATTCACACAACGCTGGCGCCGGTGGCGACACCTACAACGTGCTCGCATGACGAAAGTTTCCAACAGATTTGTCATACACAAACGGCAGTTGACCGGCGTTGCCTGATGAAACGTTGTTTTGATGCCTCGTGTAAGGAGCAGAAATGCGTAACATCACGTTTCCTACTTTGATAAAGGTCGGATTGTAACCTATCGCTACTGCGGTTTATCGTATCGCGACATTGCTGCTCACGTAGGTCGAGATCCGAACGTGAACCGTATGTGCAGTTGACGTACTTTGAGCGAGGGCGTATAGTGGACATGCGGGAGGCCGGGTGGACGTACCGCCGAATTGCTCAACACGTGGGGCGTGAGGTCTCCACAGTACATCGATGTTGTCGCCAGTGGTCGGCGGAAGGTGCACGTGCCCGTCGACCTGGGACCGGACCGCAGCGACGCACTGATGCACGCCAAGGCCGTAGGATCCTACGCGGTGCCGTAGGGGACCGCACGGCCACTTCCCAGCAAATTAGGGACACTGTTGCTCCTGGGGTATCGGCGAGGACCATTCGCAACCGTCTCCATGAAGCTGGGCTACGGTCCCGCACACCGTTAGGCCGTCTTCCGCTCACGCCCCAACATCGTGCAGCCCGCCTCCAGTGGTGTCGCGACAGGCGTGAATGGAGGGACGAATGGAGACGTGTCGTCTTCAGCGATGAGAGTCGCTTCTGCCTGGGTGCCAATGATGGTCGTATACATGTTTGGCGCCGTGCAGGTGAGCGCCACAATCAGGACTGCATACGACCGAGGCACACAGGGCCAACACCCGGCATCATGGTTTGGGGAGCGATCTCCGACACTGGCCGTACACCTCTGGTGATCGTCGAGGGGACACTGAATAGTGCACGGTACATCCAAACCGTCATCGAACCCATCGTTCTACTATTCCTAGACCGGCAAGGGAACTTGCTGTTCCAACAGGACAATGCACGTCCGCATGTATCCCGTGCCACCCAACGTGCTCTAGAAGGTGTAAGTCAACTACCCTGGCCAGCAAGATCTCCGGATTTGTCCCCCATTGAGCATGTTTGAGACTGGATGAAGCGTCGTCTCACGAGGTCTGCACGTCCAGCACGAACGCTGGTCCAACTGAGGCGCCAGGTGGAAATGGCATGGCAAGCCGTTCCACAGGACTACATCCAGCATCTCTACGATCGTCTCCATGGGAAAATAGCAGCCTGCATTGCTGCGAAAGGTGGATATACACTGTACTAGTGCCGACATTGTGCATGCTCTGTTGCCTGTGTCTATGTGCCTGTGGTTCTGTCAGTGTGATCATGTGATGTATCTGACCCCAGGAATGTGTCAATAAAGTTTCCCCTTCCTGGGACAATGAATTCACGGTGTTCTTATTTAAATTTCCAGGAGTGTATATTTGTCCAGTGAATACATGTTTATCATCTCCATTTCTTCTTGGTGTAGCAATTTTAATGGCCAGTAGTGTATTACTTCTTATAATACCTTGAAATGCCTGCACTAAAGGTTATGTATGCCTAGTTAACAGTTCTGGTCGCCTTCTGGAATAAAGCTACTACTGTAAGATGCGAATGTCGACTTGCTGGGGGTGTTTGCACGTTAAAGAACGTGCGGAAGTGTGTTCTGCAAGCGACTTGTAGTAGTTCACTTGCTAGTTGATACGCTCGCCTACTTCTTCCTGTTGGGAGTTGTTCCCTTGGCAGCGGACAACACGCTGGCCTTTCCGTTGCTGGGCGAGACTCGTCTGCCCGCTGCCTGCCTTCCTTCCGTGTTGTCCCGCTGACCCACCGACCTCGACCTTATCCCGGCAGAGCGAATGAACTCGCCGGTTATCGAACCACGCCCCTCTGCCGCGATAAACGCCCTCCCTCCAACTCTCCAGATAATGGCCTCTGCGGGGGCGTAATGCGGCGCTTCCCGGCCCACAGCTGTCAGTCTCCCACGAAACCACTGCCGGCACTCCACGACGTGTTACACACCGCCCTATAACGAAGCGCGCCACACGAAAAATTTGCATCAGGTTCTCATTCAAATGAGGAAAAAATAGCCAAGACAATGGAGAGACATACATAAGCTCTGTTTGGGGAATATGTTTCAACTTTTAGATTTTCGATACGAAAAAAAAACAATGGCGCCCGTAATTATGATTTGATCAAGGGCCTGCGAGTTTGAATTACGCAGACTGTGTGCAGTCTAGCCTCTTAGGAGTTATCTGATAAAAAAGGATAACGTCAATCGCCGGCCACTGTGGCCGAGTGGTTCTTGGCGCTTCAGTCCGGAATCGCCCTGCTGCTACGGTCGCAGGTTCGAATCCTGCCTCGGGCATGGGTGTGGGAGATGTCCGAAGGTTAGTTAGGTTTAAGTAGTTCTAAGTCTAGGGGACTGATGACCTCAGCTGTTAAGTCCCGCAGTGCTTAGAGCCATTTGAACCAGTTTTTGATAACATCAATCGATACTACATTAATTTTTTTTTGGGGGGGGGGTCTAATACCGAACCACAATTAAATAAACTTAAATTTAACAATATAGTGCTAACTCGAACTTTGAGTCCGATTTTTGGGTTTTTTCACTCTTCACGAAATTTTTGAAATTTGTGGTTAATTCCTATGGGACCAAACTGCTGAGGTCATCGGTCCATAGGCTTACACACTACTTACACTAACATAGGCTAAGGACAAAACACACACACACACACACACACACACACACACACACACACACACACACACACACACACACACACACGCCAGAGGGGGGACTCTCCGACGGGGGGGGGGGGGGGGGGGGGACCGCGCGAACCGTGGTAAGGCGACCAAGACCGCGCAGCTACACCAGCGGGACACTCTTAATGGCTTTACAAAAAAATAGTTAATATTAACAAATTAATATATTATAGGTATAAGCTCCCAAGAAAAGTGTTTGCTTATCGGGGAATAAATGCAGGAGTTAACATGAGGATAATCCCAAAAGTAAGGTATATATATATAAACTCCGTTTGTGTGGCAGTTGGTCACACTGTCATGAAGAGTGGTTCAAGCGCTGTGTGTAAACATGCGCACGCCGCGCTGAGGCGCTCAGTCTTGGCTAGGGAGCCGTCGAGAATGAGCTCCCGTTGGATGTTACCGCCAAGTGCGAATTGCGCTTAGACATTCTGTTTTTGAACTCAAAGGCCACTGCGTCGATTGAAATTCATCGCCAATTGACGGAAGTGTACGGTGAGACGTGCATGGATGTCAAAAATGTTCGTAAGTGGTGTAGAGAGTTTGCAGCTGGTCGGACCGAAATTCAACAAAGGGGCAGAACACTGTCAATTTCTGAGGAGACAGTGTTGAAGGTTGCGCAAAGCATCCAGGGCGGATCAGCCTGGATGATCTATGCATGCTGGTTCCTGACGTTTCACGAAGCACAGAATTTTAACGGAGACATTGAACTACCGGAAGGTGAGCGCAAGATGGGTGCCACGCATGCTGACTGAGGACCACATGCGGCAACGAGTTGATGCTCCCCGCGCATTTCTGCACCGCCTTACACTCGAACAGGACAACTTTCTGGACTCATTTGTCACGGGTGACGAAACCTGGGCATACCACTTTACACCTGAGACCAAGCAACAATCACGCCAGAGGCGGTATCCTTCTTCGCCAAAGCAGCGGAAATTCAAATGAGGACAGTGTGCCGGTAAAGTCATGACAACCGTTTCTTGGGGTCGGAAAGGGGTATTGTTGGTCGACTTCATGCCAACTGGGACCACAATTAACGCTGACAGGTACTGTGATACTCTGAAAAAACTCAAACGGGCAATTTAAAACCGGGGAAGAGGAATGTTGAGCAAGGGCGCACACATTCTCCATGACAACGCTCGGCCACACATCGCTCGGCAAACCGTTGCTCTCCTGCAACAGTTTCAGTGGAGCATAATCACCCACCTATCCTATAGTCCTGACTTGGCGCCCAGTGACTATCACCTGTTTTCTAGGGTGAAAGAACATTTGGCAGGAAAGCGATCCAGCTCCGACGACGAGGTGAAAGAAGAGTTTCAAAACTTCCTGAACAGCATGGCGGCGAGCTGGTATGGCATGGGCATACAAAAACTGCCACAGCGTCTACAAAAATGCATCGACAGAAATGGTGCTTATGTCGAAAAATACCTAAATGTTCAAGCTGTAAACTGATGTAAACCATTGTAAACATAAACAGGTCTATGTACTTACAAAAAATAGACCTTACTTTCGGGATTACCCTCGTAGGTTGCATTGCTTTTTTATTTTATGCTGCAATGAACCTGTCTAAACTATATAGAAGTTTTTATATGTATTGTTAGTTCAATCTGCATAAAACGTGTTGTTATATTTTTGGTGTCGCTGAACACAAATATGAAGTTATATATTCAATATGACTAATATAATATGGAGAACAAAAAATTGTTTTTACCAAAATTTGACCAAAAAAGTGTGTTTTCGTTCCTGACGTTTGGTCTGCAATTCCAGGACCGTTCATCAACCCTTCCTCTAACTAATTGTAGCTGGAGAGCAATTCCCTTGCTCTTCTTGGGGACAAAAGCCGATCTGGATATGTTGCGTTCGGCAGCCTGCACACGTTGTTCGTCAGCCTTTTCGGCGAATAAGTTGGCATGCATACTGCAGTATAAATCATTTCGTGAACGTGCGTCACGTCACAAGTTTTCTACCTGAGCCGGGCGTCTCCGGCCGAGAGTATACCAACGGAGGCCGTGGCACTACTCCAAACAATGAGCTGTAGAAGCTTTGGTAACGCACGGATTACAAAACCTCTTCGTCACAACCTCCAAGACACACACAACTCTGAAAAAAAGCAGTAGAGAATCTAATCCTTGGCCATTTTGAAGTCAGTGACGGGGTCAAGCGCTATGTAGAGAGATCTGGACATCAATGTTGCCTACATCTACATCCATACTCCGCAAGCCACCTGACGGTGTGTGGCGGAAGGTACCTTGAGTACGTCTTATCTGTTCTCCCTCCTCTTCCACTCACGTATTGTTCGTGGAAAGAAAGATTGTCGGTATGCCTTGGTGTGGGCTCTGATCTCTCTGATTTTATCCTTATGGTCTCTTCACGAGATATACGTAGGAGGGAGCAATATACTGATTAACTCCTCGGTAAAGATATTTTCTCGAAACTTCAACAAAAGCCCGTACCGAACTACAGAGCGTCTCCCCTGCAGACTCTTCCACTGGAGTTTATCTATCATCCCCGTAACGCTTTCGCGATTTCTAAATGATCCTGTAACGAAGCGTGCTGCTCTCCGTTGGATATTCTTTCTCTCTTCTATCAACCACCCACACCGCTGAGCGGTATTCAAGCAGTGTGTGAACAAGTATACTGTAACCCACTTCCTTTGCTTTCGGACTGCATTTCCTTAGGACTCTTCCAATGAATCTGTCTGTCATCTGCCTTACTGACAATTTTATACGATCATTCCATTTTAAGTAACTCCTAATGCGCACTCCCAGATAATTTATGGAATTAACTGCATCCAGTTGCTGACGTGCTATATTGCAGATAAATGATAAAAGAACTTTCTTTGTATTCGCAGCACATTACACTTGTCTACATTGAGATTCAATTTCCATTCTCTGCACCATGCGTGAGTTCCTTGCAGATCCTCCTGCATTTCAGTACAATTTTCCATTGTTACAACCTCTCCATATACTACAGCATCATCCGCAGAAAGCCTCAGTGATCTTCCGATGTTATCCACAAGGTCATTTATATATATTGCGAATAGCAACGGTCCTACGGCACTCCCCTGCGGCACACCTGAAATCACTCTTACTTCGGAAGACTTCTCTCCATTGAGAATGGCATGCTGCGTTCTGTTATCTAGGAACTCTTCAATCACACAATTGGTCTGATAGTCCATATGCTCTTACTTTGTTCATTAAGCGACTGTGGGGAACTGTATCGAACGCCTTGCGGAAGTCAAGAAACACGGCATCTGCCTGGGAACCTGTGTCTTTGTCACTCTGAGTCTCGTGGACGAATAGCACGAGCTGGGTTTCACACGATCGTCTTTTTCGAAACCCATGCTAATTCCTACAGGGTAGATTTCTAGCCACTGCAATGGTGGGGTTTAAGTAGACTACACAGTGTAACCTCGCTAACAGAGAATGTGCTTGCTTTCGGCAGTAATTGGCGCTTTGTGTATATTTTCGAATCGCAAACTGCATTGTTATGTTTAAAAATTATTTAGGGGAGACCAGGGCACGATTAGGCACATGAGGTTTCTAGCAAACCAGTCTTCCTAGAGCGCTACCCTCCAGCTGAGGGCTCCCACAAACTTCACGGCACCAGGTGAGTCGACGTCTCACCGCGAACGGCGTATTTGTGTTTTTGCGCAATGTGACTAAATTTTGTTACTCAGATGTCGAGACTCTGAGGAAGCATACCTCGTAGAATTGAGAAAAGATGAATACATGTTCGTTTACAGATTATTCTGCTTCGGAAGATAAATTTGTATAATTTGAAAACCTGAAAGTTGTTACTGCAATTTCAGACCAACTCAAACATGGCGATACGGCACATTTACGTAATTTTCCATTGCCATCCTATATGATACCCCAGTCAACGGGACTGTTGGAAACGCACTATGAAGGCAAGGGGGAATAAGTGGTAAAAATTGCTTAAAAAAATAAGAAAAGCCTATTTGATTCTAGTGAAAGAATTTTGTGAGAGCAGGGACTGATAAGGTTACGAAATTGCTAAAAGCAAGAACAAGAAAAAATGTGTACAGGCCTGCTTCTGAAGTCGTCATTAGTGTTCCGAGCAAAGGAATGTTTCCACATGATATTTCTCCATGTTCTCCAGTTTTGTGTCATCCGCTGCAGGCCCTCGTAATGTATTATCTTGTATTTTCTCCTTCTCAATCTCCTCTCAGAAACAAGTTCTCCCAAAAGTCGCTTAGCAAGCACTCTCGTTTCAACAAATGTCCCCACTTGTGCTTCCTGTCTCTTATAACCTAGAGTGGTCTTATGAAATGAAAATTATTTTTGTATTTGCTGCTTAAAATGATACAACCAATCAATCAAACAAAATCAAGAATGGGCCCGCTGGCTGATGTAAAAGGAGAGCTTACTACGATTGAGTCGCAGAAATCACATTACTTTTTGTGTGTGTAAATTTCCACTCGCACGGGGATGATGATTAGTTCTTTAATTGAAATTCAAACTACTATAAGGCCATATCATACTAATACGTGCAAGTTTGCCAAAAAATGGTTTACTGCCAGTAAAATTGTTGTTTTTTATCATGTTAATGTGAGAAAGTCTGTAATTTTGAAAATTTTTGTGATGTGTTTTGTTTACTCATTGTTGTGTTCTACGATACGCGTAAACGTGTCCCCCATAGATCCGTAAACTTGCCTCATATCTGAAAGTGAACTTGAAAACGTCAATGTCATTACATCTGGAATTTGCGGTTGTATTGTGTTACAGTTTTGGTAGGTACTAGGTCGTAGTGTAATCTCTCAGGTACTCACGTTAGTCGGTTGGCTGCTTGCGTTGAAAACGCAGAACAGACCAAAACTCTTCTACGCAGCAGTAATTCAAAAATACGCCATCTTACTGTTGACAATAGGGAGAAGATTTTAAAAGCTGTAGAGGGAATTCTGACGACTTCTGTTCCTCACCTAGGTATCTGTGTGGAATGGGGGTCTCTTAAAGAAGCGAAGAGATTGGTGTTGTAGTGTGTGCTGTGTGTTAATTTATTACGTTCTTGCCTTCCACTGAACCCTTGTGTATACAGTGGGCTGAATGGCTATCGAATGCAGGCGATAGTACCTACCTTGTTTTGTAGCGCGCCGGAGTTTCAGTAAATTTCGTGAATATTTGACATAATGGTGTTCGTTATCTGTCGACAGTGATTGATGTGATAGCCACTAATGTTACGGATTTTTGTTTTTTCGCAAATCAATAAAAGATTTTCCGACAGACTGAGTTGTCATACTTTCGCAGAACAGCTTCCCAGGACTTAGCCTTTTAACGCAATTCGAACTTATCTTCTTCAGGAACATCTCGAGGAAAACAGACAAGGAAGTGGCCTTAATCTGCTTACGCTTGATTCGACAAAACGCAACCCACAAAGTGAGCAAGCACAGCGAATTTTCCTGGACCAAGATTTAAGCTAGCAAACGCTTACACCGAGCGAGGTGGCGCAGTGGTTAGCACACTGGACTCGCATTCGGGAGGACGACGGTTCACTCTCGCGTCCGGCCCTGCTGATTTAGGTTTTCCGTGATTTCCTTAAATCGCTCCAGGCAAATGCCGGGATGGTTGCTCCGAAAGGGCACGGCCGACTTCCTTCCCTAATCCGATGAGACCGATGACCTCGATGTTTGGTCTCTTACTCCAACCAACCAACCAACCAACCAACCAAACGCTTACAGCGCCTAGAACTCTACCGATGGGTTAGGTGTGTAAAGACAGTATAAACAGAGAGACGTTGCATTCTGAAACTGGCCTGTATTTCACAAGGCGTTTCGCTGTACGGTTTCATACCACCACGTTAGCGTACTTACAGAGGCCGAAAGTATAGTATAAATACCGCGGTTGGGGGGCGGGGAGGGTTAGATCTCTGGTCGACCCTAGAGATCTTTTCGGCAGTTTTGGTGGAACATTGTTTATTTGCACTTGTTGATCCCAAAAGCTATGTTTTGGTCAGGTGTTTGTATGTACCCAAAACATAGACAGTGGGGAAAACCGAAATGGAACGATTAGAGTACACTGAAATGTGGCATGAAATGTGATTTGATCGAACAATGCAATGGGAAAGAACATAGTGAACAGAGGAGAGACAGCGGTTTGGCACGTATTGCGAGTCGTTTCTCAAAATAATAACGCAAGGTTGTTCGATGGTTTTTAGCTGCTATGTTGCTGATCTGACTTCATTCGCACAGTCCTTTACTTGAGCACACACATGTAAAATGTACCTCCTTCGCGTCCAGTAGAGATAACACTACCTAGCTTGTTCTGCGCACCTACGTCACGCATACTCCTACAGCCAATGAGCATTCACTAGTTATAAATGCCGTAGCTAACGCGAGCACTAAACGTGGTCGTAGCGAGTTGCTCAGTGAATTTATACTTCATGTGTTGCGAGTTGTCATTGCTGATGGTGGTGGCAAGCGATAAACTCTGCATAAGCAAGCGAGAGACATACAAAAAAAAAAAAAAAAAAAAAATGGCTCTGAGCACTATGGGACTCAACTGCTGTGGTTATCAGTCTCCTAGAACTTAGAACTACTTAAACCTAACCAACCTAAGGACATCACACACATCCATGCCCGAGGCAGGATTCGAACCTGCGACCGTAGCAGTCTCGCGGTTCCGGACAGAGCGCCTAGAACCGCTCGTCCACCACGGCCGGCAGGGGCCATTGTTGCGGTGACTATCGCTGAGCATCTTGTTTTACTGTACGTTACTGTGCAGTTTTATCATTTGTTGGTATTAGAAAACGTCGTTGTTTGCTTTATTCCGTGTTCTCTACAGTACTTATTACTGTAGATTCACGCGGATTTCAGACAACGATGCAAAAAACGCTTTTTACATCGCCCTTCAATAAATCGAGCAGAATCCAACTTCAGCTCCAATGGACGTTGTGTGGAAAAAAAGGGACGCTGCAGCTAAATCTAGAATAACATCTGCTAAACAAAATGTATCACTGACTTTTTTCCAAGTAATTTGTTTTCGTTTTTACTGTAAAAACAATACATACAGTATAATCATTTCTTAGTTTATTGATACAGTAGTTTATTTCTTTGTAAAAAATTTCTTTTTTATATACAGTGCTATAAATTTTTTTAGTTTACAGTATATATAATTTATAAGTTATTAAGTACAGTACAGTGCTGTACTGTAACTTGTTTGTTGTTTTCCCTTATAAAACCAATACATATTACAGTGTGTGTAGACGTTTTTTAGTTAATATATTGTTTAACACTGTGTAAAAAACATCTTTTTATATTACAATAGACGTCTTTTAGTTCTTAAATCGTAGAATTTTTTGTACGAAATGTCATTTTACATTTTTTGCAATAAATATTAGATTTTCCTGATAATCCGACCTTTTTTCCTTTCCGACCGTGGCCCCGGTCGCGAAGGTGACGGATTGGAGGGGTTCTCCCGTGCCGCAGCTGTCGCTTGGACTCGTCAACAGTGCCATCCCCGTCCGTGCCTCGACCTGCGCGTACCACCGCCGTCCGTGGATCGCTCTATAGCGTCGCTTCCGTTGCGTTCTCGTGTCCGTGTTGGTCAAGGAGGGCATTCGAGTGATTCTCAAGCAACTGTACGTCGAATACAGTTAAGAAAAGGGCCTATGTTTACTCGAAGTTTCTTGTTCAGAATGTCCAATGTGATCATCCCTCAAAGCACATATCTTTCCTACTGACTCATCCTGTATTCTGGGCGATTTCCGCTCCGTTTCAAGCAAAAGCTAGCATTTCATGTATATCTATGTTCTTGACGACATATCTTCTAAACTGTAGGTCGTATAACGATATAATTTTGCCAGGTACTTTCAGAGGTATATGTGGATATTCGCCTCGAATACCATTCGCATTAAAGAAGTAGGGCCTAATAAATTGAAACGTCGTGCATGTTTCTGAAGTTTTACTCCGTGACAGCGAAAATGTAGTAAGCGGTAAACATTTTCCTTTCATTACTGTGTGCTGGATGCTGGCGAGATAAAAATGTGGATATTTAAAATTACCTGGAAGTTTGTTATTAGTCGGTCAGTGCTCTCCATTCTCATATACTGGATGAATATAGTCTTGGTGATTTGCGCGCCATGATTTATGCTCGCTGAAACATAATACAGTTTCTAACTTTATTACTTGACTGACTTTGTTAAGTCATTACCGTAAGATGATACCTCATAATGAATAGACTAAGAGCATTGTGAATTTTTATATGAAATATTGCAAACCTAATTTTTTCTCCCATGAAAGCCTTTACATAGGCAATCAACAACTGGGATTGGCTGACTGCTGTAGCCTTCCAGTAACACAATTAGCCGGACTAGCTACCACTGCTTCCGTTATTATTTTGAGAAACGACTCGTACTCTACTAAGTGCCAAACGGTTCTCTCTCCTCAGTTCACTACGTTCTTTCCCACTGCAAGGTGTCTAATTTCATTGCTCCCCGCCTTTCCCCGCCTTTCCCCGCCTTTCCCCGCCTTTCCCCGCCTTTCCCCCCTTTCCCCCCTTTCCCCGCCTTTCCCCCCTTTCCCCGCCTTTCCCCCCTTTCCCCCCTTTCCCCGCCTTTCCCCGCCTTTCCCCGCCTTTCCCCGCCTTTCCCCCCTTTCCCCCCCTTTCCCCCCTTTCCCCCCTTCCCCCCTTTCCCCCCTTCCCCCCTTTCCCCCCTTCCCCCCCTTTCCCCCCTTCCCCCCTTTCCCCCCTTCCCCCCTTCCCTCCCTTCCCTCCCTTTCCCCCCTTCCCCCCCTTCCCCCCTTCCCCCCTTCCCCCCTTCCCCCCCTTTCCCCCCCTTTCCCCCCCTTTCCCCCCCTTTCCCCCCTTTCCCCCCCTTTCCCCCCCTTTCCCCCCCTTTCCCCCCCTTTCCCCCCCTTTCCCCCCCTTTCCCCCCCTTTCCCCCCCTTTCCCCCCCTTTCCCCCCCTTTCCCCCCTTTCCCCCCCTTTCCCCCCCTTTCCCCCCTTTCCCCCCCTTTCCCCCCCTTTCCCCCCCTTTCCCCCCCTTTCCCCCCCTTTCCCCCCCTTTCCCCCCCTTTCCCCCCCTTTCCCCCCCTTTCCCCCCCTTTCCCCCCCTTTCCCCCCCTTTCCCCCCCTTTCCCCCCCTTTCCCCCCCTTTCCCCCCCTTTCCCCCCCTTTCCCCCCCTTTCCCCCCCTTTCCCCCCCTTTAACCCCTTTAACCCCTTTAACCCCTTTAACCCCTTTTACCTCGCTTAAGTTATTTGAAACATAGGAAACAAAATACCGGCCATTTAAAAAAAATAGTTTTTCATCGATTTTCTACTTCGCGCCAAGTACAAATATTTATAGTTGATGGATCGGAATAAAAATGGTACGACTCCTAGACAATTTAGTTAGTTTCGTCTGAAACAAAGAATCATGTCAATCGGTTCAATAGATTTGAAGTTATCCTACCGTCCAATAAAAAGTCATTTCGAGAAACACGCGTTTGTAGTTTTTACTACATATTAATTCAATATTATACAACGTACGATCAATCTGCTATTCCGCGTCCATAAACTAGTCCTTGCTCTTCCTCATAGAGGGCGTTCTGATCGATCTGGGCCATCCTGCGCTGCTTCCGGTGGCAAGCCGTTTTCGGTCGCTCGAATCCGGTGGTCGTCCGAATGCTCGGCGAACTGCGTGGAATAGAGTCCCAGGGTGACGTCCATCGTTCTCATGGTCTTCAGAATTTCTGAATACCATTTGTTGAAGCTGCTCAGTGCCAGGAAACTCGCAATCTCCGCAGTCTTCGCACCAAAATGCAGATCCTTCGGGGGCTAACTTCCAAACACACGCGTTCAAACTTTCATTTCAATTTTGTGTGTTTCCTCTCAAGCACCGGTACAATAAAGTGTTCTCCAAAACACACACACTGGTGCGTGAAAAAGGCCGATTTCAGGCAGGTGCATTTTATTTTGTTCAACCGCGAATAACAAACATTTCCGTTCCGTATTCGGGAAAATCGTTCCAGGGGAGGATTCTAAACACTTTTATAGATCCAAAAACGCAGTTTAAATAAAATCGATTTTTTGAACCAAAAGACAGTAAACCTCCCCTTAAAACAAACCTAGTGTATTTTGATTTTATCCATACTGGATGAGAGGTCGTGGTTGTGAATTTCAATGTTAAAAAATATATCGGCTCAACCACTGACGCGTTTCGGAAGTCAAGCTTCCATCATCAGAATAATAAAAAGTAAAAGAACCTGTTAAAACTCTCTCAAATGTAACATGCACCAGGCACAATAAAACTGATAATAAAATTAAAACATCGTGGCTACTTCCCTTGTTGCAGTCGTGTCTTCCAAGGTGCATCTCCACATAGCCGTCAAAATATAAAAAACTCTAAAATGGTGTCGCCTATGGTGTTCAACATCTAACCACATGGCTCTTCCCTCTTTCGTCATAAACCGCCCGTGCGTCTTCGTTGATACCACACACCACATTGCCAAACTCGACACAACGAGTTTCTTATATTTTGACGAATATGTGGAGATGCACCTTGGAGGACACGGCTGCAACATGGGAAGTAGCCATGTTGTTGTTGTTGTTGTTGTTGTTGTTGTTGTCGTCTTCAGTCCTGAGACTGGTTTGATGCAGCTCTCCATGCCACTCTATCCTGTGCAAGCTTCTTAATCTCCCAGTACCTACTGCAACCTACATCCTTCTGATCCTGCTTAGTGTATTCATCTCTTGGACTCCCCCTACGATTTTTCCCTCCACGCTGCCCTCCAGTACTAAATTGGTGATCTCTTGATGACTCAGAACATGCCGTACCAACCGATCCCTTCTTCTAGTCAAGTTGTGCCACAAGCTCCTCTTCTCACCAATTCTATTCAATACCTCCTCATTAGTTATCTGATCTACCCATCTAATCTTCAGCATTCTTCTGTAGCACCACATTTCGGAAGCTTCTTGTCTAAACAATTTATCGTCCATGTTTCACTTCCATACATGGCTACACTCCATACAAATACTTCCAGAAACGACTTCCTGACACTTAAATCTATACTCGATGTTAACAAATTTCTATTCTTCAGAAACGCTTTCCTTGCCATTGCCAGTCTACATTTTATATCTTCTCTACTTCGACCATCATCAGTTATTTTGCTCCCCAAATAGCAAAACTCCTTTACTACTTTGTCTCATTTCCTAATCTAATACACTCAGCATTATCCTACTTAATTCGACTACATTCCATTATCCTCGTTTTGCTTTTCTTGATGCTCGTCTTATATCCTCCTCTCAAGACACTATCTATTCCGTTCAATAGCTTTTCCAAGTTCTTTGCTGTCTCTGACATGCCATTATGTTTTTAATTTATTATCAGTTTTATTGTGCCTGGTGCGTGTTCCATTTTAGCGAGTTTTAACATGTTCTTTCACTTTTTTTATTCTGATGGTAGAAGCTTGACTTCCGAAACGCGTCGATCTTAGTGTTTTACACTATGAAGAAGTGCTTGAGCCGATATATTTTTTAACATTAACCTCGTGTATACTCTACCAACAAATCCATTGTTGAGAAAAATGTCAGATTGAAGGGTGAATTTGTACGGGAAGACTAATACCGTCAAGTTCCGTGGTCGTAGCTTGATTGTTTTCGAGTTGTTGATTATAACTTGGTAAGCGAGACGACCGGCATGACTTAGCAGGTCCGGCAGAACGGCCGCAGAGCCGTGAGTCGGCAAGTTTGACGCGCTGGTCGATGAGACGAGTCTTAGCCGCCGCACGGTCGAACAACATTAATAACTGACGCACGGGCCCGGGAGCCACGTGTAGGCCACGTGCACAACACTGAAGGCTGGTGAGACTCGGGAAACGAGAGCCCCGATCTATCTGGGAAAAACTGCATCTCGCGACATAAAGCAGGAAGAGAAGCTTGAAATTTTGTCGACATACCGACAGATTACCCACAGGGTTCACTCACAGAATTGTGTCGTTTATTTGATTATTTTATTTGTTTGTTTTCCATATAGCAATCAGTTTTCGGACATGGTCATAGATTGCAGTTCGGATATACAAACGTTTAGTTAACATACCATAAGTGCACACAATGTCGCAAAAACAAATTTATGCTATACACACTGTTGTAGAGGTTGTTGTTGTTGTTGTTGTTGTTGTTGTTGTGGTCTTCAGTCGTGAGACTAGTTTGATGCAGCTCTCCATGCTACTCTATCCTGTCCAAGCTTCTTCATCTCCCAGTACCTACTGCAGCCTACATCCTTCTGGATCTGTTTAGTGTATTCATCTCTTGGTCTCCCTTTACAATTTTTACCCTCCACGCTGCCCTCCAATGCTAAATTTGTGATCCCTTGATGCCTCAGAACATCCCCTACCAATCGGTTCCGTCTTCTTGTCAAGTTATGCCACAAACTCCTCTTCTCCCCTATTCTATTAAATACCTCCTCATTAGTTAAGTGATCTACCCATCTAGTCTTCAGCATTCTTCTGTAGCACCACATTTCGAAAGCTTTTATTCTCTTCTTGTCCAAACTAGTTATCGTCCATGTTTCACGTCCATACATGGCTACACACCATACAAATACTTTCAGAAAATACTTCCTGACACTTAAATCAACACTCGATGTTAACAAATTCCTCTTCTTCAGAAACGTTTTCCTTGTCATTGCCAGTCCACATTTTATATCCTTTCTACTTCGACCATCATCAGTTATTTTGCTACCCCAATAGCAAACCTCCTTTACTACTTTAAGTGTCTCATTTCCTAATCTAATTCCCTCAACATCAACCGACTTAATTTGACTACATTCCATTATTCTCGTTTTTCTTTTGTTGATGTTCATCTTATACCCTCCTTTCAAGACACTGTCCATTGCGTTCAACTGCTCTTCCAAGTCCTTTGCTGTCTCTGACAGAATTACGATGTCATCGGCGAACTTAAGAGTTTTTATTTCTTCTCCATGGATTTTGATACCTACTCCGAATTTTTCTTTTGTTTCCTTTACTGCTTGCTCAATATACGGATTGAATACCATCGGTGAGAGGCTACAACCCTGTCTCACTCCCTTCCCAACCACTGCTTCCCTTTCATGCCCCTAGACTTTTATAACTACCATTTGGTTTCTGTACAAATTGTAAATAGCCTTTCGCTCCCTGTATTTTACCCCTGCCACCTTCAGAATTTGAAAGAGAGTATTCCAGTCAACCTTGTCAAATGCTTTCTCTAAGTCTACAGATGCTAGAAACGTAGGTTTACATTTCCTTAATCCTTCTTCTAAGATAAGTCGTAGAGTTAGTGTTCCAACATTTCTACGGAATTCAAACTGATCTTCGCCAAACTGATCTTCGGCCTCTACCAGTTTTTCCATTCGTCTGTAAAGAATTCGTGTTAGTATTTTGCAGCTGTGACTTACTAAACTGATAGTTCGGTAATTCTCACATCTGTCAACACCTGCTTTCTTTGGGATTGAAATTATTATATTCTTCTTGAAGTCTGACGGTGTATGAAAAAGAATCATCCGATTAGGTATGTCTATATTTCTGAAACTAATAAACATACGCAATATAAAATATTGTTTTTTTGGTGAACTCGAAACTCAAGGAGCGTTTTTACGTATACATATATTTTCATGGGTGTTCAGTATGCCCCGCTTGAGAAGCACGGTGTATGTCAATGCGGTATTCAAACTGTTCTCACACTGCAGCGGTCTTGCCTTGAGTTGCACCCTCCCCAGCTGCTGTTATGCGATGTCTCGGTTCATTCATTGTTGTTGGTAACGGAGTCTCACAAACAGTCTTTTACAAACCCGCACGAGAAATAATCACAGTCAGATCCTGTGAACTTGGAGGCCAGTAATGTGAGGCTTAATGATATGGTCCAGTGCTACCTATCCATCGTTCAGTAATCCTTTGATTTAAAAATTCCCTCACTTCCAGATGCCGGTGCTGCTACCTAGCGAGAACCATCTAAAACTCGAGTGTTTTTTCTTTCCAATAGTACTTTGTTCACGCACATATCTCAAATAACATAGTAGTTACGATTTTTTAAAAATGCGTACATTGATATAAAGGATGTTAAGTCCCATAGTGCTTAGAGCCATCTGAACCATCAAGATTTCAGTGAGTCTGAACGTAGTGTTATAGACGGCGCACGGGCGATAGGACACATCATCTCCGAGGTAGCCATGAAGTAGAGATTTTCCCATACGGCGATTTCACGAGTGTACCGTGAATATGAGGAATCCGGTAAAATATCAAATCTCCAACATCGCTGCGACCGAAAAAAGATCCTACAAGGACGGGACCGACGACGATTGAAGACAATCGTTCAACATGACAGAAGTGCAACCCATCCGCAAATTGCTGCAGATATAAATGCTGGGCCATCAACAAGCGTCAGCGTGCAAACCATTCAACGAAACGTCATCGATATGGGCTTTTGGAGCCGAAGGCCGTCTGGTGTACCCTTGATGACTGCAAGACACAAAGCTTTATCCCTCGCCTGGGCCCTTCAACACCGACATTGTACTATTGATAACTGGAAACATGCTGCATGGTCGGACGACTGTCGTTTCAAATTGTATCGAGCGGATTGGACGTGTACGGGTATGGAGAGAATCTCATGCATCCATAGACCCTGCATGTCAGCAGGGTACTGTTCAAGCTGGAAGCAGCTCTGTAATCGTTTGGGGCATGTGCAGTTGGAGTGATATGGGGCACCTGTTACGTCTAGATAAGACTCTGACAGGTTCCACGTACGTAAGCATCCTGTCTGATCACCTGCATCCATTCGTGTCCATTGTGCATTCCGACGGACGTGGGCAATTCCAGCGGGACATTGCGACACCACACCCGTCCCGAATTGCTACAAAATTGGGTCCAGAAACACTCTTCTGATTTTAAACACTTCCGCTGGGTACCAAACTCGTCAGACGTGAACAGTACTGAGATGCGTTGCAACGTGCTGTTCAGAAGAGATCTCCACCCTCTCGTGCTTTTGTGTGTTTATGGACAGCCCTGCAGGACTGATGGTGTCAGTTCCCTGCAGTACTACTTCAGACGTTAGTAGAGTCCATGCCAAGTTGCGCTGCGGCACTTCTGCGTGCTGACGAGGATCCTACACGATATTAGGTAGGCGTACCATTTTCTTGGGCTGTTTAGCGTATTTTTATAGTGCTTCCAGCGCTACAATTCTTTCGGTCCATCCGTCTTCGCGCTATTCACCTTTCCGACAGTGAAATTTGGAGTGTGATAGGACCGTTGCTATTTACAATATACATAAATGACCTGGTGGATGACATCGGAAGTTCACTGAGGCTTTTTTGCGGATGACGCTGTGGTGTATCGAGAGGTTGTAACAATGGAAAATTGTAATGAAATGCAGGAGGATCTGCAGCGCATTGACGCATGGTGCAGGGAATGGCAATTGAATCTCTATGTAGACAAGTATAATGTGCTTCGAATACATAGAAAGATAGATCCCTTATCATTTAGCTACAAAATAGGTCAGAAACTGGAAGCAGTTAATTGCATAAATTATCTGGGAGTACGCATTGGGATTTGAAATGGAATGGTTCAAATGGCTCTGAGCACTATGGGACTTAACAGCTATGGTCATCAGTTTCCTAGAACTTAGAACTACTTAAAACTAACTAACCTAAGGACATCACACAACACCCAGCCATCACGAGGCAGAGAAAATCCCTGACCCCGCAGGGAATCGAACCCGGGAACCCGGGCGTGGGAAGCGAGAACGCTCCCGCATGACCACAACATGCGGGCTAAAATGGAATGATCATATAAAGTTGATCGTTAGTAAAGCGGATACCAGACTGAGATTCATTGGAAGAATCCTAAGAAAATGCAATCCGAAAAGAAAGGAAGTAGGTTACAGTACGCTTGTTCGCCCACTGCTTGAGTACTACTCAGCAGTGTGGGATCCGTACCAGATGGGGTTGATGGAGGAGATAGAGAAGATCCAACGGAGAGCAGCGCGCTTCGTTACAGGATCATTTAGTAATCGCGAAAGCGTTACGGAGATGATAGCTAAACTCCAGTGGAAGACTCTGCAGGAGAGACGCTCAGTAGCTCGGTACGGGCTTTTGTTAAAGTTTCGAGAACATACCTTCACGGAAGAGTCAAGCAGTATATTGCTCCGTCCTACGTATATCTTGCGAAGAGACCAAGAGAATAAAGTCAGAGAGATTAGAGCCCACACAGAAGCATACCGACATTCCTTCTTTCCACGAACAATATGAGACTGGAATAGAAGGGAGAACCGATAGAGGTAGTCAAGGTACCCTCCGCCACACACCGTCAGGTGGCTTGCGGAGTATAGATGTACATGTAGATGACATTTTCATACTGGTACTGAGCACACTAAACTTGCACTGATTTGAGAAAAACTTAGCAATTGGCAAGGATGACAAGTGACAGTACTCACAACAAGATGCAAGAAACTGGTTCCACTAACTTGCGGAAGTTGCACGTGGATGGTAACGCAACCTCCGTAAGTCAACTTGGTGCCGGTGTTTCCATGTCAAAGCTGCTTCTCCAAGTGACTCGAGGAAGTTTACTTTTATAGTGGAGACACGCCTCTACACCTGTGGATACAACGGAAGGCGGCAGTTCTTCTTTTACTGGCAGTAAAATTTTTCTTGCTTTCAGTATTGCGGCGGCAAAAGGAAATACACCGGCAGAAAATAAAGCTTGTGACACACACTCGCCTGGCAGTTGCAACAGTAAAAGTCTGTCTTTAAAACAATAGGGTTCACTTACTGGTGCGTGCTCTGCATGTCGTCGGGTGATAATGGTGACTGGGAGGCAGCTTTAGTGCCACACTGAAGAATGTTGAGCTCGTACTGGATTTCTGAAAGGCTTTGACACGGAACCCATTCGTCGATTATGAGCAAAGAAAATGTTGTAAGCAGAAGCTTCACAGGATGTTGGATGTTGACACTATTATAGGTACAAACAAATGAAGCGAGCAGAGGACAGTGAAACAAGTAAGTAATCGTAATAAACACCGGCCTGGAAAACAATGTCTTCCCCGATACGACGCATGACGAATGACAAGAGAACCTCGCCTACTCGGCTTTACCGATGCCGTCCAGATTTATGGTATTTTTTGGTGTTGCCCAGAAATTAAAGTGGTACAAATGGGAGCCACAGATCGACGAGGATTTGGAAGCAAATAACATTTCTGGCTCGGTTGGGGGAGGCATAAGCCATTTATGTTAAAGTAGGCAGCCGGTCGGAGTGGCCGAGCGGTTCTAGGCGCTACAGTCTGGAGCAGCGCGACCGCTACGATTGCAGGTTCGAATCCTGCCTCGGGCATGGATGTGTGTGATGTCCTTAGGTTAGTTAGGTTTAAGTAGTTCTAAGTTCTAGGGGACTGATGACCACAGCAGTTAAGTCCCATAGTGCACAGAGCCATATAGACCATTTTTTGAACTTCATAGGCAGCGGTTAGCCTAACGGGAAGAGTACAGTACAAACTTCTGAGGCTCGCCGGTTCGAGTCCTTATGTGGAAACCAGTTTTTTTCATTATCAATTATTGCGTTACTTACACTGCAAATAAACCGAAGTATGAGCAGAGTAACCCACATCTATACAGTGCAGTATGATATAATCGTTTCTGCAAAATTGTTACCGATAGTGTGCGTATGCTTGCAAGAGAGTAGTGGCTCTTTTCTACCGAGGATTCAAAAACCGAGTACGAGGCAGCGTATGAAAAAGTTGTTACGTTGTCCAAATCTGGTAAACTTAAAACAGACCCATGCAAAAAAAAAGTATGCCGTGATACAGCGCTACGTGCAGCAGAACAAATTCGTTCTGTTAACTAACTCGTGGGGACGAAAAATTCATAAATATACGAGATTTTTCGAGATAATGAAGGATTCCCACCGTGCGATGTCTATTTTTATCGGCAGTTCAAGAAATTGATCAAAAAACTTAAACTCCTATGTCATCGATAAAGAAAATGAAATCACATCCCGAGCCACTGTATCAAATTACATTACACTGTGGTCACAAAAGTCAAGAGACAGCAATATACAGATACACAAATGGCGGTAGTACCGCGTGCACAAGGTGTAAACGGGCAGTGCACTGGCGAAGCTGTCGTTTGTACTCAACTGGTTCACGTGAAAAGGTCTGCAACGTGGTTATGGCCGCACGGTGGGAATTAACAGACCTTGAATGCGGAATAGTACTTGGAGCTAGACGCATGGGACATTCCATTTCGGAAATCGATAAGGAATTCAATATTCGGAGATCCACAGTGTGATGAATGTCCGAGAACATCAAATTTCAAGGGTTACCTCCCACCATGGACAATGCAGTGCCCATCGACCTACACTTAACGACCGAGAGCAGCACCGTTAGTGCTAACAGACAAGCAACACTGTGTGAAATAAGCGCAAAAATCAACGTGGGACTTATGACAAACGTATCCGTCGGGACAGTACGGCAAAATTTGGCGTTAATGGGCCATGGCAGCAGACGACCGACGTGACTGCCTTTGCTAACAGCACGACATCGCTTGCAGCGCCTCTCCTGGGCTCGGGACAATATCTGTTGGACTCTAGAATACTGGAACACAGTGGCCTGATCAGGCGAGTCCCAATTTCAGTAGGTGAGAGCTAATAGTAGGATTCGGGTGTGGCGGAGACTCTACAAAGCCATGGACCCAAGATGTCAACAAGGCACTGTCCTAGGCGGTGGTGGCTCCATAATGGTGTGGACTTTGAGTACATGGAATGGTCTGGGTTCTCTGGTCCAACTGAACCTCAGGAGATCATTTGTAGTCCTTCAAGGACTTCAAGTTCTCAACCAACGATGGAATTCTTATGGATACTGCAGTGAGCCATGCACCACGCTCCAATTGCTTTTGAAAAACATTCTGGTCAGTTCGAACAAATAATCTGGTGATCTGGCAGTCCAGGAGGTCCGACACGATTTTAGGAGGTATCCAAAGACTTCTGTCGCCTCAGTTTATACATCTGAGTTTTACTTCCATACGTGCGTGGTACACCGAGCGAGGTGGCGCAGTGGTTAGCACACTGGATTCGCATTCGGGAGGACAACGGTTCAATCCCGTCTCCAGCCATCCTGATTTAGGTTTTCCGTGATTTCCCTAAATCGTTTCAGGCAAATGCCGGGGTGGTTCCTTTGAAAGGGCACGGCCGATTTCCTTCCCAATCCTTCCCTAACACGAGCTTGCGCTCTGTCTCTAATGACCTCGTTTTCGACGGGACGTTAAACACTAACCACCGCCACGTGCGTGGTACAAAGTATATGTCTACTTGGGGTACTATGGAAGAACTACTAAGATGCTGATACATTCGTTCCACAAGCTGTAACCTCCACCACGTTGTGCTACGTATTATTACTGGTATTTAAAAGAAGATTCCAGCAAGTGCGAGAAGGACCCGCTCACTGAAGATTTCGTACAAACTTAGTTACATCTGTAGAATGCTTTTTACGAATATCAGTTCTGGCAAGATAAGCGTCTACCCTTTTCTGGGAAAAAGGGGTCTTAACATACGAACAGACGCAGACGAATAACAAATGACAAATATTTTTTTAGTGTCATATACATTGAAGCGCCAAAGAAACTGATATAGGGGTGCGATATTCAAATGTATGTAAACAGGCAGAATACGGCGCTGCGGTCGGCATAACCTATGTAAACAACAATCGCAGGCAGTCAAGATTTAAGTGAGTTTTAACGTGATGTTATAGTCGGCCCACGAGCGATGAGACACATCATTTCCGAAGTAGCGACGAAGAGAGGATTATCACATGCGACCATTTCACGAGTGTACCGCGCATATCAGGAATCTGGTAAAACAACAAATCTCCCACATCACTGCGGCCGGAAAAAGATCGTGCATGAACGGGACCAACGACGACTGAAATTTCTGCAGATTTCAGTGCTCGGTCATCAACAAGTGTCAGCGTGCGAACCGTTCAACGAAACATCATCGATATGGGCTTTCGGAGCCGAAGACCCACTCGTGTTCCCTTGACTGCACGACACAAAGCTTTACGTCCCGCCTGGAGCCGTCAACACCGACACTGCACTGTTGAAACCTTCCCTTTTACAATAACCTATGAAACCTTCCCTTTGGATTTCTACCTCTTGCTTAATAACAACAAATGAAATCTTCCCTTTTAAATTAATTCTCTTTCTCAATCTTCGCATACAAATTTAAATGCTGCTCATTAAAAGTTATTTTCTGGTTATTTCGACGAAACATAGAATGTGTCGTTGTCGTGGCCCTCAGTCGTTAACTATAATAACCCAAAACTGTTCCTTACCTTTTTTACTGTTACTGGATCGCCATCTGACTGCTACATCGAACTGCGACATGAATATACTTACTCTGGTTTACTATACTCTATTTGCTGCTGGTGGGCTGTCATAATAAGTGGCAGTATTTATTACCAAAGCTGACTTTATTCTTTAATAGCAAAGCTGACGTTATTCTTTAATTAATTTGACTGAAGTTACGTAATTCATAGTTAAACTTTTTCTTGACAACAATAAAATTTTGCAAAGTTTTACGTCGATGGTTTTTGGGATGGATTTTTATTAGTAATGCAGTATTGCTGGCAAAAGTTAATTATATTCTGAATGAAATGATTTTACAAAGTTTCAAATGGGACTTACTTTTTACAATAATCTTACAAATAGCATTGCGCAAACATACCTTCAGTAGTCCTGAGTTGTCAAAAAAACAATTCAATAATATTGGTTCCTCTTATGATAAGTTATTTGATGTAACTGTACATCCATTTGTAATCTCTTGTAAGTCATAGCTGGTGGCTGGCAGGCAAACTGCTCCTCTCAACCTCTCGCTTCAGACCTGCTACCGACTCGCTTCACATCTCACTTACTGCTGACTTCCTACGAACGCTGAAGTGCGGTCTCTCCCGTCAACAACGCTTTCTGGTGCAGACAATCCCTGCTACCATTACGAAATGTACTTCCAACATGACGAATATTAATTATTTCTACTTAATCCTATTAATAAATTATAAACATATTTCATAAATTGTGGTTTGACAATAGAGAATAGAAATACACAAGTCTTACAACCTGTTGCCTGGTCGGACGAGTCTCGTTTCAAGTTGTATCTAGAGGATGGGCGTGTACGGGTATGAAGACAACCTCATGAATCCGTGGACTCTACGTGTCAGCAGGGCATTCTTCAGGTTAGTGGAGGCTGTGTGACGGTGTGGGAGGTGTGCAGTTCCAGTGATACGGGACCCCTGACACGTCTAGATACGACTCTGACAGGTGACACGTACGTAAGCATCCTGTCTGATCACCTCCACCCGTTCGTGTCTATTGTGCGTTCCGACAGACTTGGGCGATTAAAGCAGGACAAAACGTTCAGAATTACTACCGAATTTCTCGAGGAACACCTTCAGAGTTTGAAAACTTCAGCTGGCCACCAAACTCCCTAGACATGAACATTATTAAGCTTATTTGGCATGCCTTGCAATGTGCTGTTCACAAGAGATCTCTACCCCTTCGTACTCCTACAAATTTACGGACAGCCCCGCAGGATTTGTGGTGTCAGTTCCCTGCAGCAGTACTTCAGTCATTAGTCCAGTCCACGCCACGTCGTATTCTGACACTTCTGCGTGCTCGCGGAGCCCATGCTCGATATTAGGCACGTGTACCAGTTTCTTAGAATCTTCAGTGTAATTACAAATAAACAGTTTTAGGGATTATTTTCGTTAGCTTGTATTGCCAGATTTCGAGATTATAGGCGAAAATCAATGACCCTTTGCGTTTTAACGAGTGATTTTGCGAGTATCAAAGTATGTGTCATAATAATCCTTTAACTGCATTAACTTAGAGGCGTAAAATTCTTCACCCCCAAGGAACCTTAGAACTCAAACATTTGCCATAAATTTGAATTATGTACGTCTACCCGTTACTAAGGAAAGGAGGTATTAACAGTCGGGGCGGCAGACCAATGGGAATGTGGATCGGCTCAGCTAGACCAATCGAATTATATTGACTTTCGGAAAAAAGTTCGCTACAATTCCGCACTGTCGCCTGATAAACAAAGTAAGAACCTAGGGAATATCAGACCAGCTATGTGGCTGGATTGAAGAGTTTTTAGCAAACAGAACACAGCATGTTGTTCTTATGGAGAGACGTCTACAGACGTTAAAGTAAACTCTGGCGTGCCACAGGGGAGTGTTATGGGACCATTGCTTTTCACAATACACATAAATGACCTAGTAGACAGTGTCGAAAGATCCATGAAGCTTTTCGCGGATGATGCTGTAGTATACAGAGAAGCTGAAGCATTAGAAAATTGCAGCGAAATGCAGGAAGATCTGCAGCGGATTGGCACTTGGCGCAGGGAGTGGCAACTGACCCTTAACATAGACAAGTGTAATGTACTGCGAATACATAGAAAGAAGGATCCTTTAGTGTATGATTATATGATAGCGGAACAAACACTGGTAGAAGTTACTTCTATAAAATATCTGGGAGTATGCGTACGGAACGATTTGAAGTGGAATGCTCATCTAAAATTAATTGTTGGTAAGGCGGGTGCCAGGTTGAGATTCATTGGGGGGGGGGGGGGGGGGGAGGGGGGTCCTTAGAAAATGTACTCCATCACCAAGGAGGTGGCTTACAAAACACTCGTTCGACCTATACTTGAGTATTACTCACCGGTGTGGAATCCGTACCAGGTCGGTTTGACAGAGGAGATAGAGAATATCCAAAGAAGAGCGACGCGTTTCTTCACAGGGTTATTTGGTAAGCGTGACAGCGTTACGGAGATGTTTAGCAAACTCAAGTGGCAGACTCTGCAAGAGAGGCGCTCTGCATCGCGGTGTAGCTTGCTGTCCAGGTTTCGAGCACGAATGTAAAATTAGAGAGGTTCGAGCGCGCACGGAGGCTTCTCGGCAGTCGTTCTTCTCGCGCACCACACGCGACTGGAGCAGGAAAGGGAGGTAATGACTGTGGCACGTAATGTGCTCTCCGCCACACACCGTGGGGGGTATAAATGTAGATGTAGAATGTGTGCTGTCTGTTCTTTGGGACAGGTTCGTTGTACTTTTTTGAAATAAAATGCTTCACGGCAATAGTCCCTTTATTTTACATCCACACATCCTATGTGAAAGCTGGCCGAGAAATGTGCACCTCGCACGTTTAGTTTGTTAAAGCGTGGGGCGAGACTGGTTTTACCACTCGCGCCCCTGTCTCTCGGGCACTCTCGGCTGTATTGTAGGAGAGCAGAGCAGGGCAGTGAAGTGCGAAGAGTCGGCGCTCTACGCAGCTGTCACGCGTTTATCGCAGGGTCGATAGCACGTGCGGTTTGCGTGCCGCGGTTTTGCGAGTCGTGATTCGGTTACGCCGCCAGAGGGGCAGGGGACTCCTCAGGCCATTAAAATGACAACGCCAGCAAGGGTATCAAGTAACGACTGCTTGCTCGTTGTCCGTGTACAGCATATTAGCAAGAATACATGATACAATTTGTAGTTGATTTGCCGATATTCGCGGTGTGAAAAGCAGTATACATTTGTTACTTGTGCCTTTTCATATGAAATTTGCAGCATCATCTTTGGGTCTACGTCATAAACCTTTTGTGGCACCATCTTTTTCTTGTCTTCCTTTCAGTTGGCTTAACTTCATTCCCAGCGAAGGCTTGCTGTCTCCGCAGCTGCATTAAAAAGTATTTGTGAAAGTTCGTTACTTCTTCTCACGGCTGTCTCGACCTCAAAGGGATATCTTACTTCCTCTCGAATCGTTTTTTAGTCTTACAAGGAGACGGCACGACCGTGGGGTCCGGGATTTGTCCGAAATTGTGTGTGGTGACAGAGGACCTCTTACACCTCACGTGGTTAAAATATTAGGACGCACTACCTGGAAAATCCCGAGAAAAATCGATCCACGATACGATGCAGCGCGGTACAGATGCACCCAACAATATGCCGAATGCACCGCTCAGGACCGAAATCACTTTCTCTTCACCAATAAGTGTCTCATAAGCCTTCAACCATACAATCGTCGGTCAGGCTCAACGCCTTAGACAGACTGCCCAGCGAGTGCAGCAAGGTGGAGGTTCCCTGATGTTTCGGGGAGGCATTATGTAGGGCCGACGTACGCCGCTGGTGGTCATGGAAGGCGCCGTAACGGCTGTACGATACGTGAATGGCATCCTCCGACCGATAGTGCAACCATATCGGCAGCATATTGGCGAGGCATTCGTCTTCATCCACGACAATTCGCGTCCCCATTGTGCACATCTTATGAATGACTTACTTCCAGATAACGACATCGCGCGACTGCATGTTATCCAGACATGAATCCTATCGAACATGCCTGGGATAGATTGAAAAGGGCTGTTTATGGACCCACGTGATGCACCAACCACTCTGAGGCATCTATGCCGAATCGCCGTTGAGGAGTGGGACAATATGTACCAGCAGTGCCTTGATGAACTTGTGGACAGTATGCCACGAGGAATACAGGTATGCATAAATGCAAGAGGACGTGCTACTGGGTATTAGAGGTACCGGTGTGTACAGCAATATGAACCACCACCTATGAAGGTCTCGCTGTATGGTGGTACAACATGCAATGTGTGGTTTTCGTGAGCAAAAAAAAAAAAAAAATAATAAAATAAAATAAAAGGGCGGAAATGATGTTTATGTTGATCTCTCTTCCAGTTTTCTGTACAGGTTCCGGAGCTCTCGGAACCGAGGTGATGCAAAACTTTTTTTGATGTGTGTATTTCTCTACGGCTGCCCTTTCGAACAGCTCGTGTGAAAAACGAACACTTAAGTCTTTCTTTGCGAATTCCGACTTCTTTTATTATTATGATCGTTTGTAGCTATGTAAGGGAGCGCCTACAAATATTTTTACACTCTTGGGAGAAAGTTGGTGATTGAAATTTCATAAGAAGATGCCGTAGCAGCGAGAAATACTTTTGTTTTAATGATTGCGATCCCAATTCGTGCATCATATCCGTGGCACTCTCTACTCTATTTCTCGATAGTTCCAAAAGAGGGCGGACAAGCGTGGTGTAAGGAGTCTCTTTAGAGTAGCCCTGTTACTTTTTCTAAATGTTCTTCCACTAAAACGCAGTCTTTGCTTTGCTTCCTCTACAACATTATCTAAGTGATAGTTCCAATTTAGGTTATTCGTAATTGTAATCCCTAAGTATTTAGTTGAGTTTACAGCTTTCAGATTTGTGTGCTTTATCGTGTAACTGAAATTTGGTTGATTCCTTTTAGTGCTTATGTGAATACTTACACGCTTTTCATGATTTAGGGTCGATTTCCACTTTTTCCACCATACAGACATTGTGTCTAAATCTTTTACATTTCATTTCAGTCATGCGATGACAATATATGACAGTAAAGGGTAGAATCATCTACAAACAATTGAAGAGGGGTGCACACATTGTCTCCTAAATCGTTTATGTAGTTCAGAAACAGCAGAGGACCTAAAACACTTCCTTGAGGAGACATTACTTCAGTTTTACTCGATGACTTTCCGTCAGTTGCTGCAGGATTCTGTTTATTGGGACAGATTTAGAAAGTGTGGTTCACCTGTAAAGGAGACCGCATATAGGACGCTAGAGTGACCTATTCTTGAGTAATACTCGAGTGCTTGGGACACCACCAGATCGGACTAAAGGAATTCAGAGGTGGGCTTCTATATTTTTTACTGGTGGGTTCGATCAAAACACTAGCACTATGGAGATGCTTCCGGAACACAAATGGGAATCCCTCGAAGGAAAACGACGTTGTTTTCGAAGAGCAGATTTGAGAAATAGCAATGAAATATTATATAGAACAGTCTTGACCGCATAAAAACCCTTTTATTCGTAAGTGGTATCCGGTTTCGCATCGATGTGGATCGACTTCGGACCATGCTGCTGTGATGACGTGTGGAGGTGAGGCATAGAGCAGGAATTAAGGGCACCACCCAGAAACGTCACGTATCATGACAGCAAAATGGAGAGGGCACGGTGGAATTCAGACTTCCATCAGTCTCCAATTGCAGTCCTAGGAAAAACCCAAGCGTGTCAGTGTAACTTGGACTTTTTATCGTTTGCTCTATTAAAGAAAGAACTCTCCATAAATCATAGTTTTGGTCATTCGTAGCCATACGTTCCGTTCCGCGGTGTTTCTCCCATTCTTGCAACTCGTGTGGATTATTGTCTCCCGTATCAGGCAATTGTGTCGGTTCACAAAACTACGTATGTTGCATGAGGTCTCGTCTGAGTACAGATGATTACCTGAGGAGTTTTCATTTTCTACGGCGCTCAGAGTGTCAGCACTAGAGTTGTAGAACTACCACAGGCTGCTATAAACTACCAGTAGTAAGCGTAGATCACGGTAGCTTCCCTGGTAGTTTCGGTCAGGTCAGGTGGAACGCGCGTTAGCTGTACGTTGGGTGTGTTGCATACCTATCGGGCGTTACCTCATAAATATCTCTTTGCATTTGCTAGTATTATCTTACTAGCTTACCCTAAAAACTGCAAGTGCTGAACCGTCTAGAAACAGAGTATATGTAAAGGACGGGGGTAATCTACGTAACATTCGTATTCGCATAGTTACCCTCTTGCCTGTTAATTGAAAATAAATACTATTTGTAGCACAACTGAAGTATTGGCAATGATTAATTCAGGTTTTATTCGAAGACTTTTGATTTGTAACGTGAAACAGAGGTATGTTGCAGTAAAAATAAAGAAAACCACACAGATTTATCATATATCGCTAGAAAAAGCAATTCGCACAAGAGAAGGTAAGATAAAAAAACGCAAATTAAAAGTATATCAAACATCACTTCAGTACTTCGTCGAACTTATATAACACTTGTTTCTGTTGTTCATATACTGCTTTTGCATTTATCAATAACAGGAAGCTGTTCTCTTTGATCATCATGAAGAACTTTCTGTTAAGTACAAAATAACAATAATTGTCTAATTGGGCGGTGTTATCATCTGTTCCGGTCTCTATCATCCATGCATCCATCTCTTACGAAGTCTGCCTAGTTCTATCGTTCCCGTCGGCTCATAATTCATTACTTTTTTTTTGCAATCCTTCTATTTTCTTGTGTCTTGCCATTAACTGAAAAGCTTTTTGAATCTGATGTTATTGTTTCGTCCCTTGTGTTAAACAGGAAGGAAGGCAGTTGGGCTTAGCGTCCCGTCGACGTCGAGGTCCTTAGAAAAGGATCACAAACTCGGATTTGATCAAGGATGGGGAAGGAAATCGGCCGTACCTTTGCAAAGGAACAATCCCGGAATTTGCACGGAGCGATTTAGGGAAATCAAGGAAAACCTAAGAGTTTGAACCGTCGTCTTCTGAGCTTCATCTCTGCTGCTCGTATACGTGATTTTTCTTTTTTTGTTGCTATGCATGATTCGGAACCATATACAAGAGTAGGTTCAACAATAACTTGTAGAATTTCATTTGTGTTTCTTTTTCTTACTTTTCTTCTCAAAGTTCTTCCAATTCTTTCCCAGATAAGTTAATATTTACTATCCCTCTTTTCAATGTCTTCGTCATAATTATAAATGTCTCATCCTAGATAATTGGAGCGAGACACTTGGTCTAAAATTGTCTCATTATTTTCGGTCTGATTGGCTTCTTTCCTTTGAAGTCCATAATCTTTGTCTAATTTGCAGAAATATTTAAGTTTGTTTGTGTGTGTAAAGTGTACTTGCATCGAAAGTAACTGCTTTGGTTACATGAAAGCGCAGAAGTTATGCAATCTGATAATTTTTATTACTTACAAAATGCAATTTATGTTCTGCAAGGATATAAATTCATAATGAATTAACACTGAATGATGTGCGGTTCTGATTATGTGCAAAACAAACAAACAAACAAAAAACAAAGGGAAGGCGTCGGTTCCCATTTTCTATATTAAACATTCATTTATGTTGCTTTTCCTATGCCAATTCTACCAATACTACAGGTAATCCTGCCGTTTCTGTGGTGTCACCGCCAGACGCCACACTTGCTAGGTGGTAGCCTTTAAATCGGCCTCGGTCTGTTAGTATACGTCGGACCCGCGTGTCGCCACTATCAGTGATTTGCAGACCGAGCGCCTCCACACGGTAGGTCTAATCTAGAGAGACTCACAGCCGACTTTGCTAGCAATGGTTCACTGTCTACATACGCTCTCATTTGCAGAGACGACAGTTTAGCATAGCCTTCAGCTACGTCATTTGCTACGACCTAGCAAGGCGCCATATTCAGTTACTTTAAGTACTATCTTCAAGAATGTCTTCTGAGCAGATATTATTGTGACTCATGTACCGTCAAGAGCGACGTTCATCATTAATGGATTAAAGTTAAGTATCAAACTAATTATGTCAGCTTTCTGAATTCTCATTCCTTGTCTTGTTCCAGACCTCACGTCAGTATAATTCTTCCGTCCTCACGCCAGCGTGCGTGAGCTAAAACGCGTGCATTTCGGCCTCCACTCGTAACACGGTGTTTGCTCTTCTGCTAACACAAAATTTACTCCGTCATTTATGTAGTGTACCAGAACTACTGAACCGCGTTTTTGGTGGAGCCTAACTCGTAGTCAGCACACATTTCCACAAAGGGCGGCATAATCCTTCTTGAGATGATGCTCCATCTGCATGCGGTATGCCGTCTTCTTCGGTGTGAAGCGAAGAGTACGCCAGACGGTGGATGGTCGAATGTTTAACTCACGGCTCTGCCGACGAACGGAAGCGCGTGGGCTCCATGTTCCGGAGTGCATCGTCAGATGTTTGATAGTCGTCCAAGGCAAAACTCAGAAGCCTAATTGTGGCGGCTCTTATCCGTGTCTTCGACGGTACACTCGCGCAGCCCCTATGCATCACCGCCTAGTTTCCAGGAATCAGTGGCTTTGTTTCTTCGACAAAGAGCGTATCAGAGACTTGCGAAAGAAAAATTGAGGCACTGAGAACCGAAAAGAGTCCAAAGAACAAAGTTTAGAAATAAATAAAGACTGTCAAATTTGTACGCAACCTCCTGCTCATAGTTTGACTTGCTTTTTACCAAAGTCTCAACATTCTATTCGCCCTATTAAAAAATAAGGTATCACTTGATGTTCTGAAATTGTAACACAGGCCAACGATGGAAAAACGTTTTTTGCTGAAAATACCTTATTCTTATGTTTTTTAGGGTGGGAAATCCAAATAGGATACTTACAAAACTGTATCACCCACCATTTCTTCACATTTTTCAGTTAAATTTATTAAATTAAGCGATTCTTGTACAGAATTTAACAGCTTTTGTATAGTTAAAATAATTTTAAAAAAAGAGGTGTAATGAATGCAAATGACGTTCGTAGCACTGCTGAAAAACATTTGCTGGCAAATAAAGGTCTATTCTATTTTTATGTTAACAGATAGTATTACTGTCAAGCTGACCTCACTTTCGCGTTTCCTCTACATGTGCTCAGTACAATGTCTAATCGTGGTTGTAAAAGCTCTGCTGACAGTTTTGTTATATTTGTGGTGAATTTGTGATTAAAAAACACCAAAGAAACATGACAGACTTTGTGAAAAAGGCTTATCTATCATTCTTTGGATCTAAACCTGGTGATTAAGATAAATCTTGGGCGCCGCATAAAGTACGTTATGTGTGTGTTGAAGATCTGAGAAAATCGTCCAAAAAGGATATAAATAAAGTCGTGTGATTAGGGCCTCCCGTCGGGTAGACCGTTCGCCTGTTGCAAGTCTTTCGATTTGACGCCACTTCGGCGACTTGCGCGTCGATGGGGATGAAATGATGATGATTAGGAAAACACAACACCCAGTCCCTGAGCGGAGAAAATCTCCGACCCAGCCGGGAATCGAAGCCGGGCTCTTAGGATTGACAGTCTGTCGCGCTGGCCTCTTTTTTTCCGCTCCTCATTTTGTTCGTTGTTGATCGTTGTGGTTGGTCGTTGCGGACGTCACATGACACCCCTTCAAGTTCGTTTGTTGATCCTTCCACTCAGTTTTCTTTTTCTTTTTTCTCTTACAGAGGCCAACTGGCTCTCTCACCGAACACGCTGAGCTAACGTGCCGGCATCCACTCAGCCACCAGGGGCGGACGTCCAAAAAGGAGAAAACAGTCTTTAGATTTGCTGTTCGTTTGATATGGACGGAGCCAAGAAATCATTCCGACGATTGCTACTTTTGCAGTGTTGATATTAAAGGGCATAACTCGAAAAACAAAAAGATAAGCTAACCTAACCGCCCGTCCGCCATCCGACCAGTAGGGCAAGGTGTAGATTTGCCGTTTCCTGAATCACCAGATTTAAATTCTATTCCAACAGAAGTATTTTCTGATGCACAATTTGATTTAGATGAACCAGATGATGATGAATTCCATTGTAATAGAGAAATTCTAGAGCCTGAATTGTTTACTCAGACCGAGCTTAACGATTTGGTTAGGGATCTGGGGTTAACGGAAGAAATAGCTGAATTGATTGTCTCTAGATTAAAAGAAAACAACTTATTGGCAGTTGGAACCAGCATATATGTACAGAGAGAGAGAGAGAGAGAGAGAGAGAGAGAGAGAGAGAGAGAGAGCAACAATTTTCCAAGTTTTTTCAACTAGGTGATTTAGTGTACTGCTCAGACATTCCCGGTCGTATGAATGACTTTCGTATTGAATACAAAAAAGAAGAGTGGACACTATTGATTCATCCAAAACTAGTGGTGGAAAAACGCTACCAAGGCCGCTGGAACGCCAACATGATGGCGGACTACTGTTGGTCACTTCACCGAGAAGTTCAGCAAGCGACTCATCGAAGAAAAAGCTACACAAGATGCTTCGAAGAAAGAAAGAGAAATAAAATAGAAACCTCCGGCCGCTGTGGTCGAGCGGTTCTAAGCGCTTCAGTCCGTAACAGTCCTGCTACGGCCGCAGGTTCGAATCATACCTAGGGCATGGATGTGTGTGATGTCCTTACGTTAGTTAGGTTTACGTAGTTATAAGTCTAGGGGACTGATGACTTCAGATGTTAAGTCCCATAGTGCTTAGAGCCAAAATACAAACCAATTCCAGCCGACAACTGAAACCTCTATTAACACACATTGTTTTAAGGAGTTTACTGTAAATACAAACCATGCTTATGTTGTAACAAAGCGTTTCATTAAATTCCCTGTTTACCGTAGAGCATAGGATTTTTACCCTATATAATAAAAATCCTAATTCTCGAAAACTCTGGGCGACACAAAAAAACTAAGGCTAGATTTGAATTCAGCTCATAAAAATCTATAAAGATCAGCTATCAAAGTAAAAAAAAAAAAGATTTTAAAAAAAATCTTCGTTGGTCTGTGTAATTAATATTTAGGATTTATTATTATTAATGTTAATTTGCAAAATGTTCATATCTAGGCTAGTACCAATAGTGTCTGACTGTTGTTGTGTTTGTAATTTGTGAGAAACTAGGATTATAACACAAAGAACAGACACACTGACACGCCAAAACCTTATGACAACCTGGTTAATAGGCTGTATGTCCGTCTTTGGAAGGAAAGACATCACAATTGCGTGTAACAGCGATCCGACAGTTTATTGGTAGGTTTGTGGAGGTATCTGGCATTATATGTCTACGCACACGTCATGTTATTCGCGTAAATAACGGGCCGCTGATTTGTGTACGCGGTGATGGCACCCGATAGCGACCCAGATAGGTTCCTCAGGATTTACATCAGGCGAACTTGGACGCCGAGACATTAACGTGAGTTCCCTGTATGCTCCTCAAACCAATGTAGCAGGGTGCTGGCTCCGAGACACGGACAGTTATACTGCAGAAAGACGACAACGCCGTCGGGGAAGGCATCGAGCATGGAGGGACGCAGGTGTTTCGCAGGTGTCGGCTTGTCTTCGACTGCTACCACAGGTCCCATCCAAGCCCAGGAGCACGTCTCCCTTAGCAGACTACTGCTCCATCCAGTGGGGCGCTGCACCTTTCGAGCCGCTGTTTGTAACCTGCCCCTTATTAACTGGCCTATCCTGCTTGCGATTTAAAATATGACCGTGGACCGCATGTATGCCTGATGGATTTTTACTAGTTGGATAAGGTTATCTTTCCCGAAGAAATAATACCGATAAGTAGGAGGAGAGTGTACAACAGACCCTTCTGACTGAAAAGTCTACTAAAAACAAAGTAATTAAACCAAACAGGATTATAATTTGGAAAAATTGAACTTATTTTGTGCGTTCACTCACGAACAACACAGGACACAAAAGGGGTACCATTCATCATGAATCCAAAAATTACCCTAATGAACGAAAAGGAAATAATCAACGGTCGTCAGCCCAATAGGGCGATTTACATCCAAAATCCTGTACAAGATGATGAGGAAGAAAAACATGTGTTGTTAAGCACTGACGTGTCAACTGAATGTTGTCACGTTTTTTGACCCTAGTTTTGAGTATGTAATGATAAAGAAAACTTGTAAGTTACTCTTACGTTATGTTTGTCATTAAATTAAAAAAGAAACAATCGAGTAATGATTTGAATATATGCAATTAAACTGTACGTTAGTATTGAACTTAGGTACGTGTACAATGACTTTCAGTGGCCTCAACGTAACGTCATCAAAGAAATTAAAAAAAAAGCAAGCACTTTCATTTTGCAGTTACTTATTTTGCAAATTGGATTTCAAATTATTGTCTGAACAACTGAGCCTTTTTTACTGACTTGAACAGAAATAATAGAATATGTACCAAACCAAGCCATGTCCTCCAAGCTATATGTAAAATAAATAAAACTTCCGCACTCTAAATTTGTGCATATCTTTAGATTTGGGTTTTTTCCAGTCATTGAATCCCCATTGAACCTCAAACTTGAAAAATGAAGTTGTTTTACTTTAGTCATATACTGAAGCCTCTGTTGTACAACAGTTAATTGAAAGTAGGCTGAAGCTAAAATTCTAAAAAGTGAAATTATTCATTAATAAACTGGCTGTAACTATTCACTTTGTTTCTTACGACACTGTCAGCATATAAGGGAAAAAAAGGAACAAGGATCCTGTTTGGTAACAATGTCTGGGGCAGTGAGGACACAATCGCTCTGAGTTTAACTGATTGTTATTTAAATAAATTTTGTCAATCAAATCACATTCAGTTGTGCTGCTGGGTTAGCCGTTAACACTTTCTACCAATGAACAGTCTTACTTCAGTGCTGTGCGTCCGACGGAACTCTGAGCCGACGACGAATCTGTGTTGCTGGAATGCTCCTGTTGTTGAAGACGGAAGCATCTTGTGCAGCACGGCTAATTACAGGAATGGTCAATCATAATTAATGCAGCCTCTTCCGCTCGTCCACTGTCCTTCCTCCTGCTACTGGACATCTGGCCGGCGCGATTACATGATGCCGCCGAAATGGTACTCTACTGAGAGACCGTTAACATCACACTTCCGCACACTACAAGCGCTGAAACCCGTCTCTCTCTCTCTCTCTCTCTCTCTCTCTCTCTCTCTCTCTCTCTCTCTCTCTCTCTCTCTCTCTCTCACCCCTCTCCCCCAATGCGCTCCGCACAACTCCTACCCAATGATTTTATAACGCACAAGCACAGCTATTATCCATGCTAGTCGATGCAAATAACAATTCCTTTCGCTTTTTCCCAGAGCTTATAAGTTTACTTCTACCTCAATTTACAAATACAGTGAAGAAATGTCCTTACTTATTAAAAGAAAGCATTTAAATTACAAATATTTACATACAATTGAGCAAAAAAATGATATATCGGTAGCAGGTGCCATGCATCTTGCATTTTCGGTGTTCACTTCGATGACGGCGTTCGTGGAGACGATCAGCAGCCTATTGTAGCAAAAATGTGATTAACCCGAAGAGCCAACACGTTCCCATTGATCGATGGTCGAATCCCATTGGTTTCGTTCCCACTGCAATCGTAAATAATGCTGTCGTTGGGTCAACACGAGAACGCATAGCGGTGCTCAGCTATGGAGTTCCATGTTCAACAGTGTACGATGAACGCAGTGCTGCGAAACACTTGTGCGTGCTCTAGCATTGTGCTCTTTTGGCAAAGATGCCACTGATCCTACTTTACAGAGCAGAGAAGCCTCCGAACCCCCAGCGCCCAGAGGTAGTTTCACTGTCCTTCTACCTCTCCACAGATGCTCACGACATCAGCACTTGACCATTCGACCATCTTCGCCATTTTCGAGATACTCGTTCGCAGGCTGTGTGTAATAATAATTCGCTCTCAATAGATTTCCCCCATTTTCAGTCCATATTCGCTAGGGTGATATCCGTCCGTGTCTGTTCCGCTTACATTCTTTCGTTACCGCGTCACTTGTTCATAATGCCACCAGGTGGCATCCAAAGTCATGGTGGGCAGTGATTATAAAGTTTTGGCTGGTCAGTTTATGACCTATTTCATACTTCATGGTCCTCGTTTACATTAAGCACAGTCTGTACCTTGAGGCTCAGTTGTAACAGCATACTGAATTCAGGTATGAAATCTAGTAATTCATTAAATCTGCGTGTTTGAAGCTTGATATTTGCCTTCCACCTAAGTATTTGTGCACTAAATTTTGCAAGACATGTACATACTGGGGGGGGGGGGGGGGGGGGGAATAACGAACTGAGATCTCCCTGGAAGTGAATTGAAAAAAATGGTGACCTCCAACCACTCCAATGAAGAATATGTTACTTTAAACAAGAAGTTCATGGTAAAATGGTGAAAACTAGATCATTGTAAAATTTCTGACATTTACCTCCACGAATATCAACTTTTAGTTTGGTAGTGAGGCTCTGAAATACTCACCGTCCATTTTATAGACGAGAATGCTGAAACGATGGAAGTTGAGGTTACGGTGTTGCATTCCTTCAAGACCTTCCACTTTTTATCTACATCTACGTGATTACTCTGCTATTCACAATAAAGTGCCTGACAGAGGGTTCAACGAACCACCTTCATGCTGTCTCTCTACCACTCCACTCTCGAACGGCACGCGGGAATAACGAGCACTTAATTTTTTTTACTTTCGGGACACCCAGTAAATGGTTCAAATGGTTCTGAACACTATGGGACTTAACTTCTGAGGTCAACAGTTCCCTAGAACTTAGAACTACTTAAACCTAACTAACCTAAGAACTCTTTATTCGCACGAAGTAATGGCCGCTATCGACAGGGGATCTCAAGTTGATTCCGTATTTCCAGATTTCCGGAAAGCTTTTGACACCGTTCCTCACAAGCGACTTGTAATCAAGCTGCGGAGCTATGGGGTATCGTCTCAGTTGTGCGACTGGATTCGTGATTTCCTGTCAGGAAGGTCGCAGTTCGTAGTAATAGACGGCAAATCATCGAGTAAAACTGAAGTGATATCAGGTGTTCCCCAGGGAAGCGTCCTGGGACCTCTACTGTTCCTGATCTATATAAATGACCTGGGTGACAATCTGAGCAGTTTTCTTAGACTGTTCGCAGATGATGCTGTAATTTACCGTCTAGTAAGGTCATCCGAAGACCAGTATCAGCTGCAAAGCGATTTAGAAAAGATTACTGTATGGTGTGTCAGGTGGCAGTTGACGCTAAATAACGAAAAGTGTGAGATGATCCACATGAGTTCCAAAAGAACTCCGTTGGAATTCGATTACTCGATAAATAGTACAATTCTCAAGGCTGTCAATTCAACTAAGTACCTGGGTGTTAAAATTACGAACAACTTCAGTTGGAAGGACCACATAGATAATATTGTCGGGAAGGCGAGCCAAAGGTTGCGTTTCATTGGCAGGACACTTAGAAGATGCAACAAGTCCACTAAAGAGACAGCTTACACTACACTCGTTCGTCCTCTGTTAGAATATTGCTGCGCGGTGTGGGATCCTTACCAGGTGGGATTGACGGAGGACATCGAGAGGGTGCAAAGAAGGGCAGCTCGTTTTGTATTATCGCGTTATAGAGGAGAGAGTGTGGCAGATATGATACACGAGTTGGGATGGAAGTCATTACAGCATAGACTATTTCGTCGCGGCGAGAGCTTTTTACGAAATTTCAGTCACCAACTTTCTCTTCCGAATGCGAAAATATTTTGTTGAGCCCAACCTACATAGGTAGGAATGATCATAAAAATAAAATAAGAGAAATCAGAGCTCGAACAGAAAGGTTTAGGTGTTCGTTTTTCCCGCTCGCTGTTCGGGAGTGGAATAGTAGAGAGATAGTATGATTGTGGTTCGATGAACCCTCTGCCAAGCACTTAAATGTGAATTGCAGAGTAGTCATGTAGATGTAGATGTAGATCACACACATCCATGCCCGAGGCAGGATTCGAACCTGCGACCGTAGCGGTCGGTGGCTCCTGACTGTAGCGCCTAGAACCGCTCGGCCACTCCGGCCAGCGAGACCCTGTACTTTCTGGACGCACGTCGTATCTTAGTTGGCAGGTTAGATACCGCCCGGCTCTAGTGCAAACAGTGTTGTCATGCAAGGCCTCGACGCGCCCCTGGTAGCGAACCTTAGCGGCACGGTACAGTGTGAGAGGACGCAGCAGTCGGAGCAACTGTGGTCGCATTAGAGCAGACCACGACCCGAGCAATTACGGGGAGGAAAAGCTAGGACTGGAGCCAGGTGGCGTGAGGCACGGACAGAGCGGCTGTGTGCACGCGATGGTCTGGCCGCCGACTCCACACGTGGCGGACGGGCTGAAGGTCTGGGCCGCGGAGAATCGCTCGCAGCTGCAACGGGTTAAACGATCACATTTACGACTGCACCTAAGTTCCGGTCTGCCAGTACAGGCGTGTCCGCGCGCGCCAGAAAAAGCTACCTCGGCTGATACTTCTGGAGAAGAAGCGGAGCCGGATTCTTTACACAGGTGTCAACTGAGGAATTCGGTGAATTTTATTAAGTGAAGCCGTGTTTACCGAAAGTGGAAAGTGAGGTGTACCATGATCGAGGAAAGTGAGAAGCTGCTTACGGCCAGCTGACGGAAGAAAGCTACCAACAAGCCTGCTACATCTATGTCGTCGTTTACATACATAACCGGGAAAGCAGCATATGGGGCGCGGCGAAAGATACCTTCTACCACTACCAATCATTTCTTTTCCTGATCCGCTCGCAAATGGAGCGAGAGAAAATTGTCTAGTGTCTCCATGGCAACGGTTTTGCCGCAGTGGATACACCTGTCCCCGTGGGATCACCCAAGTTAAGCCCTGTCGGACGTGGCCGGCACCTGGTTGGGTGACCATCCAGGCCGTCATGCGCTGTTGCCATTTTTCGGGGTGCACTCAGCCTCGTGATGCCAATTGAGGAGCTACTCTACCGAACAGTAGCGGCTTAGTCAAGAATACCATCATAACGACCGGGAGAGCGGCGTGCTGACCCCACGACCCTCCTATCCGCATCCTCCATGAGGATGACACGGCGGTCAGATGGTCCCGGTAGGCCACTCGTGGCCTAAAGACGGAGTGCTAGTGTCTCCATAAGAGACCTGATTTCTCTCATGTTCGCGGTCCTTCACGTGAAATGGGCGGCAGAAGAATCGTTCTGCAGTCAGCCGCAAATGCCGGTTCTCTAAACTTTACTTCCTTGTGTTCTCGAAAAGAACGTCACCTTCGCTCCACGGATTTTCATTTGAGTTCACGGAGCATTTCAGTTAACACCAGCGTGGTGATGCAACCTACCGCTGACAAATCTAGCACCACGCTCTGAATAACTTCGGCGTCGTCCTTTAATACGATCCGGTGCGGATCTCAAACTCCTGCACTACTCAAGACTGGGTATGTACTCTCCTTTAGAGATGAGCTACACTTTTCGCTAACTCTCCCAGTAAACCAAAGTCGACCATACGCCTTCCCTACAACCGACCATACCTGCTCGTTAGATTGCAAAGCAATAGTACACTTAGATATTTAATCGGCCTGACTGTAACAGTACAGTACTAATGCTGTATTCGATAATTACAGTATTGTTTTTCCTACTCAGCGGCACCAAGCTACAATTTTCTACATATGGACCCAGTTGCCATTCATCACACGGACTAGAAATTTTGTGTAAGTCATCTTGTATCTTCCTAAACTCACTCAATGAAGACTTCTTCCGTGCACGACAGCATCATCAGCAAATATCCGCAGATTGCTGCTTACCCTGTCCGTCAGATCATTTATGTGCATAGAGAATAGGAGCGTCGCTTGAACGGAATGGGCAGTGTCTTGTAAAGAGGATATAAGATGAACATCAACAAAAGCAAAACGAGGATAATGAAATGTAGTCGAATTAAGTCGGGTGATGCTGAGGGAATTAGATTAGGAAATGAGACACTTACAGTAGTAAAGGAGTTTTGCTATTTGGGGAGCAAAATAACTGATGATGGTCGAAGTAGAGAGGATATAAAATGTAGACTGGCAATGGCAAGGAAATCGTTTCTGAAGAAGAGGATTTTGTTACCATCGAATATGGATTTAAGTATCAGGAAGTCGTTTCTGAAAGTATTTGTATGGAGTGTAGCCATGTATGGAAGTGAAACATGGACGATAAATAGTTTGGACAAGAAGAGAATAGAAGGTTTCGAAATGAGTTGCTACAGAAGAATGCTGAAGATTAGATGGGTAGATCATATAACTAATGAGGAGGTATTGAATAGAATTGGAGAGAGGAGAAATCTGTGGCACAACTTGGCTAGAAGAAGGGTTCGGTTGGTAGGACATATTCTGAGGCACCAAGGGATCGCCAATTTAGTATTGGAGGGCAGCGTGGAGGGTAAAAATCGTAGAGGAAGACTAAGATATGAATACACTAAGCAGATTCGAAAGGATGTAGATTGCAGTAGGTACTGGGAGATAAAGCAGCTTGCACAGGATAATGTAGCATGGAGAGCTGAATCAAGCCAGCCTCAGAACTGCTCTGGTACAAAGGGGGCTGACAAGCTGTCAGACTGATAAGCTTTTATGGCTCCATACCTCAACCAGTAAAAAAGCATCCCTAACAGGATGGCTTTGTTGTCAGTACGTCTGTCTGCCTGTCTCCCTGGCAGTTAAGATCTTTTTTTTATCAGAGACGGGTAGCTGTTGAACTTTATGTCACATACGAAAGTCCTCAGTCTCTTGGCTGTGTGAAACATTCAAAGTTCTATGTCAAAGCAGTCAAAAGATACGGCTAGTTTTGTCACATACTTTGGTACTGGCACACTCACTCATTAAAACCTATAGTATACGCCCCGTTGACCTACTACTAAGAAATTTGGCAAGAAGCAAGGTTTCACTGTACAAGTAAAGGAAAAAAATCCCAAAATTGTTAAATTATAATTACATGACATACAAATATGTTTTTGTCATTAGAACTTGCACTGCAATCATCATCCGCCAGACATAATAGGAAAATATTACTGCATGCAAGAACATAAAAAGAACATAAAAATATAGGCTGCAGTCATGTTTGAGCAAATAAACAAAAATAATTCAATTAATTTTCTTCCTCTGCATATATAAACAGAAGTCCCCCGCCCGCATCTTTTTGTGGGTCGGGGCTAGTCTCGGGAGCTACTGCAGACATTTTGATACGGCCTTGGAACTGCTTGTTATCGATATCGATAACAGACAAAAATCGTAGATATTAATCATGTTAATCATGTTTGATCGCCGAAATATTGTGCCCGTTGGACACTATAGACCGGCAGTACACCCGTGGATATTTTGATTATCAAATACGCCGGGAGAAACTCAAGAATCACATCGTAGATATTGTCGAGTCCCTGGATGGATGAACTGCCTGCCTACATAATCAAGTCTGTACGAAACCCACAGTGACACGAGTCCTACCACGGCTTGGGCAGTCTCTTAAAACGACTCTGAATTTCATTCGTTCGATCGTTGTACAAGATCCGCGATTCTAGAATTGTATCACAACTGTCAACACATGTACCGAGCATGCATTCTCTACCCGTACTCCACTTTAAAGTTTCGTATTGTAGGAGGACAGCTTTAGCTTACTATTTATGACGTACAGGTTCCACAATAGGCAATCGGAGGACTGATGGGAATTTCCAGCGTGAAATTGCCATGTACCAGTGTCCCACAGGTAAATAGAAGCCTCCTAATGATTTACAGAGTTCTTATAATACAGATTGCACCTGCAGGTTATGCTGTCTTCGAGTTTCACTGTTAATGCTCCGCTCAGCACTGCCCCATCGTGCCGGCCTCTGTGGCCGAGCGGTTCTAGGCTCTACAATCTGGAACCGCGCGACTGCTACGGTCGCAGGTTCGAATCCTGCTTCGGGCATGGATGTGTGTGATGTCCTTAGGTTGGTTAGGTGCAAGTAGTTCTAAGACTCGGTGACTGATGACCTCAGATGTTAAGTCCCATAGTCCTTAGAGCCATTTGAACCATTTTTTGATGTTCCGTAACAGGGGACTGATGACCTCAGACATTAAGTCCCACGGTACTCAGAGCCATTTGAATCATTTTTTTGTCCCATCGAGTTAGCCGGCTCCTGCAGACAGCCAAACCAATGAACGGATTTGCAAACTTCCCGGACAATTCGTATCGATGAGTTACACGCGCGTATTGACCTTCCCGTTTCTTCTCACTTTATTATGATCATTTCTCTATGTAGGTGGGCGCCAACAAAATATTTGTACACTCAGAGGAGAAAGTTGGTGATCAAAATTTCGTGAGGAGATCGTGCCGCAATGAAAAACGCCTTGGTTTTAATTATTACCACCTGAATTTGCTTATCATATCTGTGGCACGCTCTCCTCTATTTGCCGATAACACACAACCAGCTGCAGCTCTCTGGAGTTTCTCGATGTCTTCCGTCAATTCTGCCAGATGCGGATCCGTCATGTAGTACGAACGGCGACCTCTCAGACAGGAAATCACGAATGCGGTCGCACAACTGGGACGATGCCCCACAGGCACGCGATTTGATTAGAAGTCGCTTGTGAGGAATGGTGTGAAAAGCATTCCGGAAAACATAAAAACAGTCCGACATCCCCTGTCGATAGCACTCATTACTTCATGAGAATGAAGAGTTAGTCCTGTTTCACGAAATTTTCTGAATCCGTGTTGGCTATTTGTGAGTCGTTTTCTTCGAGGTAATTCACTATGTTCGAAGACAACATATCCTCCAAAATAGACTTTAGTTATATGGGTCCGTAATTCAGCGGATTACACATTTCTTTTCTTAGGTATTGGTGTGAGTTGAGCAACTCTCATTCTTTAGGTAAGAACCCTTCGTTGAGCGAGCGCTTGAATATGATTCAGTATGGATCCCTTGCATCAGCATACTCTGAAAGGAAACTGACTGGTATGCTGTCTGGATCAGAGAACTTGCCTTTATTAAAATATTTAGGCTAGTTCCCTTCGCCGAGGATGTCTGCTTCTAAGTTACTAATGTGAGCAATTGTTCTTGATTCGAAGTGTCAAATATTTACTTCATCTTCTTTGGTGAAAGAATTTCGGAAAACTGTGTGTAGTAACTCTCCTTAAGTGGCCTTGTCATCAATATCATAATCCTTGCTCTCTCACAGTGAAGTTATTGAGTGCTATTGGTGTATTTTATATACGACCATAACCACCTCTGTTTTTTTACCACATTTTGAGACAGAGTTTCATTGTGGAAACTAATAAAATCATCTCGCATTGAAGTTTGCACTATATTTCTACCTCCTCTAATACTTCGTCAGTCGTCGCGGTTTTGGATTCTTTTAAATTTGGCATGCTTCTTTTTTCGTTGCTCCTGCAACAATGTTGTGACCTGTTTTGTGTAAAGTGGTGGCTCAGTACAATCTCTCATTAGTTTATTTTGTATACGTACAAGGCGTGTGAGAAATGTAGTGAAACAGACAATACTGCAAGTGAAATGCCAAAGTTTTGTTGTTCTACTTTTGTAGACCGGTGAGTTCATCCCTTCCAGCTATCCAGTCCGTACAGCAATCATGTGACATCTGAGAGCGCTGTTAGTGAAGTTGTTGTTTACGTCGTGTGCTACGAAAATGGAACAGCGAAATTTAGAGCAACATTATGCCATCAGGTTTTGTGTTAATCTTGCGGAATCTGCGAGTGCGACCTTTCAGAAGTTGAAACGGAGCTATGGGGATCATTCCTTATCAAGAGCACAAGTTTTTCGCTGGCGTAAATCATTTTTGCAAGGTCGACTACACGTTGAAGATGAACCCCACTCAACGAAACTTTCAAATTCAACACTTAACAAAACGCAGAGTCCACAGATCGTCGTCTAGTGGCTAGCATTGCTCCCTCTGGATCACAGCATGCTGGGTTCAATTTCCGGCTGGGTTGGGGATTTTCTCTTCCTGGGGACTGGGTGTTTGTGTTGTCTTCATAATTTCATCATCATCATCATTTGTGACAGTGACTATATTGGATTGTGAAAAAATTGGACTTGGTAAACAAGCTTTGGACTTGGTAAACAAGCTTTGGACTTGGTAAACAAGCTTTGGACTTGGTAAACAAGCTTTGGACTTGGTAAACAAGCTTTGGACTTGGTAAACAAGCTTTGGACTTGGTAAACAAGCTTTGGACTTGGTAAACAAGCTTTGGACTTGGTAAACAAGCTTTGGACGTGGTATGGGCACAGGTGACTGTGCAGTTGAGTGCCCCACAAAGCAAAGATCGAACATGTTGAATGTATGCGTGTTCTTGAGAGATTTTTCCTCCAGGACAAACTTGGTGTTCTAAAAATATTTTGCTGAAAGGGTCAAGAAAAGGTTGACTCGAGTGAGACTGGACATTGCAGGCATCTGGGTTCAGCATCGTGACAAGGGCCGCATGTCACACGCTCATTTCCATCATGGAGTTTTTGATTTCACAAGGCATTTCTGTTGTTCCACAGCCCTCATATTTAATTTACCTGATCTGAGTCTGTGTGACTCTTTTCCTTTCTCGAAAGTGAAACAGTCTTACGAGGACGTCATTTTGGGACTCTGGAAAACTTTCAAAAGATTGCAATTCTAAAAGACCATACCAGTTGGTGCCTACTACTAAGACTAGGCCAGTGTGTAGCTGCCAGAGAGAACTGCTTCAAAGGCGACAATATTGTTGTTTAAAAAAAAATCTTTGCTAGGTGAAAATAAGAGAGATTACTTTCTTCTCACTTGTAGACCTGTGAGCTCATCCCTTGCAGCTGTCTACTCAGAGTTTCAGCTCCGTAGAGCAATCATGTGACATCTGAGAGCGCCGTTATTGAAGTTGGGTTTACTTTGTGTGCTACGAAAATGGATCAGCGGAAGTTAGAGCAACATTATGCCATCAAGTTTTGCATTAAACACTGTACGTCCCATTGTCCTCGTGTTGGAAAACTAAATGGCAGGAAATGTTTCCTTTGATATTGTTGCTTCTGACTGCACCAATTAAAATACCCATCCACTGATGTCTTTCACTCCGAAAAAAAATAGTCAATGTGATGAGACGAGGCTGTGCCATGTTGTGACGTAAGAGGTGTGTAGTGTAATGCAGTGCTGCTGTTGTGTGTTGCAGGCGATATGATGGAGGCGGACGGCGAGTCCCTGCGGGAGCGCGTCTCGCAGCTGGAGCGGCGCGCGCTGTCGCAGGCGGACGAGCTGGTCTGCCTGCGGGCCACGCTGGCGGACGCGCTGCGCAGGTTGGCAGCCCTGGAGGCCCGCACTGGCCAGCCTGCCCCCGCCGCCTCGCCGGCCATCACCACCACCACCACCTCCTCCAGCGGCAGCCAGCAGCACCACGGCACTCTCACCAGGAACGGCGTGCGCGGTCAGTCCTCGTTATTTATTTACTAGCCAACTTGCCAGTGTTTCGCAATTGCTAAATACGAGGGTCATTTCAAAAGTCCTGCGCAGTGTAATATGGAACTGAAGGAAAATAATTACACTTACAAGCTACTTTTACATGCCTCCAATACAAAGAGGTAACAAAAGTCATGGGAAACCTCCCAATATCATCTGGGACCTCCTTTTCGCTGGCGTAGTGCAGCAACGCGATGTGGCATGGGCTCAGTAAGTCATTCGAAGCCCTCTGCAGAAATATTGAGCCATGCTGCCTAAGTAGCCGTCCATAACCGCCAAATTGTTGCCAGTGCAGGATTTTGTACACGAACAAACTACTCCTTTATGTCCCATAAATACACTAAGTGATCAAAAGAAACCGGACACCTGGCTGAAAAAAGTCTTAAAAGTTCGAGACGCCCTCCATCGGTAATGCTGGAATTCAATATGGTGTTGGCCCTCCCCAAGCCTTGATAACAACTTCCACTCTCGCAGGCATACATTCAGTCAGGTGCTGGAAGGTTTCTTGGGGAATGGCAAACCATTCTACACGGGGTGCTGCGCTGAGAAAGAGGTATCGCTATCGGTCGGCGAAGCCTGGCACGAAGACGGCATTCCATAACATCCCAAAGGAATTCTGTAGGATTCAGGTCAGGTCTCTGTGCATGCCAGTCCATTACAGGGATGTTATTGTCGTGTAACCACTCCGCCACAGGCCGTGCATTATTAACAGGTGCACCATCGTGTCGAAAGATGCAATCGCCATCCTCAAATTGCTCAACAGTAGGAAGCAGGAAAATGCTTAAAACATCAGTGTAGGCCTGTGCTGTGATAGTGCCATGAAAAAGGACAAGGGGTGCAAGCCCCCTCCATGAAAAACACGACCACATCATAACACCACTGTCTCCGGATTTTACTGTTGACACTATACACGCTGGCAGATGACGTTCACCGGGCATTGCCGTACCCACACCCTGCCATCGGATCGCCACTTTGTGTACCGTGATTCGTCACTCCACACAACATTTTCCACTGTTCAGTCATCCAACTTTTACGCTCCTTAAACCAAGCGAGCCATCATTTGGCATTTACCGGAGTGATATGTGGTTTAGGAGCAGCCGGTCGACCACGAAATCAAAGTTCTCTAAACTCTCGGCTGTCATAGCTCTGACAGTGGATCCTCATGCAGTTCGGAATTCCTGTGTGATAGTTCTGGATAGATGTCTGCCTATTAGACATTACGACCCTCTTCAACTGTCCGCGGTCTTTGTCAGTCAGCAGGTGAGGTCGACCTGTACGCTTTTGTGCTGTACGTGTCGCGTTGATGAATTTCAATAGGTTTCACACCTTCACTACGCAAAGGTGCAAGTCGCAAGTGGGGCGGCCATCTTTATACCGATACTGCGACGGTATGTTTGCATCTGCACTATGCTTCCACCTACAGGCCATTCTGCACGCTGTTTGTAGCACCGTTACCAACTTCCAGGATAACGGCGCGAAATTTCGATTTGTTACTACAAATTTAAGGTTTTCATTTGGCCCACCCTCGTATAAACAGATACGACATTTTTACATATTTATTAATACTGTAGATAAACGGGAAAAGTTGTTAACATAAATCTTTAAAATTGGTTGACCAATATACTTTACTTTTTACACAAAGCTCTAATAAACATTCAGATGGACACAGGCTCTGATATTTTCTTTATAAACAACAATGGGCAGGTTTTCTGTAAAAACAAATCAGAAAAAGGAAATGCTGCTCTGCGAAATGTTTGTTTTCATTTTCTATATCGCAGTCAGTTTTTAATTACGATAGCAGGCCCGTTAAACCATCCCCCCTCGCTCTCCTTAGGGGGCGCGGCAGGCAAGAACGCTACAAACGCACTACGTTATTAAAAAAAGTATATATTTTATCCAGAGAAATGGACGATGAACTGTCTACTGGGTACCCAGTATTTCCTGTGTTCTCAGAGATTCATTTTCGTCATAGATCATCAGCCTGAATGTAAACGCAATAACTGACCTGCGAAAACATGGCGGATCGTCGCACGTCGGCCTGATTTGGAACACTTCGTGCCAACTGTCATCTGTAAAGGATTTCTCACAGCTTCAACGATGTGGTAATTCTTGTCGGTAGTGGCTTATGTTTCTAAGCAGCGTTGGTGGCCCTCGAGTTTTAGTTGAACTGACTTGTTCAGTCAGGATCGATCAAGCATGCAGTTTAGCAGTTTGTAGTTTGATGTGAAAGTGAACAGTCGACTTGTGAAACTGTTTTTAAGCTGCTTCTTTCTTTATTTCGTCGTGAATTTGTCGAAGGAACGCAAGTACAGTGAAGACTACATTAAATACGGTTTCGTTCCTCTACAAAGTAATTCATTGCGGCTGGTCAACATTATCTGTTATGAGCCATTGAGCAATGACCCCATTGACACCTTGTCGGACCGAACCATACTTGTTGACTAGTTATTTGTTACAAAGCAATGATACTATGAGACCTTATCGTCTCTAATGGCATTTGTCGACCAAACATAGTCCGTTAAAAGGTAAGCCGATGGGTTTTTTTGCTGCTAAATATGCGGGTTTGAACGAATAAAGTTCTACAGTATTGGATCCATTGCATAGTCTTCTGAGAAAGCGATCCTAGGTTCCGATGAGCTATCACTACCCATCGCTAAGGCTAAGAAAAGTCATATTGTCGGAGAAACACATATCAAACCCTGTTTGTTAAAACCAGCTGATATTGTTCTTGGACCAGAAAGTTTCTAGTTTCGCTGAAATGAAATGAAATTAAATGTCGTGCGGCTAGGGATTCCCGTCGGGTAGACTTGTCGCCTGTGGCAAGTACGCCACTTCGGCGACTTGCGTACCGACGATGATGACGACGATGATGACGACGATGATGACGACGATGATGACGACGATGATGACGACGATGATGACGACGATGATGACGACGACGACGACGACGACGACGACGACGACGACGAAACACCCAGTCGCTGAGCGGAGGAAATCTCCTACCCAGCCGGGAATCGAAGCCACGCTCCTTTGCGTGGTATTCCGTCGCGCTGACCACTCAGCTACCGAGGCGGACTCTAGCTGCACTAGTCACTTATAGGGTCTTTACAACGCAGCTGCTAAGTCGCATGAAACCGTTGGCTGAAGGGATCGTTGGTCCCTATCAATGTTGCTTCGTCTCTCGACAGTCGGTTCTTGATTATAAGGGGCATTCAAAAAGAAACGAGCCGGAGTCATAATTACAGACACTAGTACCTGTATGTTACAAGTATTGACCCTGGATTTTATATTCGTCTGTCGTTTCCCATAACATGGAAAGTCTATGTTGTGATGAACTTGTAGAAAACCAATGACGACGAGGTGCTAATTCCCGATCGAACTCGTAAGAGTTTTTATCTGCCTCATGATATATATGTAAAAGGGGTGTTAAAAAATAAAAAAGAAAAACGAGCCGGAGGCTTATTACAGAAACCTGTAGCTATATTTGAAGTATTGACCCTGGCTGTTGAGACACTCGTCCCACTGTGACACAAGGCGGTTAATGGCTGCCCCATAAAATTGCCGGGGCTGCGATGTTACCCAGTTCCGCACGTACAGCTGGACGTGGTCGACCGAGGTTAATCGTTTGCCCCTATGCTGACGTTCGTTGGCTAAGATGGCCCCCTTCCTGCAGCACGAGACAACAGTGAACGCCCAGCGTTACTCGCAAACCTTGACCACCCTTCGCCAAGCGATCAAATGAAGACGACCAGGCAATCTCACTCGTGGGATCATTCTGCTCCACGGCAATCCAAAACCTCATACGGCCAACAAAGTCGCGGCGCTCCTGCAGAAATTCAAATGGGAGGTTCTCGGCCTCCCTCTATACAGTCCAGACCTCTCTCGCTTTGATTACGCCATATTTGGTCCCCTTAAAAAGGCTCTGAGGGGCAAACAATTCACCTCGGAAGACGACGTCCAACTGTATGTGCGGATCTGGTTAACATCGCAGCCCCGGGAATTTTATGAGACAGCCATCCACCGCCTTGTGTCACGGTGGGACAAGTGTCTCATCAGCCAGGGTCAATACTTCAAATATAGTTACTGGTTTCTGTAATAAGCCTCCGGCTCGTTTTTCTATCTTTTTTAGTTTTTTATTTTTTTAACACCCCTTTTACATATATACCATGAGGCAGATAAAAACTCTTAAGAGTTCGATCGGGAATTAACACCTCGTCGTCATTGGTTTTCTACAAGTTCATCACAACATAGACTTTCCATGTTATGGGAAACGATAGACGAATATAAAATCCATCGAAATTCATCTGACTAATTACACGTTGTTACTCTGTCAGTTTGTGAAGTATAGTTCGGCAACCAACTAACGCCACCATTCAGTATTCGAACTGGACTTAGACAAGGCGATCCATTCGCGACAACACTATTCACTCGAAAAAGAAATGATTGTCGGAAGCACTGACTCAGCATATAGGAAAGGCAAAACAACCTTCGGCGAAATTAAAAGCAAGGGCTGTAACATAGAGTGCAACGGGAATTCCACTGTTAAATGCAGAGGAGAGAGCAGATAGGTGGGAAGAGTACATTGAAGGCCTCTGTGAGGGGGGACATTAGTCTGATGTGATAGAAGAAGAAACAGAAGTCAATTTAAAAGAGAGAGGGGAACCAGTATTATAATCAGAATTTAAAAGAGCTTTCGAGGACTTAAGATCAAACAATGTAGTAGGGATAGATAACATTCCACCAGATATTCTAAAATCATTGGGAGAATTGGCAACAAAACGACTATTCACGTTGATGTGTAGAATCTATGCGGCTGGCGACGTATCATCGGACTTTCATCCACACCATTCCGAAGGCTGCAAGAGCTGACAAGTGCGAGAATTCTCGCACAATCAGCTTAAAAGGTCACGCACCCAAGTTGCTAACAAGAATAATATACAGAAGAATGGAAAAGAAAATTGCGGATTTGATAGATTACGATCAGTTTGGTTTTAGGAAAGGTAACGGCGCCAGGGCGACAATTCTGACGTTGGGTTGATAATGGAGGCGAGACTAAATGAAAATCAAGACACGTTCATAGCATTTGCCGACCTGGAAAAAGCCTTCGACAATGTACAATAGTGCAAGATGTTCGAAATTCTGAGAAAAACAGGGGTAAGCTATAGGGAGAGATGGGTAATATACAATATGCACAATAGTCAAGACGGAATAATAAGAGTGGACGACCGAGAACGAGGTGCTCGGATTAAGAACGGTGTAAGACTACATCCTTGTCTTTTGGACCCACTGTTCAATCTGTACGTCGAAGAAGCAATGATGGAAATATAAGAAGGGTTCAGGAATGTGATCAAAATTCAAGGTGAAAGGATTACAATGACAAGATTCGCTCATGACCTTGCTATCCTGAGCGAAAGTGAAGAAGAATTACATCATCTGCTGCATGAAATGACCAATGTCATGATTACAGAATATGGATGAGGGTAAATCATAGAAATACGAAAGTAATGAGAAGTCTCAGAAGTGAGAACAGCAAGAAGCTTAACATCTAGGTTGATAGTCATGAAGTAGATGAAGTTAAGGACTTGGGCGACCTAGGAAGCAAAATAACCAATGACGGATGGAGCAACGAGGATATCAAAAGCAGACTAGCACTGGCGAAAAGGGTATTCCAAACAAAAAGAAGTTTTCTAGTATCAAACATAGGCCTTAATTTGAGGAAGAAGTTTTTGAGAATGTACTTCTGTAGTACAGCATTGTATAGTAGTGAAACATGGACTGTAGGGAAACCGGAACAGAAGAAGATCGAAGCGTTTGAGACGTGGTATTACAGAAGAATGTTGAAAATTAGGTGGAGTGATAAGATAAGGAATGAGGTTCTGCGCAGAATTGAAGAGGAAAGCAATAGGCGGAAAACACTGACAAGGAGAAGGTACGGGATGATAGGACATCTGTTAAGACTTGAGGAAATGACTTCCAGTTCCAGACTGTAGCGCCTAGAACCGCTCGACCAACCCGGCCGGCGAGACTGTAATTCATTCGGCAAATAATTGAGGACGTAGGTTGCAAGTGCTACTCTGAGATGAAGAGGTTGGCACAGGAGAGGAATTCGTGGCGGGATGCGGCAAACTATTCAGAAGACTGATGACTCAAAACTGTTCAACTTTGGAAAAAGTAAGTTGTGACACTCGTGGAATCGGGAAATGGAGATGGTGGGAGTAGACACAATCCTTATACTTGCTGGCGATGTTGTGTTTCTTAGCGACGCCCAAGAGCAAGTACACGCTGATCCTTCCCAAATTCTCCATACGGAAAAGAAAATTGAGCTGGTGGTTGTTTTGCTGAAACCGGCTGGCCGGTGTGGCCGAGCTGTTCTAGGCGCTTCAGTCTGGAACCGCGCGACCGCTGCGATCGCAGGTTCTAATCCTGCCTCGGGCATGGATGTGTGTGATGTCCTTAGTTGGGTTTAAGCAGTTCTAGGGGACTGATGACCTCAGATGTTAAGTCCCATAGTGCTCAGAGTCGTTTATTTTTTAGGTCTGAAAGCAAATAAATCACTTGATCCGGATGGAATCCCAATTCAATTTTACAAAGAGTATTCTACGGCATTGGCCCCTTACGTTGCCTGCATTTATTTATCTTACCCAGCACAAAATCCCAAGCGACTGGAAAAGAGCGTAGGTGACCATAGTATATAAGAAAGGTAAAAGAATGGACCTGCAAAATTACAGACCAATAATCCTAACTTTGGTTTGTTGCAGAATCCTTGAACAAATTCTCAGTTCGAAACAATAAGCTTTCTTGAGACTGAGAATCACCATCGTCATAGATTTAGAAAGCATTGCTCGTGCGAAACTCGGCTATCCATTTTCTCACATGATATACTGCGAACAATGGATGAACGGCAACAGGAAGATTTCACGTTTCTCGATTTCAGGAAGCATTTGACACGGTGCCCCATTGCAGGCTGTTAACGAAGGTACGAGAGTGTGGAGTAAGTCCACAAATAAGTGAGTGGCTCGAAGACTTCTTAAATAACAGAACCCAGAACGCAGTACGTTTTCCTCGACGGCTAGTATTCATCAAAGACAAGGGTATCGTCAGAAGCGCCCCCGGCAAATGTGATAAGGCCGCTTGGTCCCTATATGCAAAAATAATTAGGTTGACAGGACAGGATGGGCAGCAATCTGCGGTTGTTTGCTGATGATGCCGTGGTGTACTGTAAGCTGTCGAAGTTGAGTGACTGTAGAAAGATACAAGACGAGTTAAACAAAATTTCCAGTTGGTGTGATGAATTGCAACTAGCTCTAAATGTGGAAAAATGTAAGTTAATATGGATGAGTAGAAAGAACAAACCTGTAATGTTCGGATATAGTAGTATTACTTCTGTCCTGATTGTCACAGTCAAGTCGTTTAAATATCTGGGGGCAACACGTCAGAGCCATATGAAATGGAACGAGCATGTGAGAACTGTGGTAGGGAAGGCGAATGGCAGACTTCGGCTCTTTGAGAGAGTTTTACGAGAGAGTAGTTCACCTCTAAAGGAGATCGCATATAGAACGCTGGTGCGACCTATTCTTGAGTACTGCTCGAATGTTTGGGACCCATACCAGATCGGGTTAAAGGAAGGCATCGAAGCAGTTCAGAGGGGTAGTTCGAAAACCACCCAAGTGTTACGGAGATGTTTCGGGAACTCAAATGGAAATCCCTGGAGGGAAGGCGACATTCTTTCCGACAAACACTACTAGGAAAATTTACAGAATCGGCATTTGAAGCTGACTCCAAACGATTCTACTGCCGCCACTTGCGCGTAAGGACCACGAAGATAAGATACGAAAAATTAGGGTTCTTACGGAGGCATATGCATCTATATCTACATCATCGCTCTGCTATTCACAATAAAGTGCCTGCCAGAGGGTTCAATAAACCACCTTCAAGCTGTCTCTCTACCGTTCCACTCTCGAACAGCACGCGGGAAAAACGAGCACTTAAATTTTTCTGTGCGAGCCCGGATTTCTCTGATTTTATCGTGATGATCATTTCTCCCTATGAAGGTGGGTGGCAACATAATGTTATCGCAATCGGAGTAGAAAACTGGTGATTGAAATTTCATGAGAAGATCCCGTCGCAACGAATAACGCTTTTGTTTTCATGATTACCACTCCAATTCACGTATCATGTCTGTGACACTATCTCCCTTATTTCGCGATAATCAAAACGAGCTGCCTTCTTTGTACTTGTTCGATGTCATCCGTCAGTCCCACCTGATGCGGATCCCACACCGCACAGCAGTACTCCAGAATACGGCGGACAAGCGTAGTGTAAGCAGTCTCTTTAGTAGACCTGTTGCACCTTCTAAGTGTTCTGCCAATGAATCGCAGTCTTTGGTTGGCTCTACCCACAATATTATCTATGTGATCGTTCCAATTTAGCTTAAAGTAATTGTAATCATTAAGTATTTACTTGAATTTACAGACTCCAGATTTGGGGTTACTTCTGTTTTACTCGATGACTTTCTGTCTATTACTAAGAACTGTGACCTTTCTGACAGGAAATCACGAACCCAGTCGCACAGCTCAGTCGATACTCAATAGGCACGCAGTTTAGTTAGAAGACGCTTGTGAGGAGCGGTGTGGAAAGCCCTCTGGAAATCTAAAAATATGGAATCAATTTGACAACCCCTGTCGATAGCACTTATTACTTCACGAGTATAAAGAGCTAGTTGTGTTTCACAAGAATATTTTCTAAATCCATGCTATGTGTCAATAAATTGTTTCCTTCGAGGGCGGAACGGGAAAGAAAACGACTAGCTGTGGTACAATATACCCTCCGCTACGCGCCGTACGGTAGCTTGCGGAGTATCGATGTAGATGCAGAAGGAATCACTCTTGAGTTCCGAAGTGCTGCTAACAGTCCATCTAGCACAATGACTGTGCGTAGCGGATTAAACAGAGTAGGGTGTAATGATCGAGCAGATACTCGTATGGCAAACATTTCTATAATCAATCCTAAGTGACGCTTGAGGTGGTGTAAAGAGCAGCGGATGACTGGAAAGGCGTGATATGCTCGTTGGATGAGGGCCTTGAATGTATTGAGTTGAGTGTGGCTGAGAAGTCGATGATTTGGCTTTCCACAGTTGGCATTTCGAGTTATGCGTGGATGAGGTCTGTGCTTGTCCACCATGGTGCTGTACCCTGTAGCAATCTGAAGGAAGGTTGCGGCTTTGGCGAATGCCTGTAGAACATTGTATGCCATCTTGATTAGCGCCAATAGTGAAGTACAGATGAGGAGGTTTTAGCAACATGGCAGTGTTTTTCCTGGTTAGTGTGTGGGTCCTCTTACTGCACTCAAGCAAGCACTGAATGCAGGATGATGATGATGATGATGATGATGATTGCACAGTCATGCTGATATAATCAACTAGCCAACCAGCCATAAAGCAGCAAGAAAGGTGGTAGGAGTAATCCACTAAATTACAGGCCCATATGGTTAACGTCTATATGCAGCAGAATTTTAGAACATTTATTGTGTTCGAACCTTATGAATTACCTCCAAGGAAACGTCTATTGACACACAGTCAACATGGGTTTAGAAAACATCGTTCCTGTGAAGCACAACTAGCTCTTCATTCACATGAAGTGCTGAGTGATACTGACAAGGGATTTCAGATCGTTTCCGTATTCCTGGATCTCAAAAGGCTTTTGATACTGTACCACACAAGCGGCTCGTAGGAAAATTGCGGGCTTATGGAATATCGTCTCAGTTATGTGACTGGATTTGCTATTTCCTGCCAGAGAGGTCACATTTCGTAGTAATTGACGGAAAGTCATCGAGTAAAACAGAACTGATTTCAGGCGTTCCCCAAAGTAGTGTTATAGGCTCTTTGCTGTTCCTTATCTATATAGACGATTTGGAAGACAATCTGAGCAGCCGTCTTCGATTGTTTGCAGATGAGGCTGTCGTTTATCGATTAACAAAGCCATCAGAAGATCAAAACAAACTGCAAAACGATTTAGAAAAGATAGCTGAATGAGGCGAAAAATGGCAGTTGACCATAAATAACGAAAAGTGTGAGGTCATCTACATGAGTACTAAAAGGAACTCGTTAAACTTCGGTTACACGATAACTCAGTCTAATCTACTAGCCGTAAATGCAACTAAATACCTAGGTGTTGCAATTACGAACAACTTAAATTGGAAGGAACACACAGAAAATGTTATGGGGGAGGCTAAACAAAGGCTGCGTTTCATTGGCACAACACTTAGAAAATGTAACAGACCTACTAAGGAGACTCCCTACACTACTCTTGTCCGTCCTCTTTTAGAATACTGGTGCGCGGTGTGGCATCCTTACCAGATAGGACTGACGGAGTACCTCGAAAAAGTTCAAAGAAAGACAGCACGTTTTGTATTATCGCGGAATATGGGAGAGAGCTTCACAGAAATGATACGGGATTTGGGCTGGGAATCGTTAAAAGAAAGGCGTTTATCGTTGCAACGGAATCTTCTCACGAAATTCCAATCACCAACTTTCTCCTCGGAATGCGAAAATCTTTTGTTGACACCGACCAACATAGGGCGGAACGATCACCACGATAAAATAAGGGAAATCAGAGCTCGTACGGAAGGATACAGATGTTCATTCTTTCAGCGCGCTATACGAGGTTGGAATAATAGAGAATTCTGAAGGTGGTTCGATGAAGGCTCTGCCAGGCACTTAAATATGATTTGCAGAGTATACATGTAGATGTAGGTTTGTGGACAACAAAATTCCTGAAATGGACTAGCTTGCCCAGGGACCCATCCTGAACCCAATGGAACACCTTTCGGATGAATTAGAACGTTGATTTCATCCAGACCCTGGTTTCAGCTCTCGAGAAAGAAAGGGCTGACATTTTCCCGCAGACATTCATTGAAAGTGAACCTGTGATAAAGGCAAAGGGCGTACATGCTCCATATTAATGTCCACTGATTGGTGTCCAACCAATGACCACTGTAGTCTGGTCCCTTCGACCCCACAAACCAACCAATTGGTGTCCAAATACTTTTGCTCAGTGCACATTTAAAATCGTCCATACGAAATAATACCCTGTAGATACTCTCCCGGCATCTTTACTAACACAAGAAAGAAAAAAAAACTGCGTGAATTGGACTGACACGACACGCAAAAATACACAAACGCCGCAACTATTTGTTCACAGCTTGCATGCCCAGGTAGAAAGTGCTGTTCGTGCAGCAGTTATGAAGGCTTGTGGTGAGTCGGGCGTGTATTTGCTGTTTCAGGAGCGTCGAACCACGTGGGCTCAGCGACGACGCCGCGCCTGCGCCAGCCGCAGTACCAGAGCCAGGGGGACGCTGGTTCGAGTTCGGTCAGCACCAGCCGCGACGCCGTGCGGCGAGCCTCCAGCTACGCGCCGTCCTCGCTGCCGCAGAGGTCAGTCAGCCACTGTGACGTCACAGCCACGCGCTGATGTACTAATGATCTATACTTAGCTTTGGGGAATTACATACACACACAAAAAAAGTGTTGCATCACCTCGGTTCCGTAGATTCTGAACACTCACGTTGAATGTGTACACTAATCGCCATTAAAATTGCTACACCATGAAGAAATGCAGATGATAAACGGGTATTCATTGGATAAATATATTATACTAGAACTAACATGTGCTTACATTGTCAAGCAATTTGGGTGCATAGATGCTGAGAAATCAGTACCCAGACAACCATCTCTGGCCGTAATAACGGCCTGGATACCCCTGGGCATTGAGTCAAACAGAGCTTGGATGGCGTGTACAGGTACATCTGTCCATGCAGCTTCAACAAGATACCACAGTTCACCAAGAGTAGCGACTGGTGTATTGTCACGAGCCAGTTGCTCGGCTATCATTGACCAGACTTTTCAATTGGTGGTAGACCTGGAGAATGTGCTGGCCAGGGCAGCAGTCGAACATTTTCTGTATTCAGAAAGGCCCGTACAGGACCTGCAACATGCGGTCGTGCATTATCCTGCTGAAATGTAGGGTTTTGCAGGGATCGAATTAAGGGTAGAGGCGCGGGTCGTAACACATCTGAAATGTAACGTCCACTGTTCACATTAACGTCAAAGGGAACAAGAGGTGACCGAGACGTGTAACCAATGGCTCCCCATACTATCACGCCGGGTGATACGCCAGTATGACGATGACGAATACATCCTTCCGATGTGCGTTCACCGCGATCTCGCCAAACACGGATGAGACCATGGTGAAGCTGTAAACAGAACCTGGATTCATCCGAAAAAATGGCAGGTTCGTCTTTGAGTACACCATCGCAGTTGCTCCTGTCTGCGATGCAGCGTCAAGGGTAACCGCAGCATGGTCTCCGAGCTGATAGTCCATGCTGCTGCAAACGTCGTCGAACTGTTGGTGCAGATGGTTGTCGTCTTGCAAACGTCCCCATCTGTTGACTCAGGGACCGAGACGTAGCTGCACGATCCGCTACAGCCGTGCGGATAAGATATCTGTCATCTCGACTGCTAGTGATAGGAGGCCGTTGGGATCCAGCACGGCGTTCCGTATTACCCTCCTGAACCCACCGACTCCATGTTCTGCTATCAGTCATCGGATCTCGACCAACGCGAGCAGCAATGTCGCGATACGATAAACCGCAATCGCGAAACGCTACAATCCGACCTATATCAAAGTTGGAAACGTGATGGTACGCATTTCTTCTCCTTCCACGAGGCATCACAACAACGTTTCACCAGGCAACGCCTGTCAACTTCTGTTTGTGTTGGAGAAATCGGTTGGGAACGTTCCTCATGTCAGCACGTTGTAGGTGTCGTCACCGGCGCCAACCTTGTGTGAATGTCCTGAAAAGCTTATCATTTGCATATCATAGCATCTTCTTCCTGTCGGTTGAATTTCGCGTCTGTAGTACGTCATCTTCGTGATGCAGCAATTTTAATGGCCAGTAGTGTATATTGCGTCAGCAACACAATTCCTTAGACTGTTCAGCCAACAGTATTTGTGCAGTGGTAACAACGGTTGGTAACACCTGTTTCCATCTGATCAGAGAAGTTAAGCGCTGTCGGGGTTGGCTAGCACTTCAGTGGGTTACCGTCCGCGTCTGCCGAGTGCTGTTGGTAAGCGGGGTGTACTGAGCCCTTGTGATGCCAATTGAGCAGCTACACTACGGGATCAAAAGTATACGGACAACCCCAAAAACGTACGTTTTTCATATTAGGTGCCTTGTGCTGCCGCCGGGATGGTTCCTTTGAAATGGCACGGCTGATTTCCTTCCCTAACCCGAGCTTGCGCTCCGTCTCTAATGACCTCGTTGTCGACGGGACGTTAAACACTACCCACCACCACCTTGTGCTGCCACCTATTTCCAGGTACTTCATATCGGCGACCTCAGTAGTCATTAGACATCGCGAGAGAGCAGAATGGAGTGCTCCGCAAAATTCACGGACTTCGAACATGGTCAGGCGATTGGGTGTTACTCGTGTCATACGTCTGTTCGCGAAATTTCCACACTCCTAAACATCCCTAGGTCCACTGTTTCCGATGTGATAGTGAAGTTGAAATGTGAAGGGACACGTACAGCACAAAAGCTTACAGGCCGACCTCATCTGTTGACTAGCGGAGACCGCCGACAGTTGAAGAGGGTCGTAATGTGTAACAGGCAGACATCTATCCAGACCATCGCACAGGAATTCCAAACTGAGTCAGTATCCACTGCAAGTACTATGACAGTTAGGCGGTAGGTGAGAAAATTTGGATTTCATGATCGAGCGGCTACTCATAAGCCACACATCACGCCGGTAAATGCCAAACGAGCCTCGCTTGGTGCATAAGGAGCATAAACATTGGATCATCGAACAGTGGAAAAACGTTTTGTGGAGTGACAAATCACAGTGCAAAATGTGGCGATCCGATGGCAGGGTGTGAGTATGGCGAATGCCCGGTTAATGTCGTCTGCCAGCATCTGTAGTGCCAACAGTAAAATTCGGAGGCGGTGATGTTATGGTGTGGTCCTGTTTTTCATGGAGAGGGCTTAAACCCTTTGTTGTTATGCGTGGCACTATCACAGCACAGGCCTACAATGATGTTTTAAGCACGTTCTTGCTTTCCAGTGTTGAAGAGCAATTCGGGGATGGCTATTTCATCATCAACACGATCGGTCACCTGTTCATAATGCACTGCCTGTGGCGGAGTGGTTGCACGACAATAGCATCCCTGTAATGGACTGACCTGCACAGAGTCCTGACCTGAATCCTATAGAACTCCTTTGGGATGTTTTGGAACGCCGACTTCGTGCCATGCGTCACCGACTGACATCGATACCTCTCCTCAGTAAAACACTCCGTGAAGAATGGACTGCCACTCCCCAAGAAACCTTCCAGCACCTGACTGAACGTATGCCTGAGATAGTGGAAGCTGTCATCAACGCTAAGGGTGGGCCAACACCATACTGAATTCCAGTATTACCTGTGGAGGGTGCCACGAACGTGTAAGTCATTTTCAGCCAGGTGTTCGGATATTTTTGATCACATAGCGTACTTGATTGAGAAGTAACGGCACCGGTCACAAAAACTGACAGGGGCCAGAATAGCGGTATTCTGACCACATGCCCCGCTGTATCCACATCCGGTGACACCAAGAGCTGAGGACGACACGGCGGCAGGCTGGTGCCGTTGCCTGTTGAGGCCTGTTCGGGCGGTGTTTCGTTTGTTTTATATTATTTATGGATGTCACTCAACCCACAGTAGGATGTAAATAACCATGCATGCACAGTGCCTATGACGCAAAGTGGATAAGACAGCCAATCGGTTCCAGCCATAACACCAAGAGGGAAGTACACTATTTGTGTTGTCTTTAGTTCCGCTATGCTTAGAAGGTCTATCCTGAAGTTTAATCTTACCTGCATTGTTAATGTTGTGGCGGTAAGGGCTTTCATGAAGCGAAGTTTCGAGATGTCTCAGTGTTAACCAAAGTGATGTTGTTCGGACATGTCGAGATGGAGGCCACCATGCTGAATAATGATTTTAATGCAACCACAGGACTTCGTGTTTCGACTCAAACTGTGTGAAATAGGCTCCACGATGTGCAATTTCACTCCCGACATCCATGGCGAGGTCCAACTTTGACAGCTAGGCAGCCTGCAGTGCTGCACAGGTGGGCCCAACAATATGCTGAATGGACTCTTTAGAGTTGGCATCGAATTCTATTCGCTGATGACTCTTATATGCCTTGAAACTGACAATCGTCGGAGGCGTTTTTGGAGGCAGCCTGGAGAGCCTCAACATCTTAGACACATTGCCCTGCGAGTGCTGGAAGGTGATGATCCCTTGATGTTTTGGAGTGGCATTATGTGGGGGCCAACCTACTCCACTGAAGGCAATCAAACAGCTGTACGAGACAGATGACATCTTCTGACTTACAGTGCATCCATATCGACAACATTCCGGAGAGGGATCCGTCTTAAGGGACGACAGTTCTCGAGCTCGTGCTGCACGTCTTGTGAATGCATTCCTTCATGCTAACGAAATCTCTAGATTAGAATGGCCAGCATATTCTCCAGGCAAGAACCCTATCCAACAAGCCTGGGATACACTGAAAAGGCTGTTCCTGGACGACATGACCTACCAACCATTCTGAGAGATCTATGCCGAATCATTATCGAGGAATGGGAGAATCTGTTCCAATAGTACCTTGATCTAGTGGACAGTATCCAATGACAAATACAGAAGCATCAATGCAAGAGACCGTGTTACTGAGTGTTAGAGGTACTGGTGTACGGTGCAATCTGCAACACACATTCAGAAAGTCTAGATTATTGTCGTAAAACTTGGATCTTTTGTTTCATGAGTGGTAGAGCGAGCTGAAATGTTGTTTTGGTATACCTCTATTCCGTTTTTATGTAAAGGGTCAAGAACTGCTAGAACCGCAATGTTTCAACACCTTTTTTGATGGGTTTATTCTCAGTACTTACCGACTCCCTTCAGCTAATCTTCCAAGCCTGTTGCTGCCTCTGATAGTTTCACATTGTCTTTGACAAGCAAGCTTTTTGAAACTTTTTGGCAGATTAAAACTGTGGGGTGACTGGGACTGAGACATAGAACCTTTGTCATTCCTGGACACCATGTCTACCAGCTGAGCTATCCACACACGATTAACAGTAACCCCCCTCCCCCTCCCCCTCCTCTCCCTCATAGCTTTACTTCCGCCAATGCCTCACTTCCCACCTTCCAGACTTAACAGTTCTCCTGCATATCTTGCAAAGAAACAGCTTAGTCACATCCTGGGGGATTGTCCAAAATGGTTCAAATGGCTCTGCGCACTGTAGGACTTATCTTCTGAGGTCATCAGTCCCCTAGAACCTAGAACTACTTAAACCTAACTAACCTAAGGACGTCACACACATCCATGCCTGAGGCAGGATTCGAACCTGCGACCGTAGCAGTCGCGCGGTTCCAGACTGTAGCGCCTAGAACCGCTCGGTCATCAAGGCCGGCGATTGTTTCCAGAATGAATTTTTCACTCTGGAGTGAAGTGTGCGCTGATTTGAAACTTGCTGCCAGATTTAAACTGAGTTCCGGACCGCGACTTGAACCTTTGTCTTTCGCGGAAGAATACCAACTGTCCGCAATAAAGACGGTGTTCAACTGTTAGGAAGTTTCAAACCAGTGCAATACGAGGTCTGTTCAAAAAATTCAGGAACATTCGTAATTATGCGCCAATCGTCTGTTGGAGCGAAATGCAGTTGGCATCCCTGCACACGCCTATGTTTAATGTGCAACTGCCGTAAGTTTCATTGTTGTTTGTCGCTGAATGCTGTGTTGAGTAGAACGTTGTGTCCCACAGTTTGCTAATTTCGAGATGGTAAACGTAGAGGAGCAATGCCTCTGCATTAAATTTTGTGTGAAACTCAAGATGAGCTGTGTAGAGACACACCAAATGATACAGGAAGCCTACGGTGATGAGTGCTCAAGCCATACTCGGTGTTACGAATGGTTCGTACAATTTAAGGGGAATAGGGCGTGAAACGGGCTGACTTGGAGCAGGAGAGGCACCACAGGACATTTTAATTTCCACTGTCTATACTTTTACAAGTAAATTCATAAAACTTTGTCAGCATGACCAGGAAGGATTCAGAATTCACACTCATAGCACAGGAAGTTTGAAAACATAACAAAACAATTTTTTTTTACATGTGAAATTTCATCATATTTTCATTTGGTATTGGCTGCATTTGTTGCTGTAGGTACACTTTTCTTCATAAGTAAGAGAGATTCTTCGATGAATTTTGCACAGCATACAAACCATACTTACAGGTGTATGAAACTCTAGAATTTCCCAAGTCTGTTAAAAAATGTGGTAAAACTTGAGATAATTAGCTATAAAATTCAAGTTTTCTCTAAACACGAAATTTAAAACGTAACAGCCCATTCATTTTCCATAGATTAAATAAATTCTAGAGTTTCATACACCTGTAAGTATGGTTTGTAAGCTGCGCAAAATTCAACAAAGAATCTCTCTTGCTTATGAAGAAAAGTGTATCTATAGCAACAAATGTAGCCAACAGTAAGTGGAAAAAAAATCATGAAATTTCACATTTAAAAAATATTATTTTTTCGTGTTTTTGAACTTCCACTGCTTGTGAATCCTTCTTAGTCATGCTGCCAAATCTTAGTATAGACAGTGCAAATTAAAATGTCCTGTGGTGCCTCTTCTCGAAGTCGGCCCGTTTGACGTCCAACCCCCCCCCCCCCCCCCCCCCTTTCCCAAGGATGGCCAAACGGAAGTAAAGGTTACCGTAGTTCAGGACCCGTTTCGACATCCATCGACGACGCTCGTGCCGGGAGCGTTAACGAAATTGTGTGCGCCATTGGAAGACGAACTGTTTGAAAGCTTGCAGAAGAATGTAACATTTCAGTTGGGTCATGTCATGAAATCGTGACGCAGCATGTTGGAATGCGTCGTGATGCCGCTAAGTTCGTCACACGGCTCATGAGTCAACTCCAGGTAGAGCTTCGCCTCGCAATCTGTGAAGAGCTTTTGGATCGTACAAATGAGAGTGAGATGTTCTCTGACAGAATTAGTGATGAGACATGGGTCTACGGTTTTGATGTTAAGAGTAAGGTTCATTCTTCACAATGGGCTGCCCCCAAGTTTCTCCAAAATCAAAAAAGCTCTTCAAATCAGGTCAAAGACGTGCAATTAGTTTCCTTTGACTTTGAAGGATTAGTTCATCATGAATTTGTGTCACAGGAACAAGCTGTTAATCGCTGTTGCCATCGGGACGCCTGCGAGAAAATGTGAGAAGGAAGCGGCGTGGATTGTGACGAGACAATTCATGGCTTTTGCATCACGGTAACGCACCTGCACATTCATCCCTGTTGGTGCGTGACTGTTGCAGAAGAAACGAAATCACTGTGCTGCCTCATCCTCTGTACTCTCCTGGACTTTTGTTTGTTTCCGAAGTTGAAAACCTTGTTCAAAGGGCGAAGATCTGCAACGATAGACGAGATGAAAGATAATTCGCAGGCGGCGCTTCGTGGGATCCAGGAAGGGGCGTACGAAGACTGCTTCCGGAAATAGAAACGGCGTTGGGAGCAATGTATCAGTTTTGGAGGAGAGTATTTCGAAGGAGAAAATGCACAATAAGTAAATGATAAGCACAGAAAAATTTTGTGGGCAAAATTCCGGAACTTTTTTGAACAGATCTCGTATTTGGCGTCGAGCAGGTGGGCGAGAAGTAGTTTGGATAAGGTTTGAAATAGCCTTTGCTGTTTATTGGATGTTGTTAAATGCTCTCATCGTCGAACACCGGATGATTATAGCATAGGTAATTTGCGCCCTATTTCAAGCAAAAACTGTTTTTTCACGTGTCTCATTTGTTAATGACGTAAAGTTTGAAGTACGATCAGTGGTATATGTAGATACTATCTGCACAATGTGTTGCGGACAGATTTGGCGGTAAAGAAGTAATTCCATGTCTGATGCTGAAGTTTGCACGAACATAAATTTGTGAGGAGTGTCATCGTGAAAGGTGTTGTAAAGGTTTGAAATTATTTCCAAAATTTGTTGGGTGTCACGAAGTGCGCTCATTCTCAAATAAAGCATGACTATGGTCTTGGTAATTTCCACACTGAGAGTTAGATTGCATCACAACATACAGAGTAATATTATGATAAGATTTCAAAGTGGTATAAGATTGGTAACTTGCTCTCAGTGTTTAGAATTGAAAAATTGTGCTCTTCACGAAACTAAAAAAAATGTAGTACCCTGTGATCATAATATCAATGAGTCACTGTTGAAATCAGCGAATGTGTACAATAATGGGTGTATCGCTTTGTAGGAATATGAAATGGAATGATCACATAGGCTTGGTCTTGGGTAAAGCAGGTATTAGACTTTGGTTTATTGGTAGAATACTGGGGAAACGCAATCAGTCTGCAAAGGAGATTGCTTACAAATCACTCTTGCGATCCATTGTTGCATATTGCTAGAGTATGTGGAACATATACCAAACAGGACTAACAGGGGTGTTGAACATATATATTGAACATATACAAAGAAGGGCAGCACAAATGGTCACAGGTTTGTTTAATCTGTGGGAGAGAGTTGCAGAAATACTGGAGGAACTGAAATGGATACTGTCCATAGAAACTCTGTTAACCAGCTTTAAATCATGACTCTTACTTATATACTACAACCCCCCTATCTATTGCTCACAAAGGGATCGTGAGGATGAGATTAGAATAATTGCTACACACACACACACACACACACACACACACACACACACACACACACACACACACACAGGTATTCCATCAATCTTCGTGCACTACATATGTGAGTGAAACAGGTCCAATGGGATGTGCTTTCTGCCGTGCACCTCACTGTGGTTTACAGAGTATAGATATAGATGTAGACAAACAGTTTCTAACTGTATTACTGGATTTATTGTGTTAAATCTTTGACATAACTTTATTCTTCACAATTAGTATATTATGGCCATTTCAATTTTTTTAATTTGGTCAATAAATATATGAAATATTAAAAATCAAATTTTTGTTGATCATGGGAGCCATTAGAAGGCAACCTGCAACTGGCACTGTGCTGTGTGCACCATGTTAGCCATTTATTAGTATAAGTAACTAGAGAAACTACACGAAAAAGTGGCAAAAAGTGGGCCCTGAATTTTATATGCAAAGATGGAGTGTGTGGAACAGACAAAAATGTGTCCTTCACCCCCAACACCAAAGTTTTGAAGAGTGGACAGTGAGATAAGGTTTCTGCTCCCCCAAATTCACTAGAGATGTTCATTTTCCATATGCAGAACCAGCATTAAAAATTATGCTGTATGTCAGCAGAAATGCAATTAGTTTTCTAGTTGACAGCAATTACTGCTTATGAGTGAATCAAACTGTTGCATTCTTGAAGCTACTACTTATCAGACAATGTTAAACATTGTGTCACTCCAAGTTCATTCTGCAAGGAATGGAATATCTCGTAAATTGGAATGGTTTCTTTCTTATCCATGGCTACTTATGACGAAAAGGGTGACAGTGTTTTCTGCTACTACTGCATTAGGTCTGTCCAAACAGTCAGCAAAGTAAGCCCACAGAAAGAAACTGCTTTTAAAAAGGCTTCTGTGACTGCAAAAAAAGCTACAGAAAAGTTCAAAATAAATGCAAAAGTCTTTTTATCAAGAGTTTCACAATAATTCAGTAATGCGAAAATTGCACACCTGTGATAGACCACTTCACGTGACGTCTGCTTGCTGATCGGTAGGAAACTGAAAGCACTTTCTAGTATCTAGTAATTATCAGTTCACTCGGGTTGCTGCGTCAAGGAGGAAACACAGTGAGAGGTCATGAAACAATCACTGGAATCTTCGTGTGACTTCTCGATGAGAGGATTGATTGGTTTTGAAATCAAATCTAACAGCAGATAATCAACATACATGGTAATATAGTGTAACAGGATTGATAACCCATCATTGACACAAACTGGGAAGAGTATGGGACTCTGGCAGGCAGCCAATACTACCTGTCTCCGTTGTGACTTTGTGATCACGGGCATGATGCATTGTTGGTAGGATTTCAGCTACAAGTGAAACCGTATGTATTGTTTTGGTTCCCCAATATCTTTCACCCTCTCTGTACCAAACAAAGTGGTGCAGTGGTTATGCGTGCTGGACTCTTCTTTGGGAAGATGGCATTCCTCTGTGTACAGGCGCGCAGTGCATTACCAGTCGACGGGCTCCCTGCACTCTGACAGCCCCAGTTCGAGCAGTGCTTCGCCAGTGCCCACGTCTCCACCCCCGCAGCAGGTGCCTCCGCCGCAGCAGCCTCAGCCGCCCCCGCGGGGGCGTGCGTCGCCCACTGCGTCGAGCCTGGCACTGTCCAAGCGCTGGAGCTCCACGGGGGACTTCGGTCACGCGGGCATCGTGCAGTCGGCCACACCCCAGCACCAGCCACAGTATCACCACGGCATCGCATCCAGGTACTGCCAGGGCCGACGCGTGCACTCGAGTGCTGACGACTCGCAAATGAGAATCAAATTTTTGTATCGTCCACTCACCCCATTCTTCTCTCTCATCAGTGTCATCTTGTCTCAAATTTCCTCATTCTATGAACTTTTATTGTTTTCAGAGCACTCGGAAAGTTCTTGTTGGTGTCACTTTCAAGCTCCAAGTCAAGTCCGGTTTGACGAAGCTGTCCACACTAATCTATCATATGCAAATGTCATCTGTGTTTAACTACCTGAGACACACACACACACACACACACACACACACACACACACACACACACACACACACACACACACACACACACACTTACCATCCTTGACATTAGCAAGTCTAAAAGTGTCTCTTTCTTCCACCATGATCTTTAATTCCCTTTCCAAATAAAATCTTAATTTCTTTACTGCTGCCCAATTAGCAGATTGAATACCATTAGTGACAGGCTACAACAGCGCTTCACTCGTTTCCGAGTTACTGCTTCTCTTTTACATCCTTTGACTCTCATAATTGCAGTATGTTCTTCGTGCAGATTGTAAGTATCTTTGTTGCTCCTCATATTTTATCCCTTTTTACCTTCAGAATTTGAGTGAGTCACAAAGCAAGTTTTATGTAATCACTGATGCTGTCTTGGGCATTTATTGATGTCTTGCCTGACAGCATCTGTTTTAGGTTCTTTCTCTGACAACTGTTCGATTCAAAATTTCTCATTTCATCAGCAATGGTTATCTCAAAGAAGTTATCCTCCATTGCTTGTGACGGACTAAAGTCACTCGGAAGCCTAGCAGTTTATTCTCGCAAACAAGATACGAGTTTATGTGAGATTTTTGCAGTGTTCTGCATCACTGAATTTACGCTCAGCCACAGCCATTTCTCGATCTGTCCCTTGCGTGTGAATTCATTTGTGTTCCTCGAGTCTTGTGTTAGATGATCGTCCTGTAATTGCATTATACCATTTGCCATGAATGCGTAATATTCTGTAAATTCTGCTGTTAATGGATCCCTTTCCCTCTTTGGCCAATTTGAGATACTGAATTCTGTGGTGAGTCTGTAATTCTATGGATCAGTGGGTATTCCATGGACTCCAACAAAAGTGTCCAAAGCCCAACATATCAACATCTTTCAAGAAGAAAATTCAGAGACTATGAGCTACATACTTTAGAAACACATTATAAAGGCGATATACAGACCATCCAAAAAATCAGTGAGACTACAGATCTGTGATGGACAAACAGGATCATTAACAGCAGAAGGAATTTACTTGATACTGTGCCCTTTTGCACTTTATATCTTAATCCAATTGCATATTTAAACAGAGTTAACTTGCAAGTGATTTTTCTTGGCAAGATAACCCACATGTGTCACCATATGGCAGGAAGGAAATGGATACTGTTAGAACACTAATAAATTATACTTTACATGACTTTGATGCAGGATAACAGGTCCAAGATCATTGTCACAAATGAGTAACCTGACACACATTTCTGATCACATCCTTTTTATTTTTTCTTCAGGCACAAGACAAGACTACAAATGTATTCACAGTTCGTACCTTCTACTCACATATAAACTTATACACAATACAGAGCTCAGCCAATTCTGCCATTCCAATATTGTTTAAAATAAAAACTGTTCATCCATTATTTGCCAACAACATGAGATGTTTGCAAAATTTTTAGTATTACAAAGCCATATTCCATTGTTGAGATGCTTAAATATGATTAAAGCCATTAATTTACAAACAGTTATAAACTTTTCTGGTATTTTTGAATGATTAAATCTGGGTCTTAATGTTTTCAATGCACAACTGTTCATGAATTTTGAAATATAACTAATGAAATATATCACGGTTTGTCAATCGCAGCATCCTATTGAAAGGTGATTCTTAGCATTATAGTTAAAACTAAAATGATGAGCATTTACTTTGAATATGTCACTTTTCCTTTCTGCGTTTTCAAAACCAACAAGCATGTAATATTCATAAAGTTGAACTTCCACTTCTTTATTTGTCTAATTGCTGCAGCTTTAGTTTTTGATAGAAAGAGCCACTTAACAAGAGTAACATAAATTAAGTAGCAACCCAGGATGGTTGTTCATATCGGCAGTGAATGAGCATGCATAGAGTGATGCAGAACAGTGTATAAAATTCACTGAATCTCAAGCACTATTTAGTATACCCACTTGTTCCAAAAAGCCGTCAAGATCTAAGAGCATGGTAATTACTTCAAAAAGAAAGTGGGAAACCTGAGGTTAAATGGATGTTGGATTCCTGTATTACAGAGAACAATGGTTGAAGGTAGGAAATGGTAAGGTAAGACATTAACTTCAGTACACATAAACAGTAAAAGATAATGCTTTGAGAATGACAGCCACTCCTACTGGTGAAATATCATAAACTAAGACAGCCAGACATTGAATGAGAGACATGAAATGGATGCCTTCAGGCAATATATCAGAGTTAGTTTTGGCAAACATTCCTAGCCTCTACACCATTTTTCCTTAGTGTGCACCTTCACAAACCTTGCCCACAATGTCTGCATCACTGGGAACTTGTTCCTTACAGTTTTTGACGGGACAGACAATTATACTGCAATCTATACACTCTCTCAACTTGTTTTTAAGCAGCCCTTGTATGGAAACAGACTGATACTGCTAAGCACTCTTTGCTTTAGCTGGAAGCAAGAGGAGAGGAATGAAGGAAATGAGACACCCAAATGATTGAGCAAAGAAATCACTCAAAATCACCTGCTGTGGTCTGAATATTTTGAAAGTGTGTTTGCTTACTTAATAGTAATGACGTGGGACCACAGGGTACCACATTTTTGTTTTCTCAACCCAAATGTAATCTGTAACACAAACTGTTATCAGTTACTGTGCTAGCACATCTCCAAACGTCCCTTTGAAATAAATGCAAATCTTTTGATCTATGGTTTTCACAACACGCACAAATATCTAATACCATTGCACCATCTCAAAAACTTGGTGCCTAAGACATAGAAACACAACATGCACTTCAGATAATTGTTGCAGCATGATTTCACACACACTGTCTCATTCTGCTACACTTAGCATAGTTTAGTGGTGGGTAGTTAGAAATCCAGCTGTCGAACATTTGTTTAGTCTGCTGTAGAAAATTTATGTGACAGCCTCTGTGAAATCATATCTTAAAATGCACAGTGATATTTTACTGGGTGCAGCATGAACATAATGTGGATGAAAATTTTCAGTTTTTAGATATCAGCTCCATCTGTTGGAGGACAAATTTAAATACTTGGTTGAAACAATCACAGAATTTGCAAGAGCTACAAATTTCTTTAAATATATTGTAAGTGGCTTTTATTTGCTAAGACTTGTTAAATTAATTTCCCTCTTAAAAGTTTAAAATTGAACATTTTGTGTATTTTTTAAGCTTACCTGCATCTAACTCTCATTTAAAGTGTTACCAGAATACACAATACACTCACTTATGGTATGGGTTCCTGGAGACAGTCACATACATGCATTCAAAAGCATATACAGGCCAACTTTGCTAAATGAGAGGATTGTGGGGCAAAGAAAGTTGTTTGGACATATGGTCAGAAATGTGGTACACCATGAGGTGCAGCCACTTGCAGCTGGAGATAAAAGATGTTTGACAGTGTAGGTTTGAGTGATACAAAGCACACTTGAGGATGCACCAGGCAAGTGGGAATGTGCTGTCTGTGCTAGTGTTTTCCTGGTATGTTGGCAGAGAACCATCAGCACTGTTTCATCCTCAGTGTGTGTTTGGGGATTACTGGTGACCACCCATAACACCAGTCATCGTTCCAAGTCTCTCAAAAAAGGCGTATCGGCGTTCGTGCAGGAAACCCTACTTCTGCAGCTGGAAGGAGGCAGCCCTACCTCTGCAGCTGGAAGACACGTGTTCTGTGGTATGAATGGTAATGTGGCTATTACATGATGATGCTCCAGGTAACTCTCGTATTTCCCTGTGGAGGCATCTCAATAACATATACTATGACCACACATTGCAGCTGAAATGGTGCTGATAGTTCACTGTCACTGGATCACTAAAACATTAGTACAGACAGAACATTGCCACTTACAATACATGTATGATTTCGACTATTGAAACCTACACTATCAAAGATCTTTATCTCTACCTTCAAGTTGGTGTAACTTGACTTAGAATGTGTGTCAGGCTACAGGTCCATGTGACCTTTTTTGCACCTCATTCTTTAAGGGACCATTTCCTGCAGTTTGTCTGCATTTTGCAACAGCACCATGTATATTTTGTATTGGGCAGCACAGCCACAACCGCAACAATAACAACTTGAGACTAAGTTTCCCTTGTAGTCAGTCTGATTACCACACACTTTCCTTCCCTTCTACATGCATAATGCATAAATAGCATTTTCTTGAGAAACAGTGGTAACAGGAACTAGCAGAGTGCCTTGTCTTGACAGTTGACAGACAGATTATTTGAAAAGAATAAAATTTCTGTACCAGTACTAGAAATTTTTAAGGTTGGTCAGCGTATTCTCTATCTTTAAATTAAATTATTTAAAATTATTTTAATTATCTTTAAACAATTGATAATTGAAATGTACATGATTAAATTACAATAAATGAATGTGTACATTAAAAGCAAAGCATTGATGTATATTAACACAATGATTTGTTTTAATGATAAATAGTCTATAGAAGCATACTTAAAGGTGCATGTACTTAAATCCATTTGTGCCTGTGACATTTGCAAATTAGAAATATGACTTCAAAAATGCTGAGTGGCCAAAAGTCTTTGGAAGGCACTGTGATAAGGCAGTCATCAGCTGCCTGAAAGATTTCCAGGTGCCAAAACCATAAAAATCTGTGATATTGATTTCTTTTATATCAAATGAAAGCAGTAACTGTTCTTTTCTCTTTCACCTTTTCAATAATAAACTGTTATTATGCATAGTTACAAAGTTCTGGACTGAATGGATGTAAAATCAACTCTCATTCAGATTATACACAACTTTTCATTGTATATGTTAGCCATTATTATTATACTTGTTAATTGGTGGGTCATATTGTGTCATATTCTAAGGCTTCCCTTATGCAATCTGTGCAATGTCGGTAGCTCCATGCCATACTTGCTGTGATGTAAGGGGATCTGCTGTACGCCACCCCAAGAGTACCTCAAACAAAAAATACAATACAATACATTACAAGACAAAACACCTATTTGGATTAACACAAAATATGCTATACCTAAAAATGATGTTCTTTTTTCATACTTAAACCTCATCACTATTGTAATGAAATTGATTACAAAGACACTTACTCATTCATGGATGGTGGGGATACAGAACAGTCTGCACCATTTAATACTTTCGGGGAAAAAAGTACCATAACACCACATTTGGCAAAAAGTGACACCGAATTTGGCAAAAAATAGCACCAAAAAAGGGCAATATATAACACCAAAAGTGACAAACAAAAAATAACAATGCAACTGGCAAACTAATGCCTAATTTGATAAAAAATAGTACCAAAATTGGCCAAAAATGACATTGAAATTACAAACAATACTGAGTGTTGCAAAAAACATCAACACTGAAACTGGTAAGAAAAACCAACACCAAAACTAGTGAAAAATAACACTGAAATGGCAGAAGATAATCCTGAATTTGTTAAAAAAAAAGAATATCACCAATTTGGCAAAAACAGCACCAAAAGTGGAAAAATAAATATGAGAATTGCAGAAGATAACACCAAATTTTATAAAACAAAAGGTCACTGGATTTGGCAAAACGAAAAACACTTCAAACTGATAAATAAAATTTCACTTAAATCGGCAAAAAAAACACTAAATTTGGCAAAAACTCGCCAAATTATCCACATTCATAAAATAAATTTTACCAAGAACACACATACTCTCCATGAAAGCCTATATTCAACTTCTGGCAGTTTAAAACTGTGTGCCAGACCAAGACTCTAACTCAGAACTTAATATCAGGAGGTTGGAGATGAGGTACTGGTGGACTTTCAACTGTAACGACAGGTCATGAGTCGTGCTCGAGTAGCTCAGTCAGTAAAGCAATCGCCCACAAAAGGCATAGATCCTGAGTTTGAGTCTCGGTCTGGCACACAATTTTAATCTGCAAGGAACTTTCAAATCGGCGCACATTCTGCTGTAGAGTGAAAATTTCATTCCGGAAAACATATATTGGATATAGGATATAGCTGGATATTCATCGCACATTTATGCTTGTCCTGTGCAGGGGTTTACAAGTGTGCTAACATGCTACAATATTAAAGACTCATCATAGACACTATTGAGCTGAGAGACCCGAATTCTTATGTTATTTCGTATGTGTTATGACCACTCGTGTGTGCAGCACAGTTTATCTCTCCATGTTCACATTCCACTCACAATGTTTTGCCATGTTTGCTGCATGCCTGTCTGTAACAGACTGTTCAAGTATTGTGTCTGTATACATGCCATGTGCCACTTTTAGCCACAACATTCACACGTTGTGTGTCTTCAAATGGGATAGCCCTTCCTGTGACATTTGGCCACTCTGCTTATGTCTGTTGTCAATTTCATATGCTTGTCTGTAAACAGTACCTTGTGGCATGTTGCACTAGAATATTTTGTTTAGTCACCATAGCCTTAAATCAGCATTCTGTACATAGTAATCATCCATGCTGTTTCTTACATGATGCTTTTAAAGATGTTGACTGTTACAGTGAAAAGGCACCGAGTCAGTAGAGTGCTATGTGATAGTGTTGCACCGCTGGCAGAGGAGTTGCATGCCTGCATGCTGCATGTTTTGTTCTGGTCTCTTGTTCTAGACTTGCGACCAAGTCTCTGTTTAATCTGCACCTGCGCTCTCAAATGCAGGGACAGCACCAGCTAAAGCACGGGTATGCACCATCTCAGTCTTTGTCTCTGCTTCTCTTTTTGCACACATTTCACTTTGCAATCGCTGTAGCACACCACATTTTTGCTGTACCACTAGTTTAAGGATATGTTTTATACTTAAAGAATGTTTTATAGTGTGTTTGAAATTAAGAAAGCAATTGTTTTATCTCAACATAATTTGAAAAACACACACACACACGCACATTCACAGACAGTACATGTGCTTTAAACTGTTTTATTCTACCTTTTTTTATTTACTTTTATTTGAGCCTCTGTGGACTATGTGTTAACAATAAGTATCATTTTTAGTATCTACGTCTAGTTGTTCTACCAATATGGTAATAGCAGGTCCACCTTGATGATGAGAATACTTTATGAAGATTGGACACACTCATCGCAGGGAGTTAGCAACAAGTATGTGTGAAATATTTTAAATGCACAAGAAATATATTTGACATTTGTGTAAGTGTTAAAGCCATGGATAAAACACTCATTCTAAACACATGGAACAACTTCAACCAAATTTTGAACACTATGTTAGTTATGGTCTGAAAAGAAATACTGTGGGGTAAGCCCCATCAGCCTCCTATTGAGGTGAGTATGATAACATGGTGAGACAAGGGAGATGGAGACATTTGGGAGGGACAAGATGGTCAGAGAGAGGAGGAGGGGCAAATGGACAGAGGTGGGGGAAAGAGGAGATGGACAGAGAAAGGAAAGCGGAAGAGATGGACAGAGAGGGGGGCAAAGAGAGATCCAGAGAGAGGGAGAGGAGGAAATGGACAGAGAAAGCGAAGAGGAAATTAACAGAAGGGGGGGGGGGAGGAGAAGATGGCCTAATAAAAGAGTAGAATAAATACATATCTGGGCCACACCAGGTACTCAGTTTTAATAGGAAGTGAACAGAATGCCAGTGTGGTTTTATCATATCACAGTGAAACTCATAGTTCCACTACAAGTGGTTACTCTGTAACTAGGAGATATGGTATGTAATACAACTTTTGTACTGTAATTATATAGACAAAGTTTTTAGCTTTGTAGCATTGTAAGCTCAGGATTAAAATCCGATTATAATTCATATTTATTGTTTAACAAATCTGGCAATATGCAACATTGCCCAAAGTCAGTGACTTTGAAATAAAAACTGCCATCAACAGATAGAAAATTAGTCTATTTTGAAAACATTTTGTTTTATGAGGTGTATTTGTTGGCGACAACTTGCCTTCAGATGACAAAATATTTAGTGCTTCTGATAGAGACGTAGAATGTACACAACACTGTCCTGCCTTTCAGAACTAATAGTTCCTTCCCTGGGGAAGAGAGGGGGTAGTCTCATCCCTCACATCCTGGCGTCTGAGTGACCTGCCTTACCTTTTTAAACTTCCCCAACCTATCATTCTTAGAGGAATGGACTAATAGTTCCAAAAGCTAGGTCAGTGTTGTGTAGTTTTACTTTTCTACATTTGTGTATCAGCAGCACTAAATATTTTGTCTGGTGTAAGGAAGGCCTGGCTAGAAATTCTGTCTTATAATTTTATAGTTTCCTTGACTGAATTTTACTTTTGATATGAAAACTTTCATTTTTTATAACCAAACTCAATTCAACAATAACACTGCAGTATCAGTGGGTTTTACGTTCTTTCACTTTCTCTGTTCCTTACGTGCCACTACAAAAATAACCTGTTTTATTTCCTTGCACACAATGTCCTGGTTTAGCCTTGATTTGATTGCTAACTATTTAAAAAAAACTTCATCTTTCTGTGTACACAAGTAGCTATTCAGTCTTTTGTAACTGTATAGTATTATAGAGAACTGAGTTGGACTTGGTGAAGTGTGAACCTGCATACCATAAAGTCCCAGGATCAAATTGTGGTCATCTTTCAATCTGCCTTTAACCTAACATTAACCTCTTAATGAGGTGAAGATATGCCAGGCACAACATGTGGTCCAGATTCCACTGTAAACTACAGGTCCACTTTCCCGGAAAAGATTACTGGGGTAGCTTAAGGACACGCAAGTCAGAGGAGTGATGTCTGATGAAAAGAACTTGCAAACAGGCAACTCAACAATGCCTTTGAGAGTCTCCCATCCAATCATACCATGTGACTTTGCTTTATTGAGGACTGAGCAGTTGCTCATTTAGACTTAAATGTCATGCTTTTAAAGTGGGTACCTAGTAAAAAGAGGTCAACACGTGACATTTTATATGAGGGGCAGCCATAAAGTTTTAATAGTCACATTGAAAAAATATGGTCATGTAGTTAATGTTTTGTATGCTTGTGGGTACATGTCTACATTCCTCATGCACACTGAAATTTCTGTGCCACAGTATTGTAGCATTCTACTAGGGAAATGAAAACAAAATGGTTCCAGGCACATTTGTGAAGTGGAGCACCGTGTGGGAGTTGCACCGTGTGGGAGTTGCACCACATCCAAACCATTTCACCAAGCTAGGTGGTGCAGTGGTTGGCACACTGGACTCCCATTCAAGAGGATTACAGTTCAGATCCCTTTCTGATCATCCTCATTTATGTTTCTCTAAATTGCTCTGGGCAAACACCGGAATGGTTCCTTAGAAAGAGCAGGCCAATTTCCTTCTCCATTCTTGAAATAATGTGAGCTTATGCTCCATCACTGATGGCCTTGTTGTCAATGAGACACTGAATCTTAATCATTCTTCCTTCTTTCAGATTACTACTTTAGTTATCTGCATTGGCATGACACAGCTGCAACTTTTCTGCTGATGCCAAGAATAAATTACTGCATTATACAATTGCCACACAACACTCAAGTTTTTCAGTGTAGCTACACCATTTTGTTTTTGTTCCCCAAGCACAGTGCTGTGATACTGTGGAATGGGGATCTCAGTGTGCACAAGGACTGCAAGCATTTATCTGCAGACAAAGAAAAAGTTTTTAAAATTTTGTTCCTGTGGAGGTCCACTGCTTCTAAATGTTTAACAAAAGAAAACCTGGTCCTTAGTAGCCTGTAATGTAGATGATCTTTATTTCAGTTTTGCAATTAGCTGATTTCAAGGACTTGTTATTTTCAAGCACTTCTGTAGTATTATGTATTACAGGTCGTAACTGTCAATTATTTTTCTCTACTCATAAAAAGTAGACATTATCTTCTGTCTGTACATTGTGAGTGGATTCACAATAATGTGACAACTGTGACAACTTCAAACATCATAATTATGTAATGTATAAAGTTGTTACAGCATTATGCTGTACAAAATGTGACTTGCTTACTTTTTTATTTCATCTTTGATGGATTTGTGAATACTAATAATAATAATTGTGAAACCAGTTGCTGGAAAAATATGCAAACAGTTGCTTGTTAAGTGTATAAAGGCATGTTGTTTACTTTTGTAACATAAATATCAGTTGTGTTTTATGCAGTAAGGCAAAATCCTAGGCGAAATATAATTAGTCGTATGAAAAAAGTAAAACACCATATTTTTAAAAAAAATGGTGGTTAATTAACTAGCACACAGATAAGATCTGATGTATAGATTGGAAATGCTGATCACCAAACTGTTGTACAAGAAAATCTTGCAATGCCATAAACAGTATGATGTCGTGAATCGAAAAAATCTGTGTTTCTCTCTGTTCAAAAGGTTTAGTAGGGTCTGCAGTTGAGATTATCAGAATTGTTAAGAGTGTAGCATCTTTTTTTTAGTTGGCTCACATGTAGGTGACATGCAAGCACACCAGCTTGTCTGCGAAATGAACATCTGGTGTTCAGAGTATCTCTCTCCATATGATATGGATGTCTGAGAAATGTTTCAGTTTGAGGACACTGCTAAATGTTGTTAATTCTTGTCTGAAGTATTGTTGGTAATGACTTGTGGCACTCAGAAAGGTACAGAGGCACACAAGACCTATCAGTTAACTCACTGTAAGTTTACAGAGTAAAATAACTTACTGGACTGTATGTATCGAAATGCTGGTATCCATGAAGGGACCTCTGCAGGTCATTTGGTTCTCAACTTCACACTATATTCTTGCTGTTTTCTTTTTGTGCATTTGTTAGTTAATGGGCGTTAGCTGCATTGCTCCATATGATAACAGGGAGTGAATGTATGCAAAATATTATGGCAATTTATATCTGGTCAGCAAGATAATGGGAAATGTTTCTTGCTGCATAGCAAAATGCTTCTTGGTGCACAGCAAATGGAAAAGTCATTTCTTGATAAGCTTATCACTGCGTTTATTCCATGTACAACTGTTGTCTTACCACAGCAGGAAATTTTGGATTTGTGTTTCTGTATGGCAAGTGATCAACGTTACATATTATTCGTATGTGCAAGTCTTTATTATTATGCTTCAGCTTCACAAGTAGTGTGCACCTATTTATTTTAGTTTGTTGCTTATTCTTTGGGTCATGTACACATCAGTTATTATGTCCAGCATGTTAAATATTATTATTATTATTATTATTATTATTATTATTATTATTATTATTATTAATGCCACATGGCCAATAGCCTGGTACAAATCTTTCAGCTGGATGCTACTATGGCGATTTTCATCTATCTGAGCCAACAGCACCCAGCATACGCAGACCCATCCAAGTACTAACCTGACCCGATGATGTGTAAATTTGGCCATCAGGTGAGAACCAGTGTCTCCAGCAAAGCAAGGCCATTGCTGTTCTTCATACTTAATGAGGGACAGAGCATTTTACAGAGTGATTCTTTGGAGAATGACTTAGTAACAGTGTATGGTTTATTTCAAGACTGTGTTGTCATCACTGTAAAAGTGCCTTCCTCCAATATCTCACTTAAAGTTAAAAATCAAGTGGTAAGCAGAAAGAGTGAGATCAGGACTGCACAGCAGGTGATCCAACTGCTCCCAACAAAATTGCTGAACAAGGTTTTGAATGACACAAGCAGAATGGGGATGTGCATTATCATGAAGCAATACAATGCCTTAACTGGCCATTCCACATCTTTTTTGTTTTGAATTGCACACCAAAGTTATCCCATTGTTCCACAGTATCATACCATGTTGAAGTTGTCACCTGGGAAGGAACTCAACAAGTAGACTGCCCTGTGTGTCCCAGTGCACATGATTGCTTGTGCTGATAATGTTGTTTTAAATTTTCTTTTTTTTTGGGGGGGGGGGGGGGGGGGGAGGGGGGATTGTGAGTGCCTCCACTCCATTTGATTCTGGAGTGACATGACAAACTCAGATTCCATTACCGGTCACAATTCTGTTAAAGAATTCATGTTACTCATCACTTTGTTTGGAAAGAAATGTCAAAGCACTGGCCATGTTGCTTTATTTTGTGGACATCTATAAGAATTTTCAGAACCCAACTAGAATTGATATTGTATATGTGGTGTCCGTTCTTTCAGACATGTCTGAAAGAACAGACACCATTTTCATCCAAGAGCCACTATGAATAAAGACACAGATGTATTACAGACATTGGCTGTGAGTGGGTATTGTCTTAAATCAGCGGGGAAAGTTGAATATTTGTGCTGTACTGTGATTTGAACCTGTCTCTCCTGCTTACTAGGTGGATGCTCTGACTACTGACTCAAACTCAGGTCTCCTGCTTTGTAGGCAGATGCCCTAGTAAGTAGGAGACGTGCATTGAAATCTTTGTCCAGCTCAAATTTTCAATTTTCTCCATTGATTTAAATCAATGTCCCATCACAACCAATGCCTGTAATACCTTTGTGTCTTATGAATTAATTTGTGAAAATTTAAGTGATTTGTGGCAATCTCATGCAAAACAGTTTTTTTGAAATTTGTGGAAGCTGATCACAGAGCATTGTTATTGTGAACTGTCTGTTTTCACAAATTTTCTCATACACTTTCCCAACCAAACTGTCATTGATAATAGAAGGCTACTCACTCCATGGTTTGTCATGAACATTGGTGCATCCATCATAGAATTGTCTCACCTAGCTTATCACTGTTTCATCAGTCATTTCATATTCACCAATAAGTTGACAATGAATTTCAGGTGGCTTAATAAACTTTGTGTCAGAAAACAGTATTACACGATGCACTTCAGTCGGTGGGCTCAGAAATTGACCTAAACATTTTGAATGCTCACAAATTAGTGTAAGCACAATATAAACCAGGTGCAGTGCTATTACTGGAAAGACAACAAAGAAAAGGGAAAAGTATGAATGTGTGGCACTGCAACACTAGTGCTGCGGTGATGGTAGAATGAAATGGTACTTGCTTTTCGTACACACATTTTGTTATTTGTTATTTCAACAATGGATCATTAACACATTCATTCATTCATTCATCTTCTGTAGATGCTATCAAGAAAGAGATGTGGAAAAAATGGAGGTGCACATTAACATATGAAAAAACATCATAGAATCCTAATATTTCTTTAACATTAAACTGTCACTATAATGCTTAGAGCTATTCACACTGGTGCCATATAAATTTGAGTGTATTAGTGATAAAGCTGCTACTTTGAAACAGCTGCTGCCTCCTCAGTTTTACTTGATAGCTGTTGTTTTTCTGCTATTAGTTGCTTAATATTTAATTGATCACAATGATGCTACCCAAAGAAAAATATTTTTCACGTCTGTAAATAATGAGCACTATTTATAGCTATGTTCCATGTAGCTAAGAGAAGATTTCAGTACTTGAATCCATACTGATAATTTTTAGAGTGTGGTTAACGATAGTAATTCTGTGTAGCACAGTAGCCTGGTGCAAGTCTTTCAACTGGAAGCCACTTGAGCAACTTGTGTGTCCCTAACCAGCAGCATTTATCCAATCATGGAAATGAGGCCTACAATATATAATAGAATCTTAACTGTGTGACATTTCTATTGAATCACCACATTATTGAAAGGTGAAGGCTAAGTTAAAAGTGGATTAAAAAAAACATCTGTGCTCCAAGCAGTACTTGATCCCACAACTTTTCAGTTTCCATGTATGCATTTTGCTGCTAATGTGTGGCTGTGTGTGTGAATGTGTGTACTTTTACCAGAAAAAGAGCTATTGTGAAGAGTGTTTCCTCTTATGTGTTTACATGCTCCACATATCAGTCGGGTATAAGTGAGTGTTTGCCTTTCCCATATTTTGCACATTGTTCTGTCCAGGAATTTCCATTTTTGTTATACTGTGTAACAAATGAGTCAATTTACATTCATAATACTGTCTTATGGTGAAAATATGGCAACTTGCTGATAATTTACATGAATGCCCTTCACATTAATCTTAAGAACTCATCTATTTTCTAAACGTTCCTCACATTATTGGGTCTGCGGTCACAGATTTTTGTGGCTGAAGTCTTACTGCTTTCTGTCACACAGTGAAGTTTAGTGATTGGTTTGATATGGTGAATGGACAGCACCTGCTATTTACAATATGAAATAGCTTTTTTTCAAGAGTGCATAAGAAAAACAGCATTGTATACTGGGGTAAAACAAATGAGTTTGTTGTTAACAAGTGTCTATTTATTCGGGAAGATGGAGGCTCCAGTCTCTGTCTTGATGTCCTGATTTAGGTTTTCTGTGGTTTCTGTAAACTACTTTGGGCAAATCCCAGTTGCTTCTTCTATTCTACTACTACTACTGCTGCTGCTGCTGCTGCTGCTGCTGCTGCTGCTGCTGCTGCTGCTTGGGTGATAACCTGTACAAGATATTTATCCTAGTATCATATTTATGAATGTTACTGTTGTTGTCTAAACACAATCCATTGTTATGACTTTTTATTGGTCCAATTTTATTATACATCACAAATTGCACAATTAATAGTGACAGGTCAAAATGAGGATACAATCTTATTTAGTGTCAGCCACGAAGTGAAAGTAAGTAGGTGTAATCTAAGTTTATTAGTAGCTTTTTAAGGACAGGTCAAAAAAAGATATAACAACACATAGTATCTGCAAAATAGTACCTATATTAAAATTAGATACCTATTCTTAAAATATAATTTTTTAAAGTAACATTTATTTTACATCCTCAGAAATTCTTTCACAGAAAAGAAACAGTGCTTCATTAGTAATACCTTCAGTTTCATTTTAAATATTTGACTTCCCCTGGTATCGTATCGTGTAGTATCACACCATTGTTAATTATACTCCTCTGATAGGATGCTACCCTGGAATATGTTCGGTATATTTTTGATTTCTCTCTGGTATAGTGACTGTGAACATGATTGTACTGTAGTAGTTTGCCTGTTATCAAGTGGTAGTTCCTGGGGAACAAGATAGTTTCATAAATGAATACACGTGGAATATTCAGGACACTGAGCTCTGTAAAGTGAAATTTACATGACTCTCTCTTTTTAAGTCCACAGTTATTCTTAGAGCTTTTTTTCTCTTTTTTTTCTAAAAAAGAGAAAAACTGTGCACAATATGCCTGCAATACTCTTATTTTGCTTGTAAACAACAAACGTAACAGTGGATTAAATGAAATATTAGGCCACTGTCATTGTGTCTAATTGTTTACAGGACAGTTTTTGTAGAGTGCTGTGTGTTCTCAGTACTTCATATGAATGTGTTGTGTTGATTATGCTTGGTGTGATAATTGTCAATGGATATCTTTTGAAGCATTACATTTAAAGTCAGAAGAACAAGTGTCTTGAGAACTGAGTTTCCCTTTGTGCATACTTTGCAGTCCACCCGTGGGAAAGCATAGCTGACCTGGGAAGTCCCTTGACCTTGAGCAGTGCTGCTTGGTTGCTGGTGCATTTACTATGACTGTACCAATGGTGGAAGTATGGGGAAGTGAAGCAGTAGTAGTGGTGGGGGCAGGTGGCAGGATGGAGAGTGTTGGAAGGGGAAGGGAGGGGATGAGGAAGTGGAGGGGAGTTTTGAGAGGAGGGGGGGAAGGTGACGTCATGCGTGGCTGTGTCAGTGGTCTGTGTGGGCACAACAGGTTGCACCAGTGTAGTGGGCACTGCAGTGGCAGCAGCAGCGATGGACACAGAGTGAGTCATGTCTCAGGTTTAGCTGATGTGCTCTTCTCCCAGAATTTAATACACTTTAGGCCTACTTTCTGCCCCAGATGTTACATTTTTCACTACTATTTTCGGTTCAGCAGTATTGTGTAATTACCGGTGTGTTTGTAAACAAAAAGTTCTCTGTTTACACTTCTTAGAACGTTGAAAGTTACTTCAGTGTTTGATTTCATATTTTAATCTAACTGTAGCAGCTTTCTTCTTTGTTCTGTTTGTCAACAGTTTTTGTGAAGTGATTTTTTAAATGTGCCTATGTGGCATCTTGGAAGTGCAAAGTTACTAGTGTCAAATATGTGACAGTTGATTTTGTAATGTAAAGAAAGATGATTATTTTTGTTAATATATTACAGCTGGTTTTGTTGAGGAAACAGGAATAGTATCAGCTTTGTTGTTTCTCTCTGCCCTTATTACATTATTGTTTTCCAACAGTCATTTCTATAATCATTATTTTCCTATTTTTCAATCAGACAGATTTTCCATTTAACCCATCTCCTAATATTGACTTCATTACTATGCACCATTTTACGTAATTTGTATAGCATTCTTTCTCTTTGTGAAGCAATATTAAATAAACATAGTCGTTTTTGAGTGAAGGTTAAGTAAATTTAACACGATACATTTTGAAGAGTAGGAAAGCTGGAAATCCAATCAGACTCTGAGAGAGAGAGAGAGAGAGAGAGAGAGAGAGAGAGAGAGAGAGAGCATTAATTGGCATATTTAGGTCGGAGAGACCATAGGAAGTGCTGTATCAGTGCAGGCAGGAAGTGCCAGGTGGCAGTGATAATTAGCTCTGTGGTTGCTGGACTGTGCAGGTGCACTTGTTGTGGCCTGTGCTGCCTTTTTCAAACTGAGTGCTTGGTTCACAAGTCTGCTAATCAGTTATAGTTCAATAGGAAACAATAGTCACTTTAATTGAGTCTCATATGTATAGTAAGCTACATAAGAAATTATATTGTTCAATAGAAATCCGACTTATTCCATAATTTAAAGTGTGTCATCTATGAAGAATGATGTTAATGTAACATTTGATTTTTGAAAATAATTTTTGGCCAATAATGCAAGCTGTTAAAAGATCAGAATATAGTATGACATGTGCCTTTGGCAAGGAACATGAGTGACCTGTCTTTAATGACTTTTGTGAAAGTGTACAACATAGGCACTTCATAGTGTCATGTCTGTGAATTGTAACCCATTCCATGTCTTTGAGTTTTCCCACCATGGAGTGTGAAAGAATGAATACATTATTTAGCCACACCAATCACTTCTCACCACGTCATTCTCCTTATTAATGAATTTGGCTGCAATTGCCATATTTGCTGGGCCTGGTCTCCTGATCACTCACTCACTCACTCACTCACTCACTCACTCACTCCCGACCTTCAGGAAAGCAGACACTCCCCTTTCTCACTGACTTGTCAGACACACTGTCGCCCATCATACATTGCCACTATCCAACAATGAATATCAACAAGTTTAACCTCTTCAGCAGTCAGAAATATGATAACATCTCACTGCTCCTCAATTGTTGAATTTTGCAGTGTGAATGCCACAATGTCCTTGCATGCAATCCCCTGTCAGATGGATGGGACATAAAACTTTCCGTTTCTCTCTTTCATCATGTGCCCACACAAGCACATGACAATGCCAGACACTTCATTTGGGTTCCTAGATGTCCCACTACATTACCAGCATTTCCAAATTTCAAATTATTTGATTGTTACAACGTTTTCTACCATTCCATTTCAACACTCCTTATAAATATGCTGTTGACTCTTCAAGAACAGTAATTGTACATTCCCCAATACAGAAAAGTAAAGTGCCAGAAGGCAATGAGGAAACAAAATTAAATTTCATGGGTTGTGAGATTGGTGTTATTTCAGTGATACCACTGTCAAGTCAAATTTATGAAGAATATGACAGTATGAACCCATTTACCAATATAACACTGCACCCACTCTGGCCTGGATGCATGCACAGGTTCGCCCAGGACAGGTGTTGAGGCAAGGTGGCATACTACTGTTGTAACTGGTGAATCTACATCTACATCTACATCTACATCTACATTTACCCTCCCCAAGCCACCCAATGGTGTGTGGCGGAGGGCACTTTACGTGCCTCTATCATTACCTCCCTTTCCTCTTTCAGTAGCGTATGGTTCATAGGAAGAACGACTGCCGGAAAGCCTCCGTGCATGCTCAAATCTCTCTAATTTTACATTCGTGATCTCCTCGGGAGGTATAAATAGGGGGAAGCAATATATTTGATACTTCATGCGGAAACACACCCTCTCGAAACATGGACAGCAAGCTACACCGCGATGCAGAGCGCCTCTCTTGCAGAGTCTGCCACTTGAGTTTGCTAAACATCTCCGTAACGCCATCACGCTTACCAAATAACACTGTGAAGAAACGCGTTGCTCTTCTTTGGATCTTCTCTATCTCCTCTGTCAACCCGACCTGGTACGGATTCCACACCGATGAGTAATACCCAAGTATAGGTCGAACGAGTGTTTTGTAAGCCACCTCCTTGGTGATGGACTACATTTTCTAAGGACTCTGCCAATGAATCTCAACCTGGTACCCGCCTTACCAACAATTAATTTTATATGATCATTCCACTTCAAATCGTTCCGCATGCATACCCACCAGATATTTTACAGAAGTAACTACTACCAGTGTTTGTTCCACTATCATATAATCATACAATAAAGGATCCTTCTTTCTATGTATTCGCAATACATTACATTTGTCTATCTTAAGGGTCAGTTGCCACTCCCTGCACCAAGTGCCTATCCGCTGCAGATCTTCCTGCATTTCGCTACAATTTTCTAATGCTGCAACTTCTCTGTATACTACAGCATCATCCACGAAAAGCCACATGGAACTTCAGACACTATCTGCTAGGTCATTTATATATATTGTGAAAAGCAATGGTCCCATAACACTCCCCTGTGGCACGCCAGAGGTTACTTTAGCATCTGTAGACGTCTCTCCATTGAGAACAACATGCTGTGTTCTGTTTGCTAAAAACTCTTCAATCCAACCACACAGCTGGTCTGATATTCCGTAAGCTCTTTCTTTATCAAGCGACAGTGCGGAACTGTATGGAACGCCTTCCGGAAGTCAAGGAAAATGGCATCTACCTGGGAGCCTGTATCTAATATTCTCTGGGTCTCATGAACAAATAAAGCGAGTTGGGTCTCACACGATTGCTGTTTCCGGAATCCATGTTGATTCCTACAGAGTAGATTCTGGGTTTCCAGAAACGACATGATACGCGAGCAAAAAACATGTTCTAAAATTCTACAACAGATTAACGTCAGAGATATAGGTCTATAGTTTTGCACATCTGCTCGACGGCCCTTCTTGAAGACTGGGACTACCTGTCCTCTTTTTCCAATCATTTGGAACCTTCCGTTCCTCTAGAGACTTGAAGTACATGGCTGTTAGAAGGGGTGCAAGTTCTTTCGCATTCTCTGTGTAGAACTGAATTGGTATCCCGTCAGGTCCAGTGGACTTTCCTCTGTTGAGTGATTCCAGTTGCTTTTCTATTCCTTGGACACTTATTTCGATGTCAGCCATTTTTTCGTTTGTGCAACGATTTAGAGAAGGAACTGCAGTGGGGTATTCCTCTGTGAAACAGCTTTGGAAAAAGGTGTTTAGTATTTCAGCTTTACGTGTGTCATCCTCTGTTTCAATGCCCTTGATACTGGCACTGGGAAAAAGTTGACATCCATTCTGTTCTGGCACATGATATCACAGACAGATATGGAGATTTTGCTGGGTAGGAAGAGCTTAAACATCACTCAGTTCAAACACAAAAGTTGTGTCAACAGGCATTGTGCTAATGAAAAAAAAAAACACCACGGTACTATCACTTGAGAGGTAACATGAGGACACAACATGTGCGCGATGTACCGTTCTGCCTTTAGAATTCTCTCAATTGCTAGCAGCCATGACCTAAAGTCACACCTGTTGGCTCCTCACATCATGACACTGCTGTCTCTCTCCAGAACATTGGAAGAATGCGACCTCTTCCCAAGTCACAGCCATACTCGCAGACTGTGGATCTCCTAGGATAGTGCCAAAATCCAACTCATTATTGAACACAATGTGATGTCATTGTTTAATGGTCCATGCTTCCTAGTCATCCCACCTCTGCAAATGCAGCCATGCTGTGCAGTTAACAGTACCGTACATAAGAGACAGCTATTCACTAGTGTAGGTGCTGCTAGTCTCTGACTATTGGTGTGGGGTGAAACTAAGTTGCGTGGTGTCCATTACTCATTCTGGGGTGGCAACTGTGGAAGTGAAAGGATTAAAATGTGTTTTGTACATTTAATGGGGATCCAGCCTTGTGGTGGTCAGAAGTGATAGACTGGAACCTTGATGACCAGTACGCCAGCCAAGGATTCATGTGCAGGCCGACACTGGGTAGGGGCACATCCAAATGTCCCTCAACTCTGGATGTCACACAGGTTTGCCGGTGGCCATAATTGAGTCCTCCAATGAGGTCCTTCCAATGCTGCTTCATATGCTGCTAACTCTCTTTTACAAGTACACAGCATCTCTGTATCCTTCAGTGATCACTCAACATGTGACACTGTTCGTGCCGCTCATTACACTACCAGGCCTAGTAACAACAATAAACATCAACAACAGTAAATCACTCTGGTGGCAGTTCTACCTCTCGCAGAGAAATGCAACTCGTAAATAATTTCTGTACTTGCTGATGGTGTGTACATATATGAAGTTATATTGATATCTGACCACATCTTTTGGGTTGTACACCTTTTTTGTGAGACAGTGTATATTTCACGAGGGGTCTTTTTGTTATAAAGATTGGTTCCTAAAGTGCCAACTGAAATTTTCAAACTCAGTTTACAAATATTGAGGCACTTTATAGAAGGGCTAATGAAATAGCTTTTAATTTAGTTTTGAATATAATTATTCATTCCTGGTTTCCTACTATAGTCTTTGATCAGTTTGTTTAGACAAAACAAGAAATGGACCAGAATATAAATTTCTCCTTTTTTTATCTACACAGGAATCCAGAATTGAGATGAAAATACTTTTAAATCTGGTATTATGGTAATATCTACAACAGTTCATGGAACTTTGACTGTTATTGTCAAGAATAATATAAAAAATATATACTCTTAAATACCCTGTCATCTAAATGTAACATTTCAGAATTTATAAGCAGCTTGTACAGTACTTTCAGTTAGAAACGTTACATATCATCTTATCTACATTATACCAAAAGGTTATTAACAAGATAGCAATGAAGGAACTATGCAAAATAAGATGATATTTTTGTTGGGTTGTTAAGGCAACTATAAAGACTAAAGATCAAAGCTGTATGGACAGTGTATTGCAAACAGCTTACTCTGTTTTAAATCTACACATGAAGGTACAGCTAGAAAGTTACTCAAAATGTATTATATTTCTAGATCTTGTAAATGGGCTATAGTTAAGAGTTCAGCAAAAAGCTTTTGTACAAGCAGAAACAGTGATAGACCTTTGAAACACACAAAATTTGCTCTCTTGGAGATCAGATAACTGCAGTGCATACTGTCATGGGATCAGCATTAACAGCTTGATCCTGTGAGCTGAACTGCAGCTGATAAGATATGTTTGTTTATAAACTGACTCACAGCCTGGGTCCTGAGTCAGTTGCTGCAGAGACCCCCAAGCAAGCAGTGGGAATGTTTTCCAGGAAGCCCTACAGGTTTTTATTTTGTACCTAACAATACACTTAAGTATTTAGAATTGCTTATTAATTGTGTTGTGTTTTGGAAATATTTCTGCTGATAATGAAACATAGAATCTGATGGTGAGCCCCACTCACACATCTGTCTAAAGGTTACCACATGTATCTCTATTACTTTACAAAATACCTTATAATGAAGTAAGGAGTGCCATTTCAGTACACTCATATATATTTTACACAGTTTATTGTTGGAAAAAAGTTACCTTCATGCAGTCCTTGAATTCACACTTCATACAAATAAGGGGCACAGTTATATACTATGCTTATGGCATGTATAGCTCTTGACTTGGCTCTAAGGGAGCTTAAATTAGAGTACAGTGTTAACATTTATAGTATACATATTTCATGTTTTTTAAACTTTGCCATGACTGGTTCAATAATTTAATCATACAAAAAAAAAAAAAACACTCTATTTGTAGAAGAATCAGTTATGGTTGTGTGACGTGTCTGTGATATGTACTACTTAGGGAGTATTTATGGGAAATGTAAGTAAATCCACTGAATTTCATATGGAAAGATTTTGCTGCTGTCAGAATAAGCATACTTTCAATCTGTTTTGATTCCAATAACTGGAAGCTGGATATCACATTCAAAAAAGTAATATTCAAACAGGTATGAACTAACAAAAAATCATTATTAATAGGCATAGGTAACAGAAACATGCCTTTCCAATAAATTTTTACAGTAGTGAATTATATTGGTTTTATTATTAAACAATGTGTAGCGTGTAGTCATATAGCATAGAAGTGTCACTGTAGACAGAGTTGAAACTCAGCTTTCCCAAGCACAATCAAAGTGATGAGTGAACAGGTCTAGACTATAGCAAATGTTTCTAGCCTTAGTGGTACAGAAGCTCACACTTGACTGATTCAGACAAATATAAGTAACCTCTCCTGACCTGAAATAGATATTAATGGTGCTACATTAAAAGAAGCTACAATTTAAATTCCAGTAAACGTAATAGAGCAGCTTAGGTAGACATGTTTCATGCTTAGAAATATCAACAATTGTCTTGACTTGAAGGTAAAAAGTACAAGCTTATGCTTCCACTTATTATTGTCTTATTAAGTTATACCCTGGGACAATGTAGTAGTAGTAGTAGTAGTAGTAGTAGTAGTAGTAATAATAATAATACAGCAAAATTTAGCAAAGTTGGTAACTACCCTTGCATAGACATCCTAACTTCCTGTGTGCAGGGTGCAATGAAAAGGTATGACCAAATCTCCAGGAAAGCTTCCTCAATTGAGGCTGGTTGGCAGAATATGAGGCCCTGACAAACAAATCATCAAGAATGCCAGCCTAAAGGCTAACAGGAAATGGTGCACAAATTCTCGACAGCCCATAAAAGCAGACTAAGTTTTCACATCAGATCTTGTTGAAATGAAGCTCATCCATGAGCAGCACATTTTCACTAAAGGGAGAGTTGACACATTGGTTGCTGATAGTGCCTGCACACACAGTGCATGGTATGGATACAGTTCTCATGCAGCACTCTGTCAACATTACTTGTTGTAGCTGATCATCTTATGCTGATACTAGGGTTGCCAACAGCAGCATGAAGAGCTTCCTCTTCCAGCTGAGGTGCTGTCATCCTACTAGGCCTCCCCAAGTCTTGAGTAGTAGGCTTAAATGTCCCTTGCTCCCCAAGATGACAGTCAGTTGCTTCTAAAGTTCTCCTGTCAGGCACCAGCATTTTAAAAATCTCTCCCAGTACAAACATTGAGTGTCATGGCTATTGCCATCTGCTAATCCATACAGCAAACAGCATCTACCAACTCTGGCTTTGTGTACACTTCCACTGCACATCACCAGAAGCTAAGTCAGAGATGAACAATGAACAGTTGATACTACATGCTTGATACTAGTTGATCAATGAAATTAGTCACATGTGAAACAAGCAGTGAAGTGAGTTACATGTCAACATTACCTTTATTCTATTGAGACAACAAACACTGGTTGTGCCCTAAGAATTAAAACTTACAGTTTACCAGACGTAAACAAGAGGGTATTTTGAACATTTTATGCGAGGAAATGTTTCACATAATGCTGGTAGTTTCCCCTCTCCCCAATGATTTTTGTGATTATGAATAGGAGTAGGAAGTGACCTCTAACATGGAAATAGTGTTTCCGGACAACACTTTATAGCCTATACATTTTTGTCACACATTGTAACATTAACGATCTTTGTGAGTAATAATAAAATTCAGTTTGTTGGATGGCTCCTGCAATACAAGACTGAAGAATAATGTTTTGTCTATGCTTCAGAGTAGGGTTTTGAATTTGAGAATGGTCTTCAACAAATCAATCGCGTGGATGCAGTATTTCTTGACTTCCAAACAGCTTTTGACTCAGTACTGCACTGATATGTATTAGGGAAAGTACAGTCATCAGGAATATCAAACAAAAATATGACTGACAAAGAAAATAATCAATTTTTGACAGTATAATGAAATTGTATGGATAAAAAATATACTCACAAAGTGGTGGCAGGAGAACACATACATAAAAAAAAGATTTTAGCTTTTGGAACCAGTGGCTCCTTCTTTCAGAAGAGGTGTTGAAGGGGAAGGAAGAGGGGTGAAGGGAAAGGAACTGGAGAGGTTTAGGAAAAGGGGTAGAGTTCAGAAAATTCACCCAGAACCCCAGGTCAGGGGAGACTTGCCAGACAGGTCGAGAAGGAAAGACTGATTGTTTCCTGAAAGTTAGGCCATGTATTTTTGTATATGATTGAATTGTGGATTTGTTGGTGAAGGGTATGCAGCATGATATCTCAGATGGAGTATTCAGGCCCTAGGGAAGGGTATTGGTCTCTTGCTGATGGTATTGTGTATTAATGATTTGGTGAATAATGTTATGAGTAACCTCAGAAAATTACAGCTGATGCAGTTAACTGTAATGAAATGACATCTAAAAAAAAATCCATGCACAAGTATTCAGTCACTTTTGGTAAGATTGGTATAAAGTTTGGCAACTTATTTTAAATGTGTATATATGTAAAATTGTGCTTGTCACAAAATGGGGGAAAAAATGCTGTTCTGTGACTGCAATATCAGTGATCACAGCTGGATTCATGCAGTTCATACTAATTCCTGGGTGTAAAATTGTTTTATATGAAATACAATGACCACAAAAGCTTAGTCCAAGGCAAAGCAGGTGGCAGACTCCTGTTCATTGCTACATTAATGGGAAACTACAGTCATTATATAAAGAAGTCTGATTACAAAGCACGTGTGTGTCCCATCTTAGAATATTACTCACATGTGTCAGACCCATACCAAATTATATTGGCAAAAGATTCTAAACACATGCAAAGGAGGGCAGCATGAATTGTGACACATTTGTTTGACTGCTGTGTGAGTGTTATGCAAATTGTGAATGATTTGAATGGCAGATGCCTGACTGTAGGTACCAACTATCCCGCAAAAATATGTTTAAACAGGTTTGAGGACCAGTGTTCAGTGAGAAACCTAGGGATATACTTCAGGCCCACAAATATGATTCTCAGAGGTTTCACAAAGATGAGACCATATAAGATTACATTAACCACAGTGCACATGGAACCACTTAACCTAGGGATGACTGAGAATCCGACACACAACCTGTGCTCTGTTTAGCTTGCTGTAGCTATCTCACCTGGCTGCACACTGCTTGAGAGCCAGGCCATGTTAAGAGTGAGGAGGGGAAGAGAGGAAAATGTGAATACATCATATTTAAGTGGCATTGGATACTGTTTGGTTCAATATTTCTCAGCAACATATATCAAAAACAAAACAAATTTTCAGTGTTACTTAATTTTTTTTGCACACTGAAGACCTAATTTTCATCTGATTTGAATTATCAGCATACAGATGGACACACAGTTTCACAGCTTTTTGCACTCAGGTTTCCACATATTTGTGACTTGAGTGATTGGATGATTTTTTTATTGTGAAAATAAATATGTTTAAAATGTTTTATCATGTTTGCAACCTTGTTATGGCAATGTGAAACTCTTTTGCAGGGAAACAATGTAGACCTCCTGGACAGTTTTAACATAAAAGAAGTTATCAGGGAATTATGTTGCAGGTCAATCAGTTCCATCTGCCATGTGCACAGGGTTGCTTTCAACTTAAAAGGCAAATTGTCTCAAAAACAGATGTAAGATTCACAGTGTCCTCATGTTTAAAAAAATTATCATTGTAATTCTTTCAAGGCCACTATGAATTCTTCAAACCTCATGGTCTCTTTAATGCCAGTTAGTTTAGGGAAATGGATGGCACTTTTGGGTGACTTTGTCCCTTCCACAATGTGGTTTCTATTTAAATGCATCTCCATCATAACATAGATAAGTTGTTCCTCACTTTGTAGTTTCTTACTTTGGCCAGTCTGCAGTAAGGTCCACTTAAAAAGTCAGAGGTCTGCAATCTATTTTGGATGTTCTAATTTTTGTTCCTGCACTCCTTTTTCCTTCATAAATTCAGCAATAGTGGGTTTTAAATTGACATAACTTACCAGATATGCCCCTTCACTTAACAGATGTACTTTACAGTAATATATAAAGTCTCCATACTCTTCATTCAGTGGCATAATGTACACAACTTCAGAAAGTTTACAATTCATACCATTAATTTTATCTCATGTTTTGTGTCTGTAAATTTAGTACAAAGTGCTTCTTGATGTACAGAACAATGAGTCCCATCGGTTGATCACAGTACTTTTTGCACTTTTTTTATCATCCAAATGTTTTCAGTTCTTTATGCATTATGTTGTAATGTCATTTAATATCAAATTTTCAGTACCTCTCGATTATGCATCTACATAATAGACATTGAGAATTCTCATCCTTCTCGTCTTTCATTCCCATTGATTTTTAGTCTTGTGACAGTGGATCACTATACTGTCTCTTTATGAGCAAGTAGCCACTATACCTATGAATTTCCTCTATACCTTGAACAGGTAGTGAAGGTTAAACAGTACTAACAGCACAGTTCTGCCAAGCTAAAGAGGGTTGTGCTGACGGAAAAATGCCACACCGTAACACTAAATGAAACATCACACTGTACTGAGTACATCATAGTAGAACAGAGCAAGGCCGAGACTGGCAGAGTGCAGGCCACATGTGTCCTCCACACAGTCTCATGTGCGATTTGGCATGATATGGCTGACTCTGATTTAAGCATTCATTTTTTGTGTGCTTCATGTGTGAATGGAATGGGAAGATTCCCTAATACACAGTAGTATGGGAAGTACCCTCTGTCACACACTGCATGGCAGTTTATCAGAGTATGAATGTAGACTTAGACACCTGCTGTTACAAGAAACTCTTTAGAATGGCACATCAAAAGAAAAAGAAGAGCAGTTTCTATACTGGCATTTTATACAATGTGTTTCATAATTCCTATTACAGACTTCTAAGGGTCGCATAGACGATTTGGTAAATAATGGTTTGATTCGAAGCCATGTCTGGAAATGTACCATTTGGAAATAAAATAAGTTTGAATGTCAGGCCACTCTTAAATCTTCTGCTTCACAGTACAAGCACAAAATTAGAATAACGCATCATTGTCAGCCCCTGTTGTAATTATGACATCACATTCAGCCGACTAAAGCTACGTCTGCAACAAACTGATACATTTTCAACTAGGAGGGTTGACTGTAGAGCTTCAGGTGCCCTGCAGTCTTGACGCTGAAGCAATCGTCCTTCATCATGTAGAAGATAACCCAACTGAAATATTCAAAATATGTGATGAAATTAAATAAATTCTGACGTCGACCCCAACTAGGTGTCAAAAGAAATTCAGTGGTTTTTACTTACATAGAACCTTCTGTCCACTATACTCATTTGTTCACTGCATTATGCTGGATTCCTACGAGATTTTATGAGAGAAACTGCATCTGCAGACAACGCAGATGTATAAGTACTTGAAAGACTCCCATGCCATAGGCTCCTGTAGAGCACACAGGTCAGAATTCATTGCCTCCACTGTGTGTTTATCATAAATTGCGAGATTTGAATGTGATCCAATCTTCACACTTAGTTTACATCCTGATGTTACATTTCCTGACATGGGTTCCTCATAAAAACATGAGTGTGCCTGAAGCTCTACAGTCAACCCTCCTAGTTGCAAATGTATCAGTTTATTGCAGCTGTAACTTTAGTCAGCCGAATGTGATGTCATAATTACAACAGGGACTGACAATGATGCTCTATTCTAATTTTGTGTTTGTACTGTGAAGCAGGAGATCTAATAGGGGCCTGACGTTCAAACTTATGTTATTTTGAAACACTCTGTATGGACTGAGAACTAAAAAGTGCTATTAGCAACTTGAAGATTAAGTGTCCTGTGTAAATGCTTGTTCTTTACAAGTGAGTGAGGTGGCATGGTGATTAAGAAGAGAGATTCATGTTCAGACCAGCCATTTGGATTTGTGTTTTCTGTATTTCTGAAGATAATGTCAGTGCGGTGGTAAAGCCTAGTCTTTCTTCTAATATGTATGTATTTTCAGGAAATTTATCATACAGTCACAAAAACATTAAACAAGTGATAGAAGATTCGGGGAATACCAGGTGAGCTGAGGTGTGAATGGAAATTTGGGCTGAGGAGTGAGGTTTGCTAGGTTAGTCAGTGCAGTTGTGCAAAGCCACTGTGGCAGGGTGATGTAGTAGTTAATACATCCGTGTAGTTAGCAGGAGACATGGCTTCAAATCTTGGCTGATGAGCACTTGTCAGTCATCTGACAAGTTGTCATTATTTTCAATCTCTAATGAAGTGTAGTGTCTCATTTTTCTTTGCTTTCTGAGCCATTAAATTCAGTATCAAACTCAGGATCACTATAGCCATCTATTTTTGGAAGCACTGCCTAAACAGTAGCATGGAACAGGGCTAAGAGCTCGCATTTTTTGTCAGCTATCAGAAACTACACACAGTAAAGATAATATCTGTTGGAAGTCACCTCAAACAAAAGATGACAGCCAGGCTACAAATGTAGGACTGGATGCTCTTCAGTGGACAAACATTTAACCATTAGTGCTGAAATGGATATAAATGAGGTTTTATTTTTATGAAATGTCTGTTCATAAGTTTTCAGAGAATATGTGGAATTTTGAGTTTGTCAAAATAGTAAGAACGAGATAACTTGGGACTGTATGTTAAGGGGCAGAATAAAATATAAGTGAGAAGATAATATGATAGATAGGCAAAAATTCAAGTCCAGGTCCAGCAACTAGTTTTCGGCTGTCAGGAAATTTCATATCAGTGCATAGTCTGCTGTATAGTGGAGTATTTGTTCTAGACACAGCCCTATACTCGTGGCCAAGACATTTATTATCAGTATAATTTCTTCCATGAGTCAGTGGTCCAGAGGTGTTCACGAGAACTGTCATAAATGTGCTGTTTGAGGCTCTGTTGTCTAATCTCCACAATATTTCCATGAGGCAGCTTGTAATGTCTCTTGCAGTGGTCTCTCTGCGATATTTTCAGAAATTTTATAAATTATATAACTCGGTACATATCTCGAAATATCTCTTCTTATCTTACCGATTACCAATGCAAAGTAGTTTCAAGCCCAATTATTCCTTGGAGCGTCCATTTACTCCATGGAATAGCTTCTCTGCTATCTATGTTTTCTCTTCTGAAAAGAATGAAGAAATGCTTGCCGATTAGTCGTGAAAGGAGGAGGTTGTATATGTATGTATTTTTGAGCTAGTCGTCATCTTGATGAGATTCTGTGCGAGATGGAATTTAATACATGAACTAAAGTAAAGTAAGTGTGGTCACATATTATTTAACTGATTATTATTGACAGTGTCTGCTTACTACGCTGTGTTGCACGGGATCAGTGGGGAACGTCTGATTTACACTGGACGAACCTGCCATTTTGTATGCTCAAGATATCCAGTTACTTAAAATAAATAGGCTAACACGGTCTTACCAGCAGATCTCCGGTCTTCCCCATGTGATCACCAAAAGTTAATAATTATTACAAATGTTTCCAGGAGATCTTTCGCCGCACTGAGACTTCGAAATAGCTTCACTGTCTTATGGAATTTAAGTTAAGCTCGATTTAATCAGGATAGATCAGTATTGAACTGCTTGAACGTGGTAAGTCTGCTTTGTGAATGAAAATTCCCTTAACATACGCATGTTTTCACTATCCTGATCAGTGAAGCTAAATCAGGCAGGTGTGTGAGAGGTTTTTAAATTTTAGATTCCACAAAAAATATTAAAAGCTGTTCATAATAGTATTAAGGTGTGAGTGGGTCAGTCACATCTGGAGATGATGAACAGCTGCTTCATGAAAGTAGCATGTGGTTTAGACAATATGATTTAGTGAGTGCTATGTCTAAGGACCTTTAAGCAACTTATGTGAAGTTTATAAGTTAGGATGATAAAATTTAGACTTAAGACTGTGCACTGGGTAAATGTTCTGCACACAATTTTGAATTACAGGGTCAGTTAATTAAATGGCAGCTGTCAGGATCACTTGACAAGTTGTTGTACTCATTGCTGTGTGTTGTGACCACATGAACCGAGTATCTCCATCCTGGAAAGGTAGACTGGAGATCTTGATGTGATCCATCCACCTGCTCACGGCTCTTCTCCTCAATCTCTTGCCCTTCATCTTCTCTTCCATGATTACTCTCTTTAGGTTTTCTCCATCTCTTCTCACAATATGACCAAAGAGCTGGAGAATTTTGCTTAACATGAAAAGAAAGGCCCCTGGAGACAATGATTTGGTCAATAATGGATATATTTGTTGTTCTTCCAGTCCATTTTATCCTCAGCATACTGCTCCAGCAGCAAAGCTCAAATGCTTCGACACACTGCCTGTCCCTCGCAACCATAAAAGAGATGGAAAATATGAGTGTTTCAACAAGCTGGACCATTCTGATGTTCATTATTGCTTTGTTCTGCCAGATCTTGGTGAGAGGCTTCTTAGCCACTCACCTTGCCATGGTCCATCTTCATGTCATCTTCACAGCTTCTCCCATTTTGCAGATTGGTGGCTGACCAAGTTAGAATAAGGAAGCCTGCAGGGCCTGATGGGATAGCTGCAGAACTAATCAAGCATGCTAGAGCAGATGTGGTAAAAGAATGTATTAAGTTGTTCCATAGTGTTTGAGAGCAGAATAGTATCCCAAAGGAATGGAAGAAGAATGTAATCATACCACTGCATAAGTCACGACTGCAATAACAACAGAGCTATCTGCCTATCATCAGTAGTCTATAAAGTCTCTATTTGAGTATTGTAAATGCAACTGAGAAGGGGACCTACATTATAAGAACAATCACTGAGAAGAGCATAGCCAAGAACCAAGACATTTCTGAATCTCAAAACTGCATTTTGACTCTGTGACAAGTCAATACATGTGGGAAGCACTGGTAGCAAAGAGAAATACAAATTCCTTGAAGAGTGTGTATGAACAACCAGGGGGGCTGGTTCGTATTGGTGTTGAAATGTCATAAGAATTCCCAATGGAGAATGGAATCAAGCAAGTCTCTAATGAAGTAACAAAAATGTGTGCGTGGTGAACCCAAAGAACAAAGCATGGAATGTAGAGACTGCAACCAGTCTAAATGAAAACATTGCTGTAAGCAGGTACTATTGTATTGGTGGCTGACACACCAGAAAGACTTCAGCAGGCCATATTGGAATGGTATGAAGAACTGAAGAGGAATGGGCAACAGTGTATGGAAATAAAAGCAAAGTACTTTGGGTTTCAAAACAGAACAGGCAGGAAGAACAACTCTATATACTTTGTAATGGAAAGCCTCTTAAAGAAGTAGACAATTTTGAATGTCTTGACACCATACTAAGAAGTGGTGGTGGAATAGAAGAAGGCATTATGAATAGAAGTAATAAAGCAGCCTTAGCCTACCATCAGATGAATAACATGATAGGGAAGAAAGAGATAAGTAAGGAAACTAAAATGCAAATTTACTGTGAAATTATGGCACCAATTACAGCATATGGTACGAAGAGTTTGGCACTACAAGAGAAACACATAAGTAGAATTACTGTCACAGAAATAATGCTTGTTAGGAGAGCTGTAGGAAAGACCAGAAAAAATATTTAGAAATGAAGGAATATGAGAAGAGAATAGGCAGAAGGAAGTGATTTGTGTGATGGTTGAGGGGCATCAGTTGATGTGGTACAGGCATTTAAGAGAACAGGAGAGGAAAGAAAAGCTAAACTAGTATTTGAAATGTGTGTGCAGGGAGGAGCTGGATGAGGAAGATCTTGCATCACGCCAAAGGACAAGGTCAAAAAACGTGGGCGGAGGCATGGAAAAATAATCAGGGAAATGGGGAGGTCGTGTGAGAATAGAGTGCAATGGAAGAAATGTGTAGTGGGGCTACACTGGTGCTTGAAAGTGTAAGAGATGGAGGAAGAAAACGAAGAAAAAGAAAAAATTACTGGCTTCAGGTTGTAGGAAGCTATTGAGAATCAGGAGGGCCCTGGTTTTACGTCTGTAGCACACTAACAGCCACTGTGCAGGAAGCGGCAGTCACACTCGAGTGAGAGGCAATTAGTGGTGGTCTGCTGAACCTGCCTCACCTTGCTTAGGTAATGCCACCGCACTGACTTCATTGTGCTGCCAGCTCATGCCTCCCCCAGTTGCAACACAGCTGTGAGGCCACAGAAGGGAGCAAAAAACTGTTAAGGTCACAGGAAGTGCTCAAAGTCCTCCATTCCATTATGTTTGTAGCTGTCAGGAAATTGAGGCAATTTATTTTCATGTCAATTCTTTACAAATTGGTTCTTTGTGCTTAGTGTGATTCATAGTACTTATCTTCCCAATACAAAAATGTTTCCTTTTCTTGTACACATTGTCTATATAAACACTGGTGATATATTGTATAAAACGCATGTACACAAAGTAAGTGCCATTTTGGAGAAAGGACTCATAAAAAAAGTGTTTTCAAACCAAAATTTATTTTACAAGAAGAACATTTTCAAACTATTTTTCTACGTAGTTGCCACCATTGTTCAGACATTTATCATGGTGGGAAACCAACTTTTCTAAGCCCTCTTCATAGAAAGATGCCACCAGTGAAGGCAGCCACTGCTGAACATATTTTTTGCTTCATTATTATTATTTATTTATTATTTAGCATATGGCTGATACAGACATATCATAAAATTAAATTACATATACATATGTACATATTGACACACAAGAAACTTTAAAGCTTGACTTTACAATTGAATAGCCAGTGCTTCAATCCAGCGCATTGCATCTGGAGTTGCTAGCAGGAAGTCCTCTTCAGCACCGTGATAGGCTCGAATCCTGCATTCGCTGACAATGTGGTGAATGGTATGGTATGGAGCCCTGCAGTCGCAGGCTGGATTGGGCAGCTTCTTCCACCTAAAGAGAGCATCCCTGCATTGGCCATGGCTGGTTCGGATTCTGTTGAGAGTAGTCCAGGTCTTGCGTGGTAGGTCTAATCCACTTGGGAGTTTAGCACCTGAGAAGATGTTATGCAGGCACACAACTGTCACTGCATCCCACCGACCTTTCCATTCTTCAAGAGGTTTGAAATCCTTAGCACCCATGTCAGCATCATTGCACAGAGTTGGATGGCGTGATTTCAGTTTCTTATGATTTAAAAGTGGCAGGTTGCTATGCGCGGGTAGGTTAGAATTCCTGAAGATCTTGTTGAATTCTCTCATTAGGGCAGTACATCTGCGTAGATCAGGAGGAATTATACCGTTTATCAGTGGAAGTCAATAAACGGGAGTTGATCTGATTGCACCAGATATTATGTGCATTGTCGTATTCAGCTGAGTGTCGACAAGCCTTGTATGATGACTATTCATCCAAACAGGTGCACAATACTGCTTGTTGAGTTCCTTCCCATAGGTGAAACCATCAGTGCAGTACAACGCTATGAAACACTGAGAAAACATTGGTGCAAAATCCAAAACAAAAGGCATGGAGGACTCAATCAAGGCATCGTGTTTTTTCATGACAATGCACATCCCATCCCCAATCTGCTGATGTCACTCAAAACCTTATTCAGCAATTCGGTTGGGTGCAATTCAGTCACCCACCATACAGCCTTGATCTCAATCCTTCTGACTACAAATTGTTCTTGAACTTAAAGCATGGTTTTGGAGCAATGTGCTTTACTGTGATGATGACCCAAAAAATGGTGTTCAGCAGTGGCTGTCTTATTAAAAATAAAAAAGAAACATATTCCATGAGGGGGAAAAACAGCAGTTTTATAGTCACTTGTATAGAATGGGCAAGAACAAACTTGCAAGGAATATTCTAAACTTAGCTCAGTCAATGAAAAGAACCGTAACATAACAGTAAAGCAAGTAAAATATTATTTTGAGGCAACTATATCATCCCATAATCAACCATGATAAGATCCTGGGACAGCTACTAATGTGTCAGAACTGTACACATTTCCTCACACATCTGAAGAACACAGCTGCTGTGAACAGTCCATACACTGCCACTTGCCCTTGGTATGGTTGACAGTGTGAAGCTTCACATAGCAACACATTTAGGTTGGCAAACTGTGGCACAATGTGAAAAGTGGTTTCTTGTAATGAAAGCAGTACTCTTACTTGTCATCCCTGTGTGTATGTGTGGGACATGGGGGGGGGGGGGGGGGGGGGATTTTTCATCTTTAATCTGAGAATTAAATTAATTGTATAATTTCAAGAAAAATGATAGCCTTGATACTTGCCAATGGAGAGAGAGAGAGAGAGAGAGAGAGAGAGAGAGAGAGAGAGAGATAGATAGGGGGGGGGGGGGGGGAGGGTTATGAGATTTACTGAAAATGAAATTCACACAAAAGCAAAATATACTCCTATTGATGAAGTAAGAAAGGAGAACATCAGGAAGAAAGTAAGGTTATTTGATACAAATGAAAAGATAGAACAAAACTATAAATAGCATTAGCACCTCTAAGTAATGTAAAATCGAAGTTGTGCAATAAATGCCTTGCTTAATTAGTCAGAGAGATGTAGAACAATTGTAGAATCAATGGGAATATGTCAAACTTATATTTGAGTGAAATGGACTATATGGTTGATGACGTTTATTATTATTATTATTATTATTATTATTATTATTATTATTATTACAACAGAATTAGGATACACTGGTGAAAAAGTATGGTTAATGTATTTGAACCATTTATCTGATACATTAATATATTTAAGTGTGCTTTCATAATATCAATTATTATGCCTGTGACCCAGGAATGAAGCAACAAACTGAACTGTGCAGTGTGTTGTTATTCCTGTTTTGTCCTCCATACCTCCATGCAGTTGTGGTTGACTTGTGCTTATTTTTGGACAGTTTTAATCTTCTCGCAGAAGTTTTGCATTGCTGTGGTATTTATTGCAGGACAAGAGATGCAAGTTACAATGAGGAGGAGGGCACGGTGCGGTTCTTCTTGCGGGGCCGGCCCATCATCCTGCACGCACCTTCTCCTCTCATTGAGGGCTTCGACCTCAGCAAGGTCAACCCGGCACCTCACACCAGGTTGAAGCTCGAGTGGGTGTATCCTTTACCAATTATTGTTTCCTTCGAGGAAAGAAGTGTGGAATAATTCTGGAAATCACAGATTCTATATATTTCATGATGTCTCATTTAAATTCCCTATCCCTTTTTCATTAACATTAGACAACATTAGTAAAGAATAGTGAACTTCTGTTCATATCCTTGTTTGTAAGCCATGATTTTTTAATACTGCAGCAAGGTGGTGTGGATTATGAGCATGTAACAGAACAATTTGCACTTAATCGATGGCACTCAGCTTTCTGTTGTATTCTCTGACAGATGCAAAAGGCAGAGCAGTAATTTCCTGGATGCCACTTGAGACAGAACTTTGTGTAGATGTCTTCATCAAACATCAGTGTAGCTTTGGTTTATTTTACAGAGTCTGTAGAAGAAAGGTGTTTGATGCTGATACAACTTTATCAACAGCAACCAACATTTTTGTAAGTGAAGGCTTCTGCAGCTGTTGTCACTGTCAATAAAATTCTTCAGGGTCTATGACCATATTGTCAATACATAAAACTCTCCACAGTTTTGGCCACTGTTACAAACAACCTTCAGCAGTGTGTTGAGCTGACAGCTAACTTTTTCTCACTAAGCAACCAGCTCAATGCCCTGAGGAAGGGCATATACAACAGTGGTTGAAATTTTGCATATTAACAATGTTGCCTCATATGCTGAATAATTTTGCTGGCAGAAATGAATATTGCTGGATATTGAGCATCCAGATTATGGGAAAGAAAACTTAAGAGGTGACAGTTTGACTGAAATGGGGAGAGTAATGGGTACAACAACAGACCTTCTCAAAAACAATGCTAATGCTGCTGTCTGGATTTCATAGAGAAAGGGATCAGAAACTGGATTAAGTACAGTAATTATGGTATAGTATTGTTACCATCAGAGAAGTTGTTCTTGAAGCTATTGATGAGAAGGGCATTGATAATTTTGTGTAGTACTAAATTAAACTCCATCTGCACAGCCCTCAGAAGGCCCAACTGTACTGATGGACCACCATGTCATCTTCAGTTGAGAGGTGTCACTAGATATGGGTATGGAGGAGCATGTGGTCAGCACACTGCTCCACTGACCATTGTCAGGTTTTGTGGCCAGTGCCATTACTCCTGTCAAGTAGCTCCTCAATTGGCTTGACAAGGCCAGAGTGCACCACATTTGCCAATAGTGCTCGGCAGACCCATATGGTCATCCATCCAGCCAAGTCCACAGCAGTTACCTCTGATGCCCTGCCAGAACTGGTGTTCCCACTGTGGTAAGGCTGTTGCCAATCTTCTGCAGTACATAGCACTAAAATTAAGCCACACTTGCCAGTATTTCCAATAAGTTCACTGGAAGTTTTTACACATGCTGTGAGGTTGTGCTTGTTTGCTGTAGTGACCACACTCTTCCACAGAAGCAGACATCAATTAGTGGAGGGTGCCCAATGTCTGAAATACGAGCATGAAGTATTCATTTTGATGATGACAGAGGTTTTCTTTTAATTGACGGTGGTCTGTGGGATGGATTTGTTGAGAATAAATCATAACACTATTCACAGTAAATCTCTCTCTCTACCCTGCCTACCTGTTCATGACAAATCCTACTACCGTTGCTACATTTTCTGCTGCTGTTGGTATTACTCTATATTCTTCTGAACAAAAATCCTTCTTCCCATTTCACTTCACTGACTTAATAGTATTTAGATTGAGCCTTTGCATTTCTTTTTCCAGATTTTCTACCCTCCCTACCATGTTCAGTCTCCTGGCATTCCTTGCTCCAACTAATAAAATGTTACCCCCCCCCCCCCCACACACACACACACTTGTTTTAAGTGTTCCTGTTGTACAGAATATTCCATCTTTAGAGTGTGCATCCAGGATAGTATTGCTTCTTTTTCTGATATTTTGACTGTTAATATTAGTCATCTTTAAGGAACAGAAAATGCTGTAACGGCAGTAGTATTTGTCATGTATAGGAAGGTAGAGCAGATTGTGAGGTTTAGTGACGATACTAATCTCATGAGTACTGACAGTGAACTCCCCTTTTCACACAACCTTCCCAACTTAATGGAAAAAAAGACGCATCATGAAGAAATTATCCAGTTGGGGTGGAAATCGGTAGATGTGATGTGCATGTACACAGAAACAAATTATTACAGTTTCAGAAAAATTGGATGATTTAGTCAAGAGAGAGAGCTTTACAAATTCAGTAAGTCGATATCATGTTAATCGACCTCTGGCCTTTATACAAGCAGCTATTCAGATTGATGTTAACTGATAGTTGTTGCATATCGTCCTGAGGGATATTGTACATAATTCTGTCCAATTGGCACATTAGATCATCAAAATTTGGACAATCCTACCCATAACAGCCAAACTTTCTCCGTTGAAAGAGATCCAGCGACCTTGGTGGCCAAGATAAGGTTTGACAAGCATGAAGACAAGCAGTAGAAACGCTCGCCTTGTGCAGACGGGCATTATCTAGCTGAAATGTAAGACCTGGGTGGCCTTATATCCTTGACATAACACTGTGGGTTAAGAGTGCTGTGGATGATGATCGAACATCGCTGCTTTGGAATAACACCGGAGACCATCACTCTTGGTTGGGGCCATATGGCAAGTGATAGTCTGTGTGGTATCCCACTGCTGCCCAAGGTGTCTGCAAACATGTCTTCGCTGGTCACCAAGGCCTGTAATTTCATTGGCTGTAGTTGAATTGTCTTCAGTGATTAGTCCAGCTGCAAATTTAGCCCTTACGACTAGTGAAGCAATGTCTAGACACACCCTGGACAGTGGTGGGAAACCAACCTGACTAGCACCCCCTATGGCCCGACAACCTAGAGTGATTGTCGAGGTGCAATTTCTTTTTTTAGCAGCATCCCTTTGGTCGTCATCCACAGAACCCTTGCAGCACAGTGTATGTTGACAATATTCTACACCTCATTTTGTTCCCTCTCATGGCCAGCCATCCTGTATTTATATTTCAGCAAGATAATGCATGCCTGCACATGGCGAGAATTTCTACTGCTGCTCTTCATGCTTGCCAAACCATACCTCGACCAGCAAGATCATGGGACCTGTCCTCAATTGAGAATGTTTGGAGAAGCTTGCCCACACTGCTTCAATCAGCCAAGGATTTTGATGATATAACACACCAATTGCACAGAATTTGGCATGATATCACTCAAGATGACATCCAACAACTCCATCAATCAAAGCCAAGCCAAATAACAGTTTGCATAATGGCCAGAGGTGGGCCAGCATATTATGTGGGCCAGTATATTATTGATTTGCTGAAGTTTTGAAGCTCTTTCTCTTGAACAAATCTTGCAGTTTTTCTGAAACTGTAATCATTTGTTTGGCTATACATGTACGCCCCTTCTACCAATTTCCCATCTCATTCAGGTAATTATTTATTTATTTATTTATTTTTTTCTTCTAAGCGTGTAATACTACCCCTGATGCAAGCCGGAAAGAAGATGGGATATGTTGCCCTTTGTTGGTTACTCAGTATTTTTCTCATTGTTACCTCCTCTTTGCTACCACTGCTAAAATAAAATGTGGGGAAGTCCTTGACAAACAACAGATACGGCTACCGAGGGCGAGACTGTCGCCACAACCTGCAGCTGTTGCCAACTGGTGAGATGGTGTACTTCGTGGCGGCAGTGGTGGTGCTGCACAACGTGGAGGAGCAGAGCCAGCGGCACTACCTGGGACACACTGACGACGTCAAGAGGTGAGTGCTGCTGCCTGACTGCAACCACTTTGTAGAGACCTACTGATGTCCTTTAACATACCATAAGCAGGTTGGTGCTTCCAGGAGGAAATTTGTTTCTTGGGCGGTGTTGTCATTGTTGTTGCTTTTCAGAACGAAATTTCTGGTTATTATTGGTTAGATGCAGCTCTCTATACTGGTCTATACTGTACAGGTCTCTTCATCACACACACACACACAAAGCGTGTGCACGCTAGCACATCTCACATGCATTCTGGCCTCGGTGAGCAGAGACAATGGTTGCACGCACATGGGCATGAGTGTTGGACAAATAGGCTCACTTATTTAATTTTGGTGTGCTTCTCTGTATCTCAGAATATCCACTCTATGTTGAGTAGCAGTCTATCCTTCGCATAATATTGTCATTATTCATTATTCCATACTGGATTTTCCATTGTTGAGAGTCTAAGTTAATGTGGGTGAGCAGGGAAAACAAATCTGTAATGTTTGGATACAGCATTAGCAGTGTCCTGCTCGATACATTCACGTCATTTAAATATCTGGATGTTAAGTTGAAATGTGATATGAAATGGAATGATTATGTGAGAATTGTTGTAAAAACATTGAAGCAAATCAGAGACTGGGTGCTAGGTTTGTTATGGTAGGTTCAAACAAGACACAAGCATTATGGAATCCCTGGAGGGAAGGCGATGTTCTTTTCAAGAAATGCTATTGAGAAAATTTAGAGAATGATATTTGAAGCTGACTGCAGAAAGATTCTTTCCTCTCAACATACATTTTCCGTAACAACATTGAAGATACGAGAAATTAGAGCTCATACGGAGGCATATAGATAGGCATTTTTCCCTCACCCTAATTGCAAGTGGATCAGCAAAGGATCAGACAAATGCCTTAAGTAAACACTTCTGTCAATACTTGACATTAATTAATGGATAAATTGTTGGCCAGGGTGTTGCAGAGTCTTTGCGTCAGATGTCTATTTGTGATACAGCACATCACAGGGAACAAATTTCATTAGAGGCAAAAGTTCGCTGATGCGCTCCAGTGACGGTAGATGTCCTTTTCTACTTGCTTATGCCCCAGATGAGTGGTAGGCATGTGGCGTGAGTATGCCTTGTGTGTTGCCTATAATTCATTTGTCTACTCCATACAAAAAGGGATGGCTCACCAAAATTGAAGTTCCTGATTTGCTTCTAAAATATCTTGTTCCACATACACATGCACTCATTCTTAAGGTTTTCTTTCTTAACATCACCCTATATATTTTGTAGGGAAGCAGCACACCTGATTAGTATACCCTGCTAGTGCAGTGAAATCTCATTGTCCCATAGGTAGCAAATACTAAGGGGCACCTAGTGTCCCCAGTGTCCCCAGGAAGTTTCAGCGAACATTTTGTTCCCAATCTTCCCCCCCCCCCCCCCCCCCTCTCTCTCTCTCTCTCTCTCTCTCTCTCTCTCTCTCTCTCTCTCTCTCTCTCTCTCTCTCTCTCTCTCTCTCTCTCTCTCTCTGACTCCATCTGTTCCCCCTCCCCCCCACTGCCAGACTGTTTTCTGCTGCCAGGACACAAGATTGTCCAAAAGTTTGCATGTCCCCATAATATATGCTCACAAACTTAAATTTTTCTTTTCAGCCTGTGTGTCCATCCAAACAAGTTGCTGGTAGCAACAGGTCAGACAGCTGGGCATGACCGCCGAGAAGGCAGGGTGAGTAAATGTTTTAAGATGGTACTCGTTTGTAGTTTCCCATGCTCTATATAAGTATGTAAACTGGTGCTGAAAATAGTGTTTAATGGATATCAGCATTGCTGCCATTAAACTATAGTTAACATGGTATGGATGGATGGATTTTGTGGCATCTGTTCTGTTATACGTGTCCAGCAGAACAGTTTGTGTGTGTGTGTGTGTGTGTGTGTGTGTGTGTGTGTGTGTGTGTGTGTGTGTGTGTGTGTGTGTGTGTGTTACACTGATGGACATGAAAAGTGCAACACCATGAAGTCAACACATGACAAACATCAAAGCCACATGGACAGTGCTACAACATTGACTGTCGGTAAGGCAGCCACTGTTGCAGCTTCCCCTGATGTGTGAACAGAGAGATGCAGTGATAGTGGTGTGCTCCAGAGTCATTACTGAATACTGAGTAATACCACATACATGAAACAATGATGTGGTACCATTCTAGTGACCAGTACTGTTGCTGGGTGTAAAACTGTCAGTGCCCTTTCTCTGTTGCCATGTCGGAGAAAACTGCGACAGTGGTTACCATTTTGACAGTCCGTGGTGCTCCAGCTATCGCTGCACAGTCTATGTGATGACTTGTCTTGCTGCAGACAAGCACATTTCCTGACTCTTGGTGAATTACACAGCTGCACAGATGAGTGAACAGTATGTCTGTCCTCTGATGCACTATTCACATGAGGCTTGTTAAGACCCTGCACAAAACAGAATATGGTCTTCTAGAGCCTACTGATTTCCTTTTCAAATTACGGTTATGTGAACATGATCAATGCAGGCAGGAATGTAGTGGAAATAAATCATAATCTTGCTAGGCCACAACCTCAGCTCTTTCAAAGCCTGACGTGCTGGTATAAGGGGCAATCAAATGAAAACCAACAGCAATCAGAAGAGGACTGGGGAATGGTTCCATTCAAAAGTAATCACCATAGGCATTATTACATTTATTTCACTTAGAGACGAGATGATCAATGGCTGTTTCATAGAATGTGGGTGGTTGGTTGTTGACAGAGCCACAACTGCACCCACTTCCTTGTCCATCTGAAACTGATGTCAACACACGTTTTTCTTTAGATCGCCAAAGATGTGACAATTACACCATACAACTTCCAGGCTGTGCAGAGGGTGTTGCAGCATTTCCCAACCAAGTTGCTGTAGCATAGCCTTCGTCTGATTGGCAGAGCAGAGGGGGGGGGGGGGGGGGGGGGGGCACGGCTGGGGGCTATATCTTGCAACATGATGATTCCCTCTGACGGCATTCGTGGGCATTTTGACTTTACGGTGCATCACAGTCTCTGTAAGGAGTCTTCATAGCGCTGTGCATTGACAGTGGTTCCATGCACAAGGAACTCGACCATCAGAGTGTCTCTGCAGTCGAAGGAGGTCATCATAATCTTACTGGTTCTTGTGTGAATAGCTTTGGTTCTTTTGGCAGGGGAGATGTGGAGTATTTGCACTAGTGGCTTGATCGTTTTCTGTCGAAATGGTGTCATGCAAAATTGTCCTGTTGCATGAAAATGCCCGCCTCCACACTGCTGACTGGATGAAGGCTATGCTTCAGTGATTTGGTTGGGAAACACAGCAACACCCTCCATACAGTCCAGATCTTTCACTGTGGTATGTGATATTTCACATATTTGGTGACCTGAAGAAAGATGTGTATGGATGTCAGTTTCAGTTAGACAAGGAAGTGCAAGAGTGAGTGCGGCTGTCGATCCATTAGCCGCCAACTGTGCTCTAAAAAACAGGAATTGATTCTCACATTACAGTAGGTAAATGTCTTAACATATGTGGTGATTACTTTTGAATGGAACCATTCCACGGACCTGTTGTAATGGGTGTTCAGATTTCATTTGACTGCTCCTCATACACATTTCTCCTTCTTGGTAGAATCTTCCCATGAACACCATTTTAATTAGTGAGTTGTGTGTGAGAAGCCATCTACATATTTTCTTAAATAAAGAACGCAGATAGCATTGCATTACTTCATGTGGTTGTGTTGAAATGCTAATAACTACCATATCGTTCACATTTAACTTTTGTTACAGGAGTTCCAGTTTAAGTGACTAGCAATATATGTGTTCTGTAGTAATTAACTTTCCTTGGACTTTCTTTTGTGTCAATTCCTTATCAAGTATATTGTGACAGTCATTGGCTCACAGTGACATCCAAAGCTGTTCTTGACATAAGATACCCAGTACTATCTAGGAACACACTAGTAATTTTTCAATATTTGTGAAGCAATAAATCATAAAAATGTGTGTAGTTATTTCTACAAATAAGTCAGATCTAAATGACCTCCAATTTTGGTGGTCTACATTAAGAGCTGATATGTTCAGATTAACAGCCCACATTAGGTAAGCTCATATGATGTGTTCTGTTATCAGTACTTTCTAAATTAGAATAAGAACCAACCTTTCTCATTCATCAAAAACACAAAAACAATACATGGTAGTGAGTTATATTTTCTGTGCAATTACATATTAGTTGATGTGACTCATTGGCAGCCATCAGAACAAGAAGATAAGTTTAATGCAATTAAACAATTCATGAATTCAACATGTAATGGAAAATGCTGGCATACAAAAAGATTACACAGCTGATAGTTACTTAAAAGTGTTGTATTTATACTTTTTTCAAATGGAACAAGTTAAACAATGAAATTTTGTGGCAAATTAAAAGTGTGTGCCAGACAGAGACTCAAACCTGGACCCTTTACCTTTCACGGGTAAGTACTCTACCCAAATGAGTTATCTCGGCATTACTCATAACCTGTCATTACAGCTTTTGTTGTTGTCTCCTCTCCTGCCTTCCAAAATCCACAGAAGTTCTTTTGTATATCATGTAGGACCAGCACTCCTGGAAGGTGGGAGCTGAGATACTGGTAGAAGTGAAACTGTGAGGGCAGATTATGAATCTTGCCCAGGTACCTCAGTCAGTAAGAGCATTTGCCTGTGAAGGCAAAGGTTGTGGGTTCAATTTCCAATCCAGTGGCACCACCACCACCACCACCACCACCACCACCACCACCTCCTCCTCCTCCTCCTCCTCCTCCTCCTTTCTTAATGTATGCCTATTCATTTCTTTTCTTTCTTTTTATCACATTCATTAATCATTTTTGCTCTTCTTCCCTTCTCACTACCTGTTTACTTTTCATTATTCTCATCCATCTTATCCTTTCTATCCTCTGCCATGTCCACACCTCAAAAGCCTCCAGCCTTTCTCTGCCTTCCTTCCTCATCGCCCATATTTCAGCACCATACAGCAGGACACTCCATACATATTGCTGCAAAAAATTCTCCTTTGCTATCTTGTTTTTAATTTCTGTGCTACTCTTCATTGGTTTGTATCTTGTTTTGCACATGTTCTAATATTTCTCCATTTAGCATTATCTACAATCATTTACTTCCTCTTTTGCGTCCTCCATGCAGATTTTTATTCCTTTAATCATGCAGTTAGCTTAAATGGTATCCACTATATCCTGAACATTTTTTCACCTGTTGCTAGAAGGACCATGTCATCTGCAAATGTCACACAAGAGTCTTGTCTTAGTCCTTTTTCTAGTTCTATCCAGTTGGTACTTTCTCCTCTCCATTTCACTGATAGTTTTTTATTTAAATATAATTTGTAAGAGATCTGATTTCCTAATCCGCTTTCTTCTCCCAGTCTGGCAAACAGATTTAATCTGCCAGAAAGTTAAAACTTGTTGCACAGGCAGCTGCAGTGTGCAAATTCTTTCTGGGCATCTATGTTTTGCAGCATTTCTGAAAAGGCGTCCCCTCATATATCTTTAATCCCATTATAGTGGTCTATTTTAGTTGTATATGTTAACATAAAAATTCATTGTTTGTATTGGAGGCTGTGGATTATACTGTCAAAATGTTTGGAAATGAAAATAAATGTATGTATGTATGTATGTATGTATGTACGTGCAAGCAGCATGGAGTATGAAAGCTGTGAAGTAAGAGTTGTGACAATGAAAGGAGTTTTCTCTCTGTTGTTATGCTATAGTCATGGAGACTGAATCCACCGCCTGACAGAAATGCTCCGGAGGCGGAGATGTGGGTACGTCAGTATGTTACTGCCTGAGGAATGCCCTGTCCTGTCTTGTGTGTCTTCCTCCTACTGCCTTGGCTGTTTTGTGTCTCTTCCCTGAAATTTTGTGTTACTAGTTCTGGCTGTTCACTTTACATCTTAAGGAATGACTGGGCTTTATGGAAATCTTTCTCGCTTTTAATGTATTGCTCCTACTCCACTGTATCTCTGTTAATCAAGCACTTTTGTTTTTGGAGGGAGTGAGGGCTAGGAAGGGAGAGGGGGGGGAAGAATTTCTACTGACATCAATTATGTACATCACTTTCTTATATTTGTAGTTAATTATCTCTTGTTTTTTAGATGCATCTGACAAAAGAGAATCTATATCACTTTCAGGTTTCTTTCCTGTACTTCGCATTTTTCTAAACGTAAGGATAGAGTTTGATCAAACACAGCAGGCTTTCACCAATGGTATTTGTATCTTTGTTTTATGGGCATTAGGCATAGTATAAAGCATGTTTTTGCGCAAATACAGGAGACATCATCTGAAACTATAAAGACAAAGCTCATTAATTTTAAGAGGTAAACTTACTTAACAAGACAAAAAAGTTTGGTAGTCACTACTTGCTAAAGAATCATACATTCAAAAGTTGTCTTGGTGTTGTTATTTTCTGATGATGTCTACTGTAGTTAGAGGTCAAACATTAAGGACAGAAACATGCCATAGACCATGACCTAATGACCATAAAACTGTCACCAATTGAAGAATATTTTTTTTCCCTGCGGCTCCTGTAGTTTTGATCCTGCTTGATTCTTGATCTAATGAATTTCTGAAAACTAAAAATTCAGGAGTTCTCTATTTATATTTTTTATTTTATTTGTGTCACGCCAGTGTTGCTTCAGGTGTTTGTTTTGGGTGCTGGCCTTTTGTCCGAAGTATTTTTAAATGCAAGAAACAAAATTGTACAGATACACAGTGCACCAGTGATGTTCCGCATATGTTAGGTGTTTTATTTCTTTTAAGAGGCTGTGTAATTAATTATATGAATGTATCACCATTGGAGAGAAAGGTCTTGATAGCAAATCTGAGTTTAAGCTGGCATTGTTCTTTCAGTCTGTCAAATAACACTGCAGGACTCACGCACTTTCATCACTGGCATAAGCTAACTGAACAATTCTACAATATTTTCATATTATTGAATAACAACATATTTAACTGGAGGTGTGAGGAACTACATGTGTACTCAAATTAATAAAAAATTAACTATAATTTAAATTAAAATCAAACCACTCAATGTGTGTTCATAAAAAATTTAACATTTATTGTGTAAGCTAAGGAGGTCTGGTCTGTGTGATGGGGCAACTGACTTTGTATTAAAGAAATCACCTAAATTAATTTTTAAAAATGAATTCTGACTATGCAATTAACAGGTACTTCTAAGAGCTTTATGTTAAATAAATATCTAATGTTATTTTTACAGTTTTGGTAACACACATAAATAACATGTCAAGATATAAATTATGAGAATAGTAATTCAGTTTGTAGATTTTTATGAAATATACACACCGTGAGTGTATGTAAAGCAGTGTGTGAACATAAGAAAAACGTGATAGCTGCGGTTAAAACATATTTAATATTAATGTGAAAATTTTTTATTTCTGTGTTACAAAATACCTTAAAACTGTTGGCTATAAATTATTGCAATAATTTTTTTCTTATTCTTAGTTTGGAGCTCTGTTTCATATTATGTACAGAGTTAGGTAACAGAAAAAACAGCCACACCTCTCTCTTAACCTTAATTACATCTCCACATCCCCTTATTGTCCAAAATCTGGTAGAATAAAATAATGTATTTGTATAACTGATGGAAGTTTTTCCCCACACAGCCTCACATCCGGATTTGGAATTCGGTGAGCCTGGCCACTGTCGCAGTGATTGGCATAGGCGAGTTTGAGCGCTCCATCTGCTGCCTGACGTTCTCCAAAGCGGTGAGTAATTTACCAATACAGTAATCATAAAAAGAGTTTGTATTTGTTGTTCAATACAAGAAATTTTAAAAGTGGCTGGGATTCATGTGGATCGGTGCAAGATTTTTGTGCTGAGCAGTTCAAAATGTCTTTTTTTATTCTACAGGACAGTCATTACATATTGAAGTGTCCTGTTTTTCCAATTTAGATGCTTCTAAGAATCAAATATTCTCCTGAATAGAATATATACGAACCAATGGCCACCCAGTTATTCTGAACACAGCAGCTGAGAGAGGTGCAATACAAGAAGTGAATTTGTATCCCAGACACCCAACTGTTTTGCACAGTTGCACACTTTCTTGTTCTCAAAACACAATTATTTTATGAACACACCTTATACAGAACTTCTTCTGTTTCTTAAAGTTGTTCGCATATTTCCTGAAGATTTTCCTCTGAATTTTTATGTTCCTAATTTTTCATTACTAAATACAGCATATGTAATAATGAAATTTATCCACTGATGTGCTTGCTGTAGGATCTGAAAACTGCTGTGTACACTTCATTGTTATTTGACCATGTGCTCATATACTGTGAGCACCATATTTCATGTAGCCACGTATCTAAATATATAGTTGTGCTATATTTATTATCTCTGCAGTCTCAGGTTCTTGTTGGGAATATTTATTATTAGTATCCAGGTACTACTATAATTTTCTTGCTGACCCAAAATCAACACTATCAGATTGTTATTCCATTTCGTTGCTGTAGCAACAACCAGAGATAATTTTTTTGCTAGTTTGTTACTACAAGGTAAACTCGAGATGTATTTTCCTTTTACAAGACATTTGAGATGTTACTCAACTTCTACATACCTTAAATTATTTTGTGTTTTATTTGTATCTGCAGAAATTATGTATCATGCCTTTCTTTCTTTCACCTAAACTTTTTTACCCTTTGTAATTAACTTTCCAACACAAGGGGATAAAGACAGTAGGACTGTAATAGACAAATTTCTTTTTGATAAAGCTCAAATCAAGAAAAAACTGTACACACAGTAACAAATGCTCACTTTGGTCCTGATGCAGAGTTAATTAGAATAATTACTGATTCCATGACAATGTTTTTACAAATGGTTTAAAAGAGGAGTGGGAGGAAATTTTGTTATGAACCAAATGCTGATGTTAAATTTAATCTTCCCCATGATAAATTCATATCATTATTTGAAAATAGCTTTCCACATAAGCTGATGAGAAAGGCCATTAAAGAGCCATGTAAAAGACCATGGAGCACTAGAGAGATTAAAGTACCTTGTGAAAGAAAGAGAGAAATGTATTCATTGGCAAGAACAAGTAGATACCTGCAGTTGTTGCACACTACAAAAACTACCCAAAATTAATAACGAAAGTTATTAAAAAATCAGGGCACATGAACATTGTCAGAAATCAGTAATTCCAACAACAGACTTAAAGCTATTTGAAATGTAGCGAATCTAGAGACAGGACAACTGGGCAAAAAATAGGATAACATTACTACTAAATTAACATTTAAGTGTTAAACATGTGGAGAAATCCTTATGTATGAAATGTTTTCTATTATTATGCCATTTTTTTAAATGCAGACTTTAGTTATGTATCAAATGTATTCCTTTATTATGTATGTTCTTTTAAAATGTTTACTTAGCTTTGTGTGATACCTCACAATAGTTATATTTATTAATATTTAAATTGTACACTACTCATGACATCGATTGCACGTAAATGCTTAAAGATGGATAAATAAATAAATAAATAAGTGGAAGGGCTACAAACAAGCCATCACAGGTAGCAAATGTTTTTAATAATCATTTCTTAAATTTAGAAAAAAATATAGGGGCAAACAGTTAAAGAGAAAAAGTGCAGCACTTTGTTCAAAAAATAACTTTCACAAAATTCAGTTACATGAAAGTATCACAAAATACTCCCTCTGAAATTGAAAATATATAACTAAACAAATATTGTTTTTAGCCTTGTATCACAATTTTTTTAAAATGTTGTTGCACAACCAGGGTTTCAGGTTATAAGTGCATTTTCAAGTACATTACTTTATTCCCAAAGATCACAGTGCACAGATAAACATGATAAGACAAAGATAACCATCTCAACTTCTTAAGGTATCTATCCATAGCTTAAAGTACAATTACGGCAATGACCATTTTTACCAAATTACATATATTATTACACATTCACCAATTATACTACAATGACCAGACTAAAGATATGCATCAGCTAAGATATTTTTAACTATAACAGACTGGGGCCCAAAGTTTTGCTTCTATCCTGGGGTTGTGATCTCACCAAAAAGAGAGATTTGCTGGATAAATAGTAGGTGTGGAGATATGTATATCAGTTTTTTTCATTTTTTAAATTTCTAATTGGTTGAGTTTGGCCCCCTTTTCCTCTGCACGTAGGACTTGTATATCTCTTGTGTATTTGTGGTTATTCGATCTACCCATCTAATTTTTAGCAGTTTCTTTGTAGAACACATCTCAATGTTTCTACTATCTTCTTCCCTGAATTGATTATAGGCCAAATTTCATTTCTGTACAGGGCTATACCCAAACAAACACCTTCAGGAAAGACATCCCAGCACTTAAATTTTTATTTAGTTTTAACAACTTTCTTTTTTTAGGAGTGCTTTTCTTGCTGTTAGCAGTCTAGATTTTACACTCCCTCTACATTGGTCATATCAATTTGTATTGCAAGCCAAATAGCGAAACTCTCCTGCAGTTTCCAGTGTCTCATTTCACAATGTAGTTCTGTCAGTACTACCAGATTTAATTCAACTAAAATTGGTTACTGTTGTCTGACATTGAATTATGTTCCCCTTGTAAGCTATTTTCAAGACATTATCTGCTGCCCAAGTCCTTTGCTATCTTTGACAGCATTGCCATGTCACTGGCAAATGTCAAAGTTTTAATTTCAATATGTAATTTGCTTTCCAATTTTGTCCTTGGTTTCTTTTACTGCTTGCTCAATGTACTGATCAAATAACATTGTGAAAGACTACAACCCTGTCACATTCTCTTCTTAACAACTCGTTCCCTTTCACATTCTTACTCTTTCTTACAACTGCAGTCTGGTTTCCGTAGATATTGTAGATAACTTTTTGCACTCTGTATTTCATACCTGCTATCTTCAGAATTTCAAATAGTGTGTTCCAGTCAACATTGTCAAAATCTTCCTCTCAATCTATAAATGCTATAAACATTGGCTTGCCTTTATTCAACATATCTTCTAAGATAAGTCATACAATCAGTACTGTCCTGCATGTTATGAGTACGTCTCTAGAACCCAAACTGATTTTCTTCAAGGGCAGCTTCTACCAGTTTTTTCATTTCTCTGTAAATAATTTGCATTGTTATTTTACACCCATGTCTTATTTTGCTGATGGCTAGGTAATATTCATGCCTGTTGGCACTTGTCTTCTTTTGAACAGAAATTACTATGTTCTTCTTGGAGTTGGAGGGTATTTTACCTGTTCCATACATCTTAGTTAACGGAAGCAAATAACTTGAAGTTTGGAATTAAATAATTAAAGAGGCAATGGTAAATGACACTAAAATGTCTAGTGCTTCAGCATAAATACAAGACCACAAGGAACCAAAAAAAGAATAGCTGACACAGATATATACCAAAGGATATAATTATTTACTGCATTTATTTTAGTCCATTGAACTCTTGGTAGTTTGTCTAGGCAGTGGCACTATATGTCTGGGTGTGCAGTTACTCAGTTAAAGGGTAATTTTTGTGCCTTCATTTATGCACTGTTCAGAGATGCACTGAGTGTGTATACTGTGTTTTCACAGGATGGAGGGACCTTGCTGTGTGCAGTGGATGAAGCCCCTGACCACAACATCTCCATCTGGGACTGGCAGAAGAGCCACAGGATCACAGAGACCAAGGTGAGGATTTTGAAGCCAGTTTTCAGAACAGTGTTCATCATGAATGGTAATTGTGGAAAGAAGTGTTGTAAATGGTGCCACGTGTTGATCATGGTGGAAGTAACATAGCAAGACAAGATCCTTCATAAAATACTCACTGTATTTATGGGAAAAAAGGCACTGATGAGTCACAGCTGACACTAGTGCCCTGTTCGTTTTAGTATCCATGGTGGAGGTGATGGAGAACTGGGAGAGAGATGAATTTGGGGCCATAAATGCTGAGTTCAGCAACCTGGACGTGTGAGTGGATCTTACTTGCAGAGGGATTTCTGGCTGAAGCTCTCACAAATATCCCGATCCTTATTAATACCCCTCTAGTACTTCCAGCTACAGGAGTTAACAGTGCTGCAGCTCATGGTTGTACAATTTCCCTCCTAAACTCCTCAGTTTCTGAGAATTGCAACACACACAAGGTTCTCCTCTATGTAGGTTGTGTATAATACTCTGACAGAATGGGAATTGTTACACTGTGAAACAGTGGACCAGTATTATCAGACTTAACTGATCACTCTCAGTTCCTGGTAGAACAAGATTAAAATAAATGGAAAAATTCAATATAGTGCTTTTCATATATTAACAAATTTCATGGAGACATTCATCACATAAAGAGTATTTATTTCTTAAATTATCAATTCTTTCAGAATTGAGGTCACCCAACAACAGTATCAGTTGTGACCCCATGGGCATGAATACACTCTTGTATTTGATGTGGGGTGGAAATAGAAAACCTTCCAAAGCTACACTGAGCAATTTCATGTTATGCCTGAAACACTTTCTGTGTCAGTTATTGCTGGCTGGTTCAAAAGTATTGTCTTCCCAAGCTGTACAGATGACAAATCTGCGGTTCCTGGAGGACAGTGAAGAATCCATAGACTTCTAAAGATGTTTGTTGAGTAAACTGCAGTTGGGGTCTTGCTTTATCATGCTGAAGCATTCCATTTCCAATATTGTGAAAATTATACATTGTTACTCGCCATAAAGGTGACATACTGAGTTGCAGCCATGCACAATGAAAAGATCATTACAGATTGAGCTTTTGGCCAATGCCATCTTCAGGAAGGAGACAGAGCAGCCAGAGATAGTGGTAATCTGCGCATGAGGGGTGTGTGTGTGTGTGTGTGTGTGTGTGTGTGTGTGTGTGTGTGTGTGTGTGTGTGTGTGTGCGGCCTTTCTGAAGAATTCAGCTGAAAACTCATTGTGTAACAGTCTTTTCATTGTGCCTGTCTGGAGCTCACTGTATCAGCTTTATGGTGAGTAGCAATCTATCCTTTACATACCATTGTTAGTATTCCAACTTGGACTTTCCACTGTTTGAAATATCCCACTTGGTACCATGGTCATGAGGGGTATGGAAACAGGGATTGCCATTCCTTCTACAGTGGAATTTTGATTGTACGTTCCCCAATTTTATATTTTTCAAGATTCCACAACATAAATTCATAGTCCTTGTGAAAAACCCATAAGATAAATGCTAAAAATTCCCAATTTTACATTTCTTCCCAGTAAGGTTTACCTCATCTCTACATTCTTACTTGATGTGTCACTTGACTTCATCCCGTTTTCTTCTTATTGACATTTGATGTGACTGAATGTGTTATAAGTGGCACAAAAAACACATGGTTTGCACCGTGGGTGGTTCTGGATTTAAGGGAATATTTTAGGCCGTTGTGAAGAGAGGAGACACGAGAGAGGAAATACTGATGTAAGTCATGATCGGCATTGCCAGCACACTTGAAACATTTAGCTTCATCATGCAATTGTGATACAACCATTTCTAGGTTGCGACAGCAATGGAAAAACAGGCCAGTCGAAGCAAAGTGATCCAGACTGAGCCAATATGGAACAAAGGGGCCCAGCTACCACCTCTCTGCTGCCTTTTGTAGTTCAGTGTTGTCTGTTCGAATATATTCTGATGTACTGTATTCAGGAACAGTATTGATTGTCAATCTTTCAAATTCAAACACTGTGTCTTGGAGGATATGCTCAGTCAAAATCATGGTAACATCGGCCATTTCTGGCTAGTGAGATCTTACCAGCTGGTGACATGTTAAGTCACCCAACAGCCAGTGCACCTACCACATCACACATAAACTGAGCTTGCCTGCTGGATGTGTGGAGAAGGGCATTGGCCCTTCAGTGGCAGGAGTGCAGTTAGGGGTGAAATCATTTTGTGAATTGCTGAAAATATGCTTTTCGTGTAGATCATGTGCTACAGATATTGAACTATGGTTTTATGATAGCACATTTTAAAGATTTTCTTTTTCATATCTGGCATGATACAGTTGCAATCTTGATATGAAAAGTTCTGTTGATGGTAGATATACAGTAGCTATTATGTATCCTTCATCATCTGTAGAAGCAACTGTTTCCCACTGAAAACAGGCTCATTTGGGAATGAAATTTTAATCAATGTATCTCACAGGTATTGATATACTGAGATATGTTTGGTGGCATTCAGTCAAGGTGTAACACTTTCTATTCCTGTTGAGTGTATAATTGTTCTTTGCATCACACCCTATAGATTGTAAAGATTGGCAGCAGTGATAGAAGGTATGAAGTGAAACCATAGTGTCTGAGCTTTCTTTTAAATTTAAATTTTACAAATTTTATAGAAATTCATCTAATAAGCTTGTAATGTCAATCAGGAAAGTAAACTCATTTTTCCACATCTGTTTCTCCAAGGAGAAGGAAACCACACGCTCTACAGTTTTCAGTTTAATTCACCATGTTCGACAATTTTTGCTTTATTCTGAACACAAAGGAGAAATCTCTCAAAAATTACAGCATGTTGGAAAATCACTCAGTTACCTTGTATCCAGATACCAGTTTGTTTGACGATTTTTTACTTACTCTTTAAAATCTATGTTTTTTTAAGGACTGATGAAATTCATTACAACAAATTATTGCATAAATATTGTATTGTACATTCACTGATCCAAATTTTATACAAACTATGGAGAGGGTTACAATTTTTAATCATGTATACAAGTTACATAAGTTTCTGCATGTATTTTGGGAGTTTTAACCTTTTCCTGTCTGCACCACACACAAAAATAGAAAGGTGTTTAACTGAACATGCTGGTGAGCATTCAGCCTTCTTTCAATGATTACCAAGTCAGTCTTGCTGCCATATCCAACAGTTGCCCATACCATCATTCCAGAAACTGAAGACTTCAACACACCACCCACAGTCACTTCCTCTGACCTTTCACAATATTGTGCATGCACACATTGATCTGACTGTCACAAACTGAAGCAAGAGTCATGGCTGAACATCACAGATTGTCCCAGTTGACTCTGGGCGTATACCATGCAACTCTTTGTGTTACGGTGTCAGTCGTAAACAATGCAAGACAACTCAAGATCTTGCCACAGCTTCCAGTAATCTGTTCCTGACAATTCATGTAACCTCTGCCTCCACTCATAAGTGGAACAGGGAAGGAAATGTCAAGTATTGATTCAAAGTATGCTCTGCCATGCACTGTGAGGTGACTTGCAGAAAAAGTTTGTAGACGTAGATGCACAGATTTTGGTTGTTGTCATCAGTCAATTCATCAGAATGGCAATCAATCTTACATTTGTTGTGGAGGACCTATGCTTGTTTTCCTTGCCACAGTGTGCCAAGCCTGTGTGATCTTTTGCTGTGATGCTACCATATACCTCATACCAATGATATGACCTTCCTCAGAGTCCAAAAGATGGTGATAAATGCATGTGATGTGCACTGGGCAGGCTATGAGAAGGTCTGTTGATGGTAGACACACAGTAGCTGTACCCTTCATCTGTAGGAGTGACTTTCCCTGTTGAAATTATGCTCTCTGAAGAATGACATTTGAATCAGTATATCTCACAGCATGGATATACTGGGGTATGTTTGGTGGCATCCAGTCAAGGAGTCACACTTTCAATCTTCGTGAGTGTATAATTGTATCGAAAGGAAAATCCACTTTGGAAAACTGTAAAACTACAATCAGACACAAAGGCTGATCAGTGTTTCTAAGTACAGCCAATAGACACAGTTAAAAGTAGAAGAGACTATTCCTACTTCTCAGGCTGCTAGTTCCTTCCCAAGGGGGCAAAGAGGAGAAGTTTGTGAAGGACTGATTAGTTGCTGAGATCTCTGATTGAGAGAGAGACCCACTTACTGTGAGGCAGACATCAGCAAGAGTTGGTGGCCAAAGATAAGTCCACATCTGAAATAAGATTGTCTCTTCCTAACGTCCAACTCATGTCACCCATGGTCACTTTATGTTGCTGTCCTAACCTCCTTAGCACCCTGTTCATAGCATATGACTGCCCCAGACTATTATGTATACCCCCAGGGTCCTCTCGTGTGCAGTCTCCAACCTTTTACTCTATCCAACACCACCTTATTCATCTGTCTCTCTCAATCTCCCAACAATTTGGTTACTGTCAGCCACCAAAATACATCACCACAAGCAATGAAATGGCTATTGTTAGAACACAAAAATGTGCTATTCCTAACTTTGAGACAGATAATTTAAAACTGTATTTGCATAACTTTTCCTTCATTTTTTCAGAAGCAAGAGATAGTTAAACATCTTTCCAGTCACCAACTCAGACTTGATTATAAATTACCATCTGAACTGCATCATCTTTGTACTATGTAAAATCAGGAAGTACTGACAACCAAACACTGCCCTGAACAGAGTCACACAGTTGCAGCCATTTAATCTTTGACATTGACAATGAATTTAAATTTTCTTCTTCATTACAACTCATCACATAGTTGGATTTTTAAAATTCATCTGATTTCATATTGCAGATAGCTTGACCTTTTTAATTAGACATAATTTTGTTTAATTGATGATGAGTTTCTGTGTTTTTGTTCTATTTCTTCTAATTCAATGATATCTTTAAATTTTACACAAAAAAATTCAGACGTTTACTAATGTATTAACTCTTTCAATATATCAGACTTTTAGAAAACTTACTTCTTTTTACGAAAATTTTGAGATTTTAGTTACATGAAAAATACACTGTTCCATACATAACTTGTTATTGACTGACATTATTTTTGTTTTTACAGTTATTCAGTAGAAGTTATAAATACGAGAGCTCTGAAAAATAATCAAAACTTAGAAATAATTATGTGAATTGAAGTCAATGTAAAGACTGAAGAGAAAGAATATGAGCATGAAATATATATATATATATATATATAAAACAGAAAGAAACTTCCACATGGGAAAAATATATTAAAAACAAAGATTCCAAGACTTACCAAGCGGGAAAGCGCCGGCAGACAGGCACATGAACAAAACACACAAACACACACACAGAATTACGAGCTTTCGCAACTGGCAGTTGCTTCGTCAGGAAAGAGGGAGGGAGAGGGAAAAATGAAAGGATGTGGGTTTTAAGGGAGAGGGTAAGGAGTCATTCCAATCCCGGGAGCGGAAAGACTTCCCTTAGGGGAAAAAAAGGACAGGTGTACACTCGCGCACACACACACACACATATCCATCCGCACATACACAGACACAAGCAGACATATTTAAAGGCAAAGAGTTAAGGGCAGAGATGTCAGTCGAGGTGGAAGTACAGAGGCAAAGAAGTTGTTGACAGACAGTTGAGGTATGAGCGGCGGCAACTTGAAATTAGCGGAGGTTGAGGCCTGGCGGATATCGAGAAGAGAGGATATACTGAAGGGCGAGTTCCCATCTCCAGAGTTCGGATAGGTTGGTGTTGGTGGGAAGTATCCAGATAACTCGGACGGTGTAACACTGTGCCAAGATGTGCTGGCCGTGCATCAAGGCATGTTTAGCCACAGGGTGATCCTCATTACCAACAAACACTGTCTGCCTGTGTCCATTCATGTGAATGGACAGTTTGTTGCTGGTCATTCCCACATAGAAAGCATCACAGTGCAGGCAGGTCAGTTGGTAAATCACGTGGGTGCTTTCACATGTGGCTCTCCCTTTGATCGTGTACACCTTCCGGGTTACAGGACTGGAGTAGGTGGTGGTGGGAGGGTGCATAGGACAGGTTTTACACCGGGGGCGGTTGCAAGGGTAGGAGCCAGAGGGTAGGGGAGGTGGTTTGGGGATTTCATAGGGATGAACCAAGAGGTTACGAAGGTTAGGTGGACGGCGGAAAGACACTCTTGGTGGAGTGGGGAGGATTTCATGAAGGATGGATCTCATTTCGGGGCAGGATTTTAGGAAGTCGTATCCCTGCTGGAGAGCCACATTCAAGGTCTGATCCAGTCCCGGGAAGTATTCTGTTACAAGTGGGGCACTTTTGGGGTTCTTCTGTGAGAGGTTCTGGGTTTGAGGGGATGAGGAAGTGGCTCTGGTTATCTGCTTCTGTACCAGGTTGGGAGGGTAGTTGCGGGATGCGAAAGCTGTTTTCAGGTTGTTGGTGTAATGGTCGAGGGATTCAGGACTGGAGCAGATTCGTTTGCCACGAAGGCCTAGGCTGTAGGGAAGGGACCGTTTGATATGGAATGGGTGGCAGCTGTCATAATGGAGGTACTGTTGCTTGTTGGTAGGTTTGATGTGGACGGATGTGTGCAGCTGGCCATTGGACAGATGGAGGTCAACATCTAGGAAAGTGGCATGGGATTTGGAGTAGGACCAGGTGAATCTGATGGAACCAAAGGAGTTGAGGTTGGAGAGGAAATTCTGGAGTTGTTCTTCACTGTGAGTCCAGATCATGAAGATGTCATCAATAAATCTGTACCAAACTTTGGGTTGGCAGGCTTGGGTAACCAAGAAGGCTTCCTCTAAGCGACCCATAAATAGGTTGGCATACGAGGGGGCCATCCTGGTACCCATGGCTGTTCCCTTTAATTGTTGGTATGTCTGGCCTTCAAAAGTGAAGAAGTTGTGGGTCAGGATGAAGCTGGCTAAGGTGACGAGGAAAGAGGTTTTAGGTAGGGTGGCAGGTGATCGGCGTGAAAGGAAGTGCTCCATTGCAGCGAGGCCCTGGACATGCGGGATATTTGTGTATAGGGAAGTGGCATCAATGGTTACCAGGATGGTTTCTGGGGGTAACAGACTGGGTACGGATTCCAGGCGTTCGAGAAAGTGGTTGGTGTCTTTGATGAAGGATGGGAGACTGCATGTAATGGGTTGAAGGTGTTGATCTACGTAGGCAGAGATACGTTCTGTGGGGGCTTGGTAACCAGCTACAATGGGGCGGCCAGGATGTGTACCAATATTACAGATATACCTGTTGTGCAGGCAGCCTACTGACCATTTTCTGGGGAATGTGTATGTATCTGTGCTTGTGGTAGAATGTCTCATACCTCATTAAGTATGTGTAAAATTATTGTGTACTAACCGAATGTGGTCATCACGAACAGTGTTCTGCAGACACGGTAGTCGCAGCAGAGTTCCACCCCCTGGACAAGAACAGCATTGTCACATGTGGCAAGTCGCATATCAACTTCTGGACACTCGACGCTGGTGGAACCCTCTACAAACGGATGGGTATCTTCGAGAACAGGGATAAACCAAAGTATGTCACTTGTCTCGCTTTCACCGGCCAGGGTGATGTCGTCTCTGGAGACTCCAATGGGAACGTCATTGTCTGGGGAAGAGGTTAGTATTCACTTGCATCCATTTCTTGGTCACAGTCTCCTTCCCTCTAGTCACTGTTTATTCAAATTCATAGCACTTACTTGTGCACACTTTGATATTCTGAAGGAAGCAGGAATAAAATACAGGGAGTGAAAAGTTACTTACAAATTATACAGAAACCAGACTTTAGTAATAAGACTCTTAAGGACATGAAAATAAGCAGTAGTTTAAAAGGGTGTAAGATGAGGTTCTAGCTCATCTCTATGATAGTCTGTGCATTGAGCAAAGTGTCAAGGAAACTAAGAAGTCTGGAAAGGACATTTAAGTTCAGAGAGAAGAAGTTAAAACCTCAAGGTTTACCAGTTCCATTATAATGTTGTCATAAGTGGCAAATGGCCTGCAAGACTAATTGAAAGGAATAGGTAGCAGTTTGAAAAGAGATTATAAGATAAACCTTGACAGAAGAAGACAAAGGTAATAGTGTATAGTCAAATTAAATTAGGTGATGCAGATGGAATTAGATTAAGAAATGAGATGATGAAAGTAGTAGACTTTGGGTAGCAAAATAACTTAAAATGGGCAGAATGCAACAGCAAGAAAAGTGTTTCTGAAAAAGAGAAATTTGTTGATTTTGAACTTATCTGAAATTTTTCTGAAGATATTTATCTGTATTGTAACCATATGTGGAAGTGAAATGTTGATAGTTACTTCATAGAGAAGAGAACGGAAGCATTTGAAATGAGTTGATACAAAGAAAGCTCAAAATTAGATGGGTAGATAGAATAGAAAATGAACAGATACTGAATCAAGTTGAGAACAATAATTTATGGCATAGCTTGACTAAAATAAATGATCAGCTAATAGGACACATCTTGAGGCATCAGGAATAGTAAATTTGTTAATGAAAGGAAGTGTGAGGGTAAAAATAGTAGAGGGAGACCAAAGTTTCAGTACAGTAAAGAGCTTTAAATTTACAAGTGTTGCAGTAGTTATGCAGAGTGAAGATGCTTCCACAGGGGAACTGCATCAAACTGATCACCACAGCAGCAGCAATGACTTATGACTTGTAGTCCTTAAATGTGTATCTTGCATCTGTAAATGTGTGCTTTTTTGTTTGAATGTAGAAGACCACATCATTTCTCTAATTCTTGTCTGTTAGATTTTATGATATAAATGTATAATATGTACATCCAACATCCACACATGTTGTTTTTCAGGTTGCCAGAGATTCAAAAGTCACAATGTGAAAAATCCACACTGAACAGCGGGTGTTGCAGTGTTTCCCAACCAAATTTCTGAAGCATAGCCTTCGTCCAATTGGCAATGCGATGAGGAGGAAGGGAGGCGAGGGCAGCATTATCGTGCAACAGGATGAGTCTGTCCGATAGCGTTCCTGGGCTTTTTGGCTTTATGGCATGTCACAATTTCTAAAAAGTGTCGACATAGTGCTGTGCACTGGAACGGTTCCACACTCCAGGAATTCGACAAACAGATGCCCACTGCAGGTGAAGGAGAAGGTTGCCATGACCTTACCGGAACTTGGTTGAGCAGTTTTGGATTTCCTTGGCAGGGTAGATGTGGAATGTTTCCACTTTTGTCTTTGCCATGTGATCTTGCACTGTTAGAATGCTGTTGCAAAGTAATGACCACACCCACTCTGCCAATCGAATGAAAGCTATGGTTGAGCAATTTGGTTGGGAAACACAGCAGTACCCTCTGTACAGCTCAGACTTTTCACCATGTGGTTTTCAATGGTTTTCAATTCTTTGGCAAACTGAAGAAAGACATGCAGGGGCATTGGTTTGTCAGATGAGGAAGTGCTAAAGTAGGTGCGGGAGTTGATCTATCAGTGGCCAACAACATTCTACAAAATAGTAATTGATTGTCTTATCCCCCCAGTGAGTTAAATGTCTTACCATGTGTACTGACTGCTTTTGAATGGAACAATTCCATGGTCTCATTGTTTGGTTTTCGTTTGAACCTCCCCCCCCCCCCCTGCCCCCCTCCCAGTTAAGAGACAAGGAAACATCTAAATACAATCTTTCTTCTGTAGCAAAAAAAAAAAAAAAATATAATAATAATAATAATAATAATAATAATAATAATTGCGGGCCTAGAATGCAGCTGATCAGAAAGACAAGCCGATTATTGTATCTGTAATATTATACTAGAACCAAACACTAAATGGCACACTGAGCAAAAATCCTTGGTGTACAGTTGGAGGTTAAAACTGAGTCAACAGTCTATATTACTAAGTGACTATTGTAGGACACAGAACCTGGATCCAGTTGAAGGTTGCATATCTAATGGCTTCCAGGGCAACAAAAGTTTGATTTTCAATATTTCCTATAAATAGTGACTAAATTTAAAATGCTGACTCCATCTACTAATTATGAGGTATAATCTTATATGTAAAGTTCAACACAGAAAGTCAGGTATCAATATTTAGAAAATGTGTATATGACTGGAAGAAATGTAACCTACTCTAAGAAAATAGACAGACTATAGCCATTCAGCATTTGAGATTGAGAATGCTTAGTGACTTAAACATATTTTGTGCATAATTTCAAACCTTTTCTAAGCTTTTTCTCACTCGCATTCTCCACAAAATGATAAAAGGAAAAAAGTTTCACTTTAACTTAATTTTCACTGTTCATGCAGTAAAACTGCCATGTCAGGCATGATGTTTTGATTTATTACTTGCTTGTTACTACTAACTATATTTGCAATAGATTTTGCAGACAATATTCACATAAACCGATGAATGTAGCTGCAAAATTATATCACACAGAGCGCAGGAGATATGACGTCATGCACGTTGACTCATGAACTAGCTTTTGCTTAAAATGAGCACAATTTGTGCATAATGCATTCATCCAGTGTCTGACAATGAGAGCACTTAGTGGCTTCCAATAAACATAATTTTAAACCTTGTCAAAGTTTTTCTCACTAACATGCTTAACTTCAAATATTTAACACATTAACTCATTTCTATATTATTCACAAATTTGAAGCTGTTTTATACAGGTGAGTTGTATTCTTTAAAGAATTGGGGTTTTACTGGTAGTAAATTAATCAAGCAGTACAGTACAACACAGCACAGCACAGCAGTTTTTTCCCTTAAAAGTACTTTCTAATTGTGCTTGCGTTTAGACAAGTGTGTTGGCTTCTTTTGCATATTTTCACTGCCTGTTCTGTTAGGCAAGTAGCTTCTGATGCAGAGTCACCCAAAACAAATAAATTATTTGTTCATCATAACTGAATGGTAAGAATATTATGTGAAATGAGTAACCACACATCTTTAGAGTGCTCCCCATTTGCTTATGGTGAATGGGGGCAGGGGGTTCTTTTGGTACAGTCAAGACATAATAAGCCTAAACATCTTTGTTTTATAAGTAAAAATGTAAGTACCACATACAAACTGTTCAAAAAGACATGTTGACTCTATACAGCATCTTGACAGACTAGAATAAATATAAAAAAATTTCATGGATCACTCAAATTTTTCTGCAACAGTCACATCTTCTGTCCTCTTTCCTTTAACAACCTTGAAACTCCTACATTCACTTCCCAAAAACATTTACTCTGCTGTTAAGGTGTTAAAGACGTTCTCATATAACATAAAGTGATAAATTGTGAGTTGCTACCAATTTAAAAGAAAACAGAGCTGTTCCTTTTACAAATTATCTGAATAGTTAGATAAAAGTTTGAAAGTTCATGTTGGCCACATTGTACAGTAAGTGTTCATACTAAAGTGAAAGTAGCTGTGAATGGTTGTCTAATGTAAGGATGACTCGGTATTTACGGAAGTGAATAAGTATTTCCTTGTTGAAATATATTTGTAATGAAATAAAGATTTTGCTACAAATAACACATAAAAGGTAAATACATGGTAAAAAAAATGCAGAAGTAGTTGCTTCCCTTCTACTGTAATGATCATATATATGCAAACAAGCCACACATACTTTTTCCCAAATTTAGTGACAAAAAACTAGGGTACACAGATTAATTGCAATAATGTTGGTACTGCCCTGAATCCAGCAATAGATCTCATTATTATACAGCTTTTCTGCAGCCTGTGATATATCAGTAGTGTGTTAAAAGTGAAGTATTAACTGCATGTTTAATTGTTAATTATGCCTACAAGCTCTTGTTGCCACTCGTACATGACTACAGAAAAACTTAAGATTGTTGAAGAAGCAGAAACTGGATAGTGGGAAGAACATGTGGTGTGAGAGGGGGTTGTATTTGTGACTGGCAAAAAACAAAATGTGGATTAAAGAAATAAACAGTAATTGTCAGGCATTTTGGAGCAAAGTATATGGACCTCAAAAAAGGGCTCTGTGATTATAAAGATGAGAAGCAACATTATGGATGTGCAGTGACTTGTGAAATGTGCCAACTCAAAGCACTAGCTTAAGCCAAAGATTAGACATCACCAGTTTCAAAGCTAGCCAGGACTGGCTGGATATCAAATTTTTTCAAATGAAATGGATTAGGCTTCCAGAGGAAACTGACCTTCACTCAGCAGCTTCCAGGCAACTACAAGCAAAATGTAGTGCATATTCATTGCTACATGATAAATTCACACTGCGAACATTCCTATGGTAACATGGATGAAAAGGGGAATCATGTTCCATAATACAAACTGGCAGCAATGAGAAGCAAAGGTGCGGAGTGACGTGTGTAACTGGCAGTGGATGAAAGCTACCAACTCACAGTGGTGCAGATTGTTTGCATATATATGGTAGTTACATTTAGATACACAACCATTGCCACTGTGATAACCATCATCATCCTGCCTTTGACAAAATTAGTTTGAAACACAAGCTTCTTCACCTTCTTTTGTTTTATCACCCCATCTCTGTCAATACTCTGGTCCAGTCTTATTATGTCTTATGTTTACTTTCGTCCAATCTTCAGGCTTTCCTTTGCTCTCTTGCCCTCCATCTTCACCTCATGTGTCTTCCTAGGCATCCCTTCACATGTGTGTACCATTTAAATCTTTTTTTATGTTAGTTTTCCATTCCAGTGGTTCTTAATGTGTTATCTTTCCATCACTTTAACTTGCAATATCTTCAGTTTTTGATTAAAAATGTAATTTCACTTGCTCACTCTGTAATTTTCCTCTTTTCTTTGTGACCGAGCTTTATGCAACATACAACAGAAATGGCGTGTAATATTGGTACGTTTGTACACAACCATCTTACAGAAAAATGAACTCCCCCATAAAAGTATCATTCATCTCACAAAGCTGTCAGCTTCCCTTACATGTAATCTTACCCATTTGTCATTCCTCCCATTTTCCTGCATTACCCACCACAGGTACAGAAGCTTTCCACCATTTTCAGCTGCTCTGCACTCCGTGTCATTTGTGGTAGGTCTAGCGTTATTCCTTGTTGTAACTGTAATCTCACACTTCTATCACTATGGCAATAGTTCACTGTTAATGCAGTTTGCAGTTTAAGATTCAGCTATTTTCTCAACTTTTATTAGCATATACTTTGAGTTTTTCCACACTCTCGGAAGTTCTCCTTCTAGAGTCCAACTTGTTGCAGGGACCAACACAATCTCAAAGTTTGTCCGAGGAGTTCACGAAGGCTCAGTGTTCAGCATTTGTGCTCTGAAGGAGGGCAGCATCGTGACCGGAGGCGGGAAGGACGGCCGGCTCGTGCAGCTAGATGCGAGCATGAACCCGACAGGAGTCGAAGCTCAGGTATGCTGAGTAGTGATTTGGTTTGGGTGGTTTGCTATTCTATGTGCTTGGTTACTAATACTCTAATGGCAATTTTCTTCTCAAGTTACTTTGTTTGTCTACTACAGTGCCTGTCAAAGTGTGAAGCACCCAGGAGACATGGTTGGATGTCAGTTCGATTTTGTGAATGTGCACACCATCAGGGTTTGTCTTTAATGTTGTTAACAGGCCTGGTAGGGTTTATAAAGAGCACAAATAGTGTCAGATATTCAGTGATCACCATGAAAAGTATGTATGAGACAGTGTTATCAGTACCTGACACAGTTTGAAATGGACTTCATAGTGGTTCTCCATTTCATATGATATCCTGATTTGTGGGGCATTTGAATGTGACACTGGCCCAGTGTTGGAGTATATAGGAATATGAAGGCAGATATACTTGTCATCAAGGTTTTGGTCAACCACGTCTGGCCACCAGAAGGGAGGACCACTGTATTGTGCACTGAGCACATTTTATCCCATTTACACCTGCTATCTGAGAACAAGTGATGGACTCCATATAACATTCTGTGCCATCCTGCACCATTGCTCAGAGACCAGCAGCAGCTTTACTGGAGAATTACTGTTCCATGTGTAGCCTGCTTAATTCCATGAGACAAATGGCTGCATTTGGTGTGGTGACACTAGCAGGAAGCACGGATTGCTAATGACTGGCACTGCATTGTTTCAGTGAAGAATTCTGTTTCCGCAGCTCCCCAGATAAACACTGTCAGGGATTATCAAAGTGATTCGGGGAGAGGTCCCTTTATACCACTGCTTTGGGGAGCTCAGCGGTATTACTTGTGGCATTGTTGTGTAGAGAGATGTCTGGTAAGATTTCAGGTAGTGACTGAGAGAACTGTAATGGCACAACATAAGTCACGGACATCCTGCATTCTCACGAGTTACCTCTCACACGACAATAGTTTGGTACCATTTTTCCAAAGGACAATGCTCCTCCAATTGCAGAAAGTGTGTGTATGAATTGTTTGTGTGATGTTACGTTACTGATGTGGCCAGAAAGATGCCAAATCTATGTCCAGTAGAACATGCATGGACCAGCTGCGTGCCAGTATCCGGGATGTTGAGGACTAAGTACAGCAGTTGTGGGCCAGCTAGACTTAAACTAGGATACCGTGGCATTATGACAGCCCTCCCAACTGTATCATGCATCTGGGCCTGAGTGGGTACTGAACGGTGAATTTACTTTCAAAACCTTTTTTTAAGAACCTACTTTATTTACTGGTGATTCATCAAGAACATAAACACATTTAATGACACTATGTGAGCGTGGTGGAAATTTTATTCCTAAAAGGTCCTTTTTTAAAATGATCTTTTGGGCTGAGACCTTGCCGCTCCCTTTTAACATGGCCGTAGTCACAACCGCACACAACCACCTCTGAAAGACTACACTGGTGCAAATGTGCAAATCTGCAACACACCAGATTACTTTAAACTAAAAATTTTAACAACTCACACAAACTATGCACCCCATAAGAGGGATGGAAATGATACAAAACACTCACATGAAAAATTAGTTGCCACCGAAAGTGCAACTTATTTTTAAAACAACTCTTATGGTGGAAGGGTGGCAACTTTATATACTAAAAGGACTATCTAAATAAAATCCATGAAATACAGTTTTACATAAAATGTAAATGCTCTACATTACACACAGACCACCTCGCAAGATGATACACAAGATAAAAACATATTTCAGGAATTCGGCCTTTACAGCTTAAGCAATAAATTCGTTAATACCGAATCCGATAAACATGACATAGGCAGCTATTAGGAGACTGATGACCTCAGATGTTAAGTCCCATAGTGCTCAGAGCCATTTGGGGCAGCTATTAACATATGGCAGGCCGACAGACAGACAGACAGACAGACACACACTAACTGCCTAACAAATGCGGACAGGAGACAGACAAGCAAGCGGGGATGAGAGACTAAGAAAATTAGTAGATTTTAACAAGTAATGAAACAACATATCACGAATCAGTTGTTGTTGTTGTTGTTGTTGTGGTCTTCAGTCCTGAGACTGGTTTGATGCAGCTCTCCATGCTACTCTATCCTGTGCAAGCCTCTTCATCTCCCAGTACCCACTGCAACCTACTTCCTTCTGAATCTGCATAATGTAGTCATCTCTTGGTCTCCCTCTATGATTTTTACCCTCCACACTGCCCTCCAATACTAAATTGGTGATCCCTTGATACCTCAGAACATGTCCTACCAACCGATCCCTTCTTCTGGTCAAGTTGTGCCACAAACTTTTCTTCTCCCCAATCCTATTCAATACTTCCTCATTAGTTATGTGATCTACCCATCTAATCTTCAGCATTCTTCTGCAGCACCACATTTCAAAACCTTCTATTTATCGTCCATGTTTCACTTCCATACATGGCTACACTCCATACAAATACTTTCAGAAATGTCTTCCTGATACTTAAATCTATACTCGATGTTAACAATTTTCTCTTCTTCAGAAACGCTTTCCTTGCCATTGCCAGTCTACATTTTATATCCTCTCTACTTCGACCATCATCAGTTATTTTGCTCCCCAAATAGCAAAACTCCTTTACTACTTTAAGTGACTCATTTCCTAACCTAATACCCTCAACATCACCCGACTTAATTCGACTACATTCCATTGTCCTAGTTTTGCTGTTGTTGATGTTCATCTTATATCCTCCTTTCAAGACACTGTCCATTCTGTTCAACTGCTCTTCCAAGTCCCTTGCTGTCTCTGACAGAATTACAATGTCATCGGCGAACCTCAAAGTTTTTATTTCTTCTCCATGGATTTTAATACCTACTCCGAATTTTTCTTTTGTTTCCTTCACTGCTTGCTCAACATACAGATTGAATAACATCGGGGAGAGGCTACAACCCTGTCTCACTCCCTTCCCAGCCACTGCTTCCCTTCAAAGTCCCTCGACTTTTATAACTGCCATCTAGTTCCTGTACAAATTGTTAATAGCCTTTTGCTCCCTGTATTTTTACCCCTGCCACCTTCAGAATTTGAAAGAAAGTATGCCAGTCAACATTGTCAAAAGCTTTCTCTAAGTCTACAAATGCTAGAAATGTAGTTTTGCCCTTCCTTAATCTAGCTTCCAAGATAAGTTGTAGGGTTAGTATTGCCTCATGTGTTCCAACATTTCTACGGAATCCAAACTGATCTTCCCCGAGGTCGGATTCTACTAGTTTTCCATTCGTCTGTAAAGAATTCGCGTTAGTATTTTGCAGCTGTGACTTATTAAACTGACGAATCACTTAACTTCTAATAAACTACGATTTCTGGCAAAGACCTGGCGCAGCACCCCCAAAACGCTCTCCCGAACCATCCACTGCCAGCTGCTTCAATGGACGCAGGAAGGCGTGCCGATCTCCCGTCTCATGGTGTCGCAGCTCGCACTGACAAGAGTGACATTGTGGGTCAACTCCCGTTGCTCTCATGTCGGCCGCGAAGCCACCACCCCTTGCCGTACGGCGCGGTCCTCTGGACCGAGGTGGCCACCCCACACGAACTGACACTCATGGCGGGCAAGTCATCCTGCGTCCCAGTGAGCGAATGACCAACCGATCGATCCAACTACCAACGACTACTGCCCGAACAAACTTGAGCAGGCTGACGACCTAACACATACTAGCACTCCGGACGACAGACACAGTGACTGCCCCACACTGACCCGGCTGACCAACTGACTGGCTGGTAAGCTCATAGTGCCCCTTAAACCCACGTGAACAGGCAACCTTTCCAAAGCTGTGACGCCAAAGCTGTGATTGCCACAGTGACGCCACCGTCAGAAACAAAAGGCGACTGCTTTACACTACGCGCTGCGGTGCGCTCTTCAAAACAGCAAATTTTACAATGGCTCAGGTACAGTGTGATACTGACAAGTGAGCTTATACTGCTTTGTAAATTTGACTTGGTTTCACAATCACTGCAATGGCATCACATACCCTGTCAGTTTATGAAGTTTTATTTATTTATGTTTTCCTCTTCATTTTCTGAGTGTTTCACTTATTTTCTCAGGCAGTGTATTTCTAAAAATAAAAAAAAAAATTGAACATGGCCTTCTTTCACTAGGTTGTTCTGAAATAACCTTGGCTGAGTGATGTGATTGAAATCACACATTGCAAATAACTGTTTGTTTATTATCCACGACTAAACTTGGTACACATTTAGAGGACAAAGTTCCATACTCGAGTACACCTGAAAGCCCATCATGACAATGTGTAGCGGGTGCTTACTCTGCTCTGATGATGATTGTTGTTAGTGATGATGAGTCAGGAGGTACTGTGGATGAGCAGCAGTGCTGCACCATGAGGCTATGAGCCGTGGGCCATGAAGACACGGGTCCACCTGAGGTAAAGAATTGGCCATGCTTGGGCCACAAAGCACAGGCATGAGTGTAGTGGCCAAATATGCAAGGACCTAGCTCTCCATATACAAAACCTTGTCTGTGAACAGATATAATTCTTTGTTGCTTCAAATGATGATGCAGATGTACAGGGCAGTGATAGGAGCAAGTTTGTTGCACCATTGAGGAGGATTGTGTTTTAGTACACAGAGTGTGTGTGTGTGTGGGGGGGGGGGGGGGGGCAGTGCAGTGGGCAGTGCAGTTATGAACGACTGTACAGCCAAAGTCGTTTTTTGATGGCGGTCAATTTTGTAGAGCAGAGATGTTGGAGACAAGAATTTTGAGCATTTGCTGTAGAAAATGATATTTGAAAATGAGAAACTGTATTTAAAATTCAATTTTTTATTTATTTTTCCCCACAATCTTAGTTCACACTTTCTGATATACTGCATTTGTTAGATTAAAAGTTCATACTTATTCTTTGTGTACTGGTAAATATTGGAATACATGCGCTTCAGATTTTGTCATCAACAACATCACACCTTGCAGTTGCACACCTTGACAGACTCACTGCAGTGCTCTTTCTGCAGTATGGCTTATTATCTTGAATAAATTAATGGCATTACAATACTTTTAGTGCTGTTAATTTTATTGTAGTGGATGGATGTGCAGTGGCCACTATTAAAATGTGGCAGTCGCTATTTGGGTTAGTCACGAGGCATTCGGTTCTCCCACATAGGTATACTGGGTTTGTAAGGCTAGTGAGGGAGACGTGAGCCTGTTGTAGGTGGCTACTGCAAGACAGTTGGTGTGCATGAAGATTCAGTGTTAATTCAGTAATCTTGAATAGTTACACGTGTACAGCCTGTTCCTGGGTGCAGCTTGGTGTCGAACTGTGTTGTCCCCATGTTGGTGTGGTAGATGTCCTTGGGTTCACGAATGTTGTTGGGAAGGTGTGTGTGTGTGTGTGTGTGTGTGTGTGTGTGTGTGTGTGTGTGTGTGTGTGTGTGTGTGTGTGTGTGCGCGCGCCTTCCCTCCCCTCCCCTCCCCTCTGGCTGGCAGTCACTGGTAGACAACTGAAGGCTTCTAGCCTGGTGGCCCAATGGTACATTGATGCAGCAGATGGTGGTGTTGCCCACCATCTTTTGAACAAGACATAAATTGGCTCAAAATGTTAATTATAAATTGGATTTTACTCAATTACTAAATGAGATATTTTGCAAGTCATAGAAGTTTTAGAGCAGGAGACAAAGCTTTTATTGTCTGTACTTATCTGGAAAAATTAAAGGGCAGTGGTGATTGTTCATCTTGATTGTCCATCACTCTTGCGAGCCACAGAAAATATTTGGGTCACTCTCTTGGAGTATGTTGCATCCGTACATCATGAGAAATAATTTTCTCACAACCAGTTTGTTTGTAATTCTTAAATTATATAACTTATTCACTTCTCTATTGCAACACTAATTGCTCTGAGTAACTATTGTTACTAATTAGAATCTGTAACTAACTTTAACAGCTACTTTACTGCTTTAGCGTAACAATGGCCCTTATATAGGTTTTACATATCATAATTTCAGTATTATTACAATTAGTGTTTTATATATTTTACAAGGAAAACATATTAATACAAATAATTTCACATGTGACACAAAAGTCTGCAGAGAACAGAAATATAACATCATTTAACTGTGTTATGACTGGTAAAGTTTTCTATGCTAAATTTTGTAAAATAAATCTCCTTAACAATTAATGCTATGAAACGTAAGTTTTCATAAAAAATAGTTCTTTTTATTGCCTGTCATAGTGGTGTCTTTAATTGTAAAGCTTTATCATTTTCTACAAAATGTGTTGTTCTAATATATACTAAAGAGTAGAAAATTGAAGATTGTTTGTTATGTACAAATGATTTATTCATTTTATAAAATTGTATGAAGTGACTTTCCTTTACTGTCTGGTAACTAATCTTTGTGCTTTTGTACAATGACAAGTTGGAATTCAGAACATACATATATGTGTAATTAATGAAATCAAGTATCGCAATGTTTAGTAATCAAATAGATCATGTAGTTTAATAAGTGGATTTGTCTTTTACATTACAGTGTGCATGCACATCCTCCCTCCCCCCCTCCTTTCTCCCCTCTCAAAGCAGCTGCTTCCTCTTACACTTTTCATCCATAGATTTATTTTTAAACAGGTTGATGTGACTAGAAACCACAGGTGTTTTGTGAGTTTCAGTGTGGTCGCTGTCCAACAATACCACCACTTGAAAAGTAGGTTAGAAATCAGATTAATAATGTTTCTCACACAGCATATGTTCTCTTTATCGGGCAACAACAAAGTTATTAACTGTGGATGGTATCGTCAGAATGGAAATAATGAGGTCACTGTAAATAAGTCATTAATTTGGCACTTATCTTGAATGGATTCCCACGTAGATTTTCTCGAAGTTGTTATGGCTCATCTTGTTGATTCTAGGGTGATTCCACTTTGACTGCTGGAAGGGCTAGATCTGTATTTTAGCAATATTTGAAGACCTAACAAATGCGTTGTTCAGGAAATTCTTAATGATCAAGCAATCCCAGATCAGAACAATGGTATGGTAGAAGTAATTTTTGACTTGGTGTTCACGATCCACATTTTTATTAAACTTCTTGTAAAATCACATATACTACTTCTGAATTGTCACATCATCAAGAAAACAGTTTTGTATCAATCTTCATACATTTAATTTCCACTTTAACCAAATACAAGGCTTGACTGTTCTTTCACAAAGCGAAATAGCAACTTAACTTCTGCCAAAGTGAAACAGAGACTGCTCTGTGCGCATTCGCGCCAAAATGGATACAAGTAAGTCAAAGATTATGACAGTCTCACAGAAATGAATACACACAAGGACCATATTACTGTAATATATTGATACATCGGAGTACCTATACATTAATAAAACCAAATGTGAATATTGTCACAAAAATATGTCTGTTATTTTGCAGAAAAGTAGTACAATATTACTGGTATCAAGAACTGGGGTTGGACTGCCGTAATAGTCACGTAAATAGAGAACCATTACAGCTGATCATGTTAAAACTGCAGGACCAGTGAGTATTATGGTTTAAATCTGTGTTTCTTTTTTGGGACGACCAGGTACCGGAGCACTTGGGCGGCGTGCGGTGCATATCGGAGGGCCGGGGCAGCCTGCTGGTTGGCACGACGCGGTCGGCGGTGCTGACGGGCGCCCTGGAGCTGGGGCTGTCGGCGGCGGTGTGGGGCCATGCGGACGAGCTGTGGGGTCTGGCGCGCCACCCCACATTGCCGCAGTTTGCCACCGCCGGCTTTGACCGCCTGCTGCACGTCTGGGACTCCATGAGCCACTCCACCGTCTGGAGCAAGGATCTGGCAGTGCGTAATGTGTATCTCAACCCGCAGTGGCTCTGCTCTGATACTGTTTGCGAGAAGGCTTTATGACTGGACTTGTTCAGTTTTCATATTACTTGTAGGATTTGAAAAATGTTGCTTGAATGTCAGTACAACAAAATTCTCAAAATAAATAAATGCAATAAAAATTAAAAAATACATAAGGTACTTTAAAGATTATAAGATTTCAGAGCAAAACATGAAACTGATGTCTGTGCACTGATGTTCAAATTCTACAAGTGAGTAAAAAGTTGAAGAGACGGTAAGTTTGCCTTATGAGTTATGCACCTGAAAGTGCTGTCACTCTTGTGATATAGATCAATGTAAGGTTCTTTTATTTTTAAGTATGAAAGTTGTGAAAACTTTAAAATTTTCATTAAATGAAAATTTCACAGCTTTTTTTAGATGACTTGGTCTAATCTACTATAAACATATGTTTGTAACTTTGATATGGCTCCATTATCTCTGATTTATCTCCTAGGAGAAAATGTAGTGGAATTAATTTCCCCAAAACATGAATGAATATTAGAGCATGTAACACATTTTACATTGTTCTGCCTTACAGATGCATTTTTAAGTGGAAGTGCTCACCAGTAACTGTCTGAATTAGTATGCAATTTATTTGTTGGTATATTGCTGTGCAGAGCTTGTATGAATGTATTGTATAGTGTTATGCTACAGTTTTATGTATGTGTGCACTTCTGCAGGAGCCCTTGCAGAGTGCGGGCTTCTCCCCTGACGGCTCACTGTTGGTAGTGGGCTGCGTGTCTGGTCGCTGGCTGTCGCTGGATGTGGAGACGAGGGAGGTGCTCACATCCTACACGGACGGCAATGAGCCAATACAGGTAGGGGCTCTGTCTGACTGGGAGTGGCTTGGGGAGGGAGAAGGTTACTACTGAGATTTTGTGGGCACACAGGAAATGCTGTAGTCTCACCATTGAGCAACTTAGGAAAGCTAGTCATAATTCTTATTTATTTAATCTTGAAATGTTAGTCCACAAAGCATATCATAGACCCAGCCATAATGGGGACTAATTTGATCATGTGACTAGTGTAACATAATTTTACTTCATCTGAACATTACCAAAAATGAGATTTTCATAAAATTAATTCAGCAGTTGACATGCCAGAGGTGAAGTGGACATTGTAGAAAAATAATAATTACTCATCACACTTAAGTATGGGGGCACAATTAACTGTTTCTGTGGCTTCTTTAGTAGTAGTAGTAGTAGTAGTAGTAGTAGTAGTAGTAGTATTTACAACTGTTTGACAATGAACTTCAGCTTAAGAGCTGACATTGTCAAAAGAGGAAGAGACAGCAATCTGTATTACTTTAAATTTTAATGGTCTTGATTGCAATGTAATGTAATAACAAATAGATAACAACCTAATTTTGGTTGATTAGGAAGTGTCCTTACACTTTAATTCGTACCTAAATACAGTGTTAACCATCATGATAACAGGCTAATCAGAGCATAACCGTTAGTGTATACAGATGGCTGGTTTTGTACATGATTACATTATGCTGCAATAAAGATCATTAATATTTACATTATCAAACTTTCAAGTCTATCTTTTTAAATTAATTAATTTAAAAAAGTAATTTCACAATAGATATCTTAGTGCAGACTGGCATTTCTGTCATAATAACTATCATAATTTAGTATTAACATTTCCATTTTCTAATGAAATTTTTGTAATTTCTCTGTTACCATTCACTTATTATTTCATATTTTCCTGATTTTAACTTCTACCCACATAAATCTGAACTTTTGTTATGATGTTTACTTTTGCAATAAACACAATTTTTGTAAAACTGATGTCTTTTTAGAGAGATATCACTGGAAACTAATCAAAACTGATGAATGTCTATTCAAAGCAAGAAAACAGAAAAATTGCAATTTCTGAGACAAATTACAAATATGAAATATACATATATATATATGTATTGTACACATCTTACGTGTATCATTTTCTTCAATACTGCTTGACATTGGGAGTTACATTACACTAGGCACTGCTATGTTCCAATTCAACATGGTTCATGATGATACCTTGCAGTGCAGTCTAGGAAAAAACCATTGCAGACATAGTCAACAGCTCACTGCTGATGCCATTAAATTTATTCACGATCAGGAGGAGAAGAAATGTTACTGCTGACAGAATATACAAGCAAACTATTAAAGTTGAGTAAGTTGTTGCTGTGCAAATGATGTCAGCAGAAAATGATGCTGAGCAGAGTAGTACTAGAGTTTCCAGAAGCAAGTGCCACACAACAAATATGCCATTAACATTATTAACAACAAATTCTCTTGACAGCAGTTTCTGTGAGGTTATGAACAATGCACACACTGACTTCAGCAAAAACTGAAAAGCTTTTGTTAGTCACCACCAACTTCAACACTAACATGGAAACTCTAAGAAAAATGATTTGATATAAGGGATTTTATTTTCAGAAAATGCCAGAATTAATTATTTGAACAGTGGAAAATCTAGGTTGGAATGTAACTATATTATGAGAAGGAAAATTGCTACTCACCATATAGTGGGAGATGCTGAGTTGCAGATAGGCACAACAAAAAGGCTCTCACATAATTGTGTGAATAGCAAATTTCCTCCTCATAATTAGAATTAATGGTTTATCATGCTATCAGGAGTCGAGGGGCGTGAAAGGTAAGCAGTGGTTGAGAAGGGAGTGAGACAGGGTTGTAGCCTCCAATGTTATTCAATCTGTATATTGAGCAAGCAGTAAAGGAAACAAAAGAAAAATTTGTAGAAGAAATAAAATCCTTGAGGTTTGCTGACAACAATGTAATTCTGTCAGACAGAAAAGGACCTGGAAGAGCAGCTGAACAGCATGGACACTGCCTTGGAAGGTGGATATAAGATGAACATCAACAAAAGTAAAATGAAGATAATGGAATGTAGTCAAATTAAATCAGGTGGTGAATTAGATTCAGGAGTGAGGCACTTAAAGTAGTAGCTGTGTTTTGCCATTTTGGAAGCAAAATAATTGATCGTGGTTGAAGTAGAGAGGATATAAAATGTAGACTAGCAATGGCAAGGAAAGCATTTCTGAAGAAATGAAATTTGTTAACATCGAGTATAGATTTTGTTACAGGAATTCTTTTCTGAAAGTATTTGTGTGGAGTATAACCATATATGGAAGTGAAACATGGAGAATAAATAGTTTCAACAAGAAGAGAATAGAAGCTTTTGAAATGTGGTGCTATAGAAGAATGCTGAAGATTAGATGGGTAGATCATGTAACTAATGAGGAGGTACTAAATAGAACTGGGGAGAAGAGGAGTTTGTGGCACAACTTGACAAGGAGGGACCGGTTGGTAGGACATGTTCTGAGGCATCAAGGATTCATCAGTTTAGTATGGAAGTGCAGAGGGTAAAAATCATAGAGGGAGACCAAGAAACAAATACACTAAACAGATTCAGAAGGATGTAGTTTGCAATAGTTCCTTGGAGATGAAGCTTGCACAGGATCGAGTCACATGGAGAGCTGCATCAAACCAGCCTCTTGACTGAAGACCACAACAGCAACATGCTAGCAAATGATAAACACAGTTTCAACAATGGCATACTATATTAAACCTTACAAATTTATGGAACACCAGAATTAAAGCCGTGAATGATTTATTTGCACAAAGCATGTCTCCATGCTCTTTACACTATGAACTAATCTTGTCAAAGTGTCTGAGAAGGATGGTCAAATGAAAGTTCTCATCAATGTTTAATAGTTGTGCCATGCATAACATGTAATGTGTTACAGTGTTACACTTCAAAGAATGTTGGAATGTATGCTGTTTCTTGGCTATGAACATGATGGTGGTTTGGCCTATTGAATTAGGGCAGCTTTAGTGCTGTTGTGAGCAGTGGCCTTTCATAAGGTACTCCACTCCAGATGTCTACTGCATACAGTTTACTTCACGTGTTTGGCAGTTTACTTCACGTGTTTGGCAGTTTACTTCACGTGTTTGGCAGTTTACTTCACGTGTTTGACAGTTTACTTCACGTGTTTGACAGTTTACTTCGCGTGTTTGACAGTTTACTTCGCGTGTTTGACAGTTTACTTCGCGTGTTTGACAGTTTACTTCGCGTGTTTGACAGTTTACTTCGCGTGTTTGACAGTTTACTTCGCGTGTTTGACAGTTTACTTCGCGTGTTTGACAGTTTACTTCACGTGTTTGACAGTTTACTTCACGTGTTTGACAGTTTACTTCACGTGTTTGACAGTTTACTTCACGTGTTTGACAGTTTACTTCACGTGTTTGACTGGAAATTGGTTGAGACTGACCTGCAATTTTTGTAACATTTGAAATCTGTTGTCGTTAACAAGGTGTGACACTTCTCTCCATACTTGTCAATTAGAATATATTATGTACTGTTTTCTGTTGCTGGTAAACCTTTTGTGGTATGATGTTGTGGCCCACAAAACTGTTCTGTTCACAGTGTTTCATCCAGAAATGTGTTCGGCATCTTCAGAGGCATCTTCAGAGGCATTGTACCTCCATAGAGTCCTGCTAATTATGTCATTATTAGCAACACTGGAGAAGTGTTTTTCACACACCTCTAGAGTAGTATGCTCTAAAACACCATCTCCTGCTGTTACTGAGGAGTAAATATGACTTGATGATGATACTATGAGAAACCAAAATGGGTCACCAAACTAAATAAATAACACACACACAATCAAGACTGTATCTATTGAAATAATTTGACTAACATTTTCTGATAATATTATTTAAATATATTATTGTCTTGTCAGTGGGAAAGAAATATAAATGGATTGAGTGCCAAATAGGAGGAACAAAGTTAGAACAGGTGGACAGTTTCAAGAACTTAGGATGCATATTCTCACAGGATGGCAACATAGTGAAAGAACTGGAAGTGAGGTGTAGCAAAGCTAATGCAGTGAGCGCTATGTTACGGTCTACTATCTTCCGCAAGAAGGCAGTCAGTACCAAGACTAAGTTATCTGTGCACCGTTCAATCTTTCAGCCAACTTTGTTGTATGGGAGCGAAAGCTGGGTGGATTCAGGGTACCTTATCAACAAGGCTGAGGTCACGGATATGAAAGTAGCTAGGATGATTGCAGGTACTAGTAGATGGGAACAATGGCAGGAGGGTGTCCACAATGAGGAAATCAAAGAAAAACTGGTAATGAACTCTATAGATGTAGCAGTCAGGGCGAACAGGCTTAGATGGTGGGGTCATGTTACACGCATGGGAGAAGCAAGGTTACCCAAGAGACTCATGGGTTCAGCAGTAGAGGGTAGGAAGAGTCGGGCCAGACCAAGGAGAAGGTACCTGGATCCGGTTAAGAATGATTTTGAAGTAATAGGTTTAACATCAGAAGAGGCACGAATGTTAGCACTGAATAGGGGATCATGGAGGAATGTTATAAGGGCGCTATGCTCCAGGCTGAATGCTGAAAGGCATAATCAGTCTTAAATGATGATGATGATGATGATGATGATGATTATTGTCTTCAGATTTTTATTTCACAACCAAAGCAAGCCCTCCAGAGCAATACTTGTGATTGTATCAATTGAAGAAACATTTAAAAAAAACCATTGGCAATACAACAATATGAAAAGGGTGGAGCACTCTTCAACACAGAGGAGGCAGTGAGTTACTGTCAGTCACAGTGAAAACATAGCACCTGTCTACAACTCAACTCCACTGTGTAGTGAGTAGCAGTATATGCTTTTCATATTTTTGTTATTCTATCCTGGAGTTTCATTGTTTGATTGCTGATACAGTTGCTGCTGTACAATCTAACATGAAATGGAGTGAAAGGAACCTGAACATGCTAAATATTTAGTTCATTTTTTGCCACAGTCTGTTCTCACAGACTATCATGGTGATTCTGCATGTCTCTAGGTGGTGCAATTCTCCCCCAATGGCCAGCTGCTGGCTCTGGGTTCACGAGACAACAACATCTACATTTACCAGGTGGCAGATGATGGGAGAAAGTTCTCAAGAGTTGGCCGGTGTTCGGTAAGTTGCCACTTCGTGAAGATGTGTTCTGGTGTTACTGCCTCATAAGATTTGTTGCCTACTGAGTATGATTATCTTAATCTGTTGTTGTGAAATGTGTTCTTTGTATTAAAAATTTCTACAGTGTGTGAGGGATATAACTTATGATAGGAGAAGTAATGTCCAGATATTTTCATACATGAGTAAAAAATAGTGAAATAGTGTCACAGATTGGCACAGGAAAGGATATTCCATGCATCATGGTTACTGAAAGAGCACTGAAAACAGGGGAGCTAGGAAATGGAAGGAGGTGGTCTAGAAATACAAAATGAATTATAAAGAAGTAAAGTGGGCATGATAGGGATATTTAAAAAAAGTGTTGATGAAAGTAACAAAATGACATATTAAAGTGTGTGTCAAAGATAGATATGTGGGAAGAGGACAGATTGGTGTGGGGGGTTCCCACAATGTTTATTAGTTGTTAGGAACATAAACTAAGGAGAAAGAAAAGCATGTATATAAAATATGTCAGAGCATAGACATAGCATATATTAAGGTCTCCAGGAGAAATACAAGTATTGTGTACTTTCATGTTACAAAAAATGGAGTAACATCAGAGAAGATGATATATTGACTATGCTCTTTTTATTTTCAGGTAAGCTGTAACCCAATAATGGAACTTCCATATTTTTCTTGTGTGCTACCATATCTAGCCACCATTGCATGATTTAAACCAGTAACATTAGCTCCCTCCCTCTTCACCAATATGGCATCTAAATTCCAATCAAGTAATTGTTTATATTGTTTCCATCATGTACACACACACACACACACACACACACACACACACACACACACACACACACACACACAATATAAACTAAATTCCAATGAAGTAACAAGATGTTGCATAACACAAATTAAGTACCTTTCAGTAGCTAGAGATCTATATCCCTTCCCTTTATGAGGATACCAGAATCCTAAAGGGAATGGTTAGCTCTCATTATGTTTACTTGTAATCCAACTCGCAGAAGACAAAAATTGGATTTCAGAAAATCAATTTTTGCAGTTTTTGGCAGTGTTCAATAAAGCCACCTTGAATGCAGTTTAATGTCATATTGAAATCACTGGCACACCAAAGAAAAGACACAATTTCCAGATTGAAGAGACACCTGCAAAGAGGAATGAGGAGGAGGAGGTTGTTGTTGTTCAATAAAAATGTTCTATAATCTTATTCACCTCAACTGGCAAACATGAAACTCTTGATCATGCATGTTGTGGGGGAAAAGATGTATGCATAGTTTGAAAAGTTTTGAATGAATGAAGACAAGTACCCATTCTTGTTCACAGAATGAGTAAGTGGCTTGTTGCCAGGTATTAGTGTAAGAGAGATTTTTCCTCTACAGGAAAGAGGGTATAGCAGTTCACAACTTAACTAGCTGGGAGGGGGGGGGGATGAAATGATCGTATGGGATTCTTGGCCAGGAGGCCCCATTCGGGGGAGTTCGGCCACCATATTGCAAGTCCTTTTTAGGTGACACCATATCGGCAACTTCTGAGTCAATGATGGTGAAAATCATACTGAAGGACACACAACACCCAGTCCCCTGCCGGGAATCGCTACTCACAGTATATGGGAAGAATGTGTAGAAGAAGTGTACAAGAAAAATGAAGATCAAGGCAGTGTTATAGAAAGGGAAGCATTAGTAGATAAGATGATATGACATTTGTGATACCGTAAGAATAATTTGATGGAGCCCTGAAAAACGTAAGTCGAAACAAGTCCACTGGAGTATGTGATATTCCCCAGAATTATTGAGATCCATGGAAATGCCAGCCAAGACCACATTATTCTTTCTGCTGTAAGAGAGATACACTTCCAAAAAGGATAAGTTTTGGTATCTGCCGTATTGCACTTAGCAGTTATTGAGAACAGTTTGTGTTCCCTAATTGTGATTTTATCTTTCACAAATAAAACACAAAACAAATAATCGTAGTTTCCATAAAAAGAACAGAGATATCAAACAGAAAACAGAATGGAAACAGTCATTCTTCATGTCATCCTGGGTGCTTTACATTGGACTTCGAGAGCTTCCTCAACACATATGCCCTCAGTGAGCATTTATCACTGCCTGAAACCTGTGTGGCATATTTTGCATAAGTCTACAAAGATGATCCTATGGTATCCGTTCCCATTCTTCAGTCATGGTCGATTAGAGTTCTTGGAGAGTCTGTGGTGGAACAGGACTAATATGAACACGTCTGTTGAGCATGTCCCACATAGGTTTAGGTTAGAACTCACTGCCACTCCAATGTCTAGGCTTCATAAGACATCCCTGCATCCACCCACCACATAGGCTGTGGTATTAGAAGGAATTCACAAGCACCACCACTGCCACCACCACATGCAGCAGCCATCACACCATTGAACAGGATCTGTTCAATGTACTGCCTGTGGGTAAGGCAACTGTGGACAAAAAGTTCTGTATGGCTGTCAACAATGAAGCTTCCCCACATCATCACAGAACCTTGGAAACTGTTGATTTGCTGGATAACATTTGGCAGGCACCACTCACACAGTCTTCACACAAAGGCTGGCCATCACCTTGTGGCAAACAATATCTGGACTCATTTGTGAATAACATATTTTGTCAGTGACAGTCGCCACAATATCTCTTGTCAAGTCGGGCACTCAAATAGGATGTCTGGGTTGTAAGTGCTTTCTCATAACTTGTTCATTAGTCTGATCAGACACAGCAGCTCTAGTGGCCCTTCTGAGATCATCTTGCAGTGCTCTGGCAGTATCTGTATGATGCTGCAACAGAGAGATGGCCAGATATCGGTCCTTAAATGGGGTCATAATGTGTTGGTGATCTCGTCCAACTCACCTCGTTTACTGACCTGTCTCTTTGTAGTGTGTCCACAACCTATGGATGACACATCAAGAGGTGTTGCAGCAACATGACCGAAAGTCAATTGTTTTTGGATCAACCGAACTGCCCTCTCAACCTGCACTGCATTAAACTGTCACATTGCATGTGCTTGGTTGAATAAAACATCCACAAATGACAACTTACATCTGTATACCTCACTAGAAAACAGTGGGACATAAGTACTCACTTCCTGCTAAGGGTCACCTGACACTGTAATACATAACACAGCTAATAGATGGCAAATGATTTTTAAGTTTTGCCAACATTGAAGGTTAAAATCTCGAGCCATGCAATAAGAAAAGAGGAGCAGCCTGTATCAAAACATATTTAACATACCGTATTTACTCGAATCTAAGCCACACTCATATCTAAGCCGCACCTGAAAAATGAGACTCGAAATAAAGGGAAAAAAAAAATTCACGAATCTAAGCCACACCTGAAATTTGAGACTCAAAATTCAAGGGGAGAGAAAAGTTTTAGGCCGCACCTCCAAATTGCAACAAAGTTGGTCCATTGTAATATGAAACACAATTTAGGTCGAATGAATGATGATACAGCTACAGTAGTTTGGTTCGAGTCATAAGCTTAGCAGTTAAGCTTTACCAGGCAGTCATTGCTATGCGTCAGGTGCTCCGTCCGTATTTATACAGGTACCCTTCCTTTTTCACGTGCGTTGTCTGGTTTGAATCCATTGCTTATTTTGCTTTGATCTGATAAGTGTTGTTTTCTTTGTTATAGGTGTTTACGTCACTCTAAGCTGAAAATGCATTACTGTACTGTGTCATGCATAGTTTGTTGTATTCTGATAGTGCCGCTCACAGCATGGCTTGCTTTTGTGTGCGCTACCGCCACTTAAAATTAAAAAAAAGAGAGAGAGGAATCGTCTCATTAGCGAAACATTGGCAAGAGACTGCTATTTGTTGTTACTTACACTGCTGCTTTCTTTGATAATGATCAACAAGAACCAAATAATAGGGTGCGTGTGATAGAACATGTTCTGAACGAAAGTTAGGCGAAAATTTTTCTCCATTTGAAAATCGCTGCGGCCGCTTCTTTAGTACATCAAATTCTGCACAGAAATTAGTCATCTTAGATTAAAAAATCTAGTCAGTTGCCGTGCTTCATCTCTGACTGTATCACTATTAGGCATAAGAATAATACGAATATAAACATGACATGATACGTATATTCTTCCGCGTTTACTGTTGTCTCACTCTAGTAGGAAAAAATTCAGACTGTAGAGTTGGCCATATTAACAAACATCCCAAACAATCTTGCCAGTCAGATTTTCATAGCACATTTAAATTCTGCTACATTCGAAGATGAACAATACAGAATTTGTATTTACTTCGTTGGATAATGTATGAAAATGCAGTGGTCGAAACTCGGGGCAGAGAAAAAGAGCTCGTCTTGTACCTTTTTTTTTAAAAAAATTTATTTACTGACGCAGAGGTTTTGGCGCCAGTATTTATCTTTGTGCCTACAAAGCATGCCTGTGTAGCGCTACATATATTCGACGGCAGAAGTTAGTTGTGGCGGCACCTACCAACATTTTTCAGAACTTCCACTTGCTTTGCACTCAATACTAAACCACAGGTGGTTTTTTGGATTACAAAAACCGGAAAAAAGTGCGGCTTAGATTCGAGTAAATATGGTACTGGACATTATCACTTAATTCCTTTGAACAGTGTATATGAGCCAGATGGGATGCATTCAGACTTAAAGAATAATTCAAATTCCAAAGAAGGCAGGTGCTGACAGGTGTGAATTTGACCAAATCATCTGTTTCATAAGTCAGGGTTGCAAAATGGATGTGAATTATTTGCAGAAGAATGGAAAAACTGGTGGAAGTTGACCTCAGGGAGGATCAGTTTTTGTTCCAGGGAAACATAGGAACACGCAAGACAATACCTGGACAGAAAGATAAAAGATGGGCAAACCTACATTTATAGCATTTGTAGATTTGTCTAGAATACACTAGTTGAAATTCCGTCAGCAGCAAGAATAAAATACAGGGAGTGGAAGGCTATCTGCCACTTGCACATAAAGCAGCTGCAGAGCAATATGAAAAGATAAGAGTCAAGAAGTGAGACAAGGTTGCAGCCTCTTCCCAATGTTGTTTAGTCTATATATTGAGGAAGCAGTAAAGGAAACCAAGAAAAATTTTGAACCAGAATTTAAAGCTCGGAGAGAAGAAATGACTTGACGTATTGCTGATGACATTGTAATTCTGTCAAAGACGGCAAAATATTTAGGTCAGTTGAATGTTTGGGTAATGTCTTGAAAACAGGTTATAAGATGAAATTAACAAAAGTAAAACGTAAGTGATGGAATGTAGTCGAATTAAATCAGGTGGTGCTGAAGGATTTGGTTAAGAAATGAGATCTAAAAGTAACAGTTTTGGTATTTGGCAGCAATATAAGCCAAAGTAGAGGGAATATAAAATGTAGACTGACTGTGACACAAAGAGCTTTTCTGAAAAAAGAGAAATTTATGTATATCTAATATAAACTGAAATGTTGGGAAGTGTTTTGTGAAGGTATTTGCCTGGAGCATAGCCTTGTACAGGAATGACATATAGATGATAAAAAAATTCAGGCAAGGAGATACTAGAAGCTTTTGAAATTCGGTGCTATGGAAGAATGCTGAAGATTAGATGTGTAGATTAACTGCAGTGGAGGTACTGAAACAGATAGTGGAAAAAAGAAATTTATGGCATAACTTAATGACGTAAGAGAGTGGTGGATAAGGCACATTCTAAGGCATGTAGAAGTCATCATTTTGGTAATGGAGGGAAATATGAGAAGTGAAAAGTGTAGAGGGAGACCAATGGATGAATACAGAAAACAGGTTCAAATGAATGTATGTTGCAGTAGTAATTCAGAGATGAAGGGGCTTGCACAGGATAGAGTAGCATCAAGATCTACAATGGATGTTGGGTCTTTTACAAGCAGAAATATGTGATACTGAGCAAGTAATTTACACCAGTTTTTTCCCAAATATAGTTTACAGTAACAAGAGTATTATTCCAACCTGCTATCACTGCATACACTCTCCAAACAGTTTTATGTGGACTCACCAGTATGACTTGAGAAAGAGTGACACTTTGTCTAATCCTTGACTAGCTAAACAGTTTTTCCACTGATAGTTTACAACCAGCAGTTGCCCAGGGAATCAGCTGTCGAAAGATTCTGTAGCAGGCACTCACCTGTATTAATACAAGCAGTTCGTCAGCATTTCTGAGACAGTGGCAACTATGGGCAACCATACAAGTTGCTGTGTGGAAGCTTTTAGTCCTTAACTCAATTTGGTAAAAAAATATGTACTAGAGGCAAAATTAACTTCTTGGCAATAAGAAGGTGGCTTCTCTAGTTTCATTCTGGGCACTAACAGGAATTCTTTGTGGCTGTCAGTGAGCACACCAGCACGAGGCACAGTTGAACTTCATGTATTATTAATTTTAATGAAGAGCTATGATGAAATGTTGCTAGCACAATGTCATATCTTTCCACTTGATGTTTCTTATTACTTTAATCATGCCTCATATAGTGTCCCTTTTATTTTGCCAAATACTGCTTATGTCTTTCGTATTGATGAATGTTTAGTTAAATCTGGCAATTTCCACTTTAGCTTTTTTTCTGTAGTTTACTTTATGTATCTCACAGAATGTTGTGTATCAGATGTGTGCTTTTTTCCACTTTCTCCCCTTACGAATTTCTTGGACAGCCGGAAAGGAGACAACGAAGAACCAGCTCTCTGTCTTCCCTGCTGGTATGTCCTGTTTGCTAAATATGCATGTCTCCTGACTGTTTCATGTGATGCGTGTTGCATTTTGAAGCTGTTTTCACAGCACAGGGGTTGGTTTTGCTGTCGTTTGTGTGTGTGTGTGTGTGTGTGTGTGTGTGTGTGTGTGTGTGTGTGTGTGTGTGTGTACAGTCCATTATAATGTATGTACATTTAGTGCCTGTGTTTACTGTAAATATTTTGTACAGTCTGCATTCGTCTTCATTGTAAATCCATTGTATGGTTAAGTGTGTGGCTTCATTGTAAATTGTAAGCATTTTATGTTGATTTAATAGCACAGGTATGCCTTCTGGATTGTATTTTGCTCATCTTAAGAAAAATTTATGTTGCAGTAATTCTTGCATGGAAATAAAAAAATCAAGCAGTTAAATAACTTTTTATGCCAGCGTTAGATGCTGGTAATACAAGTCATGTATTGTCTTAAGTCAGTAATGTTACTTGCACTTTTAGCTGTAAGGCATGCATAATTAGCTCAAGATCTCTCCCCCCCCCCCCCTCTTAATTAAAAAAAAAATATTTTTTACATTTTTTTCCCAGAGGGAACTAATATAATAAAACTGTAATATGATTTTCTATTTAAAAGCAGCTTTGATTGGTAATTTCAGTTTTATTGTAGCTTATGAAAGTATAACACATTTTAAAATGGTTTTACTGTAAAAAAAAAAAAAAAAAAAAGTCAACAAAATGAATTCTTTTAATGTTCACATAGTACACATTCCATCAATACACTCATGTGACACATGAAAGAAGTATTTATTTCAGAAAGTAATATAGATAGTGAAACATTTCTTATTAGTTTCAGCTGGCATCCAGTCTGTTATACTAATCAGCTTTTATTTTTTAATTGATCATAGTGGCATGAAAATGTGATGATAAATTTTACAAATTCTGTTTTCCAGCAAATAGTAATGACTAATTTAAAGCATGAAAAAATATAAAGGGGTACTATTTTGAACATTACTTTCACAGTTGAGTTGTCAGTATTGTTGTTTGTTTGACATCACTGTTGACCAGCATGCAAGATTACGTAGTTTGGAACAGAGTCTTACCTTTCAGATGTTCAGTTTGAGGATATACATAGGTGGGCTCACATTTTTGTCGCTCGTGGCTGTTAGTTAAATATTTAGAAAAATTGTGGACTTGCTGTCACAAAGAGAATGAGTATGTCATTCATATTTTACATTTCCCAGTGTTCAGTGGTCAGAGTGGTCTAACATTGCCCTAACATTGTACTTCATTCTTTACTTTTCCAAATATTATGGCAGCTCTTTGTAATACATGAATTTAAAGTGTGCCGTGATTTGCCTGTACAGCTTAAACAATTACCCTGAGTTACTGATCCAGTAACTGTGCAGTTTAACACAACAGGTATTAATTGAAGTAATTGCACATGCATTTGTGTGTTTGTCATTGATTGGATGCCATTTTGTAGCTGTAGCTTTGCAACAGTGCATTTCTCATCTGTTGGTATCGAGCAAGTTTTGCGCAATCCAGCATCACCTATCCCACTCTGACCTTATTGTCAGGTCAGGTATTCCCTCCCCCAATCATGTATATGAGTAAATGGACTCCCATCAAGTGCTTCAACTCTTGCCGTTTAAGAGCACATGCCTGAGGATGATAAAAAAAAAAAAAAATCGTGAACATGTTCATGATCCTCTTCATGCACAGAATGAACAATACAATCACAGTTGAAATTGTGTTTGCTTCTGTGGGGGAAGGGGGCAATAGAGAGTGAGAGATTGTCGCCTGTTGTGATGTTATACATTACTATATAGAAGCATGAGCATTGTAGAAGTTGGTTGCTTCATGTGTCTTGTTACAGTGAGTGCTTCGTGACTTCGTGAAAGGCAATGACCTGGAGGGTTGCATGAAAACTGTATTTGTAAGGGTCTGTGTAGTTTGTCTGCAGGACAGATGTTGTACTATGATTCCATTTTCAGGGCCACTCAAGCTACATTACACACCTGGACTGGTCAGAGGACAGCCAGCACATCAGGAGTAACTCAGGAGACTATGAACTCTTATACTGTAAGTTTGATATTTACAACTCTTGTTACATATGGTATTTCACAGCATTTGGTAGTTTTACCATGTAGGCTACAATACCAAACTATTACAGCTAAATCCTTGTTAAAATTAATAACTCTTTGTTAGTGTACTGACAGAGATGAACTGTTTTTAGGAAGATTATGATTCAAGCCTATAGTTGTCAAGAGGGGTCATAGTCTTTCTTAAGAATCCTGAACAACTTACAGGAAATAGGAGGGCAGCTTCTTTTGAAAGGCAACAATAGTATACATTGAGTAATGCTCCATACAACTGAAATGTTAACTCCAAAAACTAAAGATTTCTCTAAAATTAAAATTCAATGTTCAAGTAAGCTAGGGGAAATGACTTTCCCAATCATGATTGAGAGATCCAAAACAGAGATGAATGTAAAAAGAAACAGCAAAATATTTATCATAACTGTATTGCTGCTATTATTATTATTATTATTATTATTATTATTATTATTATTATATCCTCAGGTCACTTTTCCATTTCAATTTCCTGTTTTCTTGTAGTTTCCTTTTCTTCAATACACTTTCATATGTTCCATTTTTTCTTCCTGTCCCTTGACCACTTCATACTGGCCTTTTTCACTCTCATACCTTGGAGTCATTCCATATTTAATACTTTCCCCTGAATACTTCTGTTCATTGTTTCTTCAGCCTTTATATATTTTTTTCTACATTCTTTTTTGCTTTGTGGATCCAACTTGTTGACTTCTTATCTCAAGAAGATTTGAAGACATTTTGGTTCACCTGGCGACTTCCAATAGATATAAATGTCCAAGAGATACTAGTCTTCTTTTTCTCATAACTTTGATATATTTTAATAAATTTCCTTGTTACTTAGTAACCTCCAATCTTCCATAGGTTTTCAGGGGGCTAATATTTTCCTAATAATTTGTCTTTGTAGTTTTTGAATTTATCTAAAATGTAGTGTAATGCTAGGCATGTTCTTGATATAGAATTCTGGTTTCACTACTGTATGGTAAGGCCTTATCTTTGCATTTTTGGACAGGCATTATTTTGTTGTAAGCATTCAGTTACACCACATGCCCTTCCCATTTTATGTATCTCTTCTTCTATAGCAGCTGTTTCTAAACCGTTTTCTCGGCTTATCTCCTCAAATATTTAATTTCTTTAACCTTCTCTATTTGGCCAATATCTGTATTCAGAAATTTTGGTGTATTTTTAAGATTTGTTCAAAATTTTTCATCTGTAGTGACTCTTAAGCAGGTTCTGTGGGCTATTTCTTTTAAAAGACTAATTTGTGTTGCAGCAAATACCTCATTTTACTATCAGCATCATAATTTATTTAATGACTTTTATTGATTACTTTGCTCAATTATACAAAGAGGTGTTGTTATTCAATAATAAAATTCAGTCCAATAATAATTCAATAAGATAATTCAATAATGCATTGGCTATTGAAAGATTATTGCAGTTTGTTATATAAAGGGCTTTTTGCTCTTCTGACTGCCCAATATTTCTTCATTCTTTCAGATATTTTCTTTCTTTCTGTAGCCCTTTCATTGATCTTAATCTCTAGTCCAACATGCGTGTCTTTCAGGGTTTTGGTTTCCTCCATTTAGTTTTCTAAGCTATCTACTGTAATTTGGAGTTCTCTTACATCTTCCTTAATTTCTATGGTGCATTTAATGTTGCTCTACTATTCCACAATTTTTTATTATTCTCTAATTCCGTTTTCTGGTGTCTCACCAGATGAGCAAAGAATGTGATGTGTTTGCTCCTGATCGGTTCGTTACTATTATTATTATTTGGCTCACTCATTTTTAGATGGTAGTAATTTAATAACGTGGTTTACAAGACAAGTTATCGCTAAGTTAACTGTGTTCTTTGAGACCCCAATGAACTATTCTGCAGGTACTCAGGACAACTGCATTCTGCAGTTCACACCAGAGCTAAGAATAATGTGTTAGGTCCTTTAGCCTGTTCTTTATTTTGAGTGTATGCCAGTTATTATAACGGGCATTCAAATGAAGATGAGATGGATGGAAAATAGTAAGTAAAGTGTTTATCGTTTCAAAAGTAATTGCCATTACTATTAATACATTTATCACATTGTGAACCAATATGGACAGTGCCTTCACAGAAAAGAGTTTGCAGCAGGTTACAGAACTATGACTGTACCTAGCCAACCATCTCCTTGTCTGAAGTTAATCGACAGCCACAATGTTTTTTCTTTTTTTTTTCTGAACTCCAAAAGTATGTAAATCGAATAGGGGCAGATCAGGACTGTTTGGAGGATTTGTAAGAGCTTTCCTGTGAAACTTCTACAGTGTAGTCGAATCAGACTTCTCACAACGTGAGCGAGTTCTTACACACCCTCCATACAGTCCCGATTTCTCCGCGTGTGAATTCTGTATTTTTGGTACCCTGAAAGAGACACCTGTTGCTGTCAATTTGCTTTGAATGAAGAGATGCATGCCTGGGTACAACTGTGATTTCATAGGCAATTGAAAAGATTTTTCCATGAAGGTATAGCTGCCATGTTTAACACTGGAATAAATATATTATCATTGAAGGTGTTTACTTTTTAAATAAGGAATGGTTTATGAACTTTTTTTCCCCTCTGCTGCCTCTTCATTTGACTGCCCCTAATGTTGTTATTTGTCTTTGATGCAGTAATTATGTTTTTGATTCACACAAAAATAAGTTTCACATTGATACTGTCTTCTTACCCAGGATGGTTATATGCTTTGATGCAAAGATATTCACCAAGTTCACATCCGACATAAAGTAAGAGATTGGGAATCCAGACTAACTGAAAAGAAAATTAAGAACATGCCTGATAAGCATGCTTGCAAATTATTTTGATATTTACTAGCAGGGGTTGAAAATTTCTATTGAATACATGACAAATAACAGTATTAATTGTGCAGCTGCATGGCACGTAGCAGCTCGTAGTATAAATATGTCATCATATCGTAGAAGATTAACAGCCGCTACTTAATATACACTGCCTGACAAAAAAGTTGAACACTCCAAAGGTGTGGTCATAGATTAATGTAAATTTGCACTTGTTCACACAATCAGTGGGAATCTAAATAATTGGTTGCAATTCTCTTTGAGAATTGGAACAGGTACCAGAGTGCATTATTTTTGTTCATTTTTAGTGTATTTACCAGTTCCGTGAGGGTACATAAGGGGCACAAACAGCATCAGGTGTTGAGTTATTACTGTGAAGGGTACAGACATGGTGTTTTATCATGTGAGGCAGTGTTACCAGTTTGAAAAGGTCTTCTGGTTGAGTTGTGCAATATCAAGATCGGTAGAGCATTCTGATGCGAAAGGGGCCTAATATTGAACTGTACGGGAAAGTGGGTGCGGGCATACTCTTCGTTGAGGTTCTGGTCGACAACTTATGATCAGCACAAGATCATTAAATCATAATGTAAGTATCTTGACAAGATACAGGATCTGGTACTAACTCTGTTAAACTCACTTTGAATATTCACACTGTTGCGACAAAAAGGACAGAAAGTCGACTGCTTCATGTGTTTACAGTGAGGTGACAAAAATCATGGGATACATTCTAATATCATGTCAGATCTTCATTTGCCCAGAGTAGTATAGCAGCTTGACTTGGCATGGACTCAACAAGCCTCTGAGGTCCCCTGCAGAAATGCAGGGGCATGTTGCACTATAGCCGTCCGTAATTGTGAAAGTGATGCCGGTGCGGTACTTTGTGCACGAACTGACCTCTCGATGATGTCCCATGTTGGACAATATGGGTGGCCAAACCATTCGCTTGAATTGTTCACAATGTTCTTCAAACTAATCACAAACAATTGTGGCACGATGACACTGAACACTATCATCCATAAAAATTCAGTCATTGTTCGGGAACCTGAAGTCCGTGGGTGGCAGCAAAAGGTCTGAAAGTAGCCAGACATGACCATTTCCAGTCAACAGTTGGTTCTGTTGGACCAGAGGGCACAGTCCATTCCATGTAAACACAGTGCAAATCAGATTGCACAGTGCCTTGTTGACAACTTGAGTCCACAGTTTCATGTAGTCTTCACCCCTCTCGAACTCTGCCATCGGCTCTTACCAATAAAATTCAGGACTCGTTTGATCAGGCCATGGTTTCCAGTCATCTAGGGGCCAACCGACATGGTCACGAGCCCAGGAGAGGCACTACAAGCAATGTTGTGCTGTCAGAAAAGGCACTTGCATAGGTCATTTGCTGCCACAGCCTATTAACACCAAATTTTGCCACACCATCCTGACTTGCACAATCGTTGTACATACCACATTGATTTCTGCAGTTATTTCAAACAGTATTGCTTGTCTGCTAGCACTGACAGCTCTACTCAAACGCCACTGCTCTCCATAGTTAAGTGAAGGCTGTTGGCCACTGCGTTGTCTGTGGTGAGAGTAATGTCTGAAATTCAGTATTCTCAGCACACTCCTGATATTGAATTCCCTTAAGATTTTCAAAACGGAATGTCCCGTGTGTCTAGCTGCAACTACCATTCTGTGTTCGTCAGTTAATTCCTGTTGTGTGACCATAATCATATCAGAAACCTTTTCACGCGAATCGCCTTAGTCAAATGAAAGCCCCACCAGTGCACTGCCCTTTTACATGTTGTGTAAATGATACCACCATCTATATTTGTGCATAATGCAATCCCATGATTTTCTTTGCATACTAACAGAGCATGCTGTTACTGGGAAGTGGTGCTGAAGTGAGTTATTTCAGCATATCCATTATTTCCTGCTGCTCTTCATATTTTTCGTGTCTGTGTTGCACCACGATTTCAGTAGAACCCTGTTAGTGTGTTCCACCAGTACCTAGAAAATAACAGGAATATACTCAATTGAAACACTGTGAAGTATCAGCAGTATTATTACATTGTATTTTGATGAATGTACTGCAGTGTCCTGCGACAGCGTGGCACTGTTTCAGTGGCCCTGTAGAATCAAAGATGAAATGGAACTGCTGTTAATGAACTTAAAATGATAACTTTTTTGAGATTTTGGGTGGTACGTCACACACAAGTTCCTAAAAAAGGTTGTTCTCAGACCTTTTGGCATGGAATATCAATCTTAACCCAACAGAAAATATATTTACAACGAAATTCTCTGAAAGTTTAGTTACAAACTAATAAAAATGAAAGAAAACTTTCACATGAAAGTTAGGCAATGCCTTAGCATTTGAAACTAAGGTTGCTTCATTTAACTTCAGAGGAAAGACATACTGGCCAAAATTTAATGTATCAAGCTGCCCATATTTTTTCCTCAGTAAACTACATTTTTACTTGTCATTTGCAAAATATTATTTTTCAGGATCTTCAGCAAGTCAGTAATGAAAACTATTAAAAATTTGGCAGTTAAATTTTTGTTCTTGAATACGATTTCTTTCTCATGATTTAGTTTTGAATAATTATTGTGAAGTATTTTTTGTGATCTTCCCTTTCATTCATGTCTCACATTTCTTCAGAAGCATAGTTCTGTTACTACACTGTTCTCCCTCTGCCTACAGGGAATGCTGGTCTGTGTAGGCAGATACAGCAGTCCTCTTCAATGAGAGACATCACGTGGGCAACAACTAACTGCACCATCACTTTCGACACAGTCGGCATCTGGCCGGAGGGCGCTGACGGCACGGACGTAAATGGCTGCTGTCGAGCCCACGAGGCTCCGCTGCTCGCCACAGCTGACGATTTTGGCAAAGTCAAGCTGTACACATTCCCTGCCTCACAGCCTAAGGTATGAACATTGTGTGTGTGATATATATATATATAATATATATATATATATATAAATAAAACAGAAAGAAACTTCCACATGGGAAAAATATATTAAAAATAAAGATTCCAAGACTTACCAAGCGGGAAAGCGCCGGCAAACAGGCACATGAACAAAACACACAAACACACACACAAAATTGTGTGTGTGTTTGTGTGTTTTGTTCATGTGCCTGTTTGCCGGCGCTTTCCCGCTTGGTAAGTCTTGGAATCTTTATTTTTAATATATATATATATATATATATATATATATATATATATATATATATATATATATATATATATATAAAGGCAACTCACTCACCCTCCACAACCTTTCCAACAAACCTCAACCTCCTCTCATTGCACACAGACCCAGTCTCTCCCATCTACTCAATCTCCCACTTCCAGCTCCACTCCCCCCAACACCTCAAAATTCTAGTCAACACAATCTGGAACCACAACAACCCAATTCAGTAGTTAACCTTTCCTCCAAACCCCTCTCCCAATCCGAAACCTCTGTCCTATCCAAAGGCCTCACCTTCAGCCCCACTCCCAGGTTCAACCAAACTGCCCTTGTCAAGGATTTACTGTCCTACACTCGTAGTCTCTGCTGGAAATATCACTTTGCCATGAAGAAAAATAATCCTGATCCCACTCCTAATGATTCAACTCCCCAAGACACTATCCAAATTGAACCCTGCCTGGAACAGTTCCGTCCTCCATCACAGCGGGACCCACCTCCTCTTCCTCAAAATCACCCTCTCCAAACCTTCCAGGAATTTCTCACTTCCAGCCTTGCCTCTCAGTCTTTCTTGAAAAACCTTAATCCTGCTCCCAACATCACCACAGCCAAAGCCCAGGCTATCCGTGATCTGAAAGCTGACCGATCCATCATCATTCTTCCGGCTGACGAGGGTTCCACGACCGTGGTACTTGATCGTCGGGAGTATGTGGCTGAGGGACTACGTCAGCTTTCAGACAACTCTACATACAAAGTTTGCCAAGGTAATCCCATTCCTGACGTCCAGGAGGAGCTTCAAAGAATCCTCAGAACCTTAGGCCCCCTACAAAACCTTTCACCTGACTCCATCAAACTCCTAACCCCACCGACACCTCGCACTCCTACCTTCTACCTACTTCCTAAAATTCACAAACCCAAACATCCCTGCCGCCCCATTGTAGCTGGTTACCAAGCCCCCACAGAACATATCTCTGCCTACGTGGATCAACACCTTCAACCCATTACATGCAGTCTTCCATCCTTCATCAAAGACACCATCCTTGTAACCATTGATGCCACTTCCCTATACACAAATATCCCGCACGTCCAGGGCCTCGCTGCAATGGAGCACTTCCTTTCTCGCCGATCACCTGCCACCCTACCTAAAACCTCTTTCCTCATCACCTTAGCCAGCTTCATCCTGACCCACAACTTCTTCACTTTTGAAGGCCGGCCATACCAACAATTAAAGGGAACAGCCATGGGTACCAGGATGGCCCCCTCGTATGCCAACCTATTTATGGGTCGCTTAGAGGAAGCCTTCTTGGTTACCCACGCCTGTCAACCCAAAGTTTGGTACAGATTTATTGATGACATCTTCATGATCTGGACTCACAGTGAAGAACAACTCCTTTGGTTCCATCAGATTCACCTGGTCCTACTCCAAATCCCATGCCACTTTCCTAGACGTTGACCTCCATCTGTTGTCCAATGGCCAGCTTCACACATCCGTCCACATCAAACCCACCAACAAGCAACAGTACCTCCATTATGACAGCTGCCACCCATTCCATATCAAACGGTCCCTTCCCTACAGCCTAGGCCTTCGTGGCAAACGAATCTGCTCCAGTCCTGAATCCCTCGACCATTACACCAACAACCTGAAAACAGCTTTCGCATCCCGCAACTACCCTCCCAACCTGGTACAGAAGCAGATAACCAGAGCTACTTCCTCATCACCTCAAAGCCAGAACCTCTCACAGAAGAACCCCAGAAGTGCCCCACTTGTAACAGAATACTTCCCGGGACTGGATCAGACCTTGAATGTGGCTCTCCAGCAGGGATACGACTTCCTAAAATCCTGCCCCGAAATGAGATCCATCCTTCATGAAATCCTCCCCACTCCACCAAGAGTGTCTTTCCGCCATCCACCTAACCTTCGTAACCTCTTGGTTCATCCCTATGAAATCCCCAAACCACCTCCCCTACCCTCTGGCTCCTACCCTTGCAACCGCCCCCGGTGTAAAACCTGTCCTATGCACCCTCCCACCACCACCTACTCCAGTCCTGTAACCCGGAAGGTGTACACGATCAAAGGGAGAGCCACATGTGAAAGCACACACGTGATTTACCAACTGACCTGCCTGCACTGTGATGCTTTCTATGTGGGAATGACCAGCAACAAACTGTCCATTCGCATGAATGGACACAGGCAGACAGTGTTTGTTGGTAATGAGGATCACCCTGTGGCTAAACATGCCTTGATGCACGGCCAGCACATCTTGGCACAGTGTTACACTGTCCGAGTTATCTGGATACTTCCCACCAACACCAACCTATCCAAAGTCCGGAGATGGGAACTCGCCCTTCAGTATATCCTCTCTTCTCAATATCCGCCAGGCCTCAACCTCCGCTAATTTCAAGTTGCCGCCACTCATACGTCACCTGTCTTTCAACAACTTCTTTGCCTCTGTACTTCCGCCTCGACTGACATCTCTGCCCTTACTCTTTGCCTTTAAATATGTCTGCTTGTGTCTGTGTATGTGCAGATGGATATGTGTGTGTGTGTGTGTGTGTGTGTGTGTGTGTGCGCGAGTGTACACCTGTCCTTTTTTTCCCCTAAGGGAAGTCTTTCCGCTCCCGGGATTGGAATGACTCCTTACCCTCTCCCTTAAAACCCACATCCTTTCATTTTTCCCTCTCCTTCCCTCTTTCCTGACGAAGCAACTGCCAGTTTCGAAAGCTCGTAATTCTGTGTGTGTGTTTGTGTGTTTTGTTCATGTGCCTGTCTGCCGGCGCTTTCCCGCTTGGTAAGTCTTGGAATCTTTGTTTTTAATATATTTTTCCCATGTGGAAGTTTCTTTCTATTTTATTTACATCATCATTATATATATATATATATATATATATATATATATATATATATATATATATATATAAAAAAACAGAAAGAAACTTCCACATGGGAAAAATATATTAAAAACAAAGATTCCAAGACTTACCAAGCGGGAAAGCGCCGGCAGACAGGCACATGAACAAAACACACAAACACACACACAGAATTCGAGCTTTCGCAACTGGCAGTTGCTTCGTCAGGAAGGAAGTCCTGACGAAGCAACTGCCAGTTGCGAAAGCTCGAATTCTGTGTGTGTGTTTGTGTGTTTTGTTCATGTGCCTGTCTGCTGGCGCTTTCCCGCTTGGTAAGTCTTGGAATCTTTGTTTTTAATATATATATATATATATATATATATATATATATATATATAATCACTGGTATTGCCTTCATATACTTCTTTTTTTTCCCTTCTAGCCTCACAAGTTCTTCGTACTTTCTCCTCTTAAATCCTCAGTACCTCCACCCTCCTGCTCGACTGATGATTGTCCTCCCTTTTCATGTATCCTCCTGTCTATGATCATGGGCATACTTTGTTGATGTTCATCTTATAACTTCTTTTCATTATACTATTCATTCTTTTCAACTGATCTTCTAGGGTTTTTCCCCCCTCCCCCCCTCCCTCCTCCAACTCTGGCAGAAATGCAATGTCACCTCCTAATTGTAATTTTTTATCCCTGAGCTTTAACTCCCATTCTTAATTTCTCCCTGGTTTCCTTTATTGTTCACTCAGTGTACAGATTCAGTAACATCAGGAATCGGCTATCAACCTGTCCCCTTCCATCTCAATTGCTGCTTCCCTTCCATATCCTTAGACTCATAACTGCGGTCTGTTTTCTGTACAAGCTGTGAATAACCTATCGTTCTCTGTAGCTACTATAATTTGAAAGTGTGTATACCAGTCAGCATTGTCAAAGGCTTTCTCTGAATCTACAAATGTTACAAATATAACTTTTGTGTAACTCTCTTTAACTATTATCTTGTAACAAGGAGAGGTTCCCAGTGCTTGGATTGGTTTTCTGAAACCATCTGTACAGTTATGAACATTCAGATCCAAGGCATTATACCTTACAGCCATTCACACTGGCGGATCCTCATTTGCAAGTAACTGATGGGAATTTTTTTTTTTTTTGATTTTTGCATCATGCTCTACAACTTTAAAGATAATAATTATATACACACTGCTTGGGTAATGTAATGGTTAACATACGGTCCTCATATGCAAAAGGTTGTAGGTTCAAATCTTGTCAGGTGCATAAAAACGTATTTTTAAATCCATATTGAAATAACTTTATTATTTTTATGCTGTTAATTGATTGCCATGTCATATTAATCATTGCATTAACTATTTCATTTGCCATTGTTTTAACTTTGTCATTCTTTTTCATTTGAAATATTTGTGCATGTGATTTTTTTTATTTACCTATCACAATATTTTAACCATTTGAAAATGTCATTGATTAAAAAACAAAAGACAAAATAATATCTATTTATATTGTCTATGCAGTGGTGTCAATTTTTTTTTTGCCATAAGGTGTACCCTTGTTGGGTGGTAATCATCATACAAACATTTAAAACATAAATTCTTATTGCACTATGGACAAGGTAATGGAGATAAAGATTTAAACAGAAGAAGAGACTGTTAGTGAAACAAAATTCAAGCAAAATGAAGAAAAGAAATAATGAATGCAATAACATGGACGAAAATATAAGATGATAAAATAGAAGACATTATATTGAAGTTAATAAATGACAATATGTAAAAGATTTCTAGTAGAAAAAGAATGATTGGAAGAAAAGTGAGAGCAAATGAAAAAGTTAACATCATAATTAATCTGGTGCACCATGGGAACAGAAATTCAAAAAAATACATTTAAATTAAATGATTTAATAAAAATAATAAGTCATTTTGATAAAGATTTAAAAATAAAAAATTTCATGTGACCAGAGAAGATTGGAACCCGCAATCTTTTGCATGTGAGAACTAAACCATAACTGTTAAGCTTCTTAGCACTTCTTTACTTAGCACGCTCTCTGCCAATGCAACCACCAGTCTTTCCCCTCTCTGCTCCTCCTCTTTTCCATACACCATGACATTATTTTTCCCAATTTTTCATGCAGTTCTTACTGAATATGTAAATTTTTCTTTTAGTCACTTTGCCACATTTACGGCGGTCACAGCAGCCATGTGACATCTGTGGCATTCCTGCATGACGACTCGCGACTCATCTCGACAGGTGGGCGTGACACGAGTGTCATGCAGTGGGCACTGGTCTGATTCAGCTGATGAAGTCACACTGTCAGTGAATTATTTATTCCCATAGTGAACGGAATGCAAAACAAGACATGTGTTCTTCCCACTGTAACAGACAGATGATTGTGTGTTTATTTTTTTATAAAAAGGAGCTACAGGCACTGTGTCAGTGGATAAAATGTGTGATTATAATAGTTCTGATGTATTCTGTCAGTAAGTGCTTGAGAATCTGATATTTGGAATTTTTTAAGGTGTGTCTACTAGAATATAATCACATTCTGCTGGGACAGTTGATAGAATGGAAATTTCAGTTAACCATCAGTTACAATACAACAGATTTTTGAGTAAAGTTATCAGAATGTTGTAATAATTGGAAGTTCTGATTAGGTGTTATTTTTTGTGCATTTTACAGATTGTCTGACTCAGGTTCAGAGGTCCTCTACCTGGGATATTATGAAACAAGTGCTCTTTCTCTTCCTCTCAGGGATAACAAAAATATGCCTATTATTTATTGGCTCATAGACCTTTTGGAAATGTTTGTCTGCAGATTATAGTAGAACATTAAGAGCTGTCTGCAAATACTTGATAAGAAACTAGATCTTGCATTTTTTTTACTCCATTTTACTGGTGAGGAAAAAGTAGAAAGCTGTTGGCACCAGCAACAGATGTATATCATTTATGCTTGAGTAAGAAAGAGTATTTCTGCTATGCATAATTGGAAAATGATGTGCCTTCTGCAATTCTTAACTGCTGTGCAGCTGCAAATGCATTAAAACTGTGCTAAGTTTGTGAATATACACTACAATTATGTTGAAATTTTGTACAGTTTATTACACTGAGTTTATGATGTATTTCATGAAATGTATTGTGCTAAACTTAATAATTTATTAATTAATGTAGTACTGTACAGTAAAATGTCCATAAAACCACTGTTAATGAACTAGACTGTTCATTTGTCCATTGTATTGTTTTACTAATACACATGAAATTTAACAGCAAAAAGTATGAATGTTTGATCAATTTCGCTTTTCCCACTGGTTTGTAAGTAGCACGTGAGCACTGTCTTTGTATTAATCACTTCCGTATGAACTTTTTTTTGGATTGAAATGAGCACTGTCAGACCACCACCACCACCACCACCACCACCATCACCATCATCATCTTAGACCTGCTGGTGATAAATAGACCCAAATATTTTGACTCATTGTAGAACAGGGATTCAGTGATCATAAGGCCATTAGAGAATTACTAAAAGTGGCTGTAAATAGGAATACAAAGGAAGGTACGAAGATCTTTGTTTAGCAAGAGTGACAGAGGTAGATTTCGTATTACCTGACAGGTCAACATACAAATTTCATCTGCAGCACTGATAATTTTAAGCATCAATGTACAAAAATCAAAAGCATTGTACAATATGCTTTTAGACCTGTATGGTCCAAGCAAAATTGTGAGAGATGGAGAAGGCCCACTGTTGTTAGACAACCACATTAGGAATCTGCTACAAAATCAAAGTGAGCTTCACTGCCAATTTAACTGTCAAAGCCTCACAAACAAATAAAAGCTTAACAAAACTAAAATTATCATAATAAAGGTAGTGCATGAAGCATTCATCAAACCTGAAAGCAAATTCTGTCTGCCAACTTAACAGAAAATCTTAAAAAATTTGGTTCTTACAATCAATCGGCAAATGGATCAAAGCCATCTGTCCAGGTGCTCTGTGACCATGATGGCACTGAAACTGGGGAAGACACAGAAAATCCAAGCATCTCATTCCAAAACTGTTTCACGGAAGATTGCTCTTAAAATGACAGATATCGAAATAAGTAACCAAGAGATAGGAAAGCAAACTAAAATCACTAAACAAGGGAAAGGCCACTGGATCTGACGGGATACCATTTTGATTCTACAGAGAACTACAAAAGAATTCCATGTCTTCTAGCACCCAAGTGCTGTAGGTCTCTAGCAGAATGAAGCATTCCTATTGATTAGGTAAAGGCACAGTTCATTACCGTTTTCAAGAAGGATCAGCAAACACGCCCACAGAACTATAATCCTATACAAGTGGAGTATCAGATCAACTGTGTGACTAGATTGAAGAGTTTGTAGTAAACGGTACACAGCATGGCATTCTAAAGAGGGAGAAGTCTTTAGACATAAATGCAGCTTTAGGGATGCACCAAGGAAATGTTACAGGACCATTACTTCTCACAAAATACAAAGTGGAGAAAAATTGTGTCGTGAAATTTTAATCCTGAATAGCTGATGCCAGTAGGAACTAAAATTAATAACAATTTGTAGGTCGAAAACGCATCATTTTTAAACCACGGAAACTTGGCACCACGTGCTCCGATTGGCAGTGGTATTGCCCTGTTGCCATTTGTCGGTTGACTGGCAGTGCTATGGTTGTCGGTTCACACACACAAACATCCTTCGCCCTGTCATTGCCCCAATGTGATACGCACACATGTAGAATAGGTCTTGCTGTGTGTCTTTACCTCATCAGAGGCATTCACATGTAAGCTTCACTTCGGAGCGCACACATCACCTGAAATTTAGTCATACAGTAAGCATGATGGCACAGTATTCATTTGAAGAATGAGATTCGGGAGGATGACGGTTCAATCCCGCGTCCGGCCATCCTGATTTAGGTTTTCCCTGATTTCCCTAAATCACTCCAGGCAAATGCCGGGATGGTTCCTTTCAAAGGGCATGGCCGACTTCCTTCCTCATCCTTCCCTAAGCCGATGAGACCGATGACATCGCTGTCTGGTCTCCTTCCCCAAAACACCCAACCAACCTAAATCCTGTGGCGGACTATGAGCACAGGCAAGGGTTTTGCCGGTGGTTTCTGCAACATGTTACACAAGATCCCGACTTTCCTGCCATTGTGTTGTTTACCAACAAGTGCACCTTCCATCAGGATGGCCTTTACAACACTTGAAACATTCACTACTGAACAAGAGGAAAACCTCACGTGATGTATGTCCATGGACACCAGGAACGATTTTCATTCAGCATTTGGCAGGCGTTGTGGATGACCACCTGACTGGGTCAGTCTGTCTACCTCCTTGACTTACTGGGTCAAATTACCTTCACTTTTTGCAAGAAACTCTATCCGGCCTGGGGGAAGATGTTCGCCAGGACATATGGCTACACATGTGGTTGCAGCAAGATGGAGAGCCCGAATATAACACTCGTGCTGTGTGCGGATATTTAAATGAACTTTTCAATAGCCAGGTAATTGGCAGAGGGGCTCGTAGGACATGGCAGACATGATCACCAGATCTCACACCACTGGACTTTTCCCTGTGGGCATTCTTCAAGGCTCTAGTTCACCCACCCGGACGCAAACCACCTATAAACAAAGAGGAATTAATGGATCACATTCAACACACCGCCAATCACGTCAGGGCAATGCCAGGAATCTTTGAAAGAGTTCGGCAAACACTGTTCGACGTTATCAAGCTTGTGCAGCATCAGAGAGTTGCCAGTTCGAACAGCTGCTTTAAGTAAACAATGTCCTAGCTACAAAAAAAGGCCCTTTTTAGGGCCGACACAATTTGTAAAAGACTTTCTGTATGTGAACTAACAGCTGTTGATTGTATGACATAACATGAAACTAAAATGGATGTGTCAGGACCCCAGCAGATTCACCCCCAGAGTGGAAGGCTGCTGCACTACCACCGAGCGTGCGGGTCACCTCGGATACGTCGCAGTCTCCAGTAGGCAAACCATTCACGGTCATGCTTTGTCCAGAGCATCCAGAACCAGGGCAATCTCGCAGCCAACCTGAGCGTGTGACATCATGTTTCCATATTTTAAAAATTGTGCGTTGTCAGCCTACACAACATTAGCAATTTTCATTTCTACTGGCATCAGTTATCCTGGGTTAAAATTTTGTGACACAATTTTTCTCCACCCTGTATAAAAATAGCATAGAATATGCCAGAATTTCCATGAGGCTGTTTGGATGATCCTGTTGTTCAGAGAGAAGTCACAATGCTAGAAAATTGTAGCACAATATGGGGATACCAATACTGGATTAAGGGAGTGGCAACTGGCCCTCAACATAAGCAGGTGTAGTATATTCCAAATACATACACAGGAAGATCCTTTATAGTATGAGTGTACGACTTCAGAATTGCTGGAAGCAGTTAGTTACGTAAAATATCTAGGAGTGTGCATACAGAGAGATTTGAAGTAGGACAATCACATAAAATTAACTGCAGATAAGGCAGATCCCAGATTGATATTGATTGGAAGAACCCTCGGGAAATGTAGTCCATCAACAAAGGAAATGTCTTACAAAACACTTGTTTGCCCAATACCTAAATATTACTTGTAAGTGCAGAATCTGCACTAGATAAGATTGATAGAGCAGCATGTTTCATCACAGGTTCATTTAGTAAGTGCAAAAGTCTCGTGGAGATGGTGAGCCAACTCCAGCAGCGGACACTGCAAGACATATTCTGCATCATGGTGTGGTCTTCTGCTAAAAGTCTGAGAGCGAACATTCCAAGGAGAGTCAACAAATATATTGCTGCCTACTACATATATCCTGCAAAAGACCACAAAGATAAAATCAGGGAGATACAAGGTCGAAGGGAAGCTCACCAGCAGTTGTTCTTCCTGTGAACTGTATGCAGTTGGAGCAGGAGAAGGGAAAGTGACAGTGGTACACAAGTAACCTCTGCCACACACCGTAAGGTGGCTTGTAGAGTAAAGATGTAGGTGTAAAACTAAATCTTTATCCATGCTCAGTAAACCACTTCGAAGGTTGTGGAAGAGGTTGTCTGGCATCACATAATAGGATTTCTTCCCAAATGTGTTGCAGGAAGTATGTTTAAATGCCGCTTGATATTCTGTGATCCATCTGCTGTCTTTGTAGACCTCACAGGAGTGATGTGTATATGGATGTAGTATAACATTGCTTGAGTTCTCATTTAATACTGGTTCCTGAAACATTAAGTAGGCTTTTGTGGGATAGTTACATTGAATTTTCAGGCATCCACCTATTCAAATTTTTTTGCATTTCCGTGCTGCCCTCCCAGGAGTCAAACAAATCTATGACCATTTGTGCCTGTCCTCCTTTGTATATATCCTCTGTTAGCCCAAACTGGTGTGGGTTTCATGAACTACAGCTGTATTCTAGAAATGACACACAATTAGTGATCAAAGCTTCTCAGAACAGCCACATATGAAGACAATTCCCCCACAAGCCCCAAGGTTTGATCGTTCAAATAACCCAATAAAGCTTTAAGAAACGTCTCTAGCAAGCCCATTGATTGCATCACATTAAACTTGTTAATTCTAAGCATGCAGTAAACACACACACACATGCCTAGAACAACAGTCTCCTGCAAAGTAAAGTGCATGTTGCCATTCAGTTTCTTTGTGCTGAGAGGTGTGATGCAGCCAAAGTTCATCAACGAATGAATAATGTGTACGGCAAAATTTCGCGAGTGACGGGAAAGTTTGGCAATAGTGCAGGATGCACAGGTTTTCATAATGAAGGTAGTCAGGGAAGGAAGCATCAACCAGTTCTTTTGTGCAGCATGTGGATCGTATGATTCAAAAGGATCATCTGTTGAGTCTGTGTTAAGCGATTTGTTTCCCAGAATTTCAAGCACTCTGTATGATTATGAGTGAGATACTTCATTGTCAGGATGTGCAAGATGGGTTGCCAAGATGCTGTCCATCACAAAACACAGCAAATGAGCTCTGCCTTAACATTTTTCCAGTGCAACCGTGATAGAGGCAACTATTTTTGGAACAAAATTCTCATAGGGGACGAGACATAGCTCTTTCTCAAAAATGAAGAAACAAAAGAGCAATCCGAGCAATAGATGCATTCTGATTCCCTCCCAAAAAGAGCAAAGACATGCAAACAAACCACCTCCTTCAGAAAATGTGTGGCTACTGTGTTCTGGTGGAATTTGTGGAACATTGCAGCCTCAAATAGTGTGACACTTCAATGTCTATGAAGGGCAACTCAGAACATGCAAACAGAAATGTTGTCATTGGCCATTGCCCATCTTCACAAAAATTCTTAGCCACACACTGCTGCTGCAAAAAAGATGCTCCTGCTGCGTTTTTGTTGGGAAATGTTGGCTCATCCACCAAACAGCCCAACTTGGCTCCCTCTGATTATTGTCTCGCTGCTCAAACGAAATACTGGCTAAAAGGTAATGACAGTGGGCTTCAGGCCAGAGAAGAGAAGTGGCTGAAAGTACAGGGAGCTGCCTTCTATGAGGAGAGTGGTCGAAAGTTGGTACCACTCTGTGACAAATGCCTTAAGTCAGAGCAGCAACTGTGCAGAGTATCTGGAAGTAGCAGCTACAGGTTGTAAATTAAACATCTTTGATTTTCCCTGTGCTTTCCATTTCATGACTGATCGGGCCTTAAAATCTTCATAAATGTTCTCTGTTTACTTGTAGAATCAAATTAGGTTTTGCAAGAACAACTTCAACCAGGACAGAGACACATGGAAGTGAGCTCTCGATGGTGAGAAAAAAACAGAGAAATGTGCTGAATTGTTTACATTAGTACAATAACACAGGCCCCACCAGAGCAAACACAGCCACAATCTCTGGCAGCATAATGTTCACTGAGCAGTAGCAACTGGCTACGGTTACCATAACAGCAGCCAAGACAGTCTATTGGTCCAGACAAAAATCGTGGAGAATTTTGACAAAAACTCTGGATTTAACTCAGATTTCATCTGACAAACTGAGAACATGTTCTACAAGAACATATGATTAAACCAGCTTCCTTTGTAGAGTGACAGCATTTTCCCAGTATCCTGCTAATGATGTGAATACTGCAACCTGCTGTACTTATGACCCCATGTTATCATTCCATTCCATATACCTACAAATTATTATTGGATATTTGTTGCCTGAGTACAATCATGACTCATCAGTGTTGTGATCAGGACACTACTTTTTTGCACTTTGTGAAGTGCACAGTTGTACATTTCTGAAAATGTAAAGCAAGTTATTTACCTTTGCACTACTTTGAAACCTTATCAACATCTGACTGGAAATTTGTTTAACTTTCCCTAGATAGTATTTTATTACAGATGACTGCATTATCTTCAGAAAGTATAAAGAACTATAAATATTGTCTGCCAGGTCACTACTGTACAACATGAACAGCTTCCCTGTGGCACAGGTGAAGCTACTTCCAAGTGTGTTAATGACTCTCTGACGAAGGTAATGTGCTGAATTCTCCATACCGAGACATCCGTAATCCAGTCACACATTTCATTTAATATCCTATTTGGTAACGCTTATGTTAATAAATACTGGTGTGGTACCAAGCCAAATACTTTTCAAAAGTCAAAATACACTGAGTCTTCGTGATGTGTTGATCCATACATTTCATTCTGTCTTGATAAAAAAGCACAAGTTACGTTTCAAAAGACCAATGTTTTCTGAAATTCATGCTGGTTCACATAAATGAGGTCATGCTATTTCAGATACCTCATTATGTTTGAGCTTAGAACTGTTGCTCCCAACCTGAGGGTATTACTGCCTGGAGGGTGAAATGAAATTAAGAGTTCAGTTCTGCCTTGGTCATTAAAGTAAATTATTTTTAAAATATCGGTATTTTTAATACTGATTATATAAGTTACCTGTTATAAGATTATTATTATTTCAAATACTAGAATACACAGGCAGCACAATATTTTGGAGGCTGTAGCTTGCAAAATAATTATATGAACATGGTCCTCAAATAGTCCATCCGCTACAAATATACTTTGTACTTTCTACCACACATCTATGACAGTAAAACTGAGACCTGAACTTCTCATATATTCACTGTTTTTTCTTATTTTCTCTTCTATCCATTTCTTTCTTGTCTTCTTCTCGTAAGAGTGTTGGCTGAAATTTCTGTTTTCAAATTTTGTTTAAGAGTGTTTGCTGAAATTTCTGTTTTCAATTTTTTTTGTCTGTAAATTTCCCTGTCTGTCTTGTCTTCTGTGGAGATGTTTAGTTTCTTGAGGTCTTCCATTGTTTTCTGCATCCAGTTGATTTTCACTTTATTAGTCATCACTATGTTAAAAATTTTCTTGGTCCATCTATTTTCATTCATCCTATATATGTGCCTGTATAACTTTGCCCTTCTTTTCCTGGTGTTTTTTTGTAATTGTCTGTCCATACAGTTCCTTTGTCAGTCTCTTTATCCAGATACCCTGTTTCTGAACCAACCTGTAAGTCCTTCTCAGTGTTTTCCTCTCTTGTTTTTCCGTCTCCTTGATTACTGTTGTTTCTGAGGAGGCATACAAGGCCTCTGGTGAGTCTATAATACAGCAGTGTGTCTGGCATTGATGGAAATCCTCCTTTTGTTGTAATGGTTCTTGTAGGTCTGTATGCTTTTTTTATCCTTTCTTCATTGGATGTAGAGTTCAGTTCTGTTTTCTGTATAATCTCTATCAAATATTTGAAACTTTTTACTTGTGTAATTTTTCTATATTTTATTACCAGTTGGTATCTGTGAATTTTGTGTCCATGTACTGTGTTTCTTCCATAGGAAATGTGCAATCCAGTTTTGGCTCAGGTTTTGTGCAGTGTCTCTAGAGCTTCTTTGGCTTCTCTTTTGTTATGATGGCCACATATTTTATGTCGATGGTTCTATACTTGTCTCTCCCCATCTTTACTCCATTGACTGCTTTGTCCTGAGTCTTGATTATTTTCTCCAGAACTGAATTAAATAGAATGTATGACAGGCCATCTCCATGCCATCTTGATTTCAAATGATTCCAAGATCTCTCCCATAAACTTCACTTTGGATGTCCCTGGATTAACTTTCTGATCTAGTTGTCCATGCTTACTTCTTCCAGTGTTTCAAGACTGTTTCTCTATCTATGGAGTCGTAGGCCTTCTTAAAGTTGACATGTTATTATTGTGGTGTTCGTGAACTTTCTTGTTGTTAATATTATTCTCAGGCACCAGATCTGTTTACTGCACAATCTTCCCTGTTTGAAACACCTTTGGAATTCTCCTATATGTGGATTTGTTTGATGCTCTAGCTGATTTAATAGCACTTTGGATATAATTTTTTGTCAAAGGCAACTGTGAAATTCCTCTGTAGTTATTAGGGTCTGTTTCATCCCCTTTCTTGTGGAGGGGACATTTTGGCACTGACTCTTCTGGTACCTTTTCTGTCTCCCAGATGCTTTTGATGACCCTATGTATTTTGGACCTGCACATTAGTGACACTGGCCAGAGATAAGGCATTGGAAACCTGTAGTCTTCCCACGGGCACCATTTCAAAAGCAAGGAGTTGAGCACTCAAGTGATCTACAAAACTGTCAGTATAGTGCACACATTTTAACTTGGTTGATTTTAAATGGGGACAAAGGGTGTGGGTGAAGTGAGCATTGATAGGAAAAGTAATGGTGCATAAGAAACACATTTTATAACACGTCTACCCTTTAGTTTTCTTTTCTGAAATGGAGTTGAAACTATCACACACGATGCACTGAGATCTGCATCACTGTACAGAATAAGGTTGTTAATAATAAACAGTACCAAATGCCTCCTGACTCATTAGTTTGTAAGTTAATAAAATATCTACAAAAACAAAGTACTGCGTACATTTCATCATTTTAAAAATAAAAGTGTTGAAAGAAAATTATTTTCATTCTAAAGTTTAGTTAGGTGCTAATAAAGGGGGTTGGCTGAGATGCTAGCTAATATCAGATGTCACTCAGGGGTACAGGTTTCAGAAAGGCTGGGGACAACTGGCTTAGAACATGCTCTAAAATTCTGCAACAGATTGAATGTATTCATTATGGGTGGCAATTTGTGGATGACTTTGATACTGTTTCTGAAGACAGGTGTGACATGTGCTCTCTTCCAGCCTTAGTGCACAGTTTTTCATTTGAGGAACCTACAATATATTTGGTTAAAAGAGATCAGTAGCTATTGCCACAGTGGTCTGGGTCAGGCATTGTTACAACTGTTGGAGTTTATTCACATAAGAGCAAAACTAGGACAGAATTGCACTAAGGTGATTACAAAATAGCAAAAATTGTCCATTATAAATGTAACTGAGAGCACACTGAATTTCTGGACCATGGCATAGTTTAGTAATGTAAGAAATTGAGTGTGTGTATAATTCATCTTAGTACATACTAATTTAGTGTACCATAATTTCTGCCATTTGCAGACAAATTTATCACATTTTTGTTTGCAAATGAAGTGACACAATGGCTGAACTCCAGATAGTGCTTCATTATCTGAGTAATTCCACTAAAAGTGTTTCCTAATGAAATTAGGATGGATACATTTAGTTCTCATTTTCTCAATCTTTTTATTCCGACAATTGGTGTTTAATTTGGACTCTGATGCCTGAATGCCTTTCATTAGAAAATAATTGAGGCCTGGACTTTTTGTTCTTTCTCAAATTAATTGCAGGACTTCGGTAGATATATATTGCAAAAATTAACCAGAAATTGGTTTAATGCTGATTGAAACAGTCAACAGAAACTACACTGTTTCAATGAAACAGAAATGTCGATAGGTGTGATTAATAATTTACGTAAGACTACTTTCACGTTCATGAACTAGTTTTTTAAGCCTTCTGATGAGAACTGGAACCATAAGGATTTATCTGATGGCCAAATCCTCCCCCTCCTCCTCCTCCTCCTCCTCCACTGAGAAGTTTCTTAGAAACTACTAACATACACATTATTAATTATATGAGGGGCATTCATTAAGTAATGGCACACACTTTATTTTTCTTGGCCAATTTCAGTTGAAAAAAATGCAGAATTTATTGAGCGACATCATGGAATATTCCTGCTTCAGACCCTATAGTATCATGAATGTTCTGATACATGGCAGTGCTATATGCAGCCTTCAAAATGGCATCTGTGAGGGAGGTGTGTTCCAAGCAGAGAAATGTCATTGAGTTTCTTTTGGTAGAAAACCAGTGTGTCACAGAGATTTGTAGGTGTTTGCAGAACGTCTGCAGAGACTTAGCAATGAACAAAAGCACAATGAGTCATCGGGCATGGTGTCTGTCATCATAAGGTCACGCAAATCTGTCCGATCTCGTGCAAGCCAGTTGACTGCATACAACCGTGAGACTTGCAATGTTGGAACGTGTTGACACACTCATTCGAGGTGATCAATATATCACAATCACCTTGCTGCTGAACTGGATGTCTCTGTTGGTAGTGCTGACATACTCATCCACCAGTTGGGGTACTCAAACGAGTGTGGCCACTGGTTCCTCACTACCCAACAGAAGATCATAAATCATCGCAGACTTCAAACAAAAAATATGGCAATCCATTGAGTGAGGCCATACCACCTCTCCTCCAACAATAAAGTTCAAAACGGCACCCTAAGCTGGTAAACTCATGGTGACTGACAGTCTTCTTGGATGCTGAAAGGTTTATTTTGTTTGATGTCCTCAGTTGTGACAACATGTTGTTGTTGTGGTCTTCAGTCCTAAGACTGGTTTGATGCAGCTCTTCATGCTACTCTGTCCTGTGCGAGCTTCTTCATCTCCCAGTAACTACTACAACCTATACCCATCTGAACCTGCTTAGTGTATTCATCTCTTGGTCTCCCTCTCCGATTTTTACCTTCCACGCTGCCCTCCAGTACTAAATTGCTGATCCCTTGATGCCTCAGAACATGTCCTACCAATTGATCCCTTCTTCTAGTCAAGTTGTGCCACAGATTTCTCTTCTCTCCAATTCTATTCAATACCTCCTCATTAGTTATGCCATCTACCCATCTAATCTTCAGTATTCTTCTGTAGCAGCACGTTTCGAAAGCTCCTATTCTCTTCTTGTCTAAACTACTTATCGTCCACGTTTCACTTCCATACATGGCTACACTCCAAACAAATACTTTCAGAGACGACTTTCTTACACTTAAATCTATACTCGATGCTAACAAATTTCTCTTCTTCAGAAACGCTTTCCTTGCCATTGCCAGTCTACATTTTATATCCTCTTTACTTCGACTATCATCAATTATTTTGCTCCCCAAATAGCAAAACTCCTTCACTATTTTAAGTGTCTCATTTCCTAATCTAATTCCCTCAGCATCTCTGACAGACTTACAATGGCATCTGCGGACCTCAAAGTTTCCATTTCTTCTCCATGGACTTTAATACCTACTCCGAATTTTCTTTTGTTTCCTTCACTGCTTGCTCAATATACAAATTGAATAACATCGGGGAGAGGCTACAACCCTGTCTCACTCCCTTCCCAGCCACTGCTTCCCTTTCATGCCCCTCGACACTTATAACTGCCATGTGCTTTCTGTACAAATTTGTAAATAGCCTTTCACTCCCTGTATTTTACCCCTGCCACCTTCAGAATTTGAAAGAGAGTATGCCAGTCAACGTTGTCAAAAGCTTTCTCTAAGTCTACAAATGCTAGAAACGTAGGTTTGCCTTTCTTTAATCTAGCTCCTAATATAAGCCGTAGGGTCAGTATTGCCTCACGTGTTCCAATATTTCTATAGAATCCAAACAGATCTTCCCCGAGGTCAGCTTCTGCCAGTTTTTCCATTCATCTGTAAACATAGAGGTGCCAGTTGTGAAATAGGAGACAGTCAATTTTGGCAGCTGTGCCATCTAATACCAGTAATGGTGATTCAGCACTGAGTAACACCAACAATGTTTTCTCATTTCAATCCCCAGTGCAAAGAATTTTATTTTTACACAAAGAGATGGGTTCACAAAATATTTAGTGTGCTAGCTGAGAAACCTGGGATTGCCCATGTCACAATATATGGCATGGGAGAATGCATGAGTACCATTCCAGATATGAGATGAATACAGACATATTACGAATGCAGTTATCCTGTTAGCAAGGCAGTTTGGTCACTGTGGGTGGCAGTAGGTGAGGTGGGCCAAAATCCACGAAATATGGAGATAAAGCTAAGTAATACATGAAAAATCTGGGAAGGAATATAACAATATAATGAAAAGTTAAGTTGCTGCTCACCATACAGCTGATATGCTGAGTCACAGATAGGCACAACAAAAAGACAGTCACAAGCTAAGTTTTCGGCCACCAAGGACTTTGTCAAACATAAACGACAGACACACAAACAAACAAACATGCAAATGCAACTGACGACCACATGACTGCAGCCTCTGGTAGCTGAAGCCGAACTGCGAGCAACAGCAGCAATACGTGGTGGGAGTGGAAAATGGGTGGGGTAAGTAGGTGAAATGTAGTCGAATTAAGTCGGGTGATGCTGAGAGAATTAGATTAGGAAACAAGACACTTAAAGTAGTAAAGGAGTTTTGCTATTTGGGGAGCAAAATAACTGGTGATGGTCAAAGTAGAGAGGATATAAAATGTAGACTGGCAATGGCAAGGAAAGCGTTTCTGAAGAAGAGAAATTTGTTAACATCGAGTATAGATTTAAGTGTCAGGAAGTCATTTCTGAAAGTATTTGTATGGAGTGTAGCCATGTATGGAAGTGAAACATGGACGATAAATAGTTTGGACAAGAAGAGAATAGAAGCTTTTGAAATGTGGTGCTACAGAAGAATGCTGAAGATTAGATGGGTAGATCACATAACTAATGAGAAAGTATTGAATAGGATTGGGGAGAAGAGGAGTTTGTGGCACAACTTGACCAGAAGAAGGGATCGGTTGGTAGGACATGTTCTGAGGCATCAAGGGATCACCAATTTAGTATTTCAGGGAAGTGTGGAGGGTAAAATTCGTAGAGGGAGACCAAGAGATGAATACTCTAAGCAGATTCAGAAGGATGTAGGTTGCAATAGGTACTGGGAGATTAAGCTTGCACAGGATAGAGTAGCATGGAGAGCTGCATCAGACCAGTATCAGGACTGAAGACCACAACAACGACAAGGAGGTGGCTGGGGCAGGGAAGGGGAGGGATAGCAGGGTAGGGGCAGGGGACTGAAGAGTACTGCTGTGGAGCTCGCAAGGACGAGGTGGAGAGGGGGAAGGGCAGCTAGGTGCAGTTGGGAGGTTAAATGGTGAGCAGGGCAGAGGTGGGGAGGGGGGGGGGGTCGGAAAAGGAGAGAAGTACAAAGTCTGTGTAGTGCTGGAAAGGGAACGTAGACTCGATGGATGACAAAAATGACTAATGAAGGTTGAGGCCAGGAGAACTACGGGAACATAGGATATATTGCAGAGAGAGTTCCCATCTTTGTAATTCAGAGAAGCTGGTGTTGGTGGGAAGGACCCATATGGCACAGGCTGTGAAGTAGTCACTGAAATGAAAGATGTTGTGTTGGGCAGTGCACTCAGCAACAGGGTGGTCCACTTGTTTCTTGGCCACAGTTTGTCAATGGCCACTCATGCGAACAGGTAGCTTGTTGGTTGTCAAGCCCACGTAGAATGAAGCACAGTACTTGCAGCTTAGCGTGTGGATTACATGACTGGTTTCACAAGTAGCCCTACCTTTGATGGGGTAGGTGACGTTTGTTACTGGACTGGAGTAGGTGGTGGTGGGAGGATGTATGGGACAGGTCTTGTATGGGTCTATTAGAGGAATATGAGCCGTGAGATAAGGGGTTGGGAGCATGTGTTGCATAAGGATGGACGAGTATATTGTGTAGGTTCAGTGGACGGCGGAATACTTCTGTAGGAAGGACATTTTTCACTTCAGGGCATGGCGAGAGGTGGTCAAAATCCAGGTGGAGAATGTAATTCAGTTGGTCCAGTCCTGGGTGGTACAGAGTTGTGAGGGGAACGCTCCTGTGTGGCCAGATGGTGAGGTTTTTGGAGAATGGAAAGATAAGGCACGGGAAATTTGTTTTTGTACAAGGTTGGGAGGAAAATTTTATAATTATAGTCTGTGAAGGCCTCAGTGAGACCCTCAGTATATTTTGAGAGGGATTGCTTGTTACTGCAGATGTGACTACCACTAGTGGTTAGGCAGTGTGGAAGAGACTTCTTGGTACGGAACAGGTGGCTCCTGTCAAAGTGGAAGTATTATTGCATGTGGTTAGTAGGTTTGATATGGACAGAGGTACTGATGTAGCCACCTTTGAGGTGGAGGTCAATAACTGGGAAGGTGGTTTGTTGGGTTGAGTAGGACCAGGTGAAGGAAATGGGGGAGAAGCTGCTAAGGTTCTGGAGGAGTGTGGATAGGATGTCCTCACTCTTGATTCAGATCGTAAAGACGTCATCAGTGAATCTGAACCAGGTGAGGGGTTTAGGAAGGATTCCTCTAGATGGCCCATGAATAGGTTGGCATAGGATGGTGCCATGCAGGTACCCATAGCCATACCTCGGATTTGTTTGAAGGTAATGCCATCGAAGGAGATGTAACTGTGGGTGAGAATATAGTTGGTCATGGCAACTAGGAAGGAGGCTGTTGGTTTGGAATCTATCGGGCTGTGGGAAAGATAGTGTTCAACAGGGTAACGCCATGGGCATTAGGGATGCTAGTGTAAAGGGAGTTGCTATCAATAATGATGAGCAGAGCACCATGTAGGAATGGGACAGGAACTGTGGTGTTGGTGGAGGACGTTGTTGGTATCTTTTATATAGGAGGGTAGGTTCCAGGTAACAGGCTGAAGGTGTTGGTCTACAAGAGCAGAGACTCTCAGTGGGGCCAAAGTGGGAGCAGTTCCTCTCGAAGTATACTGAGGATGTCACTGAGGCCTCCACAGACTGTAATTATTCTCCCAGTCTTGTACCAAAACAAATCTTCCATGCCTTATCTTTCCAGTATCCCACAACCTCTAAAAGTCTCACTGTCCGGCCACACAAAAATGTTCCCCTCGTAAAGGCAGTGGAGCAATTGAATTACACTCTTCGCCAGGGTTTTGACTACCTCTCATTGTGCCCTGAAATGAAAAATGACCTGCTTACTATCCTTTCCATCCCTCCCATGCTGGTATTCCACTGTCCACTGAACCTAGACAATATACTTGTCCGTCCCTACACAAACCTTCCTCCCAACACCTTACCTCAAGGCTCATATTCCTCTAATAGACCTAGAAGCAACACTTGTCCCATGTATCTTCCCACCACCACCACCACCTACTCCAGTCCAGTCACAAACATCACCTACCCCATCAAAGGCAGGGCTACCTGTGCACCAGTCATGTAATCCACCAGCTAAGGTGCAACTACTGTGCTGCATTCTATGTGGGCATGACAACCAACAAGCTCTCTGTCCGCATGAAAGGCTACCGACAAATTGTGGCCAAGAAACAAGTGGACCACCCTGTTGCTGAGCACTCTGCCCAACATAACATCTTTCATTTTAATGACTACTTAACAGCCTGTGCCATATGGTTCCTTCCCACCAACACCAGCTTTTCTGAATGGCACAGGTGGGAACTCACCCTACAATATATCCTACGTTCCTGTAAGCCTCCTGGCCTCAACCTCCGTTAGTCATTTTTTTCATCCATCGAGCCTCTTTCTTCTCTGTTCCCATTCCAGCACTACATAGCCTTTATTCCACCAGTGCACCCAGTCTTTTTACTTCTCTCCTTTTAGGCAACCCCACCCCCCCCCCCACACCCGTCTCCCCTCCACCTCTGCCCTGCTCTCCGTCTCACCTCCCCACTGCACCTAGCTGCCCTACCCTCTCTCCACCTCATCCTTGCGAGCTTCCCAGCAGTACTTCACTGTCCCCTACCCCTACCGTGCTATCCCTCTCCCTCCCCATCCCAGCCTCCTCCTTACTCCCACCCAGTTGTCAATCCCATTATGCACTGCTGCTGTTGCTTGCGGTGTGCCTTTAGGTGCCAGAGGCTGCAGTCATGTGTTTGAGTTGCATCTGCTTGTGTGTCTGTCGTCTATTTTCAACAAAGGCCTTGATGGCAGAAAGCTGATAGTGAGAGTCTTTTTGTTGTGCCTCTCTGCGATTCAGCACCTCCTCTAGATGGTGAGTACCTTTTCATAATATTTTAAAATAATATATGACATACAAATGTTATCATATATGTGAAAACCTTTTTATTGTTTCATTCACAATGCAGTTTAATGACAAAAATCCTCAGTGTATCTCATCCATATTGTGGTTGGCCGATCTCTGTATAATGTGCGATGTCAAACACTTGGTTCTAGTGAATATACTCATTTACACAATCCTCACTGTGTTTCATCAATACTGGATAAGCATTATGTTACACAGACATATTTAACTGTGGGTAACACCATGGGGTTAATATTGTAGTTTAATAATAATGTCTTTAAATAACAGTGTTTAAATGAAGCTGGACAGGAATGGAAGTTACTTTATTTCATTAGGCATTATCGAAGGGGTTGACAAAATTACGCTAAATTATGAAAGGGACTATATTCATAAAGAATAAGCAAACTGTTTATCCAAAATCACTGTACTGTACTGTACCATTTGATTATTCATTTGTTAGTTATGAGTATTTCTATCTTTTGAGTCTTATCTGGGTGTTTTTCTTTGTATCTCTTTTGAGTGTTGGTAAATTGTGATTGGCAAAGGTGTGCTGAGAGATTAAAAACTTATCTATTTGACATTATATGTTGTTATTAAAGTCAGAAAGATGAAACTGTGAATCATATTATGTCTCACAAATGAAACAATAAATGCATTTTCACACGTACGGTGAAGTTTGTAAATCACAGAGCAAATAGCTTTTCATAAGGCTATTTATTGCTCAATAGTTTGCTGCAGTGGGTGGTCATTGAGAAAAGTCAGTCAGTATGTACACACATAAATGGATGAAGTCAAGATATTGCTTGCTAGGCAGCAAAATAGCATATTATGGATGGAGCAAGGAGAACCTAAAAACCCGACTAGCACTGGCAAAAATGGCGTTCTTGAGCAAAAGAAGCCTATTAGTATCAAATATAGGCCTTAATTTGAGGAAGAAATTTCTGAGAACATATGTTTTGAGCACAGCATTGTATGGTAATGAAACATGTACTGTGAAAACTGGAACAGAAGAGAATCGAAGCTTTTGAAATGAGGTGCTACAGAAGAATGTTGAAATTAGGTGGACTGATAAGACAAGGAAGGAGGAGGTTCCCTGCAGAATCAGCAAAGAAAGGAATACATAGAACATGCTGACACGAAGAAGGGACAGGATGATAGGACATGTATTAAGACATCAGACAATAACTTGCATGGTACTAGAGGGAGCTGTACAGGGTAAAAACTGTACAGCAAGACAGATTGGAATACATCCAGCAAATAATTGAGGACATAGGTTGAAATTGCTACTCTGAGATGAAAATGTTGGCACAGGAAAGAAATTCATGCCAGGCCCCCATCAAACCATTCAGGAGACTGTTGATTCAAGCTAAGTGAACCCCTTATACAGATTGAGCAAAGCCAGACATGCTCCACATAATGAAATGCTTTTGTGAAATCTAAGAAGATACCAACTGTCCTCAGATAATCATTTAGCTCCATAAGTGCCTCACAGGCACAAAACAATTAACTGCATTTTCTGTTCATGCCCCTTTTTTTTAAGCCAAACTGCAAGTTAAGGTAAAAATTTTTTGGAACAAAATTGGAGACCCATTTTAGAATGACCGTTCAATTGGATAATGTGCTGAAAATCAACAGGAAATCAGTGTGTCAAACCAGTGAGGGATTAAAAAATTTCAGTGGCACAAATGTGCAATTCTGTGAAGAACTGAAACTTTGTACTTGTGTACCATAAATCAGTGGGCGAAACACTACCAAATTTAAAAAGATTCTTATGGAACCACTGTGTATTTAACTCAAAGTAATATGCACTACAGAAAAGTGTGATGATTTCATTTACTAATTCAATGGTGAGGAATATGTGGGATGTGAATTGTGCAGACACTTCGTGACATTCTAGGTGGAGGAAGGTTCCAAGTTGCTTAACTGAATATTAAAAAAAAAAAAAGGATTGAAAAGAATATGGAGGCTCTCTCTGATGACAATTAGTTTGTTTCTAGGTAAGGGAAAGGTACTAGATAACCTGAGATGGAAAAAAAGTCATGGGATACCACCTAATATCGTGTCTGATCTGACGCTGGCACAGTGCAGGAACCCAATGTGGCATAGATTCAACAAGTTACTGGAAGCCCTTGCAGATATACTGAGCCCATGCTGCCTCCATGGCTGTCTATAATTGTGAAAGTGTTGCTGGTGCAGGAGTTTGTGAGCGAACTGACCTCTTGATTACGTCCCATAAATGAATGATTGTATTAATGTCATGTGATCTAGGTGATCAAATCATTCATCCAGATTGTCCAGAATGTTCTTTACACCAATTATGAAGAACGGTGGCCCAATGACAAGGCACATTGTCATCCACAAAAAATCCATCACTGAATGGCTGCAATGGTCTCCAAGTAGCCAAACATAACCATTCCAAGTCAATGATCAATACAGTTGGACCACAGCACAGTCCATTCTGTAACCATAGCCCACACGATTATAGTCGCAACCAGCTTGTGCAGTGCCATTTTAACAAGGTAGGTCTGTGGCTCTGTGCCACACTCGAACCCTACCATCAGCTCTTACCAACTGAAATTGGGACTCAACTGACCGGGCCACGGTCTTCCAGTCATCTAAGGTCCAACCAGTATGGTCATGGGACCAAGAGAGACACTGCATGCGATGTTAGCAAAGGCACTAGCTTCGGCAGTCTGCTGCCATAGCACATTAACACCACATTTAGCCGCACTGTCATAAGGGATATCTTCGTCATATGTCCCACAATGATTTCTGTGTTATTTCACGCAGTGCCACTTGTCTGTCTGAACTGAAAACTCTACACAATCACTGCTGCTCTTAGTTGTTAGGTTAAGAATGTTGACCATCATGTTCTCCACAGTAAGAGATACTGCCTGAAATTTGGTATTCTCGGTACATTCTTGACACTGAATGTTGAATTCCCTAACAATTTCGGAAACAGTGTGTCCCGTGCATCTAGCTTCAATTACCATCCTGTGTTCAAAGTCTGTTTATTCCAGTTGTGCTGCCATAATCACGGTGGGAACCTTTTCACATGACTTAACCTGAATAATAATGACACTGCCGACGCTCTGCCCTTTTATACCATGTGTATGTGATACTACCATCATCTGCAAAGGTGCATATCACTATCCCATGACTTTATCACCTCAGTGTAACTCTTTATCGTCCATGTTTCACTTCCATACATTGCTACGCTCCATACAAATACTTTCAGAAACGACTTCCTGACACTTAAAATCTATACTCGATGTTAACAAATTCCTCTTCTTCAGAAACTCTTTCCTTGCCATTGCCAGTCTACATTTTATATCCTCTCTACTTCAACCATCATAAGTTATTTTGCTCCCCAAATAGCAAAACTCCTTTACTACTTTAAGTGTCTCATTTCCTGATCTAATTCCCTCAGCATCACCTGACTTAGGTAATTCAACTACATTCCATTATCCTAGTTTTGCTTTTGTTCATGTTCATCTTATATCCTCCTTTCAAGACACTGTCAATTCCGTTCAACTGCTCTTCCAAGTCCTTTGCTGTCTCTTACAGAATTACAATGTCATCGGCGAACCTCAAAGTTTTTATTTCTTCTCCACTGATTGTAATACCTACTCCAAATTTTCTTTTGTTTCCTTCATTGCTTGCTCAATATACAGATTGAATAGCATCGGGGAGAGGCTACAACCCTGTCTCACTCCCTTCTCAACCACTGCTTCCCTTTCATGTCCCTCGACTCTTATTACTGCCATCTGGTTTCTGTACAAATTGTAAATAGCCTTTCTCTCCCTGTATTTTACCCCTGCCACCTTTAGAATTTGAAAGAGAGTATTCCAGTCAACATTGTCAAAACCTTTCTCTAAGTCTACAAATGCTAGAAACGTAGGTTTGCCTTTCCTTAATCTTTCTTCTAAGATAAGTCGTATGGTCAGTGTTGCCTCACGTGTTCCAATGTTACTGCGGAATCCAAACTGATCTTCTCTGAGGTCGGCTTCTACTAGTTTTTTTCATTCGTCTGTAAAGAATTCGCGTTAGTATTTTGCAGCTGTGACTTAATAAACTGATAGTTCGGTAATTTTCACATCTGTCAACACCTGCTTTCGTTGGGATTGGAATAATTGTATTCTTCTTGAAGTCTGAGGGTATTTCGCCTGTCTCATACATCTTGCTCACCAGATGGTAGAGTTTTGTCAGGACTGGCTCTTTCAAGGCCGTCAGTAGTTCTAATGCAATGTTGTCTATTCCCGGGGCCTTGTTTCGACTCGGGACTTTCAGTGCTCTGTCAAACTCTTCACGCAGTATTGTATCTCCCATTTTATCTTCATCTACATCCTCTTCCATTTCCATTTCGATAATATTGTGCTCAAGTACATCGCCCTTGTATAGACCCTCTATATACTCCTTCCACCTTTCTGTTTTCCCTTCTTTGCTTAGAACTGGGTTTCCATCAAAGCTCTTGATATTCATGCAAGTGGTTCTCCTTTCTCCAAATGTCCCTTTAATTTTCCTGTAGGCAGTTTGTATCTTATCCATAGTGAGATAAGCCTCTACATCCTTACATTTGTCCTCTAGCCATCCCTGCTTAGCAGTTTTGCTCTTCCTGTCGATCTCATTTTTGAGACATTTGTATTCCTTTTTGCCTGCTTCATTTATTGCATTTTTATTTTTTCTCCTTTCATCAATTAAATTAAATATTTCTTCTGTTACCCAAGGATTTCTACTAGCCCTCGTCGTTTTACCTACTTGATCATCTGCTGCCTTCAATATTTCATCCCTCAGAGCTACCCATTCTTCTTCTAATGTATTTCTTTCCCCCATTCCTGTCAAGTGTTCCCTTATGCTCACCCTGAAACTATCTGCAGCCTCTGGTTTAGTCAGTTTATCCAGGTCCCATCTTCTTAAATTCCCACCTTTTTGCAGTTTCTTCAGTTTTAATCTACAGTTCATGACTAATAGATTGTGGTCTGAGTCCACATCGGCCCCTGGAAATGTCTTACAATTTAAAACCTGGTTCCTAAATCTCTGTTTTACCATTTTATAATCTATCTGAAACTTTTAGTATCTCCAGGGTTCTTCCATGTATACAACCTTCTTTCATGATTCTTAAACCAAGTGTTAGCTATGATTAATTTATGCTCTGTGCAAAATTCCTCTTTCATTTCTTACCTCCAATCCATATTCACCTACTACATTTCCTTCTCTTCCTTCTCCTACTCTCGAATTCCAGTCACCCATGACTACTAAATTTTCGTTTCCCTTCACTACCTGAATAATTTCTTTTATCTCATCATACATTTCATCATCATCTGCAGAGCAAGTTGGCATATAAACATGTACTACTGTAGTAGGTGTGGTCTTCATGTCTATCTCGACCACAATAATGCGATCAGTATGCAGTTTGTAGTAGCTGACCCGCACTCCTATCTTTTTATTCATTATTAAACCTACTCCTGCATTACCCCTATTTGATTTTGTGTTTGTAACCCTGTATTCTCCTGACCAAAAGTCTTGTTCCTCCTGCCACCGAACTTAACCTATCCATTTCCCTTTTTAAATTTTCTAACCTACCTGCTGATTAGATCTGACATTCCACGCTCTGATGAGTAGAACGCCAGTTTTCTTTCTCCTGGTAACGACGTCCTCCTGAGTAGTCCCTGCCCGGAGTTCCGAATGGGGAACTATTTTACCCAAGAGGACGCCATCATCATTTAACCATACAGTAAAGCTGCATGCCCTCGGGAAAAATTACGGCTGTAGCTTCCTCTTGCTTTCAGCCGTACCCAGTACCAGCACAGCAAGGCCGTTTTGGTTAGTGTTACAAGGCCAGATCAGTCAATAATCCAGGCTGTAGCCCCTGCAACTACTGAAAAGGCTGCTGCCCCTCTTCAGGAACCACATGTTTGTCTGGCCTCTCAACAGATACCCCTCCATTGTGGTTGCACCTACGGTACGGCCATCTGTTCGCTGAGGCACGCAAGCCTCCCCACAAACGGCAAGATCCATAACTACTGATTTTTGCTGTACATAAACGCTTGGCATTGATTATGGTTTATTACAGTAAATTATACTAAAAAATAGTATCTACATACCTTGACCTTGCTGATTGCATGAGTGTAATGCTGAAGCTATTTTCTCTGCTGTAAAGAAGACACTTCAACGATTCAATTTGTGTTTTGAAAATGTAATGGGCATTGGTACAGGTAACACCTGTCACAGTAGGAGTAAATAACAGAGTATTTGCGAAATTTAAAGAAGAGGTACCACACATGATTTTAGTACATTGCTTTGCCATTGCTTGCAACTGGCTGTTTCACCTGTTGCAAAAGAATTTTTACTGAGTAATTTGGAGTTTTAATTAAAGAGACATATGACTGATTTAGTCACTCCTCTTCCAGACAGTTTCTTTATAAAAAATCTATACAAAACTGACAAATATGGACAAAAACTGTTAATAATAGTTCAAGCGTCCCAGACAAGGTGGTTATCAATCGAATCCGCTGTATCAAGAATACACACGCAATGGTCAGAGCTAAAAACACATTTCTCCATAGCTAAAGTGCGTGCAAGGTGTCACATGGCAGAGTTATTGCACACTATGTATGCGAAAACATTAATCACATATATTTCAATTTTATATCCAATGTTAACTGAAATGAAATGTCGTGTGGCCAGAGCCTCCTGTCGGGTAGACTGAGTCGCCTGGTGCAAGTCTTTTGAGTTGACACCACTTCGGCGACTCGCATGTTGACGGGAATGAGATGATGAAGACAACACAACACCCAGTCCCTGAGTGGAGAAAATCTCCAACCCAGCTGGGAATCTAACCCAGGGCCATTAGCATGACACTCCATCACACTGAGCACTCAGCTATTGGGGCAGAGCAATATTCACTGAAGTAAACAGAGTCAATAAACTGTTGCATAATTGGTGCATAACACTTTGAGTAAGTCTGACTGTGTGTGGGGGGGGGGGGGGGGGGGGGAGACAGGTTACCAGAAAATTTGAAATTGATGAAAAAAATTTCCCGAATATGTGTTGAACAAGCACTAAATCACAACAAGGAAAATCTAATTGATATAATGGCTCAGTTCAATTAAAGTGGACAATTTATAGCAACAGTGGCGACAAATTTATTTGTTGAACTGGAACAAGAGGAAAAAGAAGAAGAAGGCAGTATTGCATTTCAAAGACGCTCAAGGGGAATTCAGATTTGAGTAATTAGCGACTTTTGCGAAAACATTAATCACATATATTTCAATTACTCTCCTAATACTGCCTCATTCCAAAGCCGATGTCGAGAGACTATTTAGCAGCATGAATGGTATAAAAAACAAGCAGAGGAATAGAATGAAGTTAAATCTTTTAACTGCTATATTAAGAATACACTGGTTTGAGGTTGGAAGGAAAATGCTGCAGTGAATATGAAATTCCAGTAAATGTTGTACAACAAATTGGTACCAAACAATTGTATCAAACTGAAACCGATGATGATGATGCAGATGAATTCATTTAAATAATTAGCTGCTGTTATAGAACTTTTTGTATGTTGCTGACTTTGTCTTGCTGATTTATTTATTGTATGTTCATTTAATGATTGTGAATATTTTATTACTTAATAATACAGGAAACTAATTATTAATATACTTATTGTTTTCTTTCATAATAATTTAAAATATTTTATTGGAAATCTTAGGGATTGTGAGAGTAGGGGCAATTCTGTTAGTGGCTTTCTGGTAGTTTTTGCACTTGAAACTGGTGGGGAGCTCACTTTAACTGTTGGCAACATTGCTTCTGGGTGCTTCACTTTCTTTGTCAGGCAGTACATTTGATATTTACAAGAACCACGCAGGAACAAAATCTATGAAAAACCTTGAGAGAAGTGTTTGGATTATGAAAGATAAAGGACAGGTGTGCTACCTTTCTCCTCACTGTTCCAACTGTAAACAGATTAAGTAATGAGGGAAATAAAGATTCAAAATAGGAAGAAGTGAGGAAAGTTTACAGGGTCTGCTGTATGGAATCAACAGTCTACTGAGCAAAGAATATGGACTAACAAAAAACCAACAAAAGGTTAAAGTAATGAAAAACACAGAAATGAAATAAGTGACAAACATTAAAAATTCAGGACCACATGGTAAGTGAAGGGGAGGAATTATGCTACGAAGAAAAATAATGCTTGGCAGATGAACCAAGGAGAACACAACAACGCACATTGGAATACACAAGAAGAACACTCGTCACCACAAGAAATCTACTAGTATCAAACTTAGGCCCCAAAATGAAGAAGAAACTTCAGAGAATGTATGCCTGGCAGTTAGCACTGTATGACACGTAAATCATGGATTGTGTGAAAACTGGAAAAGAGGGGAATCAAAATATTTGAGAAGTGGTGTTACAAAAAGATGCTGAAAATTAAATCATCATCATCATTTAAGATTTTCAGCGTTCAGTCTGGAGCATAGCCCCCCTTATAAAACTCCTCCATGGTCCCCTATTCAGTGCTAACATTCGTGCCTCTTCTGATGTTAAACCTATTACTTCAAAATCATTCTTAACCGAATCCAGGTACCTTCTCCTTGGTCTGCCCCGACTCCTCCTACCCTCTACTGCTGAACCCATGAGTCTCTTTGGTAACCTTGCTTCTCCCATGCGTGTAACATGACCCCACCATCTAAGCCTGTTCGCCCTGACTGCTACATCTATAGAGTTCATTCCCAGTTTTTCTTTGATTTCCTCATTGTGGACACCCTCCTGCCATTGTTCCCATCTACTAGTACCTGCAATCATCCTCGCTATTTTCATATCCTCAACCTTATTGATAAGGTACCCTGAATCCACCCAGCTTTCGCTCCCATACAACAAAGTTGGTCGAAAGATTGAACAGTGCACAGATAACTTAGTCTTGGCCCTGACTTCCTTCTTGCAGAAGAGAGTAGATCGTAGCTAAGTGCTCACTGCATTAGCTTTGCTACACCTCGCTTCCAGTTCTTTCACTATGTTGCCATCCTGTGAGACTATGCATCCTAAGTACTTGAAACTGTCCACCTGTTCTAACTTTGTTCCTCCTATTTGGCACTCAATCCGTTTAAATGACTGATAAAAAAAAAATAGGTTTTCCACAGAATTGGCAAGAAAGGAGAATGTGGAGACGTGTAACTAGAAGGGACTACCAGAGGCCATAGACATAGAGGAGGGGGGGGGGGGGGGGGACTATTGTAAGACAGAGATCAGATACACAAGGCGTCCCATAACTGCTGTGACAAACTTCGAGGGGCTGTAGAGGGTGTCTCGAGGAAAAAATTGAGGAGGAACCCATGTTTGGAAATGTCGTCCAATAACACTGCACAACATCTAAGTTGTAGGTGCTGGTACTTGCCACTAGGCCGTCCCTTCAACAGGAAAAGTGACTTTATAAGCTGACGGACCATAGGCGGAATATCTCGCAATGTTGTTTGTTATTCAGTGATCACAACTGATTGTCATGATCACCAGTGAAGGTGATGGAGTTAGCTGTTATGAAGAAGGGTCTCATTTCCCATGAATGTGGTGCTCTGCTCCTGGAACCCTCTAAAATCCCAATGTTTTTGGATATACAGGACAGAGATAAACTGCAAATGGAAATTATGTCCAAAACCGCCATCCACTGAGGTAACAGAGCGTCACATTCACAGGAGACAAGGCCTGTGTACACAGAAATTAGCATGAAAAACTTTCATAGCACTACAGGAGGCCATAGAGGATAAGAATCCCTTCTCTAGCAGCAACCATGGCAATAAGCCACGATCACTGAAAAACAACATTGCAAGATGTTCCATCAGTGCACCAAGTCATGTTTCCTGCCGTAGAGGTGACCTAGTTGCAGGTGACGGCGCTTAAAACTTCGATGCTCTGCAGTGCCTTTTAATACCACCAGTTTATACACAGAAAAAGCACAAAACAATGAGGGATGCTCATTTTTTTCTTATACAGTAATTAGATTTCGGAGCACCTCTGTTCGCAAACTCCCCGGCAGCAATATTTACAACCCCAGGTGGATCCAGCTTTTCTTTTCTCTGGGGTGGAATAATGTGGTAATTGTTATGTTGGCAATGTACACACTTCCATGGACATATTGGAGCTCTGCTTATTTTTGTACAGCACGACATACCACCCAGTGTTGTACGAGTCATACAACTGCCAGCAGATCTACAGCCAACTATCAGTACCCCCTAACACAAAAAACAATATAATCACAATCCATTTACCTCATTTTGATAACACTGCCCCAAGAATTAGTTCACGCACTTTGCTCATGAGTTTTCATAATCCCAGCCTTCTCCATATTGTGGAATTTGATACCACATAGATTCCATCTTTTTTAAAATCATGTTTATCTATACTTACAGAACAGTGGTTTATTGCTTACAAATCATGCCAGCGTTACACTATATTCCTGCAAAAGAACACTCATAACTGTAATAATATATTAGTTTGTAAATAAAGTAGTCCAGGTGGAACAGGGGAAGTAAAACCAATCATTTATCCCAAGAGAAAGAAAACATCCGAAATATTTTCCTAGTGTGGCAGGCACCTTAGATGTACCACCTTCTCAGAGCTTGGAAAACACACTGAACACCTGTAAGAATGACCAGGAAGCAACCACCCACACTGTTTTTACAATTATGTTTTCTTAATAATGTTCTCCTTGGAAAGCTAATACTTAATTTTTCTACACTTTTAATGAAACCAAACAAGAATTTCTTTTGTAAGGTCAGCATAGAAGCTTTAATCCAGCATATTCTGACCTAAAAAGCATACAATTTTGTGCATAGTATCAAGTTGCATATCATTTTCTGCATGATTTGTGTTATTATATTGTTACACTTTTACCAATTAAATATTGGCATCACACTGAAGTATAAAGATATTTAATAGTATACTGAATAACAACGCAAGAAAAACTAATTTTTGATGCACTCCTGATACACAACATGTCAAGTCCATTTATGCAATTTTTATAAAAATTAAATTTGTAAGCAATTACTTTTATCTCAGTCCATCATACAAGATCACATATGACATTTGGAACAAAAACATTGAGAATAAAAGAAAACTGCAATTCAAGGATTAAATTATTATTAACAATTCCAACGAAATTCTCACCCACTTCAAATAAAAATTACAAACATCTGAAACAGTTTACAAATCTGTATAACATAATTACCTTTTAGAAAAACAAGCAGATGCTCTGGTTCTGAGAAAGCACATAATAAATACAAAAAAAGGTAGCAGGTAAACACTAAAAAGATGGAACAATGAACATAATAAGTAACTGAATTCATTATAAATAAAAACAAGAAATATGTATATATAATAGTTGATAAAGTACATACACATTTTAATTCCTTTACATTCAAGGAAAGAAAACTAAGATGTATTTGTGGAATTATTACAAAGCCTTTACCTGCAATAAACCACCCCCTAAGTTACCAAAAATTTGTAAGCAATTTCAGTATACTACGAATAATAGCATTATAAAAGACAGACATTTTACTTGTGAAACAAGGTATAATAGTTTCTGGAGTATCATCACTGACTACAAATCAGATCTAATTTCACATCATTAGGCAAAAAAAATATTTCAGGATTCTATTTTCAATTGTGTCCCAAAAAACTAGGACAGACTGTAAATGACAAAGGCAATATTCTGCACACAAGCAATTCAGACTAAAGTATATACAAATGAAATACAAATACATGATTAGGATTTGCTAATGAAACATACAATTCAAATTATGTTACAGATATTGTAGCATGTTAGTTTGGTAAGTAGAGCAGTTTACAGCTATCCTTAACACAGTTTGAAATACAATGGAATTTCAGATGCTTTAGGGGATTAATTTTCTTAACTTAGACTGCTTTAATTTTATGAAGGAAAAGGAGAAGCAAACCATATTCAACATGTCTCATTTTTTCTACTTGTGAGTAGATGATGCCACACAATCTTAAATACATACATTTGTCAAACTGTTATGCACTTAAAAGCAACAAAGAAGAAGAAGTAGAATAAAAATTTCAACTGCACATCTTACCACATAAAAATAAATTTTGTTGGCATTCTTTTTGATTTCCTGTTAACATGCCATTATATTTGCAAAAGGGTACTGAAATGAATAGGACATTGTATCCTTTATCAATAATCATGCATACATTAACAGATCATTAGAAAAATAGTTACTGTAATAATAGTAACACAGAGCTCAACAAGTATACTTTTATCTGACAGAGTGGGCTATATCTCCAATTTTTCACTCCACACATCCTGGAATCAGCCTGTTATTGTTCACTTCCATAAAATGCCCCACACTCCATGTGACAAGAGCCTTCATTCTTTTTAATTATACAACATTACAATCATTCTATTATTATCATCGACAGATTCATTTGCATACAAGGAATATTACAGTCTCGATAAGAGAGGAACTAGCGCCTAAAACTGGGCCTCCCTGCCAGTCTTGATGAAAATCTGCCGCCCCTCCACTGGCTGCCACCTCGAGACACAAAACTCCTGCCAAAAGAATTTCTTATTCCAGGCACAATCTTCATGACTGGTGTTCCACTTTCACTACTTGGGCCAGTAATACGCTGCAAAATAAAAAGTTCGAATTCATTTGCTGTTTGACTATGATGACGATGACGATTACTACTACTACTACTACCACTACCACCACCAGACATATTGAACAAAATGTTGTACTTAAAGGAACAAAACTGACAAATGTAAACATAATGTAGGGAGTACCCAAAGAGAGTGCTGTAAGGTTGCTATTACAGTAGAACATCGCTTTTACGTTCCCAATATTAATGCTTTCCCGCTGTTTTCAATATTTTGTTATCTGTAGTGTTGAATTTCTTATGTTCAAAATATCAATTTGTAAGAACTCTGCGTTAACATATGAATAAATTTTACTGAAATTTACTTTTTAGGGAACACTGTTGGTGAGAAAAAAACTGATGTAAATTGACATAAAATGATGCTGGGGGGTTTGGCCTTCAAGTAATGTTTACAAACATTACAAGTTTTTGATGTCAGGGCACTCAACTCTGCAGATCTGAACTGGTAAAAGTCGGAACAATTCGTGCTTTGTCTCCAGCCACTGCAGAGCTTCACTACTTCAGTCCACTGAAGAATCTTGTTACGCCAATCAGCCACCAAGGTGGGAGTAACCAGATTCGTTCGAATCAAGATATCACGACCAATAACAGCAGTTTCCAAACTGTCTCTACTGTGCACGTGCAGATTCATGATCATTGTGATCGCCGTGTCATGTTTGTATTACTTGAATGCATATTTCATATTTCATTGTTTGGCCACTTGCTGCTCTAGTTGTAATCTTTGCATTGCTAATATGATTCTGGTTTAAATATTGAAACACTGCACAGGTTATGCATGTTCCCATGTTAAACATGATGTGTTTCAAGAATACAATCTGACTGTCAAATACAAATATTTACGTAACACACAATAGTTTTCCACATGTTTGGCTTTTTGCTGGAGGAAGCACAGTACCTTATAACCTCAAAAAGACAACTACATCACAGTGAATGAGAGGCAGAATGACACACACACACACACACACACACACACACACACACACACACACACACACCCCGCAGAAAATACTTACGTAAATATTTATGCCTGACAATAATGATAATAAAGTCTCAAAATGTGTCGTGCTAAGCATGAAAAAATACGTAACGGTGGAATGTTTCATTATTTAGATAAAGAATGGCACAGCTGCAGGCCTCCCAAAAACGTTGACTACGATAAATGAATGAAATCAAATGTTTCTACTTCCGAGATAGTTACGAGTTTCAGATACGTCAGCAGTACAAGATTCAGATAACCTTTGCTAGATAATAAACAAGTAACTGATTAATTTTTGTGTGTGTGTGTATTACATACAATACACTGTGGTGACGAAAGTCAGAGGAAACCCCCTAATACCATGTCAGACCTCCTTTAGCCCGTTGTAGTGCTGCAACTCAACTTTGTATAGACTCAACAACTCACTGGACATCCCCTGCAGAAATACTGAGCCATGCTGCATCTACAGCTGCCCATAATTGCAAGTTGCCAGATCAGGATTTTATACATGAACTGACTGCTAGATTATGCCCCATAAACGTTCTATGGGAATCACGGCTGGTAATCTGGGTGGCAAAACCATTCGTTCAAACTGTCCAGAATATTCTCCAAACCAATCATGAACTACTGTGGCCCGGTGACATGGCACATTCTTGTTTGGGAATATTAAGTCCATGAAAGGCTCAATATGGTCTCGAGGCAACTGAACATAAACATTTCCAACAATTGGACCAGAGGACCCGCTCCACTCCACGGAAATACAGCCCACACCATGACAGAACAACCACTAACATGCAAAAGTATCTTGCCTTGTTGACAACTTGGGTCTGCACCACACTCAAACCATACCATCATCTCTTACCAATTGAAATTGGCACTCATCTGACCAGGCGATGGTTTCCCAATGTTCTAGGGTCCAACCAATACGGTCAAGAGACCAGGAGATGCACAAAAGGTGCTGTCGCACTGTTAGCAAAGGCGTTCGTGTCATTCATTTGCTGCCGTAAACTGTTAATGCCAAATTTCGACGCAATGTCCCAAAGGGTGGTGCCTGTTTGTTAGCACTGACAACTCTACACAAAAGCCACTGCTCTAGGTCATTGAATGAAGGCCGTCAGCCACCACATTGTCTGTGGTGTGAGCTAATGCCTGAAATTTATTAATCTCGGCACACTTTTGACACTGTGGTTTTGAGAATATTGAATTCTCTAATGATTTTCAAAATAGACTGTCCCATACGTCTAACTCCAACTATCATTACACATTCAGAGTCTTAATTCCCATTGTGCAGCAGTCATAATCATGTTGGAAACCTTTTCACATGAATTGCCTGAGTACAAATGACAGCTCCACCAATGCACTGCCCTTTTATACATTGTGTATGGAATACAACCACCATTTGTATATGTGCACTGTGCTCCCCCATGGCTTTTAGCAACTTAGTACGTGTCATATATAAATTATGAAAATGCAAGTGGGTGGGGGGGGGGGGGGGATCCTACACTTAACTTTTGCTGTTTAAAAAGTCAATTCCCACATTTCAAAATTTCCTGCATTTTATACTGCTTTTTAAAGTAGCCTTGAAAAGTGTGAAAGTGGGGTTTCACTGTATTTAAAGTTTACATTAACGACCCAGTGGATAACGCTGAAGGCTGTGCAAGGTTATTCACAAACAATGTTGTTGTCTACAGTAAGGTTGGAAAATGAACAGACTGCAGCAAAATGCAGGAAACGTACAGGGGATTGACAAATGGGGCAGGGGTTGTCACTGACGCTGAACATAAGGAAATTTAACATATTGCACAGAAAGAGGGGACGATCTCCACTACTGTTAAACTGCATTATTGGCAACAGATCACTGGAAACAGTAACCACAGTAAAATACCTAGGAATAACCATCAGGAAAGACCTAAAGCAGAATGAGCAGATGCCAGATTGAGATTCACTGGGAGAATCTTACGGAAATGTAATTCATCCACCAAAGAAGTGGCTTACAAAACAGTCATTCGATTGATTACTAAATACCATTCATCACTGAGAGTTCACAATGTGTGTGTGTGTGTGTGTGTGTGTGTGTGTGTGTGTGTGTGTGTGTGTGTGTGTATACTGGGACTCAAGAATCTCAATGATATTTGCCTCAGACTAGCCTAGACACACAAAAGGAAGTGAGCAGGGGACTTCAGTTTACTACGTACAGTGAGATGAATTAATAAAACATTTTGCTTTATTTTATTTTACTAAAACATGACTACAACCTACATTTCGTCTTCACATGTAGTAACGATCATCTATTATGCTTCTGAAAACAAAGATTCCAAGACTTACCAAGCGGGAAAGCGCCGGTAGAGAGGCACAATAAAATAACACACAAACACACACACAAAATTTCTAGCTTTCGCAACCAACGGTTGCTTCTTCAGGAAAGAGGGAAGGAGAGGGAAAGACGAAAGGATGTGGGTTTTAAGGGAGAGGGTAAGGAGTCATTCCAATCCCGGGAGCGGAAAGACTTACCTTAGGGGGAAAAAAAGGATAGGTATATACTTGCGCCCCCCCCCCCCCCCCCACACACACACACACATCCATCCATACATACATACACAGACACAAGCAGACATATTTAAAGGCAAAGAGTTTGGGCAGAGTTGTCAGTCAAGGCGGAAGTGCAGAGGCAAAGATAATGTTGAATGACAGGTGAGGTATGCGTGGCGGCAACTTGAAATTAGCGGAGATTGAGGCCTGGTGTATAACGAGAAGAGAGGATATATTGAAGGGCAAGTTCCCATCTCCGGACTTCGGATAGGTTGGTGTTGGTGGGAAGTATCCAGATAACCTGGGCGGTGTAACACTGTGCCAAGATGTGCTGGCCGTGCACCAAAGCATGTTTAGCCACAGGGTGATCCTCATTACCAACAAACACTGTCTGCCTGTGTCCATTCATGCGAATGGACAGTTTGTTGCTGGTCATTCCCACATAGAAAGCGTCACAGTGTAGGCAGGTCAGTTGGTAAATCACGTGGGTGCTTTCACACGTGGCTCTGCCTTTGATCGTGTACACCTTCCGGGTTACAGAACTGGAGTAGGTGGTGGTGGGAGGGTGCATAGGACAGGTTTTACACCGGGGGCGGTTACAAGGGTAGGAGCCAGAGGGTAGGGAAGGTGGTTTGGGGATTTCATAGGGATGAACCAAGATGTTACGAAGGTTAGGTGGACGGCGGAAAGACACTCTTGGTAGAGTGGGGAGGATTTCATGAAGGATGGATCTCATTTCGGGGCAGGATATTAGGAAGTCGTATCCCTGCTGGAGAGCCACATTCAAGGTCTGATCCAGTCCCGGGAAGTATTCTGTTACAAGTGGGGCACTTCTGGGGTTCTTCTGTGAGAGGTTCTAGGTTTGAGGGGATGAGGAAGTGGCTCTGGTTATTTGCGTCTGTACCAGGTCGGGAGGGTAGTTGCGGGATGCGAAAGCTGTTTTCAGGTTGTTGGTGTAATGGTTCAGGGATTCAGGACTGGAGCAGATTCGTTTGCCACGAAGGCCTAGGCTGTAGGGAAGGGACCGTTTGATATGGAATGGGTGGCAGCTGTCATAATGGAGGTACTGTTGCTTGTTGGTGGGTTTGATGTGGACGGATGTGTGAAGCTGGCCATTGGACAGATGGAGGTCAACGTCTAGGAAAGTGGCATGGGATTTGGAGTAGGACCAGGTGAATCTGATGGAACCAAAGGAGTTGTTCTTCACTGTGAGTCCAGATCATGAAGATGTCATCAATAAATCTGTACCAAACTTTGGGTTGACAGGCTTGGGTAACCAAGAAGGCTTCCTCTAAGCGACCCATAAATAGGTTGGCATACGAGGGGGCCATCCTGGTACCCATGGCTGTTCCCTTTAATTGTTGGTATGGCCGGCCTTCAAAAGTGAAGATGTTGTGGGTCAGGATGAAGCTGGCTAAGGTGATGAGGAAAGAGGTTTTAGGTAGGGTGGCAGGTGATCGGCGAGAAAGGAAGTGCTCCATTGCAGCGAGGCCCTGGACGTGCGGGATATTTGTGTATAGGGAAGTGGCATCAATGGTTACAAGGATGGTGTCTTTGATGAAGGATGGAAGACTGCATGTAATGGGTTGAAGGTGTTGATCCACGTAGGCAGAGATACGTTCTGTGGGGGTTTGGTAACCAGCTACAATGGGGCGGCAGGGATGTTTGGGTTTGTGAATTTTAGGAAGTAGGTAGAAGGTAGGAGTGCGAGGTGTCGGTGGGGTTAGGAGTTTGATGGAGTCAGGTGAAAGGTTTTGTAGGGGGCCTAAGGTTCTGAGGATTCTTTGAAGCTCCTCCTGGACGTCAGGAATGGGATTACCTTGGCAAACTTTGTATGTAGAGTTGTCTGAAAGCTGACGCAGTCCCTCAGCCACATACTCCCGACGATCAAGTACCACGGTCGTGGAACCCTCGTCAGCCGGAAGAATGATGATGGATCGGTCAGCTTTCAGATCACGGATAGCCTGGGCTTTGGCTGTGGTGATGTTGGGAGCAGGATTAAGGTTTTTCAAGAAAGACTGAGAGGCAAGGCTGGAAGTGAGAAATTCCTGGAAGGTTTGGAGAGGGTGATTTTGAGGAAGAGGATGTGGGTCCCGCTGTGATGGAGGACGGAACTGTTCCAGGCAGGGTTCAATTTGGATAGTGTCTTGGGGAGTTGAATCATTAGGAGTGGGATCAGGATTATTTTTCTTCATGGCAAAGTGATATTTCCAGCAGAGACTACGAGTGTAGGACAGTAAATCTTTTGACAAGGGCAGTTTGGTTGAATCTGGGAGTGGAGCTGAAGGTGAGGCCTTTGGATAGGACAGAGGTTTCGGATTGGGAGAGACGTTTGGAGGAAAGGTTAACTACTGAATTGGGGTGTTGTGGTTCCAGGAAAGAGCGAAGGAGAAGGAAAGATGAAAGGATGTGGGTTTTAATTATTATTATTTAATTATAATTAACCATTTTTAGATTTTTTCCCTTTACTGGTACTGCGACACTTTGCTTCTTGCCAAATTTCATGACTATGTCAACAGGAAGTACCCAGAGTTTTAGAATATTTTTTCATGTTATATAGTGACAAATTAATAGCTCAGATTTTTTTCCTTTTCTTGTACTGTGAAACCTTGGGATTCTCGATCAATGGGATATATCCCATAAGTTTCGAAGAGTGAGTTTTCGAGTAGTAAAATATGTGACATAAAGGGCCAGATGTTTTGACTGCATTGATTTATTTCATATCTCTACCCATTCCTGTGGGGAAAAAAAGAAGTTCTTAACAGGCGAACAGATAAGACAGATATAGGATCTATAAGGGTTCCATTTTTACAGACTGAGGCACGTAACACTAAAAAGCAGTCTGAGAGCATTATAGAGATGCTCAGTGTACTCCAGTGCCAGATGCTAAAGAGAGGCATTGTGCTTCACAGAGGGGGAAAGAATGGGACCCTAATTACTTCCTGTCCTATATGTCTCGTGAAACTGATTGTGACAAGAAAATGACAGTAATAAAAGGCCATACAGTGTTTTATCCACAATCATTCTTCCCCGATATTGGTAGTTAATAGACCACGGAAGGGGGAAACATAACAGTGCCAGAAGTACTCTCTGCCACACATCCTAAGGTGGCTTGCAGAGTATATATGTAATGGTACCAGTAGTACTAAAACACACATGTACCAATTACTTGGCAAAGCGAACTGAAGATCTGGCCAGAGTGAGAGACAGGCATATTCATGTCTGAAAGACGGGGAGGAGACATAATAACAGCCTATGTTCCAGTGCCACATGCTATACACCCTGCCTCACACAGCAATTTTTACCACAATACTCCACGCAGGCTATCACTGTGACATGTATTCATGGCATTATGTCTGAGAAAGAATCACTGCCCAAGTTGACCATGATTTATTTATTTATTTATTTTTACAAAAACCTAAAATGAATCACCTTGTTTTAAAAATTATATCATCTTCTTCATGTACAATTACTCATTTATGATGGCACTTTCTATTAGAAATTCCATAGACAGAACAATTTTCCTCGCAGTTCCTTTGTTAGCTATAGAGTCCAGATCTGTGCAATAAATGGCTCGTACTTCTTTTTACGGTTCATAAAATTGCACAAATTGCTGCCTAATATCACATCTATCCATATTGACAATGGAGTAAATAAAATAGAAAGAAACTTCCACATGGAAAAAATATATTAAAAACAAAGATTCCAAGACTTACCACGCGGGAAAGCACCGGTAGACAGGCACAATAAAATAACACACAAACAAACACACAAAATTTATAGCTTTCGCAACCAACGGTTGCTTCTTCAGGAAAGACGAAAGGATGTGGGTTTTAAGGGAGAGGGTAAGGAATCATTCCAATCCCGAGAGCGGAAAGACTTACCTTAGAGGGAAAAAAGGATAGGTATATACTCGCGCGCGCGCGCACACACACACACACACACACACACATATATACAGACACAAGCAGACATATTTAAAGGCAAAGAGTTTGGGCACATCTCTGTTCTTTCAGACATGTATAATGGGCAGGGGCACTACGAATGTAGTGTGGCACAATACATTGAGAATGTGGGTTCTGCGGGAGGCATGCCAGAGATAAATCACTGCAGTCGTACTACGCTCTGTGTCTCAGACGGACAGAGCGTCTGCCACGTAAGCAGGAGATCCCGGATACGAGTCCCGGTCGGGGCATACATTTTCATCTTTCCCCATTGATGTATGTCAACGCCTGTAAGCAGCAAAGGGTTTTCATTTTATTGTAATTTTACTCAAATTTAATATTGTGCTTGCAAGTATCACCACCTTCTTTGTCAGCCCTGTCGCTCCTTCTTGTCACAAATAAATTTAATTATCTTATTAGCAAGTTGTTGTAGCTACCAGTAGACGTTTTCCAAAGTCACTTTTCTTGCTTGCACTGCAATGTAACAATACATACTATTTCAAACTGAGATGGTGTAATGGTCACTTGACCAAGTTAGTTCCCCCTGTGGCCAGCTTACAGTTCCCTAGTACATTTTCCCTGCTATTTGAACTTCCATAGGAGTTATCAAGCAAATCATGTTAGAAATTATAAATGAAAACAGCTGTCTGATGATGAACCTGTCTGATATTGGTAGGAGGGGATTTTTTTAATAAAATAAATGGCATTATTACATCATTAACAATTATTATTTTTTCTTTACTTACTATTATTTAAGACTTAACCTGTATAGCCTGCTCACTTAGCCATGTGCATTAGCAGCCCACTTCTGGAATTCAGGGAGGCACACCAGATACGGATCAAATCTGCCTGGCAGATTAACGGTGAGGACCAGTTTGTTGGCCAGCTTGGATGTGGTTTTTGGATGGTTTCCCACATATAAGCGAATACCGAGCTGGTGCTCAGATACCACCTGACTTACACTATTCGCAAATAATTTATCAGAAATGTTCTCACAGTTTCACATCGGATAATACTAGTTGCAGACAGATGTGGTTCACAAATTTCATCCAGTGGAGGGGGTGGGGGTGACTCCAGTGACAGGAGGGGTATACGGCCACCCTCTACCACAAACATTTCCAAATCTATATTAATGTACCAATCCTGTGAAGATACAAGAAAAAAAAGTGGTACAAATTAAACTGCACAAAATCAATTACACTAATGCTATCACAAAGTTCACACACCATTAGGGGACATTCTCTGAGCACACAGCTGGTGGAAAACGAACATGCACACACATTCACCTATGTGTAGTATTGTGCATAGCAAAGTCTAATTTGAAATACTTCAGCCACATGTAAAAATGAACAAAGGCAGAAAATAAGTTAACAACTGAATACCTAGTCAACAACCAATCATCAGATGTGGAGCAAATGCTCTGACTCTGGTAGTATGTGGAAAGAACCATTCCAGCACTTCTTAAAACAGTTTGGAAAATCCAGAAAACCATAATCTGGATAGCCAGATGGGAATCTGAAACGCTGTCCTCAGAAACACAGGTCCAGTGCCTTACCACAGAGCCACCTCACTCACTCAGCTGCATTTAGCAACATTTTCTAATAAAACTTAGCCTTATCTTTCTTTTTGTTTAAAGATTACAAAAAAGTATTGATACTTTTGCTGAATTCGGTATGTGCTCATAGCTTACAAAAGATGTTATAATAAATGGGGAAAGAATGTCTCCTGACAACAGATCTGTTAGCAAAGTTACTATTTAACAGCATTTGACAAGAATTTTAATGTGCACAACCACAATGTGCATTATGCATTATTCAGTGAAGTCTACATTTCTGCATCTTCGTTACAATGGCACAGAAACAAAACGTCTGTGAGTAATAAACTTCAAATTACTAGTTCTGTGAAGAATGGTGATACAAAAGCAAGTTTAGCACATGAATGCTGTGTGCCTAAAGGAACAACCAGGGGATGGATGAAAGAAGAGAATAATCGCAAACATTTTGTAAACACAACTGAAAGTGATGTGGGAACGAACAGAAAAAGGACAAAACAAGGAAAAGACAATATATTTGACAGTGATTTTTAATGAAGCCAAGTGAAGGTGTGCCACTTCCAGGTAAATCATAAAAGATCAACCTGCAAAATTTCACTTTGATTTATATGGTGGCAAAGACTTTACTGCTTCTGACAGAGGGGTTTCGAGGTGGAAACGTTACCACATGATTAGCCGAACGAGCACAGAAGTAGTAGTACTGTCTTTCAACGGTGATTTTGCTTCACAATTTCCTGGAATTCTACACAATATAATGGTAGATAAAAATTTAAACAATCATCAAATGTACAATTTTAATGAAACAATATCTAGTACATAAAGCACTGCATTATTTGCTGCTTCAAAATTTGCATGTGAAGTCTGTCATTTCACAGCTTACTCTTGAATGACTGCAGTTATGGTATAATGAGGGGAAGAAGCAAATTTCCTGACAACTGCATTATATCGTGCTTCTTTTGTATAGGTGATATTTGACTAAGTGTGGAAAACAGACAACAGAGGATATCTGTCTATGGTCTATGAAAGGCCTGAAAACAAAAAGAACCTCATATTTGTGCATGATACAGTATGAAACTCACAAATTTGTTGAAAAACTGAATCTGATAACACAAAATAGAGGGAACAAGACCTATTACGAGAAGACAAGAGTACACTGAGAACAGACACAATAAAGAAAACCAAGTGGAAGTGATGTTTAGAAAAATCAAGACTAGTCTGATATATCTTGGGAGACGGATAAATCAAACTGATTTAATAAAGATGCAAATAAAGGAAGATAGAACTTGTGAAACACTTGACGCATAATAGACCCGATAAAATGGCAATATTTTACAAAGTAAAGTCGAAAGTACACTATAGGTAAGAATGCTGGACATTAAATAGGAAAGAAGTGGAGAAACTCTAGAAATACTCCTATAGAAGGTTTGTGAAGAGCAAAAAGAAAAACAATGGTCATGGACGAAGAGTAAAACCTAAGATCTAAATGGGCTCAAAAAAGAATGAGTAAGAGCAGATTAAAAAAGAAATTTTCAAATAACAAGAAGTTTCCAACTATGATATGGAAAGCCATGGTGGAACGTAAATAATTTAAGAAATAAAGGTAACAACTCACCAAACAGTAGTGGACTGAGCAGATTAGCTACAAAGCTACGATTCTGGCACTGTGTTGCCATACATGTTACAAATCAAACTAATGAAGATAACTTCAAAGGATTCCAGGGGGAACAGCACCAGGGAAAGAATGAAGAGACTGTGGAAGGAGAAGGGACAAACAACCAAATCAAGAAAGAAAAAGGAAGATGCATGTCAAATTATAGCTTCTGTTCCCTCGTGATGTGGAGAGCTGCAACTACTAAGAAAATCTATGTAGAAGTGCATCAGATATGAGCTGTATAGATGGCTGTGTATCACAGAAGTACACAATTTCTTGCTAACATCACTTAAAAGATTGTTATAGTTAATGGACTCTATGCTTTTCAAATGTATCATTTGGGTATTAGCCTTAAAGTAAATCATGGGAACTGGAACCTTGGTTCTGCTCACTGCAAGTCCAGCCAATTAATTATTGTGCTACCTCATTCACTTACGTGTACAGAATATTTCTTAAGACAAAATGGAACAGCAGCTAACTAGAGCAACATGCCTCAAATTACACAGTAGTGCAGCCGATAAAAATTAAACATAGACTCAAAAACTGTGAACGTTTTGTAAGAAATAAAAACATGTTTTTGAAGTATGTTCTTACCGGTCTAAAGCCAGCCTGTTTTAATGGTTGTCTACTAGTTATCGTAACACCTAACCTCGTTTTCACGCTCCGAGTAGTAGCATTTTCTGGATTGCCTGAAACAGAAACATCAATACCAATACACATGTAAGATGACACTGTACACTGTTAAATCATCACCAATAACTGTATTCTGCAAAATGCAAACAGCAGTCCTTAGACGGAAAACAGACTAACTGAAATGTAAACTACTGATGAAAAGTTGAAATCGCTAAAACTGAACAAGGCTCCAGTCCCAATTGAATCCCTATCAGGTTCCATAAAGAATTTGCAACAGAGTTTTCATAATATATCGTATACAACTCAAACAAAAATCTATGTCCAGTAGTTGGAAGAAATCACAGGTCACACATACTTCCAAGGTGGGTAGCAGAAGTGATTCACAGAACCATCGTCCAATACCACTGAGGTCCATCTGTTGTAGACTCTTGAATATGTTGTTATCTCATACATAATGAGCTGTTTCAAATAAAACAACCTTCTTCATGTCAACCATCATGAATTCATGAAATATTGGTGATGAATATGGATTGGAAAAATATGCATTTGTGATAAATCCAAATGTAGGTGCAATTCTGGCTCAAAATTGAAAACTGTGAAATTACCTAATAAAAGCTATTTTGATACGATTTGTAGATTTCTACCTACCACATAGCAGGGATATTGAGTCACTGATAGGCACAAAAAATACTGTCTAACACATAAGCTTCTGGTCAAAAAAGGCCTCCGTTGGAATTAGACAAAAACACAGAGTCTGAGGCTGCCAAGGCTGCTGTGGTTGCGTGTGGGAGAGTTGCGTTTGTGTGAATGGGTGTGTCTATGTTGTCCAATTCCAATGAAGGTCTATTTGGTCAAAAACTTATGTGCCTGACAGTCTTTTGTTGTGCCTATCTGCAACTCAACATCTCCACTATATGGTAATAAGCAATCTATCCTTTTCATAATACTGTATCCGGATGAACTATTTTATCAGCAACAGTTCCAGATAACTTTATTTTCTGTGTATAAATATCTACAAAGTAAATTAAAAACAAAGATTCCAAGACTTACCAAGCGGGAAAGCGCCGGCAGACAGGCACATGAACAAAACACACAAACACACACACAGAATTACGAGCTTTCGCAACTGGCAGTCGCTTTGTCAGGAAAGAGGGAAGGAGAGGGAAAAATGAAAGGATGTGGGTTTTAAGGCAGAGGGTAAGGAGTCATTCCAATCCCGGGAGCAGAAAGACTTCCCTTAGGGGAAAAAAAGGACAGGTGTACACTCGCACACACACACACACACACATATCCATCCGCACATACACAGACACAAGCAGACATATTTAAAGGCAAAGAGTAAGGGCAGAGATGTCAGTCGAGGCGGAAGTACAGAGGCAAAGAAGTTGTTGAAAGACAGGTGAGGTATGAGCGGCGGCAACTTGAAATTAGCGGAGGTTGAGGCCTGGCGGATATCGAGAAGAGAGGATATACTGAAGGGCGAGTTCCCATCTCCGGAGTTCGGATAGGTTGGTGTTGGTGGGAAGTATCCAGATAACTCGGACGGTGTAACACTGTGCCAAGATGTGCTGGCCGTGCATCAAGGCATGTTTAGCCACAGGGTGATCCTCATTACCAACAAACACTGTCTGCCTGTGTCCATTCATGCGAATGGACAGTTTGTTGCTGGTCATTCCCACATAGAAAGCGTCACAGTGCAGGCAGGTCAGTTGGTAAATCACGTGGGTGCTTTCACATGTGGCTCTCCCTTTGATCGTGTACACCTTCCGGGTTACAGGACTGGAGTAGGTGGTGGTGGGAGGGTGCATAGGACAGGTTTTACACCGGGGCGGTTGCAAGGGTAGGAGCCAGAGGGTAGGGAAGGTGGTTTGGGGATTTCATAGGGATGAACCAAGAGGTTACGAAGGTTAGGTGGACGGCGGAAAGACACTCTTGGTGGAGTGGGGAGGATTTCATGAAGGATGGATCTCATTTCGGGGCAGGATTTTAGGAAATCGTATCCCTGCTGGAGAGCCACATTCAAGGTCTGATCCAGTCCCGGGAAGTATTCTGTCACAAGTGGGGCACTTTTGGGGTTCTTCTGTGAGAGGTTCTGGGTTTGAGGGGATGAGGAAGTGGCTCTGGTTATCTGCTTCTGTACCAGGTCGGGAGGGTAGTTGCGGGATGCGAAAGCTGTTTTCAGGTTGTTGGTGTAATGGTCGAGGGATTCAGGACTGGAGCAGATTCGTTTGCCACGAAGGCCTAGGCTGTAGAGAAGCAGATAACCAGAGCCACTTCCTCATCCCCTCAAACCCAGAACCTCTCACAGAAGAACCCCAAAAGTGCCCCACTTGTGACAGAATACTTCCCGGGACTGGATCAGACCTTGAATGTGGCTCTCCAGCAGGGATACGATTTCCTAAAATCCTGCCCCGAAATGAGATCCATCCTTCATGAAATCCTCCCCACTCCACCAAGAGTGTCTTTCCGCCGTCCACCTAACCTTCGTAACCTCTTGGTTCATCCCTATGAAATCCCCAAACCACCTTCCCTACCCTCTGGCTCCTACCCTTGCAACCGCCCCTGGTGTAAAACCTGTCCTATGCACCCTCCCACCACCACCTACTCCAGTCCTGTAACCCGGAAGGTGTACACGATCAAAGGGAGAGCCACATGTGAAAGCACCCACGTGATTTACCAACTGACCTGCCTGCACTGTGACGCTTTCTATGTGGGAATGACCAGCAACAAACTGTCCATTCGCATGAATGGACACAGGCAGACAGTGTTTGTCGGTAATGAGGATCACCCTGTGGCTAAACATGCCTTGATGCACGGCCAGCACATCTTGGCACAGTGTTACACCGTCCGAGTTATCTGGATACTTCCCACCAACACCAACCTATCCGAACTCCGGAGATGGGAACTCGCCCTTCAGTATATCCTCTCTTCTCGATATCCGCCAGGCCTCAACCTCCGCTAATTTCAAGTTGCCGCCGCTCATACCTCACCTGTCTTTCAACAACTTCTTTGCCTCTGTACTTCCGCCTCGACTGACATCTCTGCCCTTACTCTTTGCCTTTAAATATGTCTGCTTGTGTCTGTGTATGTGCGGATGGATATGTGTGTGTGTGTGTGTGTGTGTGCGCGAGTGTACACCTGTCCTTTTTTTCCCCTAAGGGAAGTCTTTCTGCTCCCGGGATTGGAATGACTCCTTACCCTCTGCCTTAAAACCCACATCCTTTCATTTTTCCCTCTCCTTCCCTCTTTCCTGACGAAGCAACTGCCAGTTGCGAAAGCTCGTAATTCTGTGTGTGTGTTTGTGTGTTTTGTTCATGTGCCTGTCTGCCGGCGCTTTCCCGCTTGGTAAGTCTTGGAATCTTTGTTTTTAATATATTTTTCCCATGTGGAAGTTTCTTTCTATTTTATTTATATCTACAAAGTAATCCATTTTTGGGTATTGGTACTTTGGAATATCTTGCGATGCCACGTAAAGAAAGAGAATGTGCATACCACAGTGTTTGTAAAGGTTTGTGCTCACATGTGCACGAAAGCTTCAGTTTGCCAAAAAGTTATGCTGTGGTGCCATGTCAACAAACGGATGGGAGAACTTATGGTCTCTACACATTATATAGAAAGTGTGGCAACACAGGACAACATGGGAGACATGGTATGTAGAACAAAGACATACACAAACAAGACTGTCAACAAGGCAGCTGATGGGAATAACAGAATCGACAGAAATCAAAATACGTTGACTAGTATTGCTGTCCAGTCACTATCAACATGAACTAGCCGAAGATATAAAGTTTATTGTTTGTAACATGTCAACAAATAAGATGATTTCAATCTCAAACACACCAAACAATTTGGCGAGCATCAGTTTGTGGTGTTACTTCTGGTTTTTGTAGATACATATTCCCTAAACAAAATGTTGTCTGCTAACTAATGTTGGCGGTGACCAGGAAGCAATAAAAGTCAGTCAATGAATATGATCATTAATTCAGATATTCACACCAGCCACCATGCTGAAAGTCTGTCTCGAGAGTATGTAGTTCAGTTCAAATGTAAACTGATTGTCATCTCGTGTTGTGAAGTATGGGTTACACGACAGTGAATGCACATGAAAATATGTGAGTCAGGGCTTATATGCCACAAATTCAAAAACAATGTTCTACAGATTTTGCAATTGTCAAATTGTATGAGAAAAGGAAGAAACGAAGACAACACTGAGAAACATCTTAAATCAGAGACACTCTGTTCACTAGCAAGACAAATGCACCTGCTTCTCAAAAGAAACAATCATCAATTATTGAAAGCTTAAATTAGTCCTAAAAAAAGCAAACAAGGTAAAGAAAATTTCAGTTAAAAAAAGTTTATTTGTAAAAGCAAATACTCCACTAGAGAAGCTCAAAAATCATGCCTTACAGGCATGGACTGCTGGATTCTCAAATGGAAATCTACAGTGTGGGAAGACTGTGTGAGATATGTTTGCCAAATAAGCAAGTTGTGTTTGTGACTTCAGATTTGGGATATGATAGAAATAGATGAAAAAAGCAGTCCTCGGATCTGATGCATTAACTCATAGGACAATATGTTAGTTCTGTGCGCAACAAGAATATCTCATTGGTTTCGGACCTTAAATAGTGAATTAAACTGCATACTCAAGTCTTCTCCTTGCTGTAGTCATCTTAAACTCCGCAAGAGTAACGATCAAAGTGACAAGTATATGTCATGCACATCCTGTGCAAAAAAATAAATTTAAAATACTATCAGACGTAATATACCATTTTATACTAAATAAAACGAACCTTGTAAAAACACAGACCTATTGGACCAACTTTGCTGCCCAAACTAACTTCTAGCTGAACTCACACTATCATGTTTACTTTGTGACTTGTGTTTCATGATGTTTTTTCTATTGTTTCTAGAAACTGCTTCTGACCACAAGAAGCTCACAAGTGAGTCTGTAGCTGGAACAAAAGTAAGTGTCCTGTGTGAATGAACAGACGGAATGGGACACTGTGTTTTTATTTCTTCAAGTGCCATATTTAGAATATTGCAAGTTATTCTCTGCTGCTGTAAAATGCCTTGAGTCGGCTAATGCAACAAACTGCTCTCAAATGACATTAGATAAACTAAATGATGCAGCACAGGTGTTTGTAACTGACAATGCGCCTCTCACTACAACAGGTTATGGAACTCTAAAAGGTCATTGTTGTGACCATCTAACCACGAGTATTGTTGGTTACACAAACTCAGTTTGGTTGGCAAAGGCTAGACAACAGCTATGTCTGATTTAAATGAATTTGCAGCAATGATAATGTATAAACATAAACACATTCTGTTTTTAAAATCAGAGTGGAAATTTAAAAGAACATGAAATTTTTCTGATACTGTATTTAACCGAGTATAAGATGACCCTGAATGTAAGACAATCTCTCTCTATCTCTCTCTTTTTTTTTTAAGGCTCCTAGAGAAATACTTATTTAACATGTCCTGGCTAATCAAAATTAGAAACTTTTATTGATGTACGGTATCTGCCTAAAAAAGGTAACATTACATCTATTCTAAACTAATGCCATTTACTGACTGTCTACATTTTAATAACACAATATAAAAATCAAATGAGAAATAAAATAAACAAAAGGAAATTGTTTACATTAATTTTTATCTTCACTGCCTTTTTTGTTTACTTAGTGTGTCTTATGTGGTACCATTATTTTTAATCATCATCGTTACCATCCTAACAGGGCAGCTGTGAACCTCATATCCTCATTGTCACAAATACTTGGCTGTTTCTTCCGAATATGTTGTGATTTCTGAAGTTGTCATTGTGGTGGGACCTGAGAAAACAGCTGTTTTTTTTCCTTTTTCTAAAAACACATAGTGGACTTCACATCTATACTGATGTGAAAATGTTACAATGCCTCTTGCTTCTAAACACATCGTCTGTGTGCTACTCTCTCACTGGCTGTGTAGAACCAGCAGCTCAGATACCCTCTATCATTCCCATCATATCTCACAGCAAGCATTGACAACATTGCTGTACAAAACACGGCATTACGCTACAGGCCCAGTCTACACTTTTAGCCTATCATGCAAAAATTTATGCAACTGTTGAGTATCTGTCCAGTTTCAAAGTCAGTTCAATTCTGAATATGTAGGGATGCAGGACAACTGCAGTTTAAAAATGATAGATGTTCACAAAAAGAAGTACGCAGCACAAATTCTCACAGTTGCCTTCATGACGAAATTTGTTGTCTGCTCAGCGCTCCCCTCCAAGCACTTATCCTATTTCTCAGCCAAGCTGGTGTAACTGTTTCCCCTGCAACATTGTGCAGTGCTGTGCTTAAGCAACAGTGAAACATGGAAGGCAGTTTCTTCTGGGGTGTAGGTCATGTGTAACAACAGCAACTGATACATAAATAACAGATCTCGATCATAATTAAGTCCAATTCTCAAACCTTTGCTTATCCCGCAATCTAGTCACATCTGTTGATACTATCTTCACAACGGGTCTTGCCACTGTAATTTTTTTTTGTGATAATAATTCCAGTCAGTTTAATGTGATTATTTCATTTGTTAGACATTTAATTCTGGATTAATTTTCTTTCTTGTTTCATCTGAATTAAAAGCTGGTAACATTTTCCCCCAGTGTTCTAACACATTACCTACCCACTTAATAATTAATTACAGTTTCTCATATACAAATAAAATACTGACTTGGATTCAGAATCAAGTAGTGGTTTTTGAAAGACAAGATATTCGCGTCTGAATGTTGCCTTTACTTCAACATAAATGCATGTATATGGTGCCCATACATGTTTCAGAACTTTTGCTGCAAATCTGTTCAAATAGAATAAAAGTTTGTAAGCTGATAGAATTTTAGTGTTCTTTATTCCTGTGTTTAACAAAATCGTCAATTTTTAAGCAGAGCATTAGACTGTTATACTGGCTAGTTCATAGTTTCTCACATAACCCTTGCACTAGTGCCGTGAGTCAAGTGTCACGCAACTGTTCGAGCGAGGTCGATACTGCATCACACACTTCGGCATATCAGGAAATCTCTAGCCTAATTCAATGCAAGTATTGTTTACCAAGCCCTGCCCTTTGGGACTGTTCAAAATAAGTTTGCACAAAACAACAATAGACAAAGCTTCATCTGTAATTGTAAGATGACTCCTATATTAATCTATTAAACAATGTAAAAGCATTGATCTCACTAGAAATAGTTTAATTTGCAAATCAAGACAACCCATATTTTTAGAATGAATTTGAAAAAACACCTCATCTTATAATCAGGTAATTACGATAAATTGTATTTTGGGTATATCAGAAAAATGAGATCCTCCCTTAATCCTCTGAAGTTCACGTTCAGTGACACACAATGTGAGAGTATCTGTCAAGGATGTATACTTACTCAGTATTCCCGCAGACATCTTTCCTGTTGTTGAAAGGATCTTTCTGACCACTGCAGGTTCAATAGGTGTGCTCCCTTTTTGACCATCTTCCTTCAGTCCCAATCGTTCTTTTGCAGTTCCTGTTTCCTCATCTGCTCGCATGGTCCCAGTCTTTTCTGCAGAAAATGAAATGTGCGTTAAATTGTATTTAATGACAATAGAACAGCACACAGGGTATATTTATTTATTTATTGCAAGCATTGCAGTGTTTGTATAATAGGTCACACAATAACATAAGAAAAATATAGAGTGCTACTTACCATAAAGATGATACGATAAGCTGCAGAGAGGCACAACTAAAAGACACTTACACATTAGCTTTCGGCCACAGCCTTCGTCAGAAAAATAAACACACACACATTCATTCCCACAAACGTGAAAAGCTAACGTGTAAGTGTCCTTTAGTTGTGCCTGTCTGCAGCTTAACGTATCATCTTTACAGTAAGTAGCAATCTATCTTTTCCTTACAATGTTGATGTTCCAACCTGGAATTTCCATTGTTTGACAGGTCAGACAACACACTCATTACACTGACAATTCTATATGTAACAGTATACAATTTTTTTCTTAACTTTAATAATGCAATATTAAGATAGAGCGTGATCAATCCTTAACACAACTGTCTGGTGAGGATTTCTTTTCCCCACTGGCAGCCAGCAGGTGGTGGTGCTGGCAAGGAATATATTTCCCCTTGGCAAGGAGCATATTTCCCCTCTGCTGTGAGGCCTTTGTGTGTGTAGACATCTTGTGCAAGTATCACATGTTTGTTAGGCTCCACAATACAGTGTATTGAGTGAAAGTGTTTCAGGTAAAATGGGGAAATACAAGTACTCAATTTGCTAAAAAGTATTTATGTATTATTCATACATGCATACATAAAGAATCAATGCATGCAGTAAGGAGATTAATTCAAGAAGAATTTCCTGATGTTTACACTCACTCCTAGTCAGAGTATGACTCATCGAATGGTAAATAAATTTTGTGAAACAAGAAGTGTTCTTGATAGGAAACATAAACAACCACTTACAGTACTTACAGAAGAAACTCTGGATAACATTATATATGCTGTGGGAAGGTCTCCTTGAAACTCAATTCTATGTCATTCTCAGCAAATGGGAATTATGTCAGGCTCTGTTCAAACAGCTACAAAGTTACCAAAGCCACAGCCCTATAAAATAATTGCAGTGCAAACTGGGTGATCTTGCAAAATGATTGCAGTTTTGTGAATGGACTTTGAATAGAGTGCACGACTGAGTAACTGACCATAAGCCAACTTTCTTTTCATACGAATCATGATCCCACATAAGTGGTTATGTTAATTCACAAAATAACTATTATTGGGGTTCTGAAATGCCTAATGAGGAACTCTCTGAGTGATCAAACAATAAGAGTATGGTGCGCTATTAGTGATGAGAGAATAATAGGCCCTGTTTCTTCCAGGAAAAAATTAACAGTGAAAAATGCGTGGGAAACATTTTGCAGCCTCTTTTTAGCCAATTAACTGAGAGAGAAAGTGCTTTCATGAACTTTCAGCACGACTCTGCAGCAGCACATTCAATTAATTTCATTACAGGAAATCACTAACAACATATGACTGACTCTTTCCCCTGATTTAATACCACCTGCGGTTTTTATTCTAAGGGGAGGGGGGATTAAAAGAGAAAGTTTACAAATCAAGTTCACACACTTACGTGAACTTAAAACTAAAATTCATCAAGAAGTTGCTTAAATTTCTCAGAGGGAACTGCAGAGTGTAATGAGCAATTTCCTAAGGTGTCAATAAATGCTTGAACAAGGAAGGGGGCATAATAGAACACAATTAAACATTTGACCACATCAGAATTAATATCAGAAAAGGACACATATACAATTATATAACAGAAGCCACATGGTTCCAGCAAACGTGGGTTGCCAAATGAGTCATTTGGGAGATAAAAGTGTGTGTGTGTGTGTGTGTGTGTGTGTGTGTGGTTACAAGATACCAGTCTCCCAGTTAGTCCAAATGGACTTCAAATTTAAGCTTTTCAATTAAGTCTCTATTTAACTAGTATCAAATTTTCAAAATGTCTCGTGGCTGGGGAATGTGGTTAGGCACGGACATACTAGGCCAACAAAGGCCAATGAATGACAACCAGCCGCTTCGTTGGCTGAGATTTACTTAGTGTATATGGGTGGCAAACTGGAGCCGACAAAGCAGTCGGCCTCAGCTGTCATTCGGACATCCAATGGTAACATCAAATCATTGGCGGTGGGCTGACCTTGGAAACTTTTTGCTAGTGTGGAAGTCAGTTCGAATCTTTGTCAGTTGAGTAGCAATTTGCTGTGCCTGTTGAATGGGTGTGTATCAATTGTCTAAAAATGCATTAAGCTGGCATATGAATCTTCGGTAGCTAAGTATTTCAGAGTGACCATAAATGTTCCTGCAGCAGGTGCAACTCTTCTAGAAGAGGTTTCATATTTGGAAATATTTGGAGCCTACACAATTCAATAAGATTTCAAAATCTATAGCTTCCATTCAGAAAGGATAATGAAATAGCCCATAATCCAATTAAGCTTTAAGGTCAGCCATTAATTTTGTGCCACCTCGCTGCTCCATACTTTTTGAAAGACAGATCATCCACCATCATAATTTCATCTTCTAATGGTCAGCCTCTCGCCCCAAACCCTTCATTTGCCGAGGACAAGAGGCCAAATGCAAATGCATTGGTGACCAACATTTGGCTAAATCCATTGGTTGTCATTTATTGGCCAAGTATGTATATGCCTGTAGATGTCTGACAGAGCACCAACATATTTTGCTGCTGTTGTGTAAGATGATATCTAAAGCAGTAGTGTGGTCCAAGATGGATAGGTTGAGTGGGCCTGCACTTTGGACACCAAGATCACTCTACTTCAATACTTTGGATTTTTTTGTCTGCGGTCATTTCAAAAGCAAAGTGTACAACACTCCCATGGATACAGTTGAAAAGCTGGAACAGCGAATTGCACAGTCTTCTTAGGATTTACACAATGAATCAGTGTGTTAAAGTCACTGTAGACACAAGTGTAGCACTGCACTCAAGTGCGAGGACATGTGTAATGTTTCCTTTAACAGGTACAAATGTACTATAAATTTTAACATGTAACATGCTAAAATAGTATTACATTTCTTGTTACGGTACACAATGGTTGAAATCTGTGCCAATTTGGTCAGGACTTAACTGAAATACTCGTGTTTGTACTAACTTAGACAATATTTCACACTGAAGTCAGTGGCAGCTCGTAACTGAACATTTAGAATTACCCTGCACATGGCTTGTTTGTTGACTCATGTTGCCTGTGTAAGTGTTTGATTCTATTATCATATACTTCCACCTGTGTCAGTTTTTGCTGTTAATTATGGTACTACATTCTGTATAAGACTACAATCAAATTCATCTACAAAACCTTCGAATTTTATCATAAATGACAATTGCCATTATGCACATAATGTAAGGATATCGATATGAAAGATTTAAATGGCAGGATATCAATATGAAAGATTAACCAATACAAAATACCACTTCACTGATATCAGCTTTCAATTCAAACACATTTCACTTCATAAAATAAATAAATAAAAATAAAACAAATGTTTCAAATCTCAAGTGAGCAACCTTTGTAAGTGGAATAGGGTAATACTTGATGTAATTTGGTACACATGAACTTTAGATAGCACAATTAGGCTCCATGGTGTAAGCAACATAGGCAATTGTTTTGTAATAAAAAGTAAAAGACAGTCTTGATACCATACACAAATTATTTAAAAGTGGTGACTGGTTTCAATTTGTTTTAGATCATCATCAAACCATACTCTAAAGGTGGCAGGCAGAGACAGTGACATGGAGAGTGAATCCTATGTGCAAGACATGAATGTCAACATCCAAGCATCACACACTGGATTCCTGATCCAAATCACCATCTTCACCTGCAACCTTTGGAATATGATCTGATCACGTCCTATAAAAGATTGAAACTGGTCATCATTTTTAAAAAAGTGTGTATATGCCTATTAAGACTGCCTCTTAATTTTTGTTAAATTCAGTCTGAAGAAAGCTGATATTTCCAATTATGATTACAAAAACAAATTTTTCCTTTATATTTTTATCTGTTGCTTAGGAATAGAACATTAATAGAAATCTATGCAGAAAGTAACTGGGCCATACTAGTGAGAGAATCTCAAATGCCATAATAACATTCTGCAATTATTCCACTTTCATTTCAAAACTTGACGTTTTATCTGACTCTCCTTGTCTCTTACATGTGTATTCCTAATCTTCAATTGCCTGAAGAAACTGATGTGCTAGTGGTGTACATCAGTCTCTATTTGAGGAAATAATTCAAAAGCCAAGATCGCTTAAATACTGTTTACTGGATAACCGGTTTCAACACACTAAAGGTGCCATCATCGGATCTGAATGTAGGTCAACATTCAGATGAGTGCTGCTACAAAATAAGAGCTGCTTGTTCAGCCCCATTATTTTATTAAAATTGGCCTCATATATGATAGTTTGCACCACTTGATTCAGATCAACCACTCAAATGCTTCTTAACACACAATGTAATGGGTGCAGATAAATACAAGGAGCTTTGCCGCCGGGACTGATGACCTCAGATGTTAAGTCCCATAGTGCTCAGAGCCATTTGAACCACTTGAGCTTCGCCATGGATAAGTACTTGTAGACCACTTTAAAGCCCTGACAAACTGCACACCATCAGCCTACACACCAACACAGTGAACCCAGTTAACTTGATTTTCTGTTATGAAGCTGTTCATTATTTCAAACAAATGCCTCTCATAAATGCATTTATTTCCTTACATAAAAAAGATATCATTTTGTTACATTTTTCATCAACAAATTGATCATAGAAAATTAAACAAGCATCTCTATTGCTGTCAATGCACTCATCAAGTTGCAAACCAAAATCCCTGTCTCTAATTTTTTCTATAATTTATTCAGGAAGATCCTTTCCTAAATCTTGTATTCAATGACTAATTGAGCCAACAAACCAAGGGGCAGAAGCTGTTTTGTCATGGACTTTCCAAGCATACTGGCCACCACATTGATAGCACACAGTAGAAATGGCTCTTACACAATCCTATGGGCTTTGCTACATTTTAATATTAGGTAAGCTACATTGTAGGACGTTAGAAATATTTTATTCGAGATTTTTGCCTGCTTAAAAAATTATGATTTTTGTTCTCTCATTTGACTCCATTTTCTAGAAAAGTATTCTCTTGGTCTGACCACAATTTTATTATGAACAATTTTTAAATGATGCTTTAATTTGCTAGCTAGCTTACATTCAACAGAAAGTACTTTCAAACACAAAAAACAGTGCAGACACACTACATTGTTCACAAGAGTGCACGTGAAAGCAAAATGTAAGTTGCTATCACAATATTTTCTAAACTTGCATTTCCTATTGTCATAAACTCATTCCTTGTCCTCGGCAACCATTCACTTTTCACTTGCACTTGAAAAATTTAAAAGCTTTCCCATAGATTTTCCCCTTTATCAACTTTATAACAAAGTAACACAATAATAAAACTAGTTGCAAACCAACAGTCGCTGTTTGTGCTAAGTGTCACGCACGATTGTTCAGCTTCGGGGTTATTGACTGTTTATGCAGGCAGGTCTCAATCTATAGTGGAGTTCCTGTGAAACCACACAGGTTGACACTAAAACTGAAATTTCCAACAACTGTCTTTTTTGCCACTAACTACAAAACTCATTCATGGTGCCCCTGGCGGTCATTCAAGGTGCATCAGCACACTGCGACACACAGGTTGACTACCACTGTCATAGACTATTGCTCATATAGTCAGTTGCCACAGGCCTATAGTCACTTGCAACTGCTAGCAACTTGTTAAATCGAGATTTACCATGGTCTTTGTAAGTTTACTGATCTGTAATAATGCAAATGTGAAGTTTATAATGCAAAAGCCGATCATGATCAATGTGGGCAGTGCAAACAAACAAGTACAAAATGAATATCTATTTTGAAGGTGTTGTGTAAAAATATTGATAAATTACTTAAAGCTTCCAGCAATGAACAAGTAGACTTTGAAAGATGAAGAGGATGATTTCTAACAATATTAGAGAAAAAAGATGCTACTCACAATATAGCAGAGAGGCTGAGTCATGATAGGCACAACAAAAATATTCACACAATTATAGCTTTCGGCCAATAAGGCCTTTGTCAGCAATAGACACACATAAACATACACACACAAGCACACATATACACTCACCCCAATGCAACCTGCACACATGTCTGCAGTCTCAGACAACTGAAACAACACTGCCAAGATGATTTTTGTGGCACCACCCATCATGCAGGTCAGTCAACTTACAACAAGTAACAAACAGGAAAATTATATTAGAATAATACTTACATCAAACACTGTGGATACAATGTGAAAAACGATTAGTACAGAAAAATATAAAGGCAGCTGCTTATTATCAAATACCACACATAACACTTACTTTGTTTTATTACAATAGTGCCTTTCCTTGACGGTGAATTGGAATTCTTTTTAAGTATGCCTGCATACTGCAGCTGCCCTGACACCGGCCCACTCGACCTCATAGCACGCATGGGTGTTGCTGAATTTGCGACAGGTGATGCAGCTGCTTTCTTTCCTCCTAGACGGGAAAATACTGAATTTCCTACCTGGAAGCAAATTACAAATTTATGTCACAACTATGGTGTCCTTTTATATGGAAATGTTGTATGCGTTATAACTGAAACAAAATCAGGAAAGAAAAAAAAATCACTATTCCTTCATGAACATGTGGAATAGAACTGAATGTAACACAATGGCAATTGTGTTGTGGTCTTCAGTCTGAAGACTGGTTTGCTGCAGCTTCCCATATTGTCTGTCCCTATGCTAGCCTCTTTGTCTCTACACAGCTACTGCAGTCTACATGCATGTGAACCTGGAAGCTTTAGTCTCCCTTTACAATGACCTCCCCTGTTCACCTCCGTTACCAAACTTGTGATTCCTGGATTCCTCACAATGTCATATTGACCAGTCTCTTCTGTTACATCCTCTGGCACCCACCAGACAACAGTCCTTTGTGTGATGCTGTTCAACCATTGCAGAATCAGCAGGCAAGGCCCTCAGCAGCTGTCACCTCAGGAGGGCACTTTAGCCGCAGGATCTATATTGTCACACATTCTGCAGTTGCAAATCAACTTCCAGATGACATAATATTGTGCAGAAAGCCATTGAGCAAGCAGCCTGTCATCACAGCTGGAAGCAGGACCAACTGTACACAACCAGTGCCACTGGGCCTCTACAGTTAGAATATGCTAAGCCAAAAGTTTACGGAAGTCCACAGTTGGAGTCCACACCGAGCAGCCAGCAAGCTACTCCTTGAAGCAGTCATCAGTCAGAGGTACCACTGCCAGTACAGAGGATCTCTAGGAAGTCATCTCGGAATACAACACAGTAGATACAGATTACATTGTCAAGTTATGGACTTGGTTATTGGAAGCTACCTGTTCAACAAAGTTATTTGTGTTGAGTTATACCAGAATTCTACATTCCATCTGAGTGTTCTAATAAACACAGTTATGGTACATGGATTATTTATTTGTGGTGTTGTCCCTGACACTACACTGGCACAGCCATATTGAGGTGACATACTACTATGCAGAGAGATGTATTACACCACCTTCTTTTAGTCCAGTTGTGCCATAAATTTCTATAGTTTAAATCAGTACAATGTCATTAGTGATCTGATCTACCCATCTAATCTTAAGCATTTGTCTGTTGCATCACGTGTCAAAAGCTTCTATTCACTTTTTGTCTTAACTGTTTATCATCCATTTTTCACTTCCATACAAGGCTACAATCTGGACAAATAACTTCAGAAAACAGTTCTAACTTTAAAATTTATATTCAATGTTGATAAACTTCTGTTTTCAAATTTTTTTCTTGATATTGCGTTTTGTATCCTACTGCTTTGGTATTGTCACTTATTTTGCTGCCCAAAGAATAAAACTTGTCTACTGTTTCAAGCATCATTTATATTAATCCTTCAGCATTGCCTTGTCTAATTCTACTGCATTCCATTACCCTTGTTTTATTTTTGTTCAAATACATCTTACAATCTCTTTCAAAGACACTGTCATTGAAATTCACTCCCTTTGCAACCTACATTTGCCAACTCTGCTAGTATTGTAATTAACGATAATTAATTGAAACCCTCTGCTGCCAACAGGTGTTGTTGATATATCTTGATGGGGACAGTTGAAAATGTGTGCCCTGATCAGGACTCGAACCTGGGATCTCCTGTTTACATGGCAGACACTCTATCCATCTGAGCCACTGAGGACACAGATGAATAGCGCAACTGCAGTGACTTATCCCGTGCACGCCTCCCATGAGACCCCCATTTCCAACTGTCCACAATCTACATACGTAATGTTCCTAATACATATTTTGTCTATCCTCTCATTACTCGCGCACACTAAGGTGACGGATCCCATAAGAGTTCGGCTACCCGGCCGTTGACCTTTGTCTATGAAAATGCGCACAGGTTGCCCAAACTCTTACGGGAACCGTCACCTTAGTGTGCCTGAGTAATGAGTGGATGGGCAAAATATCTATTAGGAACATTACGTAAGTAGATTGTGGACAGTTGGGAATGTGGGTGTCACAGGAGGCGTGCAAGGGATAAGTCCTTGTAGTCGCGCTATTCATCTGTGTCCTCAGTGGCTCAGATGGATAAAGTGTATGCCATGTAAGCAGGAGATACCGGGTTCGAGTCCCGGTCAGGGCACACATTTTCAACTGTCCCCCTCGAGGTATACCAACACCACCTGTCAGCAGCTGAGGGTTTCAACTAATTATCATTTATTCTAAAGTAGCTGCACGGTCATCAACGGTGTCAGTTCTTTTGAGAACAGTTACTATCTTCATATACAGTATTATAATGTCTCGGCAAACCTTGAAGTTTTAATTTCTTAATTGTAATGATGTACATCTAAATCTACATCTACATTTATACTCCGCAAGCCACCCAACGGTGTGCGGCGGAGGGCACTTTACATGCCACTGTCATTAACTCCTTTTCCTGTTCCGATCGCGTAAGGTTCGCGGGAAAAACGACTTCTGGAAAGCCTCCGTGCACGCTCGAATCCCTCTAATTTTACATTTGTGATCTCCTCGGGAGGTATAAGTAGCGGTTAGCAATATATTCGATACCTCATCCAGAAACGCACCCTCTCAAAACCTGGACAGCAAGCAACAGCGCAATGCAGAGCGCCTCTGTTACAAAGTCTGCCACTTGAGTTTGCTAAACATCTCCATAACACTATCACACTTACCAAATAACCCTGTGATGAAACTCGCCACTCTCCTTTGGATCTTCTCTATCTCCTCTGTCAACCCGACCTGGTACGGATCCAACACTGATGAGCAATACTCAAGTATAAATCAAACGAGTGTTTAGTAAGCCACCTCCTTCGCTGATGGACTACATTTTTTAAGGACCCTCCCAATGAATCTCAACCTGGCACCCACCTTACCAACAATTAATTTTATATGATCATTCCACTTCAATTCTTTCTGTATGTATGCTCCCAGATATTTTACATAAGTAACTGCTACCAGTGTTTGTTCTGCTGTCATATAATCATACAATAAAGGATCCTTCTTTCTACGTATTCGCAATACATTACATTTGTCTATGTTAAGGGTCAGTTGCCACTCCCTGCACCAAGTGCTTATCTGCTGCAGATCTTCCTGCATTCTGCTGCAATTTTCTAATGCTGCAACTTCTCTGTATACTACAGCATCATCCGCGAAAAGCCGCATAGAACTTCTGACACTATCTACTATGTCATTTAAACATATTGTGAAAAGCAATGGTCCCTTAACACTCCCCTGTGGCACGCCAGAGGTTAATTTAACGTCTGTAGATGTCTCTCCATTGAGAACAACATGCTGTGTTCTGTTAGCTAAAAACTCTTCAATCCAGCCACACAGCTGGTCTGATATTCCTTAGGCTCTTACTTTATCAGGCGACAATGCTGAACTGTATCCAACGCTTTCCGGAAGTCAAGGAAAATGACATCTACCTGGGAGCCTGTATCTAAAATTTTCTGGGTCTCACGAACAAGTAAAGCAAGTTGGGTCTCACACGATCGTTGTTTCCGGAATCCATGTTGATTCCTACAGAGTAGATTCTGGGTTTCCAGAAATGACACGTTACACATGCAAAACACATGTTCTAAAATTCTACAACAGATCAATGTCAGAGCTATAGGCCTATAGTTTTGCGCATCTGCTCGACGACCTTTCTTGAAAACTGGAACTACCTGTGCTCTTTTCAAATCATTTGGAGGGGGGGGGGGCAAGTTCTTTCGCTTACTCTGTGTATAATCGAATTGGTATCCCATCAGGTCCAGTGAACTTTCCTCTGTTGAGTGATTTCAACTGCTTTTCTATTCCTTGGACACTTATTTCGATGTAAACGCACAAATGGAAAGTCCTTGGTTGAACATAAACAATGGAAGTAGTAAACGTAACAACTCACATTGAAGCTGAGGCACCGAGTGATTTATACGTACAAAAACAAGACTGAAAATGGGGCAAGCAGCAGTATTAATAAAGTTATGTGAGTGGTGAAAGAATTCTGCAACCTTTGAGGCAAAACAGCACATGACAGAGAACTAAAGGAGGGCATAAGAAGCAGACTAGCACAGGCAAAAAGAGCATTCTAGGGCAAAGGAAGTTTATTAGTATCAAACATGTCTTAATTTGAGAGCAAAATTTCTGAGAACGTACATTTGAGTACAGCATTTTGTGCGGATGGGGGAGGGTCTCTCTCTCTCTCTCTCTCTCTCTCTCTCTCTCTCTCTCTCTCTCTCTCTCTCTCTCTCTCTCAATGGTGAGATTATTATTATCCTCACAAAATGCAGGACAAACTAATTTGGTAAAAATAATTAAACTCACTGTCTCCCAAGGTTGCCCACAAAATCACACTGTCTCCCAAGGTTGCCCACAAAATCACACTATCTCACATCCCTGAAGACAATGGAAAGATGGCTTAAACTGCCAATTAAAACACAAGGAATACAAGAGGAAAGCTATAATAATTTCACACAAATATGTTGCTGGTTGATCACATACAAAAAACATGGATGACATGCATGCTTGATAACACATTACACAATTCTCCCTAAAATTTCTGGGAGCAAGTCAGATACTGCAGAGAACCTTAAAAGTTATACCACATTCATATCACTGTCACTTAAAGAACAAATTTGTCGATTAATTTGCTGCTGTCCTCTTACCTGAGAGCTGTATGCAACAAGCACTACATGTTGGATGATCCTCTTGCCAGAACAAGAATGTGTCATAGTGATCTGTTTTACAAGAATATGTGTGAGAAGGACGTCACCCCTTCTGTGTTGCTGGTGGAGATGGGCAATGGGCAAGTTGTTGACTTGGGAAAACCACCAACAACAAGAACTGAAGTGTTTGAGATGGGGTGCCAGGAAGAATGTTGAAAATTAGGTGGACCGATAATATACGAAATGTGGAGGTTCTCAGTACAACTGACGAGGAAAGGTAGATATGTAAAACACTGACATCAAGACGGGATAGGATGATAGGATGTGGTAAGACACCAGTGAATATGTTCCACTGCATTACAGGGGCCTGTAAACAACAAAAACTGGGGGAAGACAAAGATAATAATTTTAGAGGGCTTCATCAAATCATTCGCAAGACTGATGAAGAAAGTAAGACTGGTTGTCGCCATGAGCATATAACAACACTTCAATCAGAATTATAAAGAAACAGGAGTCAATCTGGCTCACAGCACTCCTTTCCCTCAGTTTTCCCACAGCAACTACCAAGGTTGTCAAATCTGTTTCTAAGGCTGAGAAGCAGTATCACAAAGTGAAATTTGTTATATGTCCAGATGCAACACCCAGTTGCCAGGCAACTGCTTTCTACATGAACAGTCATCCTAGCATGTGGTTTAACTTAATTTCAAATTACTGTGCAGTCACGATGAATGTACTACAACTCACAAGTAATTATTTCAACTGTCTCATAAGTTGAATAGCATTGTAACAAATTTACAGTAAGTCATATAATTTTGTTGAATTCTCCACTTTTTTGTATATATAAGATCAATTGCAAGCACCCAATCTATATGCTATTGGCTGCTTCTGATAGCTGGCTCTTTGTTCAGTCCAAACTAAAGTTCTACATAGTAAAAGCCTTTTCTGATCCAACATAACAACATTCCAAACTACAACATGAAGTGTTTGAAATTATCCATCTTTTCCCATATCAGTTTTTTCACTTATATCTACTTTATCAGCCATCAGTGCGAAATTATTGTTTTTACACAAAAAAAAGCAGCAGCCTAAAATGAAGATCATTTCATAAATATTTTAATAGCTAAATTTGACCGGCACCATTACCTTACAATCTAGCTGCACACTGGACAATGTTTCTGTAACACCATCTGATGATGATCCTGCAGTGGCTTGCAACTGTCAATTGAAATAGCAGTTCCAGTATAGCCAAAATGGATATACAGAAAACTGGCTTTTGGTGGCATTTGAAATTGTACAGACGGTGATTTGATTCAAAAGAGATTGCATAATTCTGACACATGGCTCAGATGATGCCATAAGAATGAAGTCATAAGCCACTGCAATAAAAGGAACTGTCTCAGCTGAAAGTGAACAGTCTTCCCAGGAAGTACGGCAGTTACTGGCAGATTGATGGCAGCAACAAGTGGTGGTGATGTTTTGGTCTGACAACTTCAGATGACACTGTGTATTCGTCTCTGAGCAAGAGTATAGTGGCAACATGATGACAGCCATAATGAAGAGGAGCAGCGATATTCTTGGTTAATAATAACAATAAACAAACACTACACAATATCTTTATTTATTATAATGCGACAGTCTGTGGCAAAGGTAAACAGACGAGAACTCTGTCAGCTGCAGGAAGAAGAGAAGTGTAGAGGAATGAGACCCTCCTCACTCTTGCTAGGCTGACACACTACACCTGCAATTCAACTTCTGCAAAAGTAGAACCAACATGCACTCTCTGTCCAAAAACTTCTGAAACTGATTTCATTCCAGGCACATAAGCAACGTCGCTGTAGTAACTACAATGCCAACTCGAATCAACAACTGGAAATGAGAGATACGCCTTCAACCAGTCAGTTGCGAGCAGGCTGTACGAAGTGATGGATGTGCGGCTGTAGGGTGTCAACATTGTTATGTCACAAATTTCAATAAAGAAATATCTACAAAACATTCTCCAGAATATTTTGTAGAGAGAAAAGTGTGACCAAAGTTTGTCTTGCGCACCTTGACTCCCAAACAAAAACAATTGTGTGTGGACACCTGCCATGACTTGATTGAAATGCAAAACGCAGACAATTCTTTCCAGGAAAAACATTACCGCGGGTTACATGACTTGATGTTATTAATAAGCCTATGAACCTTGAGAGAGTCCACATCTGGCAAACTCTTCTGATGTAGCAAAAGTTGATGAACTCCCAATGTATTCTCCTTAGTTCGTCATTACAGTAATTATTAGTAATCCTACTGAAGGAGTAAGTCAACAACTTGTGGAGAAAACACTATTTAATCTATACTCTCTGTGCAATGATTCACTCTCACTGTTTTACAGACAAAGTCTAAATATGAACAAACAAAGAAGCATTAATGCCATTGAAATTCTTGCGCACTGGACGTCTGGGTCATGGGTACTTCTGAGAGCAGCATATGGCACAAATGCCTTTCTGCTGCAGATGTGGGTGACATCAGGTGCAGTTTGACCAAACTTAGTGCCGCACGAAGCCCAATATATTGGAATATCTCAGAGAAACAGACCACCACCACCACAGCAACAACAATCTAAAGAAACTATGATCCCACAAAGGGATAACTTTAGCTCTCACTAACACGAAATTTGCCTTGCTTGTTCATTTGATATTACCTATCTTCTCACTAACACGGAATTTGCCGTGCTTGTTCATTTATATGCTACTACAGTATGTAATTTTCCCACTAGTCCGCTACATCCATCAGAATCATTACTTATTGCTTACAAAATCATGAAGAAGCTTGTAATTTCACAACCTACCACAAAACGGTAAAGTGCAGAAAGTCACATAATGACATTCAATCCGATGCGATATGAAATGAAATGACTTGATCGTGTGGCACTGTTGGCCAGGAGGCCCCATCCGGGGAAATTCAGCCACCGAGTGCAAGTCTTATTTCAGTCGACGCCACATTGGGTGACTTGCATGCTGGTGATGTGGATGAAATAATGATGAGAACAACACAACACCCAATCCAAGAGCGGAGAAAATCTCCAACCCAACCGGGAATCGAACCTGGCACTCTGCATGGGAGGCATGCACGTTCCCACTCAGTTAAGCAGGTGGACAAGGTGATATGCGGGTTGAACAACTTCTGACAGGGCTTTTCTGGCAGTTCACATGGTTGTATGAACATCTGTTGGCTGTACTCAGGTGGAGAGATATCATGCAGAACATCTTAAGTATTAAAACCATCATCTTAACTGTGATTCTTCAGTTTCTCCCGGTGTATTTGTTGCTCGAACAGTCCACGGGTATACTGCCGGTTCATAGTGTCCAACGGGCACAATATTTCGGCGATCAGACTTGTCGCCATCGTCAGGTGCGCTGACGAACTGAGCTCCCGAGGGCGGGCGGCGATTTAAATACCCTCCCCCCACGGGCCACTCTCTTTGCAGGCCGGCCCGGTGGTAATGAAGACGTGGGCGTCAGAATCTGTCGTAGCGTCGATGTGCTTGCTATGTCCGCCCTGGTTGCCAGTTTGTACTTCTTGCTGAGAGTCTTCTTAATTACATTCAATGCCGGATCCCAAGCCTTGCTGAGGTTGTAGCCACAATCTCGGTTGATAAGATCTTTCTGGTGCGAATTTTGATAGCCTCCCTTTTTAGAGGTCTGAACCAGGATCTTGGTACGCTCATAATCCATCTCATGTTTCTTGGACAGACAGTGCTCTGCTGCCGCCGACTTATTTGGATATTTCAGTTGAATGTGCCTTTGACGTTCTCGGCAACGATCTTCGCTGGTGTGTACTGTTTGACCGATATAAGTCTTCCCACACTCACAGGGAATTTGGTATATGCCAGCCTTCCTCAAACCAAGGTCATCTTTCACACGTACCAGTAATGCCCGTGTTTTATTGGGCGGGCAAAAGACTGTTTTAACTCGGAGTTTCTTTAATATACGGCCGATTTTCCCCGACAGTGCGCCATTGTACGGAATAAAGGCAGTGGGTACCTCTTCTTCTGTGACTTCATCCATCTCCACAGGTTGTGCTGTGGTGGTGGGACGGAGAGTGCGTCTAATCTGCCATTCCGAGTACCCGTTTTTTCAAAACACGGTTTTCAGGTGTTTCAATTCCTGGGGCAGATTCCCTGCATCTGAGATGCTGCGCACCCTGTGTGCTAGTGTTTTTAGTACTCCATTCCTCTGAGAAAGGTGGTGGCAGCTGTCTGCATGTTGGTATAGGTCAGTGTGCGTTTTCTTCCTGTACACACCATGGCTCAGGGTACCATCAGCTCTTCTCTTGACCATGACATCTTTCTTCAGCTTCGGTCTCCATAGTGAATTTGATGTTTGGATGTATGGAGTTTAGGTGTGTAAGGAAATCCAGGAGCTTGTCCCTACCACGGGGCCAGATGACGAACGTGTCATCGACATAACGGAAGAAACAAGTAGGTTTCCAACTAGATGGTGCCAAGGCTTCCTCCTCGAAGTACTCCATGTACAAAATCGCGTCCACCGGCGAGAGTGGGCTGCCCATTGCGACTCCATCTGTTTGCACATAGTGTTCTCCATTAAACAGAAAATACATTGAGATCAAGACATGTCTAAAGAGTTCGGTCGTCTTCTCGTCAAATTTCTGCCCAATAAGCTCAACTGACTCTCGTAGAGGCACCCTGGTGAATAATGAAGCCACATTGAAGCTCACTAGGGTATCAGTGTCTTTCAGTCTGAAGTTGTCGAGACATTTCACGAAATCTGCGGAACTACGGATATGGTGAGGGCATTTACCTACATAGGGGCTAAGTAATTCAGCCATATATTTTGCCAGCAAGCAAGTAGGTGCCCTAATGTTGCTGACAACTGACAATGGCGACATGTATGATTGCCGAAATATTGTGCCCGTTGGACACTGTGAACCGGCAGTATACCCGTGGACTGTTCGAGCATCATCTTAAATGTTATCTATTTTTTGTTAACTCAGTCTGAAACTTTTTGAGCTGACAGGGTATAGTCAAAAAGATTAGGATTAATCTCCTCACTCAAATCAAAATAAGGAAAGAAAACAAGAAGTACTGCAAAACATAACACAAAGCAGAGTACACTAGTTATTTGGTAAAGGCAACCACTTGCTGAGGTTGACAGTGCCACAAATGAGTTAGGACAGAGCCGACCTCTGCAGTTATTTTATACCGTCATAGCTCAAAACACTTACCACCAACTGCCACCTTAAAGTGTCTATGCTATATTGAAACCTTTCAAATCACCTCAGACATGTGACGCCACAGTCCTGCACCCTGGATGAAACGACCACATTAAGACAATATATCAACAGGAGTTGGAGGCTCCAATTAAAGGTGTAAAACTAAACATACATTGATAGGTAAGCAGGTATAAAATGCAATGTACATTTGCAAGTACTTCACCTTGTTCGGACTGGGAGTTACTCCTGTGACAGTAATGACTGTCGTTCCAGCACCGGCTGGTTCTTCAGGAGGAGTCGCTCCTCCTGTAGTGCTCGACACAACACATTCTCCCAGGCGGTCAAACACTGTTCCACGGTGCTTGTTTGATTGCCTCGCTGCAACTGAAAACATAGAGCTGTACATTTTCAGGCTAAAATATTTGTCCTCTATGATAGCGGCAGCTTACCTGTAACCTGGCACATTAGTTTCACAACTCGTATCTGGAAAGGTAAACGAACTACGGATAAATGCTTAAGCTGCTGCAAAATCTACCTGCTCTACTGTACAATGTGTTGTCCAAATCACCTCAAACAAGTGTGCTTTTTTAGAGCCTCAGTGCAACAGATGCAATTTGTGTAGCCTGCCTGCCGACAGTGAAAACAAGCACTCTAAAACAGAAAAGCATAGACTGGCCGTCTTCTATTTTCTTCAGACCTGCTAGATTTGAAGCTCAGTGCCCACTAGTTTCCTAAAGCAGTAAAACATGCTTTTGAAAAGCACTGGCAAAAAAAAACAATTGAATGTTTCCTAACGTTGTTAAGTATCAAAAATTTACAGCCTTGGGTGGGTATTGTTCCAGTCTTGTAATCACAAGGTTGTCAATTCAGTTCTCAGCAGAGCTCCTGGAGAGAATACAGGAAGCGACTGCTACAGTCATGCTGAGACAGGTATGGCAAGAATTCGTTTACCGTTTAAGCGTCTGCCAGGTCACTCATGGTACGCATATTGAATGTTGGTCAAAAAACTTTCAGAGTTTCTCTTCAAAATGCAATATGTATGACATCTGTACAATATTTAGTTCCTGTGCAATAAATAATTGAAAGTGTTTCTGGACATTATGTGCACCCTGCATAACATATTTTGCAGATGTGCTATAATACATTAAACATATTTCACACATATTTCATCCATTGTTTGTTCATCTGTGTGTCGCTACACTATTCATCCTATTACAATAACACTTTGATGAGCTATGATCATACCCACAAAAAGTTTCCGTGAGGCCTATGAATATTATCTGACCTCAATCATCTCATTTTTCTCTCTGAAGCCATCTCAAAAGTGAAATGTAAATCATTTCTGCTGATATGGTTGAAGAACTGGAGTAGCGGATTTTGCAATCTTTTCAAAATTTACAAGATGAACCTGAGAGTCATTGAAAGAATTAGTAACTCAGTGCATAGATGAGTGCATAATTGCACCCAAATGCGAGGATAAACACACGGAACATCACCTGAACAATTATGAATGGGACATGTTACACGCTAAAGAAATAGTACTTTTATTGTTAACGCAGGCTACAGGTGCAATTTAAATCAAATTAGACCACATTTAATGGATTTTTATTCTATAACTGTGTACTTCCCACATGTAAGTTTTTGCTATTAATTATTATACACCATTTATGGAGGGGCGTAATGCAAGATATTTTTTTCCACAGTCAATTTGAGTTGAAACAATGTGTAATTTGTTGTGTAACATCGTGGAATATTCCCCCTTCAGCCCCTATAATTTCATAAAGTTCTAATACATGGTGGTGCTATACATAGACTTAAAAACGGCGTCTGTAACAGAGGTGCATTCCAAGCAGAGAGCTGTCACTGGGTTCCTTTTGGCAGAAAACCACAGCATCATAGATACTCATAGGCACTTGAAGAATATCTGCGGAGACCTGGCAGTGAATGAAAGCACGATGAGTTGTTAGGCATGGCATCTGTCGTCATTGCAAAGAGTAGCGCAAACCTGTCCACACTCCTGCATGCCAGCCAGCTGCACACAGCAGTGATTCCTGATGTTGGAATGTGTGGACACTCATCTGAGGTAAGCAAGAGATCACAATCAAACAACTGGCTGCTTGACTGGATGCCTCTTATGGTAGTTTTATCATCCAGTTGGGGAATCCAAAGGTGTGTGCCCAAAGGGTTCTTTGATGCCAAACAGGAGAGAGTAGAAAGCAATGAAGGTACACCTGTGTGGAATTGCTTGTGTGTTACAAGGCTGATAGTGGCCATTTTTTGTCGACCATCATCACAAGGGTTCATCACTTCGAAATAAAAATGCAATCCCTGGAGCAGCCATACTCTCAACCGGTAACATCATGGCAACAGTCTTCATTTGATGTCTCCCTCATGGTGCAACAATCAACTCTGAAATGTATTATGCTACTGAACTGAAGAAACAACTTCTGTGTGTTTGTCGCCACAAAAATTCAAATGAACTTCTACTTCTCCACGACAATGCACGGCCTCATACAAGTCTGCACACCCAAGATGAGCCCACAAAACTTCACTGGACCAATGAAGCAAGTAGTCCACGGGAAGCAGTATGTGGATAATGGGAAACACTACTGATGCAGCAAGACGTTGGCTCCGATGTTGACCAGTAGAGTGGTATCATGTGCGCATACCTCGCAGTAAGGTGGTGTAAGGTCATCACACTGAATGGAGGTTACGTTGTAAAATACAGTTTTGTAGCCAAAAGGGTGGAGAATCATATGGTGTATTGGAATTCAGAATAAAACCAAATTCCTATCATGAAAAAAAAAGTGTTGTATTACTTATTGAACACTCATCATATCGCATAATCCACTAATGACAATCTGTGCCAGAAAATAGAAATCAAATGAGGCAATGTGCGAGAAAAAATTAAAAATAATGTACAGCAAATGACAATGGATAAATTGTGGTGAAACACGATTGTAAAATACAATTAAATATTATCTACATCACAGCAAATCTAGAAACCCTTCAAAGGATGGATGGAAAACTCACCCATTGAAAGGATGGCACGACTTCGAGGTGTCGTGCCTGCAGGCATGGTGATGCGGTAACCACCTTCATGCTCTGGTAGAACCATGCGTGCCTTCTTTGTGGGTGGTTGAACTGGTGTGATGACTTTTATTTCATCATCCACCTCCATGCTGGTATCCTCTTCTTCATTCTTAACAAAGGAAAGAAAAACTTAATTACAGCCTCGATTAACAGAAAGGATTATAGGCACATGAGATTTACAAAATAAGCATCAATTAAAATATCCAAGAAATACTTGTGTAAATTATTTCTTATTATAAAGTAACATACGAAAAATGAGGGAAAGGCAACCACTCACCAGCAGACTGATGCGTGATATCATAAAACACACACACACACACACACACACACACACACACACACACACCCCGAAATGCACATTACAGCAGCCATAGTGGGAGTTTTGATATCTGTGTGGTTGTGTGTGTGAATGTGTGCACTTTCTGCTCAAAAAGTAACACATTTAGCTGTTGTATTTAGTGAAAGCTTCTGTGAGGTAGATGAGTAGTACATACACAGTGAGGTTCCACGCTTTGTAGCATTCCTACCATAATAGCGATGTCACATTAATCTTCTTCTTCTACTCATACCCTACCTCAACCTTTCTTTAACAGCAGTTCAAAGCCTCTGTTTTGTTAGGTACAAGCATATAGCTTTAAAAATGTTATGAAATTTTTAACAAATTTTGTTACAGGAACACATAACAAAAATACATAATGGCTAAAAACTGCCTGAATGCTACAAATACCAAGCTATTTTCTCACACTGAAATTTCAACTCAGCTAAAAACTCTGGTGAGACTCATTAACCCCTTACAACATCATACATAAATCAATAATTAATGACATATTAACTATTACTATGTACAGTTTAACCAGTTGTTCCATGCCCAGTAATACATAATGATACACGCAACTACAGGAAATAGTTAACTCAATTTTTTTTATGAAAAGAGTGAGTGTGAGAGAGAAAGCAGGTGATGTAGGGATATATGATTAATTTCTGTGTAAAATAAATCTGTTGTATCTTTAATCATTTTTGTTTTCCCTACTTTGGAGAATAGGGAGCAAGTTATTCAATAATGCAATCTAAAAGTGAATTCACATAGTTCTTCACCTCTTGACAGATAATATTATCACTTCTTACCTGCCTGACTGCAATTTCAGACTGAACAGGTGCAATACGTTTCTTTGGGGCCACAGTCACCACTTCATTTTGAGCAGCCAGTGAGAGAGGCTGTTTTCCCGATTCTTTTGATGCTGTGAGAAAAGAAGGGAAAAAACAAAATTGAACTCAAATTCCATTGTTTAAAATATTCAGAAAGAAAGGAACTTCAATCTAAACCACAAATTACACATAAATTTTTCAAAGTACAACTTTACATTACCTATTTTGCCAACAAGATCAACTGTCTAACACTTTTCTTTGTACACAGACTATGTTTTTACAAGACACAGGAAGACAGATTGATCAATCAGAACACACTACAAATGGTATTCATGAAGTTAAAATTATAACTTCTGGAGGGAAGTAGTAGTAGTTTTTCTTTAAGTACACATCTGCAGGCCTAATACACATTGGAATCCCCATGATACAGTACCATCATGCTGTATAGAGTTGATTACCTTGTTGGTCACTGAGGAAAACACATTTTAAGTGGCAGTCAATTCAACTCAATACTTGGTGTCAAATTGAGCACCATGTTAAAAGTACACATAAATGAAAATTTTGACGAATTGTGGTCAATATCGGCCTCCGTACTGGGTTATTTTGGAGTTTATTTGTATGCATTTATTTATTTTTTAAAATTTTTAAAAAGAATTTTAGGATCAGAAAATGTGGATTTTAGTACATTTTGTCAAGTATGTACATTAAACAGTTTCACATTCATGAGTTTAATAGAAAATACTTAAATAAGTCCCTGGCATAAAATTATGTCAACACACACACTGCCTTATCACAATCATTAATGAATTAATTAATATGATAGCCCTGAAAATTATAGTAAATATTTTTTACATCTCTGCAAGTTCTTAGTTAATGTCAAACTACTGAAAACTTAGAGCAAATTTTAAAATTCTCCTTTTCTCCACAGAAACAGGAGCCCCTAGTTTTCTTTCTATCTGATCGCAGTCAGTAAAACGCATGTCCTCTCTCTCAGGATATCTGAACTGGAGTCCACCAAAATTTCTAACAAAACGAACTTCAAATCCATCTCCATAAAGTATAGAAATCACAGCAAGACGATAACAGTTTTTGTGGCAGAATGAAATCACACCATAGTTCTGTCTTGGCTTCTGTACTGGAACACTATTTCAACTTGTGACAAGTTTCAGTAACATGGAAAAAATAGTGTTGTTGAAATATGCAGCTAATAACCATGGTTAAAAAATAAAATTATTTTGTATATCAGTACAGTTTAAAAGGACTAAATTGATAAAAGTTAGACACACAATTTTTTTGCTGTTTCTGCTGTTGGCAACAATTCCGTGCCACCTTGGGGGTCAACGGGAGATCTTCAGTGAGCTGAAATCCAACAGTGGTGACTGGTAGCTAGTTGTGTTGGTATAAGCAAGCGAATATAGAATGCATATACAATAGTCAAATCTAACCCAGGTTGTGGGTAAGCCAAGTCTCCGCAACATCCTTTCTTCGAGGAGTGCTAGCTCTGCAAGTTTCACAGAAGAGCTTCTGTGAAGTTCGGAAAGTGAGACGAGGTACTGCCCGAATTGAGGCAGTGAGGATGGATCGTGAGTCGTGCTTGGGTAGCTCAGTTGGAAGAGCACTTGCCCGTGAAAGGCGAAGGTCCCACGTTCGAGTCTCCGGCACACAGTTTCAAAGTCAAGCAATTTTTTGTTAATTTGGAAGTAAATGCTGCAGACCTATTACACGCCGAAATCCTACACCACAGAGTGTCACTAGAGAAGCCACCACAAAATAGAGTAGCCTCCCACTGGAGGAGCAAAAACTAAATGGTGTCGTGTAGCCTAACTCTGCTTTATGAACACTTTGAAGATCAGCCACTTAGAATAATGTTGGGCCTAGAAAACTGGCAATTTGTGCCACTATTCCAAGCATTACTGGCACATATGTAGTTGGTGTGTGTTCAAGAGTAATTTTAAAAAACGGGCTTCAAGATGTAGTTTTTGTATTTACTTTAGTTCTCTGATAGCTTGCAAATTTTAAAATAATTATGACAGAAAGTATAATTAACCTTAAAAAAGTGTGAGATGAGTTATTGAGCAATTTCTGCCTCTAGAGAATCCAAAATTTCTTGCTCACTCAACAAATATGATATATTTGTAACAGACTTACAGCAGACTGTGAAACCTAAAAAGAACATGCACGAAATTATGTCAATGCAACCACATCGGTTAAGCCATTAATGACAGCAGCTGTTACAGTCTCCAACGTTTCCTTCAAAATCATTCTAGAAATTGACAACAGAAGGCAGCACCTATCAAAGGACAGGTTGGGAGACATCCAAACATTATTCTCATAAGAAATGATCCAGTTTTCAAGTGATGGATGGCTTGGGCATTGAGAAAATCGTGATTCGAAAATACTTGAACACAGTCCCTTGAACACTTCGCTATGGGCCGAGCACAACACAAGCTGCAACACTGCATTTGGAGCACCACACCCAAGTATATCTTGGGCCATGTGGTCTCATGACACAGCAAAATTACTGCAACTGAGGTGAAGCAGCACCTAACAAGGGTTTGCAAGATTTGTTCAAAGAAGACGAACCAATATACTGGCAAAAGAAACCTGGAAAGAAATATGCTGATATTGCTCTGATTACAAATACTGCCATTATGTTTCAGACTTTTACACACAAAAGCCAATCTTATTTGCAATTGCTTGAGAATTCATCTCACTTACACTTAATGTCTTCAACACGCCTGCCAATTGTCAAAAACAAAAAAATCTGGAGATCCAGATTTTAAAATCAGGAGGTACAAATGATTGAAATCCACATCTCATTTTCAGTATGATCTTGAAACGGATGCGAATCTTTTCCTTTCGGCACCACAAAGCTATACAACGGCTATAAAAACACAACTGTAAAAATTACAACTACTCAGAATGTTGATTCCGTTCCCCTTATCTGCAGCGTAGCCAAGTCATTTGGTATAGGTTGGAATGTTTTTTTTAGTTAATCACACACTGGACATTTTCTTGGTGCTTTTTTTGTTTCCAAGTGTTGCGAAATTTTGCTTTCGCCACCACGATACACAAATGTCAAGAAAGAGTACAAAATGAAACACTCGGCCTTTCCTACAATCAATAATGCATGGAAACTGTTCCAAACATTGCTTTAAGAAAACAGAGCTATATATATTTTGTCATAATAAAAAAAAAGCACTGAATCAAAACACTATGAATATCACGAATAGGATACACATGAAATAACGGCTTACAAAAAGATACAGCCTTACAGGTTTCAGATAACAAAATAACACAAATAACCATTCATTTACACTAATTATAAAACAATGATTAATAAGCAACTTCATTTAAGCACAATGACAACAGACAAACACAAGGCCAAACAGAGCACAATACTCAGCAATACGAGTAGGCCTATACATTCTACAAAATGTTTCGGAAAGAGGAAAAATAACAATTACGCGTTACACACACCTTGCTGATTTCTATAAACTTCTACATGTATATCAATTAACAAGGATTTCAGACCATTGGTTAGGGAAAAAAAAACTGACAACAATTAGCTAAAATCGGTAGAGATAGTGGAATAATGAATGATCAGGAAAGTGGAAAATCAGGAGCTTCACGCTTAAATCTGGAGAACTGGAAGTTGTGCATCATGATTGTATAATTTGTAGTCTATCACTGAACCAAAATGAAGATAAAGATTGAACTGTGGCATAGGAATTTCAATGTGTACCTAAAATGCAGACATGTACCTCTAAACAAGCAAAAAATAATTAAATACCTAGATTTTCTCAAGTTGATAATTAAAACTTTATGACTACTGCTCATAGAAGTTTCATGGTAAATGTGAAGTATTTTAGAAAACTAGAGAAACGAAATCTATTTGAACATTATCTCCACATCAAGCTCACTGGAGAGTGGTCAGATGGAGTACAGGAGAAAAACAGAGCATCAATTTAGGAACCAATCCAGCATTCACATGAAGTTAGTTATGGAATCCATGGAAAAACTAAAGCAGGATGGTACGATAACTCTCCCCAAACACAGGTCTGTAGTATTATCAAATGAGCCTTTATCACTGAACATTCATCATTTAGATGATAAACCAGACAGCAACACAGAAACAAAAGTAAACACCAAATGTCTGAAAACTGAAGTTTCCACAAAGCAACTGGTTCCATACAACAATATTAAACATTACAATACCTGCGTACACAAAGGAAGAAGCTCTTTCTGAAATTCTTCAATGTGAGGATCTCCACAGTGGAAAAGATATGAAGAAGAAACCATCAGAGTCTAGGCAACAGTTCAGCTGTAAGAAGGAAACTGTTGGAGCAACCGTCCCAGCTCTCACACATTTCGATGTATGCTAATCAAGGAATATCTAAATCTGAATGGCCACTGAGGGCCTCAGCTTCATTCCTGTTGGATTCAACTCCAATGTCAAACACCACACCACATCACTCAGTGGTAAAGATGGACAGAGTCCAAATTGAACAATGACAGGAAAAGAAGCATATGCAAAAACAATGTTAGAGATCAGCTGGACTGAAACACTAGAAATTTAGCAAAGAGTATGAATTTGTGACGTACCCACTTTCATAAATCAATTTTTATATAGTTTGCTTATTGCAGATGCCCATCAAGTTTTTCTGGAGACGATGAGTGATGACTATCATCAACGGAAAAAACTCTTTAAATTTCTGCAGCCATTGTCAGTGACATTAAAATCTGTGTGAGATGGCCACATCATATCCCACACCTACAAACTCAATGTTTTAAGCCTTCTGCTAGGAGGTAGAGGACACAAAAACAGAGTATAAGCAGCAGGAAAGGGGGAAACGATGAAGTGTAATTGCGTACAAGATATTAATTTCAAAGTCTTGTCTGTTTCTTGTACCGTCACATAGATAACACACAAAATTTCTGATAAGCAAATACTCTTGACAGTAATGTTATGGTTGGAACAAATGGAAACTGGATATGATATATTCCTCTAAAGGCAGATTTTGTAACACTTCTCTATGTGAGTAATGGTCTGAGAGACAAACAACACTCAAGTCACTGTCTACCAGCAGTTCATTAACTCAACCTCTAATTTCTCATGAAACAAGCTCACAAGGGCTTCTGATCTGCAATTCCCATTTACTGAAGTAATTGTCATTATATAAAGAACCTCTCTTAAGAAAGGATGTCTTATAACTGACTTAATACTAAAAAGAGAAGCAGCTCTCCTACAGTTGCCACAGGAATTTGGGCATGAGTAAACTAAAATCCACGTAGAAAATTTACCACTTCAGCAACAATTATATCCTGACCTTACACTATCTTTAGCATAATTCAACCAAAGGAAGTCTCAACAGGTGCTATCACAATGTGTTCATTGTCAGGAACCTCAACACTTTTTGGAGTTCCTTATTATCTTACTTTCCACAGCCTTCAGGATCCTGTTAATCTTAATAACTGAATAGCTGTCCAAACAAGCAACCACGTCAAGGGCTACCTCTTTCAGCCCACACCAAGAGTAGTCCCATCCTTTTCCAAAACCCTCACACACCGGTAAGCCTTTTATTACCTGGTAGAGTCCTGAGTTTGGTATGAAAATGTTGGTGATGCTGTGCTCCCTGACTACGTACTTTTCAACTGAGAGCAAAACTTGTCCTGTAGTTCTAACAGCATAATCTCCCTCTTATTAACTTTTGTACCATTTTTATGTTTACTAACAACAGTGAAGTCTGTTACACTGTTGCTACTTCTAAAATTACAGAAAGCTCTTCGAGAAATGATTGAGCCTACTATTAACATTAAAAATAAAAACAGTAAATTTTTTTCTCGTTCAAATGGTCTTCCTGTCAACTGTCAGTTATCACAACACTTCTCAGTAAGAGAACAGTCTTCTCCAACTTCATGTGTTTTTTTCATACACAGTTTTACATGACGCCTACTTATGTGTGCATATTGTGGTCAGCTGTGTGTTATGATTACTTATGTCACAGATACACAGTCGGTCCTACAGTCTACAAGCATTGCATGTGACAACTTGTCAACTGAAGTGACTTGTGTTTTAATGGCAGTGTGCAGATATTCTTTACATCACAGATAAGCTACATTAACACTGACATTACGCCCTATTCTCAATTCCTCAGGTCACTTGCACTTATTGCTAAGTAACTTGGAGTTTAGAATGGAGTGATGCAACAGAGCAGTGTGTGTCGGACAGCTGCCACGGCACTGCTTTGCGTCCAGGTATAGTGGAGCCAGGGAGTGGTGCGGCAGCTGGCATGTTCCTTTCACTTCAAGGACAGCAAATGTGCAAGCCAGCCAATCTACAATATTTTTCAAACAATTTTAAAGAAGCCATTATTTAAAATTATTGTTGCGCATCTCATAGCATCATTCATCAGCTTCTTGATGCACAGCTTATTACTTCCTTAATCATCATAGTTATCGTGATAGTCCAAAATTGGTTAAACTACTGCACGCAAGTCGAATAGTTGGCAATGAATAATACAGGTCGTTGTGAATTCACGTGTGGTGCACATTAGGTCATATGTTATTATGTGCCAAATGTAATTAACACATTTTAGTTTTCTTTAAACTTGGCATATCTTTAACTCACGCCATTCTGGAAAAAATGGATTATATATAGCACACTCCATTCCTCTTATGAATCCAGATGAGAATGAAATATTTACAACTCTCTTGTATCTCATAAATGGTTTGAGATATCAAAACAAAGTTTTTGCAAATGACAGCACACAAAGAAGAGAGTAGGTTGCCATATGGCTACTGTGCGTAACTTCCTTACCTAGTTTGATAAAATAACTAGAGATTTTTTTCAATGGGAAAATGTAATTTTTTAAGGATCACTGACAGGTGGTGAAACGAAAATTGTTACAAGTTTCTCGGAACCAGAAGTAGCTCTGACATTTACAATATGACGCATAACCATAGTAAGAATTGTGGCGTCACAGCCACACCACATGAGAGTGCCTTCAGAAGATGAGTTCGAAATACTGTAAATGATTTATGTAATATACAGAACTTTCCAAATGCAGTGAAAACACATTTGTCTAAAATGCCCAGAAATTTCTGATACAGTGTTTTATGGTTATAAACATTTTCATTCAATTGTACAACAAGCAGATGCAAATCCTATCAGGAAACAGATTATCGTCAATGTTGGGGGATATGGGAAGGAAAGTGAAAGTGGTAGATTTCATTCTGCTAGTGTATTTTGTCTGATGCAAGAAGAGGAGCTTAATATACTGAAAGACTCTACTACCAAAGAGATCAGTTGTAAAGCCTCTTTTCACTGGAAATTAGGCACATCCAATGTTGAGTCATTTTATTAAATATTAAAATCAATGTAGTTTAGATCCAGAGAAAGAATATTTCAACAAACGTTTTTCGATACCATGCTGCTATCAAGCGTTCTGCTGATTCCATTTCCTCAACAGTAGACAAAAGAAACCCAAGCACCAGCAACAGCACTGACTATGCTACATGCAGCATTGTTGGCATTGTCTGAATGCAGCCGCATTCACTTGAATATTCTTGTCGGCACTCTCAAAAACAAATAAGTCAGCTTCACTCAGTGCCACTCCGCTGGTATAATCATGTGCACTAAGCATAAATGGTTTGTTTCGCCAGCAATGCTTTGCACACCACACTGCCTGGTTCTACCACGACGCTCCACTGTTACCACAGCATAACACGTTCAGTACTTTTTTTTCTTTCCAAGTTGAGAGTTTTCCCTTGTGCAGTATTAATATTTTCAACTGGGATTAGCAAACAATGTGATAACATGCTGACAGATTGGTGACATATAATGTTGGAGTTATGAGCATTAAGAAATGACTATTGTATACGAAAATACTAGCAAAACAAAAGTTGCCAAAGTAACAGGACCTCCACCATGAAAAATTTACGATTAGCATGGTGTTATTAATGCCTCAAAGCCTATTAAAAACTTGAAAATATACTTTCACAGTGGAACACAACAGGTTTTCACAGGGATGTAGAGCTATGACGTAAGAACAGGGGAAAAAAGATGCATTCACACCCTTGGGCTGTGCAATAGATAAGTTGGTAACCACTGTCTTCATTTCTCTTTCCTTCTTTGATCGCTTCCTACTGGAAGACATTTGTGGGTTTTGACAGCTTGTTACAAACCTATAAACTCAGGCTGCACAACAGATCTATCTGTGTCTGCAAAACCGCCATCAAAAAAATAATAATGTGCAAAGCAGAACAGCAGTATTGTGATCTTCAATACACCTGATACCAATACTATACTTACAAGCACCTAATAAGCAGCACACAATCTAAGCCACCACCCATATTAACTGAATGACCTACTGTTAAAAAACACTAACAACACTAAACAAACCTAAAAGAAAGTAGCAGTAGCTCACATTGTTCACTAGACCCTTTTAATAATGCTAGTGAAGGTGGGCAAGACTGTAAGTAAATAATCATACTACGTAGCTTCAGTCAATATTATTACATCAAAAAGAGGTTTCATCCAGCATATTCAAGCTGCTGAATATTGGTGTTTCAAAATTGTTGAATAAAGATCATGTTTATCACTAACTGCAGTCAGTTTCCATTATCTTACACTACACCCAACACAATTTTCGATAAAAGATCCACAGTTTCGATATATGATCCAAGGCTGACACAGTCAAGTTCTGAGACATATTTCTACACATAACCTTTATTTCATCATAATTTACAGTATTTAATGTGTCAGATGTGTTTTAATTTTTGTAACTATCATAATTACAGTAATATCTTCATCATGAGAAATGAAGGAGAATGACACTAAAAACCATGAGCTTTGGAATGGATAACACTCCAACAATGCGCACAATGGTGATTACTGAAACTTATTCGAAGTTGACAGCAGTGTGAAAGTTCACTATATGAGACTTGGCCAACACTGACCAAATTTATGTGATATTAAGCATATGATAGCAGGCATAGATAGCATATAACTGAGACAGAACGATGCGACAGTACACTAATGGCTTAATGACAAAGAGTGTCAACTTGTTTTTGCATATTCTAAAATTTGGAAGAAGTCTTGGCATCCTTTACAATGTATAAGTTCTCTCATGGAATGAAAGTTAGCCTAAATGTTCACAGTACACACAAAGTGAAACTGGACCATACTCTCAATATGGATCAATGTCGTAAAATTCCTATTACGGTGCCGAAATTTAAACACATAATAAATACACTGTATCACATACGCTGATAGTACTCTTTGTGGAGAACCGTCATTATATGTGAATGATTTTGGAACTCACCGTTGTGTTTCCTTGCCTTTACTGATGTCTCTGTTCCATCTTTTTGGCCACGGGATGCAGACTTTTGTGGTGATGATTGTGCAGCCAAAATTCTTTCTCGTGCTCTCTATGAAGCAAACATACGTAGCATGTATACAAAATAACGCTGATTCATTTATAACAATTAATTTTGTTATTTACCTTACCTTGTCATGAACTGTTTTTGCATGTCTCAATATTGCAATGACATCTCCTATCAACGTAATGCCCATTTCCTTTAGTATTTCTCTGTTCAAATCCAACAGCATATTCCTCTGTATGCGATTATCATTGAATGTAATAGCATAATCTGCAGCTATTGCTGCAGGAATTCCTGCTTCCCGGAAGAACTTAACCCAACCTTCTATAGGAAGAAAACATTTCTCAGTTACAATTCACTAATTACAACCAATCAAAGACATTTAAAGTGGGAGTGGCACGACAAAAAATGGAAGGTTTGCTGGAATAAGTGTTAGTTAATTTATAGTGAGAGCGTAGTTCCCATAAGTGTTGTTAAAATTATACTTTTTAGTCCACACGTAAGTATATGTCAAAATATATTGATGTTCACTGTAGAATTGTTTACTAAACAAACAATTACAGGAGTCGTAAATCAAGGGTTAGGGCGTATAATACAGTCACGCTCTCATCAACTGCATTGAGGTAACAACGTCTTGAGAGTTGAAAACACTGTTTTTCTTCGTGAATAAAAATTTAATTTTCGTCGTACTCACCAGTACCCCTTTCAGCCATGTTGAAACTGAGATTACAATAGACTGTGTTTTGTTTGTTGTCTACACAAGTCAATTCCGTTCAAAACAGTCATGTAGTTTGCATATTAAGCTTCCTGTAGCCAAGCATCTTCCGTTATGCATTTCTAAACATTCATGAATAGGATCGAACATTTCACTTTTCAGGCACTGTATTTTCAACTGATGCTGTTGGTCATCGTTTCCGGTTCCCCCACTACTTATCCCCACTCACTCCCAACTCTAGCTGAGCGAGAGAAGAACTGCTAGGAGCCCTGTAGGAGGGTTTGAACGGTGACCGAGGACGCCCTGCCTCGATATTCTTGCCGTGGAAGGGACTTTCCGCAACGATGACCGAACACGCAGTGAATAATATAGACCAGTACGGGGATGGATACATGGAACAAGAAGAAGAATGGGAGCGAGAAGGACTTCTCGATCCAGCATGGGAAAAACAGCAGAAAAAGGTATGTAACTTAAGTCTATTTTTTCCCAGAGACCGCGCCTTTCCCAGCCGATAACATGAAGCACGTAGTGCGCCAACGATATTCAAAAATTTGTTTGGTGGTCGTTCCGTAATGCAAAAATGATGTTAATGTGTAAAGGTGATCGCATTCAGATAATCGGCGAGTAAGTAATTTTAAATCTGTGCGATGTATCTAGAGCGCATAGAAACAGTAAATTGATTTCTGCCAAAATTACTGTCTCAATGATACAAACATACCGGTAGGATTTTGTTGAGGTAAGTTTTCGCACAAGATCGGAACTTCGCCGATCGGCTATTCGATGACAGATTTCTTTGATTTTCCTGTGACAATATATATGTAAATTAATATTACGTCTTCGAAGGAGGCCGGTTTTGAATTGTAACTAAAATCACTTCTCAAATCATGTTAAAAGGTTACTAGCACAAAGTGTCCGAAATTTGTTTTTGCGTGTATGCAAGCACGAATAATTTAGTCTCGAAATTGTTCATTACTTATAAATACTCGAACTGATGTCAGATTAAATCGGAGAGCACTGGTTAGTCAACTGTACTGACTCGCCTGTTGCTTACTTAAAGTCTGTGTTCCTTTTTTTTTCATTTTCAGTGGATAAATAGATCATATATGCATGTATGAATGTGGTGGTATTTCTCGTTGCTCGATTGCATAGTGTGTAAAAATTCAGAGCGGACTGCTCTGAATAAACAACGCGACATCACACAGTGAGAAGACAACGCATCCAATACGAACCAAGGACTTTTTCATCACACACGCGTGTTTTCAACCATACGATTCTGGCAAATAGTTATTCATTCCTTTCTGTTTCAAGACTAGTAGAATTAGCTTACTTCCTTTGAAATAATTACCGATCGTTGTCAGTGTTTACAATCACCACTCCCACGCAATCGTGGTTGATGGCCTACAAATCTCCACATTTAACGTTCCTCAGTGTCTTCTTGGTTTTTCAGATGGGGTGTGTGTGTGTGAGAGAGAGAACTTCGCAAAAAGTACAAGCCATATATTTTAATGCTGAGTGTTGAAATTCGTATTTTGGGATGGAATTCGTGACAGGTTATCAATAAGGTCTATATACCTTTAATAAATGTTATCTTTAGTGATTTTTCCCGAAAATTTAATTAATTGGTAATGATTTTTAAGCCTGTTTATACGCATTTTGTCCTGATATGTGATACATCAAAATATTATACACAGTGAACTACTTTATAAGTATTATCTCTGATTAAAAACATGATTCAGTTGATAATCTTAAGAATACCCATGTTTTGTGTAACGTTTAACACTCGAATTTGCGTAAAAGTACCACAAAAATTTAAATCTGCTCTGATGTGTCTTCAGGAAATTTGATAGGTTCTTTGAATATCAAGACAGCCTTCAGTTTATACTACTCCCAATTTTTTTTTGTTACTGGGAGGTTATCAAAGCCTATCACAGATTCATAAGTGAAGGGATGAGCATCTTCGTTAATAAAGTTGGAAACCAAATTCGTAGTTATGTCGGGTGAGGCTTGCCAGTACAGGAAGAGGGGGGTGTATATGATTTTGAAGTTGATATATCAGTAATTGGACATCAGTTTACCCTTCATGGAACGATCTGTTTTGGTTGACACAAGAAGCCCGTAATGCTGTTTGGCACGTTCAATAGAGCTCACTTTTAGGTTCACGATACTTTGTAATATTATTGTAGTTTACAACTTCCTTCTTGAGTCACGTTTTTTTTTTCTTCTCAGGTATCAGTCCTCTTCGTTGGTAGCATTTTTTTCCCACAGTACACCGATAGTACAGTACATGAGCTAAACATTTATTATTCACATAATGTCATCAAATATTTTGAAGTTTAATCCCAGCGTCAATTGCATCACTGTTTCTTTATTGTGGCAATTTTGTCATTGTTATTAAATTACAACATTGTGCAAGTATTCAATTTTATTATTTCCGTCATGCTAAATACCTTCTTGAAGCAAAGTACACTCAGTGTTCGTTCTGACGGGCACCAGCTATTCATATAGCTATATACGGAGGTTTGGGTTGTTTATTCTGCGTTCCTTTAAATCACTGCTCCATCTTTAATGCGTAGTACTTCGATTACTTTCATTGGGAATGTACTGAGGAACTGAAAACTACCATACTGCTGAAGGCAAAGTCCTATAGACAGATTCATTGTTTCCCCGATGAACAGTTTGCGTAATCTAATAGACGAAACACATAGGTTTTAGGTCATTTTACCGTTATGTAATGACGGATCATTGGATCTCACTTAGATACTGTAAATTTCGAATGTATAGATTGCGTGGTATACTACAGAGTTTACGCCGAGCTGAAAAAAATAATGTATGAACATCATAGACCCGACAATTTCGTTGCACGGCTATGATTGATGCGATGAAAGTAAATACCATTCGTTTGAATTCCTGCAATTGAAAATTAAGCATTGCGCATGCAGTATAGAATTTTGACATCTTCGTTCGAGGTGACTGTAAATAACGAAGAAAATGTGCTCACATTTTGGAAGAAACTAGTCACCGGGTCAGCGGGCCAAACGCCGCTGTTCGTAAGTAGGCGTGTCCTTGCCTTCTGCCGTTATGAAGAATCGACCAGACCAACTGACGGTAGGTACAGCTGCAGTTTAACATGAGATCCGCACCACGAAACTCACATCACATAAATATATCTGATCTTCATCGTAAGTGTGTGTGTGTGTGTGTGTGTGTGTGTGTGTGTGTGTGTGTGTGTGTGTGTGTGTGTGTGCGCGCGCGCGCGCGCGAGCGAGCGAGCGAGCGAGCTTATCGCTGTCACAAAGCACGAACACGGACATCTGTGCGAAAATGATCTTCATGTATTCTGCAGTTAGAAATGAACGTAAAATAGCTTTTTGATCGTGCCTCTAACGGCAAATAATACCCCGAAGACCAAATTCAGCATTCAGTATATGAATATACGACAGTCTGAACAAGAAGTTTATTTGGTGTTGGTTCCAGTCTCCCTATACACTCTCCATCCCCTCATCCACTAATAACTATATATATATATATAGCTCTGAGCGCTGTGGGACTTAACTTCTGAGGTCATCAATCCCCTAGAACTTAGAACTACTTAACACCTAACTAACCTAAGGGCATCACACACATCCATGCCGAAGCAGGATTCGAACCTGCGATCGTAGCGGCCGCGCAGTTCGACTGTAGCGCCTAGAACCGTTCGGCCACTACGGCCAGCCCAAAATGTTACAGGTGGCCCTCATAACCCGCGCGCGGGATTTTCAGATTCTTACGCTCGCTACGCGCAAACAATTACTTCTCTAGAAAAAAAATGAATAGGACCTCTTCGTAGGAAGATACTAAATTTCCCACAAAAAGGCCCTGCTCAGTTTCCCTGCAGGACCTTTAGTTCGTACACAGCGAGTGAAAGAATATGAACATCTTGAGCATGGTTCTTGCGCATGGTTTATGAAAGCCAGGTCAGTATTGCGGGTTGCGCAAAACGTCTGCGGTAGGGCAGCTGATTCATCCTGTATACATCGCAAGCCACTGTATATAGCGTGACGGAGGGTACAACGGTGCCAGAACAATGATAGCTGAGTCTCTTATCGAATACAGATTCTCCAAATTTCCAAGAGCGTTCAGCGAGAATTGCGTCGCCTTTCTTATAAGGATTCCCAGTTTTAGGTTCTTCGAGCATTTTTATTACATTTTCGTACGGGCTATGCCTATCTGTTAGATCTTAGCAGCAATTATCTCAATTCTTTCTATGTATGTTGCTTTGCTTACCTGATAAGGACTGGAACAGTATTCTGGAAGTGCTCCCACTAGCGTCTTCTACGCTCGCTCCTAGAATCCTTCCAGCAAATCGAAGTCTTCAATTCTCCTCGTCTAAAACTGATTTTAAATATTTCCCTATTCCTGATCGCTTCGTAATATTAACCCTAAATAGACTTACTTAGGCCTGTACGATTCCACATGCTTAAGATGTCCACCACTAGTCGTATAATGGGCTGCAATCAGGTTCCATCCCCTTTATTAGTAGTAGCTTGAATATATCCATATTTTAAGAGTTGTCATTTAATGCACCATTTGACAGTTTCGCACAACTCTTTCGTGTTCTGTTCTCAACAGTTTCGTCAGCGAACAATCTTACAGCGATGCTGATCCTATGTGATAAGTCATTAACGAATGTTGAGAATATTAACGGTTCTGATACGCTTCATTGGGACGCACATATGGTTAGTATCGTTTCTGTATAACATTTCGCCATCCAGTATAGCGTACTGGGTTGTATTAGTCAAATATTCTTCAGACCGATCGCATATTGGCGATGATACCCCCATACGATCGTGTTTAGCAGTCCACAACGTGGTACAATGTCGAACGCTTTTCGGAAACCTAGCGACACGAATCCTCTTGTACACCTGGCTCTATTGTTTGCAGGATTTCGGGTATGGATAAAGCAAGCTATATTCCACACGAGTGGTTTTTCCTGAATCCTTACTGATTGACTGAGAAAGTGTTTTTCTTGAGGAACACAGTTCCATATCAGCGCACACCCCGCTGCAGAGTAAAAATTCACTCTGGAACATCCTCCCAGGCTGTGGCTAAGTCAGGCCTCCGCAATATAATTTCTTCCAGGAGTGCTAGTTCTGCAAGTTTCGTAGCAGAACTTACGTGGAGTACGTGGAGTTTCTCAAGTAAGAGATGAGGTACTGGCGGAAGTTAAGCTGTGACGACAGTTGGGAGTCGTGCTTGGGTAGCGCAGTCAGTAGAGCAGATGTCCGCAAAAGGTGAAGGTCCCGAGTTCGAGTCTCTGTCCGGCACACAGTTTTAAACGGCCAGTAAGTTTCACATCGGCGCGCACCCCGTAGTCAAAAATTAATTTTGGGAACGTCAAAATGCTGGAGCTTGCAATACGCTCGAGGATCCTGTAACACGCGTACATCAGCGATATTGGTCCGACGTTCTGTGCACTTAATGTTTTATCCTACTTGTAAACAGGATAAATTGCTTTGTTTTTCCAGTGACACGGGAACAATTCGCAGGACGACTTACAGTATTTCTTGTTGGTGTGGTAATGGAAAATATTTCATGACTTGGATAAATTAAAAAATGAATATAGGTAAACCTCTGGAGCAGTCACAGCGTTCAAATATGAACGGATAATGTTACGAACATAAATGTAATGCAGCGAACATGTAGAATCGGTGGTGGCGAAGGTGAACACGGGATTAAGATTTGTGAAATATTGCTCCAGTGTGTGGTTCCTTATTATGTGGGTTTACATGTACATTCAGTATTATACGCGTATACTGTCTGCAAAATGTGTTATTATAGAGTTAGTATTAAAGAAGTACAAATTAAAACGTCGGCTTGATGCATTAGTTTTACTGCACGAACAGCGAAAACGTAGTAACCGGTATAGTTCAATAACGATATGAAATATTGGAATTAAAATTTGTCGTTAGATAGGCAACATTAAAGTGGAACCGTGGCTCGTATAGCCGCTTAATAATACAGATTCCGTTGAGATGCGCGTTTTAAATTGCCTTTTATTCAGAGATACATTAGAGAGTTGGTTCAAAGCTCATATCTTTGTTGCGATATCAGATTCGTCTGTTACGAAAAAGGAACAGTTGTTAGAACACTTGACTCATCTTTTGTGTGATCATCGCCACGGAACGTAGGTCTTGCAATCGCTCCTGTTTGTGATTAATTAATAAGAGGTGAGGTTTCGTTTATAATCACGCAGTTCAGAGTACGTCTTTAAGTACTTTAGCATTTTAATTCATTAGTGTTGCAGTAGCTTTATTCGCATGTCGAGAATAGCTTACGTGATCGCAGCTACCATATTCAAAACAAAAGTGGATTTGGTTAAATTTGTAGGGGCGGGGCCATTTATTTGCGGAAAAATGTATTGCAGAATTCGAAGGCGCGCCCCTAGGGGAGTAAACGGTCGATTTGATTCGCATGTAGTTGTTAATTAATTGCCCAGAGATTTTAAATGGCTATCTTTGGTAAGCAGACCTACTGTTTCGCAAAATTTGAGAACCTTTATTACAGGCAGCATGTGCAATGATCCAAGAGCATATTTTAATTGCTTTTCACTGTGTTTTGCATGTTCGCCGTTTTTCCTTTGTATTCTGAAGTATGCTGAATTCTCTAGATCAGCCACTTCCTTATATATATATATATATATATATATATATATATATATATATATATATATATATATAGACAGCAATAATTTTTATTCCCTAGATTTCAATTTCCACTGTCATCGATTTGTATGCTTCAGCAGACTGGCCAACATCAGTGTTGCAAGCCAATCATGATTGATATCAAATTTCATACTTCTTAATTTACGAGGCATTGACTAGATTTTGTTCACACAATCCCCGACTCTTTCAAGCGACTTCAGAGTAGTAATAATATCCGTCAATGGTGGCACTCGTTTGTTTAAGGGGAGGTTGACTACCTTCGGCCCGAAAAAAGCATGTTTGTTGAGAATTTTTCTCGGCGTGTGTTATAGATATTAATGTCAAATTTGGTCAAAATTTTTATTGATGTTTCCTCTACAAACTGGAATTTTTTTCGACCGGAAATGTCGAAGAGCAAAGGCGGAAGTGCTGGCGGAACGAAACAAAATTTCGATGTAGACGTCCACGCGCGGTATGTCACTGGTCAGCCGGCTCGTCTTGAATCGAAATTGAGTTGACGTTAGCGAAGTATATTAGATTGTTTAGGAGTTGTACCTCGCTTAAGTTGTTTGGACCATAGAAAACAAAATGGCGGCCATTTGAAAAACAGGGTTTTTTCATCTATTTTTCGACTTCGTCGGGCAAGTAAAAATATTTATAGTTGGTGGATCGGAATAAAAGTGGTACAACTCCTAGACAATGTAGTTAGCTTCGTCGGAAACAAAGAATCATGTCAATCGGTTCAGTAGAATTGAAGTCACCATAAAGCGCGATAAAAAGTCATTTCGAGAAAAGCGCATTTGAAGTTTTGACTACATATAAATGCAATATTATGCAACTTACGTTCAATCTGCTATTCCGGGTCCACAAACTAGTTCTTTTTCTTCCTCATAGAGGGCGTTCTGCTCGATCTGGGCCATCCTGCGCTGCTCCAGAGTTACTCGTACGGCCGGTGACAAGCGGTTTTCGGCCGCTTGAATCCGGTGGTTGTCTGAATGCTTGGCGAGCTGCGTCGAATAAGAGTCCCTGAGTGACGTCCATCGTTGTCATGGCCTTCAGAATTGCTGAATACCCTTCGTTGGAGCTGCTCACTGCAAGGAAAGTCGCAATCTCCACAGGCTTAATTTCCGTTCCGTATTCGGAAAAACAGTTTCAGTGGAGGATTCTAAACACTTTTATGGATCCAAAAATGCAATTTAAAAAAATTTTTTTGAACCAGAAGATAGTGAACCTCCCTTTAACCACTGTCATCAAAAGCTTGCTCTAGTTTCTACCAGACATTGTTAGCTTTTGGTGCAGCTTGTATGTACATGTAATTGATTGGACGTAATAATAAAGTAGGTTCGATTTTTCCAGGACTACTTTGGATTAGTGTTGATACCGCACATACAATCCCAGAGTCTGTCGAGTTCTAAATACACTTGTAATTAGACCTTGCAACTCGCATAGATATCATGTTCGGCCAGTTTATCAATGTAGTTTTGAATTCTATTGTAACTTGGCATGTTCTTGTGTTAAATACGGGGTAAAATACGAATCAATATCCCATGTACTCAGTAGCTGAAGCCACTTAGTTCGCGGCAGCTCAAAGGACGTGCCGGGTCTTTGGCCTTTTCACTGAGTTTTAATCACTTTCTGTCGGATTGGTAACCCCAAAACGCTTCGTGAGTTCTTCTATCAGGAAGAGAATTTTGTGCGGTTATTTGTAATAAAGGAAAAGCGTTATTTAATTCTTAGACGGAAAGACAGAAAAATGTCATACATAACACAGAAAGTGAGCTCGCAATCAGTGAATACTTATATACGAATAGCCCGTAATTTTACGAGATGACGATGGCATGTAGTAATATCTAAAACGAATTGCCTACTGACGTTACTGTTGTGAACACTAAAGAATATCGTTGAGCGGTCGCAGGGACATTCAGAACTACTCGGAAAAATTTCCACTTGGAGTAATGAATGGTAGCTGTCTTTAAAAACAAGATAATGTCTGTATCGAAGAAAACCCGATGTCAAGATAAGTGGTGAACGTATTGCGCACGCCATGTCATTTAAGTCTTCGTAGCCGTACTAAGAAGCTATATGAAATGGGACGATTACATGAAATCGGGATTAGAGAATGTAAACGGAAGACTCGGATTTCTTTGAAGGATGCAGGAAAAGTGGCCTATATCGGTCGGATAGTTCGAAGAATTCTCGAGAACTGTATCGTCATAACTGACATCCCGTTATGAGAGGGCTATATAGGCACGTCCCGCAAGGCAATACAACAAAAACGGTACATCATACTATTAAGTTGGCGATTCCTTGCCTTATTCATTCTTGTATTAAGTTAGGAAAAATTAGTCTGTATATGTTTTCATATGCGACCTAATGTCATTCATCTAATTCACACGAACGTGATTGATACTTTAGAACTGCTGCAAAGCGTACGTAGAATACCGGTTCTTAAACTTTGCCTCGCAGCTCTACATTTCCTCCCGAGTTTCCCATTAAAGGTCGCCGAGCATCTCTATTAAACTCTCTTACGGGCTATGCCGACATTTTAGCACCGTAGCAGCGCAAGTGGTTTTACTGCAGCTGGAAGGCAAAATGCCAGGGCGACTATTTCCACCAAAAAGAAAACAGAAATAATAAAAACTTCAACCAAGTCATAAATTTTTGCATACTGTTTTTATCAATGTGAGAGCGAAGTTACAAGTTATTAAAAGATCCACTGCACATTCGCAGAAAGTTGATGTAATCATAAGGTTTTCAGTGTAACAGGTCCTTTAACTGGTATTCATTTATATATTTTCCCCCATTTTAAATCATTCCCTAGCCGTCGTCTGGTTTAGTACTACTTCTTCTTTAAAGACAGTGATAGATTAACGTAAAAAATGACTTACATGCGTTTGTAGAAATTCCCACTAGTGCCAAAATACAGAACACACGAAAAGCGACTGCTTCAAAAGTAATGTTAATCGACAACTTGATAGGTATACGGGCTTGTTTGACAAATGCGTGGCTAAACAATGGCAAATTTGATGAACAAGTTTGCTCATTTACTGTAACCTTTTACTGCCGCTTGGTGAGGAGTGCAGCACTAAATCCGTATTTCTTCGCCTACAGCATCCACATCAGTAGCCTGTAGAGTGGGAACCTGAAGGTATGGAGGATTACGAGAATGCGGGGAATTACGAAGTAAACAACATCTCTTAACAGCAAGTAGTCTGCACAAAATATGAGTTAAAGACCATCGCGGTTGCAGAATTTTGAGTTTCCCAGTCAATTTGACCAACAGTATTTCCTTTTCCCCACCCTCTTCATTGATCATTTAATTCTGCTCAGGTGAGGGACAATCTAGGAGCAACCAGACTGCTACTCTTCAGCCTAGTATACCTATGTTACTAAACAGCTAAGACTGTGTGCAATGCCAGTTGCAGGCCTAAAATCTGACGACTTACAGAGGCAAAGAAAACTTGATTTCCAGTATTTCATATTATTATTGACTGTTTAAAATGTGTCGTAATCTATTCATTAACAGACGTAATTTTACGTTAAAATTTTAACACAATAAGTCAAGTATTATATGACTTATCTTTTCGGAGTACTGAAGGGCGAGATCTGTTATAATTGCTAAAAACCGTTCAATACTCAAGATCCATAAAATATTTCTTCATTTAAGACAACCGGTTTCAACAGACTTCGCTGTCATCTTTAGGTCTCAAACATCTTTTTGTTATAAAACTTGTGCAATGGATAAAAACCGACATATTATAAAGGTTTGTCATCTCTTTATAATGTGCAGATTTTATCCACTTGACATCTTGGCGTCAGGTTCAGTGTAAAATGAACACTTAATAATAAAAAGATCTTTAAGACCTGACGATAACAGCGCAGTCTGTTGAAACCGGTTGTCTTACATGAAGAAATATTTTATGCTATCTTGGCTCCTGAACAAGTATTACAGCCAGAAACAGCGTATGTTTTCAAGCAGCGTAAATCACGGCGCGCACATTAACCGCGTTATATGTATCCATTAACTGAGAGAACAAAATACAGTTGGCGGCTTCCAACAAAATTTACATGTAATTTCCAATCTCTTAGAAACTTTTTCTTGCTGACGAGCCTCACAAAATAATAAAAGGAAAGTTTATCGCTTACTATATATTCGCATCAGATATCATGCTTTAGTTTATTCCTTCACTGCAAACTCCATTTGCTATTCATTTTACAGACAGTATCCAGGTACACCAGTGAATATTCCTGCACAATTATATCACTGTACGCCACACAATTCAGAAGATATGTCACAAACATTGACATGTGTGAAAAACTAGCTTTTCTAAAAATAGAACTCGATTATTTGAAGATGATGCATTTGGTTTGTGGGGCGCTCAACTACATTGTTATCAGAACCCGTACAAATTCCCAATCTTTTCACAGTCCAGTCTCGCTCCTTCGCGAATGACAACAAACACAGAGTCCCAGGGCGGAGAAAATCCCCGACTCGTCCGAGAATCGAACCCGAGATTCCGTGATCCAGAGGCAGGAACGCTAGTCACTAAACTACGAGCTGCGCACGATTCTTTAAAGAATCCATCTCGACTGGTATGGATGGATCACTTCCAGGATGGGTATGGGAAGGAGGGTGAATGGGTGGACAGGGAGCGGGATGTTAATAGGATTCGCAAATGAGTGGTTGGAGATGTAAACAGGGACGAGGCACGTATCCAAGGTTGTGGGTAAACACCATGACGCCTCGTCACCAAAGAAAATTTTACTTTATGAGTTTATATTCTAACATGTGCCAGTTTCCATATATCTTGGCCAACTTTCGGGGAACGAAGTAAAATGAAAATGGCAAGGATTCTAACAAATTACCAGCTACCTACCAGTTGCTTGACCGCAGGCCTCCTCAGGAGGATAGGCTTGCGGCCTGGCTAGTAATATATCTGCTAAGTAAATGCTCATCCACAGGCTCACTGTATCTTATGGCGATAACAAACCCGACACGTTATTGGGTCCACGGGTCGAACCGGCAAACCTCAGGAAGTCTAGTGAGGCGAAACAAAGGGAAAGAGCCCCCACTATCAGCGACATTATTATCCACGATCGCAACATGACGCAGGGTACAGACAAAGACCAACGAGCAGCCACATTGTTTGACAGCAAAAAGGGAATCCTAGATAATCATATATAATGGATAAAATTAAAAAAGAAAGTTGCTTTTATATCAAAATAAGTGAGCTTACAAAATTGCTGTACCGACATTTTTCATGCTTCATGAAGCGTAACTGGCTCCGGAAAACCATGAGGATCCATCAGCACATGAAGTGGCACCTTCCACGCAGAAAGCCGGTGAATACGTGATATCAAGTGCTACGCTACTACCAAAACCATTTCATTCTTTTTCTCACCTGTATAAATACTTCTCAAGGATGTCGCACACCACATGCATGAAGATACATCCTCACGATACGCTTCGGTAGCTGGGCGGTTAGCGTGACGAATTACTAAATGAAGAGACCCTGGTTCGATTGGCAGCCAGATCGAATATTTTCTCCGCTCGGGGACTAGGTTTGCGTTATCCTTACCTTCGTATCGTCATAACTGACATCCCGTTATGAGAGGGCTATATAGGCACGTCCCGCAAGGCAATACAACAAAAACGGTACATCATACTATTAAGTTGGCGATTCCTTGCCTTATTCATTCTTGTATTAAGTTAGGAAAAATTAGTCTGTATATGTTTTCATATGCGACCTAATTTCATTCATCTAATTCACACGAACGTGATTGATACTTTAGAACTGCTGCAAAGCGTACGTAGAATACCGGTTCTTAAACTTTGCCTCGCAGCTCTACATTTCCTCCCGAGTTTCCCATTAAAGGTCGCCGAGCATCTCTATTAAACTCTCTTACGGGCTATGCCGACATTTTAGCACCGTAGCAGCGCAAGTGGTTTTACTGCAGCTGGAAGGCAAAATGCCAGGGCGACTATTTCCACCAAAAAGAAAACAGAAATAATAAAAACTTCAACCAAGTCATATATGCCACTAGAAATTTAATGAAACCCAAAAAGAATATGAGAACCCAAATGAGTAAATAAATTGTGTCAAAACAGAAAAACATTCCAACCTCCATGGCTGAAAAGCGGATATATCGCGCAACAACATCCTCACGCTCTCCATCCCAGAGACGTGAAAAAAATCTCCGACTTCGTTCGATTTCCGTCGTCATGCCTAATTGATAAGGACTGTAACGCTGGAACAGTCCTCAAATGACAGTGCATTAAAATACCATAACGTGGAAATATGAGCCACATCGTCTGCGAAAGAACAGCAGAACTTATTTTCTCCTTTCTTTTTTCCGTTGCATTCCAGATTGAATGTTATGCGTAGAATACTAGTTTTCTTCTTCAATTCTTCCTGCATAATATATGACTGCCAAAAACGTGACGACGCGACAATTTTACAATTTTGGTAGTTGTCAGTGCTATTTTGTGTTCATTCTTGATCATAATTTTCGTACTTGTGAAAACTCACCATTCAGTGAGGTGAATTCCGCCCCTGGTAGCTGACTGGTCAGCGCGACAATGTCAATCCTAAGGGCCCGGGCTCGATTCCCGGCTGGATCGGAGATTTTCTCCGCCCAAGGAGTGGGTGTTGTGTTGCCCTAATCATCATTATTTCATCCCCATCGACGTGCAAGTCGCCGAAGTGGCGTCAAATCGAAAGACTTGCACCCGGCGAACGGTCTACCGACGGGAGGCCCTAGTCACACGACATTTATCTAGTGAGGTGAATTGTAATAAAACGTATTTTTCACTAAACATACGCGGTGAAAAACCGACTCAAAGTCCGACATTTTGTCAAACTTTCCGTCAGTCAAAATTTGAAACAGAATCAATGCTTGACAAACACGTAAAGTATCACCGAACATAATCAAATGTTTGGCAAACATAGTAATGTTTGACATTATTTGATCGTTTCGGGGGCCTGAAGTGTGGTGTGAGGTGTTCGAGAGTGCGCTTGTGGCGTAGTGCAAAACCCCTTGATTGTGGCTTTAGAGTTCGGGCTCCTGGCACTGTTGGTGCTCTCCGCGCGCCACTCGAAGAATAAGCTTCACACGATGCTGCCCCTGGAGAGGTAACATATGAGGACGCAGGATGCCGGTAACGTACTATTGTGCCGTCAGAGTTCCCTCTGTTGCTACCAACTATGACCTGAAGTCATATCCGATGGATCCCCACATAATGAAGCCAGGAGTAACATCTCTACAAAACATTGGAAGAATGCTATATCTACGCAGCTCGCCGCTATACGCGTCAATGGACATCGGGGTGGTGCAGAAACACAATTCAGCGCTATCACAATGAGTCGGCATTTATAAGCTGTCCATGCTTATCGGTCACGGTATCACACCAAACACAAGCGTGTACATGTGCGAGATGAGAGAAGATGATTGGGTTCTGCTTATGAAGACAGTGCGCAGGAGGTGGAGCGGTAAGGACTTGAGTGGCCATCCAGGGCTGCTGTTAAACAACAGAACAGAAATCTAAGTAAAATGAACAGGATATACACTAAAGGGCGAAAGAATCTAGTATAGGCATGCGTTTTCAAATACAGAGGTACGTAAACATACGGCGCTGTGGTCGGGGACGCGTGTAAAAGACAAGTGTCTGACGCAGTTGTTAGACCGGTTACTGCTGCTACAGTGGCAGGTTGTCGAGATTTAAGTGAGTTTGAACGTGGTGATACAGTCGGCACACGAGCGATAGGACCAGCATATCTGCTGTAGCTATGAAGTGGAGATTTTCTCGTACGACCATTTCACGAGTGAACTGTCAATACCAAGGCCCGCGTAAAACGTCACATCACTGGCCGGGAAAAGATCTTGCAAGAACGGGACCAACGACGACTTCAATGTGACACAAGTGCAACCCTTCCGCATACTGCTGCAGATTTCAGTGCTGGTCAATCAACAAGTGTCAGCGTGCGAATCATTCAAGGAAGTATCATGGATATGGGCTTTCGGAGCCGAAGGCCCACTCGTGTACCCTTGATGACTGCACGTCACAAACCTTTAAGCTTCGTCTGCGCCCGTCAACGTCGACATTGGACTGTCGATAACTGGAAACATGTTGCCTGACCGGACGAGTCTCGTTTCAAATGGTATCGAACCAATGGAGGTGTACGGGCATTGAGACAACCTCATGAATCCATGGATCCTGCATGTCAGCAGGAGGTTGTTCAAGCTGCTGGAGGCTCAGTAATGGTGTGGGGCATGTGCAGTTGGAGTGATACGTGATTCCTGGTATGTCTAGATACGACTCTGACAGGCGACACGTACGTAAGCATCCTGTCTGGTCGCCTGCATCCATTCCTGTTTATTGTGGATTCCGACGGTCTTGGGAAATTCCAGCCGGACAGACTTCTGCGTGCTCGCGGGGCCTCTACACGATATTAGGCAGGTACACCACTTTCTTTGGCTCTTCAGTGTACGATATACAAAGGGAACGCCCAGGGAGGAAGTGACCAGATTTAGGTCAGTCCATTGGGACGAACGACTAAATATGTGCAACTAAATAAGTGGGTAACGGAACGGGAACGGGAGTTCATATTTGGGTGGCCGGCCATGGTGCGCAGAGCCAGACGTTTTGCCTCTACAGCAAGACCTCTGTTCTCGTCGAGGTCTGTATCAAAAGAGAGAGAGGCAACTGCGTTCTGCACTGAGAACTCATCCAGCGTCCACACGCGTTATCTGTATCGCACGCATGCCATTGGCTAAGAAACCCGATTGCGTGAGTTCGCTAGCAATTTCAGCAGAGGGCTCAAGGCGCCTCTTGTCAGCAGATTTAACTAGACGGAACTGCCACTGTTCTGAAAGGCAGGCAACTTGTCATGTAGGCAGAGCGAAGTTGCTCTGAGAGAAAACTTGTAAAGATTTGACTTTGGCGTCTGAAATAAATTTTTTTAAACCGGTAATCATCCTCATCATTTTAGGCTGATTATGCCTTACAGCGTTCAGTCTGGAGCATAGTCCCCCTTATAAAATTCCTCCATGATCCTCTATTCAGTGCTAACATTGGTGCCTCTTCTGATGTTAAGCCTATTACTTCAAAATCATTCTTAACCGAATCCAGGTACCTTCTCCTTGGTCTACCCCGACTTCTCCTGTCCTCTACTGCTGAACCCATGAGTCTCTCGGGTAATCTTGCTTCTCCTATGCGTGTAACATGACCCCACCATCAAAGCCTGTTCGCCCTGACTACTACATCTATAGAGTTCATTCCCAGTTTTTCTTTGATTTCCTCATTGTGGACACCCTCCTGGCGTTGTTGCCATCTAGTAATTGCAATCTGTCTTAAAATATTCCTTGACTGGCTGCCAACCTTCACATGCGTTTGTGTCGTGGTGTTAACGGCAGCCTACACATGGGGTGGTAATTAGGTAGTTTAGGTGTGTGATGATACAATGTTGCAGTGAGCCCATTACCTTTTATCAAATGGCTGACGCGGATGTCAGGGGGATTACAAAATGCTATAGTACACACTACACCTATCCTATGTTACGATGGTCAGCCATGGTCGACCGGAACTTTGACGAAGGGTTCCCTGCCCTCACCCTCTCGTGCAGTCCAACATTTGGGCACTGCTAGATCCGAATGCTGCAAAAAAATATACACTACCAGGCCAGGTAACACCACTAAAAACTAACAGCACTAATGCGTTCCAGTCGCCGGTCTTTGTCATAGAAAATTTGAGCTTCATGAATTATTTACATATCCGCCGATGGAGTGTTAGTGTACGAAGTTACGTTCTCATCCGACCATATCCTCTGGGTGCTACACTTCTATTATCAGGGAATGTACTTTTCTCCACTGACACATTTCAGATCCATCTAAGTATTTTTCCTATTTCTTTTGAATCGACCTGATTCAATGCCTTGTAATAGTACGCTCCAGACAAGGCATTGACTAGTCGCTTTCCTTTTCGTATCTGAATTATTTTCGCTGTCTACTAACCTTTTAAATTTTAAATAGCTTTTTCACCCGTAGATATTCTACTTCTTTCCTCGAAACTGTTGCCATTTTTTGTGAGCAAACTTCCACAGCACGTAAAAGATTTTATATGTTCTAAGGTATTTCCAGTCATAGTCTTCGCATCGATCCCTAGATTCAGTGTGAAACCTCTGCAGCGTCTCATGAAGTGAGGTTATCTGACGCCGTTGGTAATCATCCCTTCGGATGAGGATGTTAAGTTTGGCGATCCCCATTACTGCTATTCCAAAAGAATAGGTCGTATGGCGGTAATGGTGTTCACCTTTTCTTCGTTCATCATCATCCTCCTCCTCCTCCTCCTCCTCCTCCTCCTCCTCCTACACAAAAATTACACTACTCCCTACACGCGTTCCTTACACTTACCAACACTCCACAAACACACATACGACGTAACTCTGACATAGTCACAATGAAAGGGCCCAAATGTGCTCGGAGGAATAGAACTTCCCCAGCAGGTGGCAGTACTTACACGATAGGATATCCCAGCCAACTATGCAATCCGACATATACGTTTTATAATTTATTCCGTTCACAATATCAAGTTTTCCATACATTATTTTGATGTTCAATGAACGTCTGATCGATTTTAAGGCTAAATAGTCTGAGCCAGATACCTATAGAAAACATAGGTAACATGTAATCACCCGCAGTATACTCCTCATAATATAAAATACAAATTGTAAAGAACAATGAAGAAAAGTACAGAGCAAAGCAAACAAGATGTACGTGTTCCATCAGCTCGCAATAGAGAATCCACAATTGTTAAATTCACGCTAATTAGGAAGTAAGCTTATGTATTTACTCTTTGTATGTCTTCAGATACCACATACGAAGTGCGCTAAAGAACTAATGACCATTATTGTTGTTAATGTCATCATGTAGTATCTTTATTCATAGTAATCTGTTCTTGTTTCAGGTGAGTGATGTCATTAACTACCACGTGTGTTATTGAAAGACACAGCGGTAAGTACACAACAGAATTGCCTCTGTATTTCAGATCTTAAACGGATATTTATCATCACGCAAGTAAATAAGTTACCTGACTCAGAAACGAAATCGAACAATGAAGAATATTCCATCGTGTTCACTTTTTTAGGTTAAATGTTCATTGGCTGGTGCCGTGGGGGCTGTCTAGCTATCAGACGAGGGAGGGGGGGGAGGGAGTCGTTAGTACATAAGTAGTAAGAACAGAATGGGTCTGTCAACAGAGCTAATTGACTTCGAACGTGGACCAGCCGTTGCATGTCACCTGAGTAACAAATCTGCCAGGAACATTTCAACAAATCTGAAGCTCCCCATGTCGGCTATTGATGTGATCGTAAAGTAGAACGCGAAGGAACATCCACCAGCTAAATAATTGAAAGTGTTCCCTGTAGAAGTTCGATATTGCGGTGCTTGTGCTCGTAAGAATCGTGATGCAATGTGCCTTCGGACATGCATGCGTCTGTATGGGAATTACATAACTGCGTACGAATACAGGTTGTGAGATAATAATGACGACATACTTGCACGGCTAGCCAAAGAGGTTGAGGCGACTGCTCGCATAAAGCGGGAAATCAAGTCCTGTCTGGCACAAATTTTTACTGTCATCATTCTCTTATCAAGCTGATGGCTGTTCGTATCTTACGAGCATGTCTCTTCTTGCCATTGTTTTCCACAAGTCGCTTTCTTCGCCAGTTCTGCAGTGAACCTTCAGATTTCTTAACGGTCAATGTAATTTTCGACAACCTTTTATAGCACCACGTCTCAAACGCTCGGTTCCAGTTTCCCGCTGTCCGTGATTCGCTGCTATACAATCTTATGCTCCAGGCATACATTCTCGGAAGTTTCTTCCTCCAATTATGGCTGATATTTGATATTAATTGATTTCTTTTACCTTTGCCTATGCTACCCTGCATTTTATGTCGTTCTTGCTTCTTTCGTCATGTGTTATTTAGCGTCCAAGCTAGTAGAATTCCTTAACGTCGTCTACTACGTAGTCCCCAATTGCGATGGTAAATTTATCGCTAGTCTCGTTTCTGTCACTTCTCATTACTTCTGTCTCTCAATCTATAGTGCATTAGACTGTTCATTCCATTCAGCAGGTCCTGCAATTATTAGGATAGTAATGTCATCAGCGAATCGTATTATTGAGATCCTTTCACGCTGAATTTTAAACTTAAGTGGTGTCGATCCCTGTTCAATAGTCTGGGTATTTTAACAATGGCCATATATATATATATATATATATATATATAATTACTTACACTGTTATTTCTTGTTAACAGTATTAGCTTATTCCCAAGAGTAATCAGCTTTCACTCAGTTAATACTCGGCAGATGCCAAACCAGCATACGGATCGGACTTCCTTAACTCTTGTGCAGAAAGGTGTGCAGCATACTGGTGCACCGATTGTCAATAAGCTACCATTCGAATTCAAAAATCTTACCAATAATCCACGCGCTTTCAAATCGAAACTGAAGTTTCCTCATTGGGTTACTTCTATTCTCTGGAGGAGTTCCTTGAAAAATTAAGCTGATTCTTGTTGTATTGTTGATTGTATTTAGTTAAACTTATGGATTGACTTTTTTCGGTTTCATAAACATTTCTATGTGTTATTACTTTTATGTTGTAATTTCATGTACTGACACGTTCAGTGACCTTGGAGATTTGATCCTCAATTCGGTCCTACGGAACTTGATGTGTAAATAAATAAAATAAATAAATGCTTCTTTTATTTCTGTCACTGCTTTTTCGATGTACTGATTTGAACTGTAGGGGAGAAAGACTGCATCTGTCTTTATACTGATACTGATTCTGATCGGAGCACTTCTTTCTTGGTTTTCCATTCTTATTGTTCCCTCTTGGTTCTTGCACATGTTGTGTATTATCTTCTTTCCCTATAGCTTACTCCTATTTTTCTCAGTATTTCAGCATTTTACAGCGTTGAACTGTTTTGGTCCACAAATCCTATCCTATATCTTGCTTCCATTGTCAATCGCGGGTCCCGGGTTCGATTCCCGGCGGGGTCAGGGATTTTCACCTACTTCGAGGTGACTGGGTGTTTGTGTTGTCCTGATCATTTCATCATCACCATCAAAGTGGCGAGATTGGGCTGAGCAAAGTTTCGGAATTTGTACTGGCGCTGATAACCGCGAAGTTGAGCGCCCCACAAACCAATTATCATCATCATTATTATCAATCGCAATTTTAGAATTGCTCTCTAGTACCTTTCCTAAACCCAAACTGATCGCCATGTAATTTTGTTGTGTACATATGAGTAACAGGAGGCTCTACGAAAATCTGGAGTGAAAGGAAGCGTTTGAAATCCGATGTCAGCGAAGAACAATGTGGACAGACAGGTGAGGAACGAAGTCTGTGGGAGAGCTCTTATCAGAAGCAGGAGATACGTTAGTGGAAATGGGAGAGGGAGTCCGTGAATAGGAAACTTGGCATCGGAGGGAGCAGTGTACGGGGAATTTGGAGGGGTAGAGGCAGCATGCATCTCTTGTTACCTGACGTCCATCTCCTGTCCCTCACTGCGTAAACTGAGCGGAGAAATCGGTAAACAGTCTGTACCAAACTAAAATTACACAGCGCAGAAGTCTTGTTCTTTTTATACCCATGAATCTTCTCGCTTTTCGTTTGTATCTTAATCTTTGGCCACTCACCCTGTTAATGTAATTCATATTTTGTTCAATATGATCTTCCCGTTTTCTTTTGTTTCCATTGATTTTATTTCCTAATTCAGGTCGTGATTAATTTTGTCATTCGTAATTATAATTTCTTGAACCTTCTATTTAAAAAAAAAAAAGCACTCCGTCTTCAGGCCACGAGTGGCCTACAGGGACCATCCGACCGCCGTTTCATCCTCAGAGGTGGATGCGGATAGGAGGGGCGTGGGGTCAGCACACCGCTCTCCCGGTCGTTATGATGGTATTCTTGACTAAGCCGCTACTATTCGGTCGAGTAGCTCCTCAATTGGCATCACGAGGTTGAGTGCACCCCGAAAAATGGCAACAGCGCATGGCGGCTTGATGGTCACCCATCCAAATTCCGGCCACGCCCGACAGCGCTTACTTCGGTGGTCTCACGGGAACCGGTGTAGCCACTGCGGCAAGGCCGTTGCTCTTGAACCTTCTATTGCTCTGAGAAATCTCATCCTGCGCCCTGAGCTGTACTGTCATGTTTTATGTGACGCATTACTTCCGTACTGTAAAGAGGGAACAGACATTGTAGCCTGGTTTTAGGTAGCTGTCGCTGGGTCCCTGTCGTCTCTCGTTTCAAGAGTCTGAATTAATACAGACTGTCAAAAGATGGAAGAAACGGCCTTCGGAGGTCTACCAACTGGCTTTGTTCCCTAGCAGATCTGATCTTCTGTCCCAGGCGTCGGATTTCGTCTCTTACGGCAGGTGTTTCGTAGTCTGCTCATGAATTTATTAACAGAAAGTGTCAACAGGGAAGCTACAGGCGAGTGAGAATCAGTGTAGAGTGGCAGTGCATCTGTTTATAAACTTACTCGTAAATGAGAGGTAGACCCGTCACAAATATCCTAAAATATCGCTTACAATAAGTAATGCAGCCGTTGGGCGAGCATTGGACTTGCTGTATGACAAGTTAAAAAGACCAAAAGTTCACACAAATAATGCCTTCAGAATAAAGAACAATCTCTAGAGACCCCGCAGAAATGAATTATCGTGAATCAGTGTAGAAAGAAGGTAGCCATGGGCCACGAATAGTATCGCAGTAGAGCTTACGACGGAACATGTCGATTTGCAGAGCCGATATCTCTCGGTACAAATATGTCGGCGCAGACGCAACTACACTCCTGGAAATTGAAATAAGAACACCGTGAATTCATTGTCCCAGGAAGGGGAAACTGTATTGACACATTCCTGGGGTCAGATACATCACATGATCACACTGACAGAACCACAGGCACATAGACACAGGCAACAGAGCATGCACAATGTCGGCACTAGTACAGTGTATATCCACCTTTCGCAGCAATGCAGGCTGCTATTCTCCCATGGAGACGATCGTAGAGATGCTGGATGTAGTCCTGTGGAACGGCTTGCCATGCCATTTCCACCTACCGCCTCAGTTGGACCGGCGTTCGTGCTGGACGTGCAGACCGCGTGAGACGACGCTTCATCCAGTCCCAAACATGCTCAATGGGGGACAGATCCGGAGATCTTGCTGGCCAGGGTAGTTGACTTACGCCTTCTAGAGCACGTTGGGTGGCACGGGATACATGCGGACGTGCATTGTCCTGTTGGAACAGCAAGTTCCCTTGCCGGTCTAGGAATGGTAGAACGATGGGTTCGATGACGGTTTGGATGTACCCTGCAGTATTCAGTGTCCCCTAGACGATCACCAGAGGTGTACGGCCAGTGTAGGAGATCGCTCCCCACACCATGATGCCGGGTGTTGGCCCTGTGTGCCTCGGTCGTATGCAGTCCTGATTGTAGCCCTCACCTGCACGGCGCCAAACACGCATACGACCATCATTGGCACCAAGGCAGAAGCGACTCTCATCGCTGGAGACGACACGTCTCCATTCGTCCCTCCATTCACGCCTGTCGCGACACCACTGGAGGCGGGCTGCACGATGTTGGGGCGTGAGCGGAAGACGGCCTAACGGTGTGCGGGACCGTAGCCCAGCTTCATGGAGACGGTTGCGAATGGTCCTCGCCGATACCCCAGGAGCAACAGTGTCCCTAATTTGCTGGGAAGTGGCGGTGCGGTCCCCTACGGCACTGCGTAGGATCCTACGGTCTTGGCGTGCATCCGTGCGTCGCTGCGGTCCGGTCCCAGGTCGACGGGCACGTGCACCTTCCGCCGACCACTGGCGACAACATCGATGTACTGTGGAGACCTCACGCCCCACGTGTTGAGCAATTCGGCGGTACGTCCACCCGGCCTCCCGCATGCCCACTATACGCCCTCGCTCAAAGTCCGTCAACTGCACATTCGGTTCACGTCCACGCTGTCGCGGCATGCTACCAGTGTTAAAGACTGCGATGGAGCTCCGTATGCCACGGCAAACTGGCTGACGCTGACGGCGGCGGTGCACAAATGCTGCGCAGCTAGCGCCATTCGACGGCCAACACCGCGGTTCCTGGTGTGTCCGCTGTGCCGTGCGTGTGATCATTGCTTGTACAGCGCTCTCGCAGTGTCCGGAGCAAGTATGGTGGGTCTGACACACCGGTGTCAATGTGTTCTTTTTTCCATTTCCAGGAGTGTATCTACACCTACATCCATACTCCGCAAGCTACCTGAAGGTGTGTGGCGGAGGGTACCTTGAGTACCTCTGTCGGTTCTCCCTTCTATTACAGTCTCGTATTGTTCGTGGAAAGAAAGATTGTCGGTATGCCTCTGTGTGGGCTCTACTCTCTCTGATTTTATCCTCATGGTCTCTTCGGGAGATATACGTAGGAGGGAGCAATATACTGCTTGACTCCTCGGTGGAGGTATGTTCTCGAAACTTCAACAAAAGCCCGTACCGAGCTACTGAGCGTCTCTCTTGCAGTCTTCCACTGAAGTTTATCTATCATCTCCGTAATGCTTTCGCTATTACTAAATGATCCTTAACGAAGCTCGCTGATCTCCGTTGGATCTTCTCTCTCTCTCTCTTGTATCTACCCTATCTGGTACGGATCCCACACCGGTAAGCAGTATTCAAGCAGTGGTCGAACAAGCGTGCTGTAACCTACTTCCTTTGTTTTCGGATTGCATTTCCTAAGGATTCTTCCAATGAATCTGTCTGGCATCTGCTTTACGGACGATCAACTTTATATGATCATTCCATTTTAAATCACTCCTAATGTGTACTCCCAGAAGGATGTAGGCTGCAGTGGATACTGGGACATGAAGAAGCTTGCACAGGATAGGGTAGCATGGAGAGCTGCACCAAACCAATCTCAGGACTGAAGACAGCAACAACAACAACAACAAGAACAACAACAAACTAGCCTCCCGCTGGGAGAAATCAAGTGACTATGTTGAGAATAAGTATGTACACGTTAGAAATAAAGATGTATAATTATAATAAAGTTTGTTTTATTTTAAAAGCTTTAAGCGCCGTCGCATGAAAGGTTCGAACACACTACTTTTCAGCACACCCTCCTATTATTTCAACGTGGTAAGTTTTCCAGGTGTGGAAAAGACCAAAGAATTGTTAAAACAAGCCACTTCTTTCGCGAATGAATTACATTTCCTTAAGATTCTGCCAATGAATCTCAAGCCCAGCATCAGCTTTTTCTAGTATCTGTTTTATCTGGCCATTCTCTTTAGGAAGGATACTGTCAGATATTTTACTGTAGTTACTACTCCTAGTTATTTACCGCCAATGGGTGACGAATGACTACCAGGAAAATACTGACAGAGATAGCCTGAAAGCCATGGAATATTTTAGTCAGGTTGGAGCCCAGGCTGCGAGTACAATACTGCAATACGCGCGGCACCTGAAGAAGACAACTACGTCAGTCGTCGAAATATAGCGCTTAAAATAGAGCAGCCGGAAGCAAAGCATTAAGCAATCACGCCGAGAATAACAGAGATCAAAACCCACTTAGTATATATAGACTTTATAAAAGCTGTTGACAATGTTAACACAGAAAAAATCTGCGGAGAATAATCAAAGGGAAAGGGAATATTCGGTATTTAGCAGGTGGTATGAGCCTGTACAAAGAGGACCCCCCCCCCATCAACCTAGATTTAAATGGTAAATTAACACAGCCTCTATTGAAAAATACAGCGATCAGACAAGGAAGACCTATGTCTCCCACACTTTTTAACAGATATCCGGGCGATGTAATACCTGACTCTAAAGGCCAGATTGGTGCAGGTTTCAGAGGCACTGTTTTAGCCTGTCTCATATGCAGACGATCGTACACTTCTGGTGGAAAAAGAGAATTTATAAAATGTGAAGAATATAACCTGAACATACTAAGGGGAAAATAAAAAAAAAATTGGTTTTAAAGGAGAAGACCCCAGAAGTCCAAAATTTGATGATAGATGTTAGAAGAAGAAAAATATTTTAACTACCTAAGATGCGACATTACATATGAATATGAATAGATACAGAGAAGAAACTTGCGAAACTCTCAAATATATATGGAACAATAATGTGTGTGTGTGTGTGTGTGTGTGTGTGTGTGTGTGTGTGTGTGTGAAACAAAATGCGGAAAGAGAGACGACTAAAATTTTGTAAGCAGAAGTCGTAACGCTCTGACTCCATCAAGTACGAGTACGCAACGCAAGTGGCGAAGTCACAGCGTCTGCCCAGACCGGTCCCCGCATAAAGGAAGATACAGTAATGAAGTTAATTCTTCAATTCTGGTAAAAGAATAGAACGTCCAATATAATTCCATGTAAATTGATGCCAAGCACAGATCGGACGTTTAATTAATTAGCAAGCCGTCTAGCTTCATTACTCCATGTAATACTACTTAAACTAATTTTCCCAGGTCCGCAGATACTACCGAAGTGTTACCTACATAGGGGATAATCGGTTGGAGGGGGCAGATAATTTTGAAACTCACCGTTTATTCAAAATAGAAAACGCCGAAGATGGCAAAATTTAGATTTGTCTCCTGGCCGTTATTTGGAATCATCGTTGAAGCCTTGCGGTGGCTGAGACACACAGTTCTCCCGCTTCTGGGAATCCGTGCCTGTTCGGGCCACGCAACTTGAAGGCGAGAGCTCGGTTGCTTCAGTCCGCTAGAACTGTTACATCTCCAATTTCCGTTAGGTTCACTACAAGGACCTTTTCGCAATCCACGGAACTACACTGTAATTCAGCCACAGAGTCTGTACATAGCGCGGAGACAGCTCTCCAGCCCATTTCGTTGCCGTTTCTAAATGTGTCGACATAGCGAGGAACAGTGCAACAGTTTCGCCATATTATGGCGAGAGTTCTTTTCCATTACCTTGGTAGCAGCCTTGTGTTAGCCATCTGAGAGCTGCTCGTGATGTTTAGAATTACGAAGCACGCTGTAACTACGAAGTCTTCCGAAGTAAGAGTGATTTCAGTTGTGCCGCACGAGAGTGCCGTAGGACCGTTGGTATTCACAATATACATGAATGACCTTGTGGATGACACTGGAAGTTCACTGAGGCTTTTTGCGCATGATGCTGTGGTTTATCGAGAGGTTGTAACAATGGAAAATTGTACTGAAATGCAGGAGGACCTGCAGCGAATTGACGCATGGTGCAGGGAATGGCAATTCAATCTCAATGTAGACAAGTGTAATGTGCTGCGAATACATAGAAAGGAAGATCCCTTATCATTTACCTACAATATAGCAGGTCAGCAGCTGGAAGCAGTTCTGCTTAGTGTATTCATTTCTTGGTCTCCCTCTACGATTCTTACCCTCCACACTGCCCTCCAGTACTAAATTGGTGATCCCTTGATGCCTCAGAACATGTCCTACCAACCGATCCCTTCTAGTCAAGTTGTGCCACAAACATATCTTCTCCCCAATCCTATTCAATACCTCATCATTAGTTATGTGATCTACCCATTTAATCTTCAGCATTCTTCTGTAGCACCACATTTCGAAACCTTCTATTCTCTTCTTGTCCAAACTATTTATCTTCCATGTTTCACTTCCATACATGGCTACACTCCATACAAATACTTTCAGAAAGGACTTCCTGACACTTAAATCTATACTCAATGTTAACAAATTTCTCTTGTTCAGAAACGCATTCCTTGCCATTGCCGGTCTACATTTTATATCCTCTCTACTTCGACCATCATCAGTTATTTTGCTCCCAAAATAACAAAACTTTACTACTTTAAGTGTCTCATTTCCTAATGTGACTCCCTCAGCATCGCCAGGTTTAATTCGACTACATTCCGTATCCTCGTTTTGCTTTTGTTGTTGTTCATCTTATATCCTCCTTTCAAGACACTGTCCATTCCGTTCAGCTGCTCTTCCAGGTCCTTTAGCGTCTGTGACAGGATTACAATGCCATCGGTGAACCTCAAAGTTTTTATTTCTTCTCCCTGGATTTTAATACCTACTCCGAATTTTTCTTTTGTTTCCTTTACTGCTTGCTCAATATACAGATTGAATAACATCGGGGATAGGCTACAACCCTGTCTCACTCCCTTCCCAGCCAATGCTTCCCTTAACATCTCGCTATCAATATCAAATTTTGGACTTATGGGGTCTTCTCCTTTAAAACCAATTTTTTTTTTCGTCCTAGTATGTTTAGGTTATATTCTCAACTTTTTTAATTCCTCCTTTTCCATCAGAAATGCAGGAGCTTCTGCATAAGAGACAGGCTAAAACATTGCCTCTGCATCCTGCACCAATCTCGGCTTTAGTGTGACGTATTACATCGCACTAGTATCTGTAATAATTGTGGGAGACATGTGTCACCCTTGTCTGATCTTTGTATAGAGGCTGTGTTAATTTACCATTTAAATCTAGGATGATGTGCGTCTCCTGGTACATGCTCAGACCATCTGTTGAATGCGGTGAATATTCCCTTTTTGTTTGATTATTCTCCGCAGATTTTGCTGCGTTAACATTGTCAGCAGCTTTTATTAAGTCTATGAATACTAAATGGGTTTTCATCTCTGTTATTCTCGGCCTGATTGCTTAATGCCTTGCTTCCGGCTGCTCTATTTTAAGCGCTATATTTCGACGACTGACGTAGTTGTCTTCTTCAGGTGCCGCGCGTATTGCAGTATTGTACTCGCAGCCTGGACTCCAACCAGACTAACTAAAATATTCCATGGCTTTCAGACTATCTCGGTCAGTATTTTCCTGGTAGTCATTCGTCAATCATTGGGGGTAAATTACTAGGAATAGTAACCACAGTAAAACATCTGAAAGCATCCATCCTAAAGAGAAGGACCAGATAAATAGTAGAAAAGGCTGATGCTAGGGTGATATTCATTGGCAGAATCTTAAGGAAATGTAATTCATTCGTGAAAGAAGTGGCTTGTTTTAACAATTCTTTGGTCTTGTCCACGCCTGGAACATTTACGACGTTGGAATAATAAGAGGGCGTGCTGAAAAGTAGTGTGTCCGAACCTTCATGCTACAGCGCTTAAAGCTTTATAAATAAACAAACTTAATAATTATTATTCTACATCTTTCTCATGTGTACATAATTATTCTCAACACAGTCACTTGGTTTCTCCCAGCGAGAGACCAATTTGTTGATACCGTCACTAATACGTTTGATATTGTTGACGGAGGCACAACTTCACCTCTATCTTGCACCGCTTTTTTATTGTCAAAATGAAAACCTCGAAGGTGGTCTTTAAGTTCTGGAAGCAAATGAAAATCGGATGGAGTAAACTCGGGACTGTGTGGAAGTTGATGGCTGACGGTGAACCCAAGGCGGCTGGTTGTCGCAGATGCCACAGCACTCGTGTAGTCTGGCATTGTAACGCTGAAGGAGTGTGTGCTCCATGTGTGCTCGAAGCCCGATTACAATTCACTGTTTCTCACGCACCGACGTAATAGCGTTACACAATGTCATATTACAAGAATTCGGAGCTCTGTAGCGGCAGAGGGTTGCAAATATGTAAGACATTAAGAATACAGATGTAGGATGTTAATGAAGTTCGTTTTATTTAAAAAGCATTAAGCGTTTACACACACAAAATTTGAAAGTACTAGTTTTCAGAACGCTATCTTAAGAGATGGTTCCAAATAAGAGCAGCGCGTTTCGTCACAGGGTTGTTTAATCGGCATTGGAGTGTTACGGAGATTATCAACAAACCCCAGTGGCAGACGGTACAAGAGAACAGTTGTGCATGACGGAGATTTTTTGTGTTGAAATTCCGAGAGTGTACTTTCCGGCAGAGTCTGGAAACAAGTATTGCTCCCACGAGTGCCTCGTGAAATGATCAGAACGAGAAAATCAGATAAAATTACAGCTAATACGAAGGTTTAACAAAAGTCATTCTTCCCAAGCGCCATACCGAGCGAGGTGGCGCAGTGGCTAGCACACTGGACTCTCAATGGGGATGACGACGGTTCAATCCCGCGTCCGGCCATCCTGATTCAGGTTTTCCGTGATTTCCCTAGATCGCTCCAGGCAAATGCCAGGATGGTTCCTTGGAAAGGGCACCGCCGACTGCTTTCCCCGTCCTTCCCTAATCCGATGAGACAGATGACCTCGCTGTCTGGCCTCCTCCCCCAAAACAATCTCCCCCCCCCCCCCCCCTCCCAAGCACCATTTGGGAATACGAACTCAGGGACAGGGAAGAAAGGATAGGGGTCTTGGGGAGTTTAGATGTACAGTGTGCGGGCATAATACACGTCTTGGGGAGTTTAGATGTACAGTGTGCGGGCATAATACACTGATGCGCCAAAACATTATCACCACTGTCCACTGGGAGATTTGGTAACTAAGATAAGTGCACTATGTGATCAGAAATACCCGGACACATGGCTGAAAATGACTTCTAGTTTCGTGGCGCTTCTATCGGTAATGCTGGAATTCAGTACAATGTTGTCCCACCCTTAGCCTTGATGACAGCTTCAACTCTCGCAATTAGGTGCTAGGTTTCTTGTGGAATGGCAGGCCACTCTTCACGGAGTGCTGCACTGAGGAGAGGTATCGGTATCGGTCGGTGAGGCCTGTCACGAAGTCGGCGTTCCAAAGCATCCCAAGAGTGTTCTGTAAGATTCAGGTAAGGACTCTGCAGGCCAGTCCATTACAGGGATGTTATTGTCGCGTAACCACTCGGCCACAGGCCGTGCATTATGAACAGGTGCTCGATCGTGTTGAAAGAGGCAATCTCCATCCCCGAATTGCTCTTCAACAGTGGGAAGAAAGAAGGTGCTTAAAACATCAATGTAGGCCTGTGCTCTCATAGTACCACGCAAAACAACAAGGTGTGCAAGCCGCATCCGTGAAAAACTCTACCACAGCATAACACCACCGCCTCCTAATTTTACTGTTGGCACTACACACGCTGGCAGGTGACGTTCACCGGGCATTCGCCATACACACACCCTGCCATCGGATCGCCACATTGTGTACCGTGATTCGTCGCTCCACGCAACGTTTTCCACTGTTCAATCGTCCAGTATTTAGGCTCCTTACACCAAGCGAGGCATCGTGTGGCATTTACAGGTGTGATATGTGGCTTATGAGCAGCCGCTCGAACATGAAATCAAAGTTACCACACCTCGCACCTAACTGTAATAGTACTTGCAGTATTTCCTGATACAATTCGGAATTCCTGTTTGATGGTCTGGATAGATGACAGCTCATTACACATTACGACCCTCTTACAACTGTCGGCCATCTTTTGTCAGTCAACAGACAAGGTCGGACTGTACGTTTTTGTGCTGTACGTATCCAAAAATGGTTCAAATGGCTCTGCACTATGGGACTAAACATCTGAGGTCATCAGTCCGCTAGATCTTAGAACTACTTAAACTTAAGGACAACACAGACATTCATGCTCGAGGTAAGATTCGAAACCGCGAACGTAGCAGTAGCGCGGTTCCGGATTAAAGCGCCTAGAACCGCTCGGCTGCAGCGGCCGACTGTCCGTATCCCTTCACGTTTCAACTTCACTTTCATATCGGAAACAGTGGACCTAGGGATGTTTAGGAGTATGGAAATCTCGCGCACAGACATATGACACAAGAGAGACCCAATCACCTGACCACGTTCGAAGTCCGTGAGTTCCGCAGAGCGCCCCATTCTCCTGTCTCACGATGTCTCTGCTATGGAGTACCTGGCCGTAGGTGGCAGCACAATGCACCTAATGTTAAAAACGTATGTTTTGGGGAGGTGTCCGGATACTTTCAATCACATAGTGTATATAAGCGGAGTGGGAGATCATTCGAGGAACGATAAGGCACACAGATGGGAAAATCTGCTGGCATAAGCGTCTCTGACAAGGGGCTTGGAAACGAGCATCTCGAAAACAGCGAAGCTGACTTGTGTGTGAGGGGCTAGGGAAAGTTGCTAAAAGACAGTCACTAATATGCGACAAGGTGTTGGATGTCCACAGCTCGTCATAGAACTAAGAGATCGGTGATTTTCCCTCTCAGTAAAGCAATATAAGACTGCGATCTAGAAAGTGTCGGAAGTTCCATGCGTCTTTTCGCGGATGATGCTGTAGTATACAGAGAAGTTGCAACATTAGAAAGTTGCAGCGAAATGCAGGAAGATCTGTAGCGGATAGGCACTTGGTGCAGGGAGTGGCAACTCACCCTTAACATAGACAAATGTAATGTATTTCGAACACATAGAAAGAAGGATCTTTTATTGCATGAATATATGATAGCGGAACAAATACTGGTAGCAGTTACTTCTGTAAAATATCTGGGAGTATGCGAACGGAACTATGTGAAGAGGAATGATCATATAAAATTAATTGTTGGTAAGGCGGGTACTAGGTTGAGATTCATTGGGAGATTCCTTAGAAAATGTAGCCCATCAACAAAGGAGGTGGCTTACAAAACACTTGTTCGATCTAAACTTGAGTATTGCTCATCAGTGTGGGTTCCGTACCAGGTCGCGTTGACTGAGGAGATAGAGCAGATCAAGAGAAGAGCGGCGCGTTTCGTCACAGGGTTATTTGGTAAGCGTGATAGAGTTGCGGAGATGTTTAGCAAACTCAAGTGGCAAACTCTGCAAGAGAGGCGCCCTGCATTGCGGTGTAGCTTGCTGTCCAGGTTTCGAGAGGGTGCGTTTCTGGATGACGTATCGAATATATTGCTTCCCCCTACTTATACCTCCGGAGGAGATCACGAATTTACAATTGTAGAGGGATTCGAGTGCTCACGGAGGCTTTCCGGCAGTAGTTCTTCCCGCGAGCCATACGCGATGGGAACAGGAAAGGGAGGTAATGGCAGTGGCACGTAATGCGCTCTCCGCCGCACACCGTTGCGTGACTTGCGTAGTATAAATGTAGATGTAGATCTGTGCCAAATCTCTCGGCAGAGTACAGCTCCGGTGCAGGCACAAGTGTGTCAGAGAACGCCTTGCAATGCAGGTGTTGAAAATCGAGCTTACTAGCAGACGTCATCTATGTTCCTCCCAAGATGACCCGACGACATATCCATTTACGATTCTCGTGGGCGGGGGATCATCGAGAGTGGAGTGTGTACTCTTGGAAACGTCGCTCTTGGTCGGATGGATCAGGTTTCTTGTTATGCCAGGTTGATGGGAGAGTTTGGATACGTCGCCATCCGGGCGAATAGGATCGAAACGCGTACCGCGCCCTGGACGTTGGCTGGTGAGACAGTACCGCCGTGTCGTGGACATACACCTGGGCTTCAATGGGATCCGCGGTTGTGATCGAAGGCAGCTGTGGGGTATGTCAACATTATTGTGGACAATATAAAGGCTCCTTTGAAAAAACATTAAATTTGTTTACTACTACTACAAATGGTTCAAATGGCATTGAGCACTATGGGACTTAACAGCTATGGTCATTAGTCCCCTAGGACTTAGAATTACTTAACCCTAACTAACCTGAGGACAGCACACAACACCCAGTCATCACGAGGCAGAGAAAATTCCTGACCCCGCCGGGAATCGAAACCGGGCGCGGGAAGCGAGAACGCTACCGCACGACAACGAGCTACGGACTACTACTGCTACTACCAGGCTAATTACTGTTTAGCTCTACAGGACCTTTATACTGAAATGTTTCCCACACCACCTTGTATTGTTTTTCTATCCGTGTGAGTAACTGTATGTTCACTGTTGTGAGTAAATACATACACCGTACACAGGGCGATGTGTGAAACTGATAGCGATTACACGCTCCCGCTGTTGTAGAAATCTGCTCCAGTACTGCAGATACCGTATTGAGCTGAAAGTGGTAACCAAAGTACGGAGAAATATTCTTCGGGGCTCTATTGCGTAGCAATCACATTGCTTTCAATATTGAGAAATGTCCAGGTACAATGATGGATTTGAAAGACCCATGTGCCGGCCGGTATGGCCGAGCCGTTCTAGGCGCTTCAGTCTGGAACCGCGCTGCCGCTATGGTCGCAGGTTCGCATCCTGTCTCGGGCATGGATGTGTGTGATGTCCTTAGATTCGTTAGGTTTAAGTCTGTCTAGGGAACTGATGAACTGAGATGTTAAGTCCCACAGTGCTCAGAGCCATTTGAACCTTCGTTGAAGCATTCTCGACTGTGTTTTCATCTTCCAGCAGGATAGCAGCATAACTGCCTGGTTAACAAGGCCAGAACCGCATTACAGTGGTACGAGAAACATGATAGTAAACCCACGTAGCCAAAGACGCCTCATCTGAACCTGATGAGACATATCAGGGACAATGGCGGGCACCACCTCCGCGCGCACGTACCACCATCCCGGCTGTGAATTGTGTGACCCGTGCATGGATATCTGGTGTCGCGTATCTCCCGAATCCGTGCCACGCTGAATGGCTTGAGTGCCGAGTTCCAAAGGTGGGCCACCATGCTGTTTAGCATGAGGTCAAGATGTTTTGGCTTACGAGTGTATAACTGGTCACGTATCGGTTGCAGCACTAGACAAATGGGGTGCGTTCCGTGTAGAATGGCGGGGGCGTAGTTTGTGGGGCGTGGCCTGCCGTGGTCTAACGTTACTGGCGTCCCGGCCGCCCCGCCGCCGGGCTGAACTTATTTGCTGCTCTCGAATTGCCGGTCGCCTTAGTCACTGGCTATTCGCGGCGGTCTAAATCCGACGCTCCCTCCTCGCGAGCCAGCCTTCGGATGCTGTTACCTCACAACCAGCACGCCTCCCTACCCCACACCCCCGTCGCTACGCCAACGCTCCGGAATTCCGCGCGAGATTGAAAATAATCTCGTACCCTTATACACTGCGCGTTCTGAAAGCGGGGAAAGCCACGTTGTTTGGCACGTTCGTTCGCTGGTTCCTGTGAAAATTCTCATATAACCTTAGCTACTTTTGTGTTAACAGACTAAATCTTTTTTTTTTTCTCGTGGCTCATGGCTTCCTTCCTTTGGTGCCTTTTTACATACTGTCGTTTATTAAAAATAAATGTACATAGATTAGTTTTCACGTAAATAATTTGTAGCAATTATTATGTCAGTTCCAGTAATAGATTTAATCAGAATGCTGCAAAATTATTACAAAATAGCCGAGAAGATTGGATTATGTTAGAAAGACAGGATGACGAATGGAAAAACTGGTAGAAGCCGTCCACGGGGAAGATCAGTTTGGATTCCGTAGAAATGGTGGAACACGTGAGGCAATACTGACCTTACGACTTATCTTAGAAGAAAGATTAAGGAAAGGCAAATCAACATTTCTAGCATTTGTAGACTTTTGACAGTGTTGACTGGAATACTCTTTTAAATTCTAAAGGTGGCAGGGGTAAAATACAGGGAGCGAAAGGCTATTTACAATTTGTACAGAAACCAGATGGCAGTTATAAGAGTTGAGGGACATGAAAGGGAAGCAGTGGTTGGGAAGGGAGTGAGACAGGGTTGTAGCCTCTCCCCGATGTTATTCAATCTGTATGTTGAGCAAGCAGTAAAGGAAACAAAAGAAAAATTCGGAGTAGGTATTAAAATCCACGGAGAAGAAATAAAAACTTTGAGGTTCGCCGATGACATTGTAATTCTATCAGAGACAGCAAAGGACTTGCAAGAGCAGTTGAATGGAATGGACAGAGTCTTGAAAGGAGGGTATAAGATGAACATCAACAAAAGCGAAACGAGGATAATGGAATGTAGTCGAATGAAGTCTGGTCATGCTGAGGGAATTTGATTAGGAAATGAGACACTTAAAGCAGTAAAGGATTTTTGTTATTTGGGGAGCAAAATAACTGATGATAGTCTAAGTAAAGAGGATATAAAATGTAGACTGGCAATGGCAAGGAAAGTGTTTCTGAAGAAGAGAAATATGTTGAAATCGAGTATAGATTTAAGTGTCAGAAAATCATTTCTGAAAGTATTTGTATGGAGTGTAGCCATGTATGGAAGTGAAACATGGACGATAAATAGTTTGGACAAGAAGAGAATAGAAGCTTTAGAAATGTGGTGCTACAGAAGAATGCTGAAGATTAGATGGGTAGATCACATAACTAATGAGGAGGTATTGAATAGAATTGGGGAGAAGAGGAGTTTGTGGCACAACTTGACTAGAAGAAGGGATCGGTTGGTAGGACATGTTCTGAGGCATCAAGGGATCACAAATTTAGCATTGAAGTGCAGCGTGGAGGGTAAAAATCGTAAAGGGGAAACTAAGAGATGAATACACTAAGCAGATTCAGAAGGATGTAGGTTGCAGTAGGTACTGGGAGATGAAGAAGCTTGCACAGGATAGAGTAACATGGAGAGCTGCATCAAACCAGTCTCAGGACTGAAGACCACAACAACAACAGCAACAAGAAGAAAGGAAATCCAAACTGATGAACCTGTGGCTGTAGATAGATTAAATTCCAAGACAGTTGACCACTTAAAGTACTTAGTGAATCTTAAAGTAACAACAATAGAATGGATATGGAAATAGATAACTGTCTAGCAGCAGCAGACAAAACAATTTTAAGTTTTATCGAAATACTAGAGGAAAGATCAGTAAGGACTAACTTCAAAAGCCGCTCGTATCAATCGACTGTTGTAACGGTAACATACTGACGTGAAGGATTTATATTTAGACAGACAGCTGAAGAACTGTTAATATCATCGTATTCCTGGCATCCATTAAGCAAGATAGACCCCCTACTGTTGCAACGCTCATTGTAAGGTACAAGGCGGCTTAACATCGACGGGCGTGGCAACTTGATCGTTCTTTCCTCATTCCACACGCAGTTGCAGTGGAAAAGAGAATGGCTAGTTTTGTTTTTGATTGTACCCATTACCATGCAGTGTGTGCTGATTTATATGCCGAGCGCGAAATCTTCAGCGATTGTTCGTGGTGAGGACTCGACGTCTTACTCAATGATAGTACGCAATGATAGAATACACAGAGACACGTGTCGATGCAACGACGTGAGCATAAACAATGACAATGTCAGCACACGTGCACTCGGAAGATACTGCATGCTTACTCAGTAGAGGCGTCACGGGAAAATTAAGCAAAAAACTATAGAGGCTGTGACTGCGGAAGTCAGCCCATTCTGCCGATACCGCTTCTAGTTACACGTGGCATCTGAAACCTAGCAGCCGACTTTCTCTTCTACGGCTTCGAATTAATCCTGCTGCAGGAAGCACCTACGTATAGGATGGTGGTTACCTGGGACACTGTACTGTTGTCATGGGCACTGGCTGTACTCACAGAAAAAAAAAAATCCACAGATAGGACGACTTTTGCTCTCTAAAGATGGAGTTAATGGTTAGTCGTCACAGCTTCTTTTATGATGGTGGCTTTGATGTAATTTTTATGGTGTCAGTAAAGCCTTAAGTCGCATTTACAAAGTGTCCTACGAATCAAAATTGTAATTTGCAAAATTTTAAATGACACTGAGCACTAATTTTCATTACGATTCTACGGATCAGAATAGAATCCGGGAATCCTCATGCATAACCTGTGATCGCGAGCAAATCATATTGATTAAACAGGGTTGACATGTGATGGGTCAAAATAAAAATCAAGCAGAACTAAATGGTGCGCTTCCGGGTATTCTGTCAGTCACTCCGACGAAACCTCAGTCAAGTTGAGAGAGATACCAAAACATGGTGTTTAATTAATAGGCTATTAATCAGTAGCCGGATTATGCCAAAGCAAAGTACTTTGAAAGTTATCGATATTTAGATCAACTTCTTAGATGAAACAAACAACCTGTATCTACGTATTCTGAACTAGTAAATAACTTCTTGTAATTTTCTTGACGAAAAACCAGTCGTAGCTGAGTTTATAAGAGCTCTTAGTCACATCGATATGTTGTGTACTGAAGAGTGCATATGAATTCAGTTCTGCCCAGTTTTTCGTCACGAAAATTACATTATTTTTGCTTTTGTGTCTGAATTTGATGGAGCTGTTGGCGTATCTAATGGCGGTTTATGACGATTATAACTGGTTTCACAACTGATTACGATGTAAAAATACTACAGAAGATGGTCTCTAAACGACTGAAACTGGTTGTGTAACTTAAATACAGGAGTACAATTACGTGAAATAGTAAAGAGCGGAAGGAAAATAGCCAGGAAAATGTTGAGACCAAAGTATGACACTGGTAAATGGAAATTAAGTAGTAATAAAGTAGGTCATTAAAGAACAGAACGAATATTAGACTCGAAGAAGAAGAGAGTTGTATTCTGTCGACACCTAGAAAAGCTTGATGAGAAAAGAGTAACAAAAAAAATGTTTAACTTTTTTGACGTAAACCCAAAAACATGAATGACGCGGATCAAAGAAGTGAAAACACACTTGGTCGAAATTGAAATAATCGAAATGAAAGAGAGAAATGTTCATTCCAACGGCATTGCTTTCAAGAGCAGAAGTAGCCCTCGGGTGGCCTGAGCGAGGCATGTCATCGACGACAGTTCCAATCTCTCTGTATCTCCTCCATGTCCTAACAATATCGAGACGCCTGAACACTTCCCTTGTTGAGAGCCCTTACTTGCACAAAGTAACAACGCAGTCGGACCGCAGTACTGACCCTCTAGGCATGGTTGAACTATAAACACGAGCCGTGTACCTCCTTCATGGTGGAATGACGAAATGATCGGCTGTCGGACCCCCTCCGTTTCATAGGCGCTGCTCTTTGCTGGGTTGTTTACATCTTTGGGCTGGTTTAGTGACGTCTCTGAACAGTCAAAGGGACTGTGCCTGTGATAAAATATCCACAGTCAACGCTATCTTCATGAGTTCTGGGAACCGGGGTGATGCAATACTTTATGTTGATGTGTGTATTCGGCACATTACCCATCGTGCCACTAAGGCACGTCTTTCCCCAGGGAAGGCAGGATCACTCACCTGTGAGACTTACGGAAACATAACGCAGCCCAAGATGCGGTCGCCAATAATCCCCGCCCACACATTGAGGTTGAACCGGTGCGATGGTTCGCAGCCATCATACCATGGGGATTAGCCGTAGCTCACAGATTGGTGTTCCGAGCATTCACAATACCGCCTGTCATAAAGGTTATCTCATCTGTGAACAGGATGGATGACGGAAAACCCAGCTCCGTGGGGATCTGTGCGACAAAGCAGTCGAAGTGGACTTGTCAAAGTACGTATGTAATTAAGTCTGCACGCGTTGTAAATGACAGAGTAGTGCCAGTTGTAAGAAATGTTTCTCATGGTCGTCTGGTTTACCCCATGTTTGCTTGCGACCTGTCTGGCTCTGAGACGGGGTCGTATTCTACGCTATTTAACACCATTTACCAACAGTTCAAGTGGGTGTACCTCACTTGGAACGCATTTCCGGCCATACAGTGAGGTGACGAAAGTCATAGGAGCCGGCCAGATTGGTCGTGCGGTTCTAAGCGCTACAGTCTGGAGCCGAGCGACCGCTATGGTCGCAGGTTCGAATCCTGCCTCGGGCATGGATGTGTGCGATGTCCTTAGGTTAGTTAGGCTTAAGTAGTTCTAAGTTCTAGGCGACTGATGGCCTCAGAAGTTAAGTCCCATAGTGCTTAGAGCCATTTGAACCATTTTTGAACCAGGAGCAGCGGCATTTGCTTAAAGTTATCAGTGCGAAAAGACAAGTAACACCGCGTGAAATAGTCACAGAAATCAATGTAGCATATACGACTGAAATACCCGTTAGGATAGAGCGGCGAAATTTGGCGTTGATGGGCTATTGCAGCAGACGACCGACGAGAGCGCTTTCGTTAGCAGTGCATTGCCTGCAGCGCCTCTCGTGGTCTCGTGACCTTATCTGTTGGATGATTCACGTTAATTAAACCGTGGCCTGCTCAGATGACTCCAGATTTCAGTTGTTATAAAGCTAATGGTAGGGTGCGAGTGTGGCACATACCTCACGAAGCCATGGATCCAAGTTGCCAACAAGGCTCCGTGCAAGCTCGTCCTCTAGTCCAATTGAACCGATCATTGACTGTAAATGGTAATGTTCGCCTGATAGGAGACTATATGCAGCCATTCACGGACTTAATATTTCGAAGCAACGACGGATTTTTTTATGGGTAACAGTGACCATGTCAACGGGCCACAGCTGCGGTTTGGAGAACATTCTGGACAATTCGAACGAATGATTTGGCCACCAAGATCACCCGAACTAAACCCAGCGAACATTTATGGGACATCGAGAGGTCAGTTGTGCACAAAATCCTGTCCAACAACACTTCTGCAATTATGGACGGCTGCAGAGGCAGCATACCTGTGTATTTCTGCAGGGGCTTTCAACAACTTGTTGAGTCCATGCCACGTAGATTTTCTGCACTCCGTCGGGTAAAAGGAGTTCCGGCACGATGTCAGGAGATATCCCAAGACTTCTGTCTACTCATTGTATGTCCATATGACCGTTTTTGCTCCTAATTCTCTGAGGGATACAGTTCTGCAGTTTTTACCCGTTAGCAAATTAACCAGTACAGAGTGCTACAGCATGGAGCTAGGCAGGCAGTCGGCTAGAAACAAGCGGGGCGTCACGCACGGGAAGGCAGGCGCGCGCGGCCATTAGCCGTCGCTTTATCGGTTGTCTGTGCCCCACATTCCTGCCGGCGAGACGTCTCCGACACACTTGACCGGAATGCGCCGGTGAGAGCACGGGCCGTCGATACCCCGCAACGGTCGCGTGGTGCTCGCCACTGCGCATGCGCGCGTCTCGCGGCAACGTCTGTCTAGCGGCGCGGGTTCAATGGCAGGAGTCGACAACAGGCGGCCGGCTTAAATGTACAAACCCTGTAACTCGTTGTACACGACGGACTTTGCGGTCAAACTCGAGCACTCGTGGTTTGTGCACGATATGTGTATGCTAGTAAGTCACTCACCGGTCACGCAGACTGTTAACGAAGTCCCGAGCATACGGAAAAGCTTATCTGATAGGTGAGTGGTTCGAAGACAGTTGTAGAACCCAGTACGGTGTCCTGGAAGCCTAGTGCTCAGCAGATAGAAATAGAAATTTACCGTCAGGAGTGCCAGAGGGAAGTGTGATAGGTTGGCTCTTGTTCTCAAAGCAAATAATCCCAATAAATATACTTTTCCTTATACGACATTTCCCGTAAGGATCACGAGGACATATAAGAGAAATAAGAGCTCGTACTGAGATGCATAGCAGAGATTTTCTCTGGCTCCATTTGTGAATAGCATAGGAAAGGCAGTGGCTGACAGTGGTGCAATGTACCGTCCGCCATGCACCATAGGGTGGCTTATGGAAGATGTGCGATGTGTGATCTAAAAGTAACGGGCATTTTTGTTTCTCTTAAAGAATCTTTATTTACTTTGTCCCCTTCAGAGCAATATCCCTGATGCATAATACAATGGTGCGAGCCATTTTTTTCCAATCTTGTAAGCACTTCTGGAACTCACTTTTCGTTATGGTGTTCTGTCAGCTGCTTCAGCAAATTTGTTTTTAGCTCATCAGTGACGACATCCTCTCGTGGTTCTCTTCATCCCCAGCAAAAGAAAGTTGTCATAGACGACCGTGTCCGGCGAATACGGTGGTTGAGGCCACAAAACAGTTTTGTTTTGTGCGGAAAATCATGAACGAGCATTGAGATGTGAGCGGAAGCATTATCGTGGTGCAGTTTTCACGAGTGGTTTTACCTCACATGTGACCGAGCTTGTCGGACTTTGTTCCGTCTTGGGTCTTTAGGTAGTTTCCATTGGGACGATTGGGTCACGTCTTCGACCTCATACCCTGTACCCATGTTTCGTCATCTTTTCTAACCTTCCTTAGAATGTCTTGACCGACTTCGTTCAGCAGTTCCTGGGCGATGTCTAGGCGACGTAAGCTTTGGCCAAATTCAACAATTTCGGAACAAACTTTGCTGCTACACGTTTCATGCTAAAATCATCCGAAAAAATTGCTTGGTATGAGGCAGAGTATGTACTGACATTATCAACGACTTCTCTGATAGTGATTAGCCGATTTTTCAAAAGCATTTTATGTACTTTTTGCACACTGTCGTCAGTAATGAATACGCCGGGACGTTCAGGGCTGTCGTCGTCTTGAAAGTCTTTTCGACCCTCTTCAAAACATTTATACCACTCGTAAACTCATGTTGTACTCATGCTAGATTCACCAAAAGCCACTGTAAACATTTTTAAGGTGTTGCATTTTATACTATGTTTCAGGCAATTTTTTTCGCAGGCAGTCTTTCTCGCCAGGCTCTAGAAAACACGTATAACCTTTTAGACTGTCAACAATAAACTATGTGTTGAAAACATCTGAAAATGCAAACATATATAAGGAAGACGTGTAGCAACAAGATAAAAAAAATTAAAATTGGTTGTATAAAATACACTACTGGCCATTAAAATTGCTAAACCATGAAGATGACGTGCTGCAGACGCGAAATTTAACCGACAGGAAGAAGATGCTGTGATACGCAAATGATTAGCTTTTCAGAGCATTCACACAAGGTTAGCGCCGGGGGTGACACCTACAACGTGCTGACATGAGGAAAGTTTCCAACCCATTTCTCATACACAAACAGCAGTTGACCGGCTTTGTTGTGATGCCTCGTGTAAGGAGGAGAAATGCGTACCGTCACGTTTCCTACTTTGATAATAGTCGCATTCTAGTCTATCGCGATTGCGGCTTACCGTATCGCGACATTGCTGCTCTCGTTGGTCGAGATCCAATTACTGTTAGCAGAATATGGAATCGGTGGGTTCAGGAGGGTAATACGGTACGCCGTGCTGGATCCCAACGGCCTCGTATCACTAGCAGTCGAGATGATAGGCATCTTATCCGCATGGCTGCAACGGACCGTGCAGTCGCGTCTCGATCCCTGAGTCAGCAGATGGGAACGTTTGCATGACAACCATCCGCACGAACAGTTCGACGACGTTTGCAGCAGCATGGACTATCAACTCGGAGACCTTGGCTGCGGTTACCCCTGACGCTGCGTCGCAGACAGGAGCGCCTGCGATGGTGTACTCAACGACGAACATGGGTGCACGAATGGCAAAACGTCATTTTTTCGGATGAATCCAGGTTCTGTTCACAGCATCATGATGGTCGCTTCGGTGTTTGTCGACATCGTGGTGAACGCACATTGGAAGCGTGTATTAGTCATCGCCACACTGGTGTATCACCCGGAGTGATGGTATGGGGTGCCATTGGTTACACGTCTCGCTCACCTCTTGTTCGCATTGACGGCACTTCGAACAGTGGACGTTACATTTCAATGTGTTACGACCCGTGGCTCTACCCATCATTCGATACCTGCGAAACCCTACATTTCAGCAGGATAATGCACGACCGCATGTTGCAGGTCCTTTACGCGCCTTTCTGTATACAGAAAATGTACAACTGCTGCCCTGGCCAGCACATTCTCCAGATATCTCACCATTTGAAAACATCTGATCAATGGTAGCAGAGCAACTGGCTAGTCGCAGTACACCAGTCACTACTCTTGATGAACTGTGGTATTGTGTTGAAACTGCATGGACAGCTGTACCTGTACACACCATCCAAGCTCTGTTTGACTCAATGCCCAGGCGTATCAAGGCCGTTGTTACGGACAGAGATGGTTGTTCTTGGTACTGATTTCTCAGAACCTACGCACCCAAATTGCGTGAAAATATAATCACATGGCAATTATAGTATAATATGTTTGTCCAATGAATACCCGTTAATCATCTGCATTTCTTCTTGGTGTAATAATATTAATGGCCAGTAGTGTACTTGAGAAGATCATAGAAAAGACTGAGAACTATCATAGGACCACAACTGGAGGAGGAACACTATGGCTTCAGAAGTAACAGATCAACAATAGATCTAATTTTTATCACCCGCATGTTGATGGAAAAGTATTGGGACAAAGGCAAGAACCTGGTCATTGTATTCCTGGATATAATAAAGCCTATGATAGTGTTAAGAGATAAGATGCGGGAATGCCTGAAGAACTAATGAGAAAAAATCATATGTTGCACAAAGACTGTACTAGCTGTGTACAAATTGGGGAAGGACGACCATGTTTGAGACCAGAGTGGAGTTCAGCAAGGAAGTAAACTGTCCCCACTACTATTCATCACTGTTATGGATACTATAATGAAGAACGTCAGGTGAACTGAAGGCATTAGTCTTTGCTGATGGCATCATGATATTGGGTGAATCTGAAAAGGAAGTACAGATTTGACTCGATGAATGGAAATCTGTTTCAGAAATATAACCTTGACATCAGCAAGACCAAGACAGTGGTGATTGCAGTCAAGAGATGCACAACCAGCAAGTGTAAAACTAGGAGACCACCAACTAGTGTGTGGACAGTTTTCCTTACCTTGAAAGTGCGATCTCCAGTGATAATTTGGTCACAAATGAAATCACCAACAGGGTGCAAAAAGGATCTGAATTTCACCAGCAAGTAAGATCACTTTTATGGGATGACTTGATTCCAAAATCGGCCAAACTGATGATGTTTAATAACTATTTTACACCAATATTGACCTATTGTACTGAAACATGTACCATCACAAGAACAGAATCATAAAGTTCGCAAACATCAGAGCTGAAATTTCTTAAATGCAGCATCCAGAAGGCCAAGATGGGCAATTTAAGGAGTGAGGAGGTGAGGAGAGGAGGTGGAATAAAGAATTAGATCGAATTGGCGCATATAGAATTCGATGGTACAGGCATGGCTGGCCGGAGTGGCCCAACGGTTCGAGGAGCTACAGTCTGGAACCGCGCGACCGCTACGGTCGCAGGTTCGAATCCTGCCTCGGGCATGGATGTGTGTGATGTCATTAGGTTAGTCAGGTTTAAGTAGTTCTAAGTTCTAGGGGACTGATGACCTCGGAGGTTAAGTCCCATAGTGCTCAGAGCCATTTGGTACAGGCATGTGATGAGAATGGAGTCAACTAGAACAGCCAAAATAAATTTGGAAAGATAGGTGGATGGGAGAAGACCTCAAGGAAGACCTGGAACCCGATGGATGGACTTTATTAAGGCTGATCCAATGACCAGAAGATGGGCAATGGATGTGTTCTCCGTACAAGGTGTATTTGGACATGACGAAGTGGAAGAGGCTCATTACCGGTACTGTTAAATGATGATGACGAAGCCCGCCAAATTAAAAAAATTCTCTTTATTTTTTGAGCACACGTCGCGTGCGTCCACAGTTCGTGGTCTCGCGGTCGCGTTCTCGCTTCCCGAGCACGGGGTCCTGGGTTTGATTCCCGGCGGGGTTAGGGATTTTCCCCTGCCTCGAGATGACTGGGTATTTGTATTGTCCTCATCATTTCATCATCATTCATAAATGTGGCTAGTTTGAACTCAGCAAAAGTTGGGAATTTGTACGGGCGCTGATAACCGCGCAGTTGAGCGCCTCAGAACCCAAACATCATCACCACGTCGCGTGCAGAAGTAGTACAAAGCACTGATATAAGGGTAGGAAAAAGATATTGACTGAAAAGTGTCGAGATGAAAGTCTATACCAAGAAGTTTTTTCTGTGTCCTTGGCGACTCTGTATCTCAAACAACCGGCTAATCACTTCACAGGGTGTTGCTGCATGGGCAGGAATGACGGAGGATCGAGGATGAAGAAAGAAAACAAGCGTCGGCGGTCGCGTTAAGACACGGCGTGATGGACGGCTACACTGACAGGGAAGTCTCGGCCGCGGTTAATTGTGTAGACGCGGGCTGTGGTCGTTGCAACACTTCTGGCTCGCGGCCAACCTGATGGGCCTGCGATCAACGGCAGGTCGGACGTCGACGCAGCTGGCTGTGTCATGTATCTCACCAGCCAGCGATAAATCAACCGGACCATCCCTACAAGAGCTGCGTATCGGGCGCATGAGTCCTTGAATGAAATGGTGACAGTTATTGAATTATGTGGAATAAAAGTAAATTAGATACGAACTACGGCGTGGACACGCCTTATTCAACAGTTATTCGGATTTAGGTTATGACATTTTTGATATGCCTGACATCATTGCCGATAATGTGCCGGAGACGAATAGCGCAATTCTGCATGACCCGCTGAAGTGTCGGAACATCGATTACGCCCTGAATGGCTGTTTTCGGCTCAGCAACGGCTTTCGGGTTATTGCTGTACGCATTATGTTTAATATAGCTCTACAAAAAGGAGTCTCAAGTGTTCAGATCCGGAAAATATTGCGGCCGATCGAGGCCCATGTCAATGGCCTCCGGATACCCTAAAGCCAGAATGACTGGGTGTTGTCATCATCATCATCATCATTCATCCCCATTATGGTCGGGGGAAAGCAACGGCAAACCACTTACATTAGGACCTTGCCTAGTACGGCGGTGCGGGTCTGCCGCATCATTTCCCTACGCCTGTCACGAAGCATGGGACTTCATTTCATTTCCATTTCTAGTCACTTGACAAGAAGAAGGGATCGGTTGGTAGGACACATTGTGAGGCATCAAAGAATCACCAATTTAATACTGGAAGGCAACATGGAGAGTAAAAATCGTAGAGGGAGGCGAAGAGATGAACACACCAAGCGATTCAGGAGGATGTTGGTTGCAGTAGTTACAAGGAGGTGAAGACGCCTCCACAGGATAGAGTAGCATGGAGAGCTGCAGCAAACCAGGTTTTGGACTAAAGACCGCAACACACGCACATACACCGCTAAATGTATCTGCAAAATTATATCACTGTCCGACACTGTGTTCAGGAGATGTGACGTAACCGATGGCCCTGGATCGCATTGTTTGAACATGTTTGCTCTCGTCGGATGATAAAAACATTCTCAAGGACATCGGTAACTTGGCAGTGAAGCGAGGTGAGTGCGAGTGGGTTCGTTTCCGCCCGTTTCACACTTTCTCTAGCAACGGCGCATTGTCCGTCTGTTTTGTAGCTCCACGTGCAGCAGAATACGGCGACTTGTTCTTCGGGGCATAAATCTGACCATTCCCTTCCGCTGTCGTAACTGTCTTGTGCCAGACTAGCACCTGGTGACACGCGGTTCCGAAGCCTGTTGTTCGCTGAGGCACGACTCGTTCATTCATCATAAACCGCAGGATGTCATAAAGAGCTCTGTACGATAGTGCTTGCTATGTCGACCACAAACCTGTACCGAGGTGGGATGAAACGCTGTGCGGATGCACAGACTGCTCCTATTCAACACCACCGAGGGGGACCGCCAAGTTTTAAATCTACGTGATTTTTTTAGGGTTACAGATTAGTCGCAACCGTGTGATCGTGGCACCATCTTTGTCGGCGTCCATATTACGGAATTACCACCCTCTCAGAGCTGCGACATTTCATAGCGTGTAGTCGATCTCGAACTTTAGCTTCAGGACAGCTGCTGACAGTTTCGTCGTGCTTGCAACAGTTCAGTCAGCCATTTGCTCATAAATAGCCCAAAAATTTAATACCTCTTCTTCCAAGTTCTTACTTTGTCTTCTCGACTCACTTTTTACCATGTTTGGCATGAATCCCTGTCTACCACAAAGAGCACTTTCCACATTCCATCTGACGTGACGTCGCGTCACCTTTAAACCCCCCAACCCAGGCTCTTTAAAATATCTGACTCCGTTTTAAGAGAAGCTACTTTTACACGGATGCCATTATGTCGTTATAACTCCTGAGCTTTGTATTGTAAAATTGTATAATTTTGGGGGTACATCCAGTAGTATATGTGGATACTGTCTGCAAAATCATTTGCGAATAGGGTTACTACTAAAGAAGTAATGAGTTATAACGTCGTGCTTGAGGTATGAACAGCGAAAATGTAGTAAGCGATATACTTTCCTCCTTCCATTATCTTATAGGTGGTGTCAGTAAGAAAAAGTTCCATAAAAAGTTGACATTGTGGTTGTTGCTTGTAGCTAAGTGCTGTGTCATTCTCAAATACGGGATCTATGTAGCGTGAGTAATTTGCATACCGTGTGTTATTCTGCCTCAAGAAATGCACACAGTTTCTAACTGTAATACTTTCTTACTCCTTTAACATATGATTATATGAGAGGCGTTTGAAAAGTCCGTGCAAAAATAAAAACTACTTACGTGTTTGGGTTTTTTTTTTCGACATAGTCTCATTTTAGACTTATACACTTTGTCCAACGCTGTTCTAATTTGTTGATCCCTTCCGAATAATAGGAATTGCCCACGTCTGCAAAGTAGCTATTAATTGCTGCAATCACCTCCTCGTTTGAATAAAACCTTTGTCCCGCCAGCAATTTCTTCAAATTGGGCAACAAATAGTAGTCCGAGGGAGCCAAATCTGGAGAATAGGATGATGTGAAACGAGATGCAATCTTACTTCCAATAATTTTGCGACCACAACTGCTGAGGTGTGTGCTGGTGCATTGTCGTGATGCACTTTTTTCGATCCAATCGCCGGCGTTTTCCTTGCAGCAGGATTTTCAAACGGTCCAATAACGATGAATAATTATGCACATGTAATAGTTTTACCCTTTTGCAGATAGTCGATGAGGATCATCCCTTGCGAATCCCAAAAGACAGTCACCATACCCTTTCCGGCCGAAGGAATGGTCTTCGCCTTTTTTGGTGCAGATTCTCCCTTGATAACCCATTGCTTAGATTGTTCTTTGGTCTCAGGAGTACAGTAATGTATCCATGTTTCATCCACAGTGACGAAACGACGGATTAAGTCCTGCGGATTCTTCCTAAACAACTGCAAACCATCGTTCCAACACTTAACACGATTTCGTTTTTGGTCAAGCGTGAGCAATCGTTGAACCCATCCTGCGGATACCTTTCTCATGTCGAAATGTTTATGCAAAACATTATGTACCCGCTCATTCGAGATGCCCACAGCACTAGCAATCTCACGTACCATAACTCTTCTGTCGTCCATCACCATATCATGGATTTTATCAATGATTTCTGGAGTCGTAACCTCCACAGGGCGTCCAGAAAGTTCAGCATCACTTGTGCCCATATGGCCAATCCGAAAATTGTGAAACCACTTACAAACTGTTCTAATCGAAGGTTCAGAGTCGGCGTAATGTTTATCTAGCTTCTCTTTGGTCTCCTGAGGCGTTTTGCCTTCCATAAAGTTATATTTAATCACCACACGAAACTCTCTTTCGTCCATTTTTTGACAATCACTCGACTTCCTTGATTCACGCGAATGCCAAACAGAAAGAAATAGACCCGTATGGCTGAAGCTTGGTGTGTGTTTTTTCCAAAGATGCTACTAACTAAACATGACCTCGATACACGCCGGTGCCGCCATCTCTCGGACTTCGCACGGACTTGTCAAACGCCCCTCGTAGCTCTTGATGAGCAAATTATGTTTGACTTTGTGCAGGACAGTAAGAAGATGTAGGCTACATAGTTGTGCGGCAACTGTCGTCGTAGGAAATAACAGAAATGATTAGCGAACAAGTTAACACGGCAAACATAAAATTTACTTAACTTGTATTTCTGCAAGCATACAAAGACTCATTACAAGCAATGGAGCAAGAAACTGTGTCTAGCTATCGATGTCAACAAGCAAGTGACTCACTGTACTAACAGCGAAACCTCCAGTTGTCAGATACTCAGATGGGTACCGGCCGTTGTGAGCAGATACAGTATCAACCAAAACACCGATTTAGTTCGTGCTACGAGCTGTCGTGCAGTGGAAGATGAGTAAACGGGTAATTAGACTACGGAGTGTAGGGGAACTGTATCTGTGAGCTGTGACGGGGGAGCTCTTTGGTAGGTGAGTTGGTAGAGCACAAGCGGTGTCATAGAGAATAGGCTCCCATTGCGAGTCGGGCAGCTGCATTAGACTGCGCTCGTGTTACAGAGCTGCCAGAACCGTGACTCAGCATCCGTGCCACATTGGGGTCGCCAGACCCCGCCATCGACGTCGGTCAGAAACTTATCATTGCGTTGACAAATGTGATGCCCATGGGATGGTATCAATACATGATACGTTTTAATGGAATCTGCGCCCTCCGGTGTGGCCGAGCTGTTCTAGGTGCTTCAGTCTGGAACCGCGCGACCGATACGGTCGCAGGTTCGAATCCTGCCTCGGGCATAGATGAGTGTGTGATGTCCTTAGGTTAAAGTAGTTTTAAGTTCTAGGGGACTGATGACCTCAGATGTTAAGTCCCATAGTGCTCAGAGTCATATGAAATTTTTTTTTAAAATGGAAGCTGTGAGATTAGTTAATCTGAAAGTGAAACTGGGTTGCAGTTTCAGCCGCTTAGTAACATAACCCTCACCCCATGAACCATGGACCTTGCCGTTGGTGGGGAGGCTTGCGTGCCTCAGCGATACAGATGGCCGTACCGTAGGTGCAACCACAACGGAGGGGTATCTGTTGAGAGGCCAGACAAACGTGTGGTTCCTGAAGAGGGGCAGCAGCCTTTTCAGTAGTTGCAGGGGCAACAGTCTGGATGATTGACTGATCTGGCCTTGCAACATTAACCAAAACGGCCCTGCTGTGCTGGTACTGCGAACGGCTGAAAGCAAGGGGAAACTACAGCCGTAATTTTTCCCGAGGACATGCAGCTTTACTGTATGATTAAATTATGATGGCATCCTCTTGGGTAAAATATTCCGGAGGTAAAATAGTCCCCCATTCGGATCTCCGGGCGGGGACTACTCAGGAGGATGTCGTTATCAGGAGAAAGAAAACTGGCATTCTACGGATCGGAGCGTGGAATGTCAGATCCCTTAATCGGGAAGGTAGGTTAGAAAATTTAAAAAGGGAAATGGATAGGTTATGTTAGATATAGTGGGAATTAGTGAGGTTCGGTGGCAGGAGGAACAAGACTTCTGGTCAGGTGACTACAGGGTTATAAACACAAAATCAAATAGGGGTAATGCAGGAGTAGGTTTAATAATGAATAGGAAAATAGGAATGCGGGTAAGCTACTACAAACAGCATAGTGAACGCATTATTGTGGCCAAGATAGACACGAAGACCACACCTACTACAGTAGTACAAGTTTATATGCCAACTAGCTCTGCAGATGATGAAGAAATTGAAGAAATGTACGATGAAATAAAAGAAATTATTCAGATAGTGAAGGGAGACGAAAATTTAATAGTAATGGGTGACTGGAATTCGAGTGTAGGAAAAGGGAGAGAAGGAAACATAGTAGGTGAATATGGATTGGGGCTAAGAAATGAAAGAGGAAGCCGCCTAGTAGAATTTTGCACAGAGCACAACTTAATCATAGCTAACACTTGGTTTAAGAATCATGAAAGAAGGTTGTATACGTGGAAGAACCCTGGAGATTCTAAAAGGTATCAGATAGATTATATAATGGTAAGACAGAGATTTGGGAACCAGGTTTTAAGTTGTAAGACATTTCCAGGGGCAGATGTGGACTCTGACCACAATCTATTGGTTATGACCTGTAGATTAAAACTGAAGAAACTGCAAAAATATGAGAAATTAAGGAGATGGGACCTGGATAAACTGAAAGAACCAGAGGTTGTACAGAGTTTCAGAGAACAATTGACAGGAATAGGGGAAAGAAATACAGTAGAAGAAGAATGGGTAGCTCTGAGGGATGTAGTAGTGAAGGCAGCAGAGGATAAAGTAGGTACAAAGACGAGGGCTGCTAGAAATCCTTGGGTAACAGAAGAAATATTGAATTTAATTGCTGAAAGGAGAAAATATAAAAATGCAGTAAATGAAGCAGGCAAAAAGGAATACAAACGTCTCAAAAATGAGATCGACAGGAAGTGCAAAATGGCTAAACAGGGATGGCTAGAGGACAAATGTAAGGATGTAGAAGCTTATCTCACTAGGGGGAAGATAGATACTGCCTACAGGAAAATTAAAGAGACCTTTGGAGAGAAGAGAACCACGTGTATGAATATCAAGAGCTCAGATGGCAGCCCAGTTCTAAGCAAAGAAGGGAAGGCAGAAAGGTGGAAGGAGTATATAGAAGGCTTATACAAGGGCGATGTACTTGAGGACAATATTATGGAAATAGAAGAGGATGTAGATGAAGACGAAATGGGAGATACGATACTGCGTGAAGAGTTTGACAGAGCACTGAAAGACCTGAGTCGAAACAAGGCCCCCGGAGCAGACAACATTCCATTAGAACTACTGACGGCCTTGGGAGAGCCAGTCATGACAAAACTCTACCAGCTGGTGAGCAAGATGTATGAGACAGGCGAAATACCCTCAGACTTCAAGAAGAATATAATAATTCCAATCCCAAAGAAAGCAGGTGTTGACAGATGTGAAAATTACCGAACTATCAGTTTAATAAGCCACGGCTGCAAAATACTAACGCGAATTCTTTACAGACGAATGGAAAAACTGGTAGATGCAGACCTCGGGGAGGATCAGTTTGGATTCCGTCGAAATGTTGGAACACGTGAGGCAATACTGACCTTACGACTTATCTTAGAAGAAAGATTAAGAAAAGGCAAACCTACGTTTCTAGCATTTGTAGACTTAGAGAAAGCTTTTGACAATGTTGACTGGAATACTCTTTTTCAAATTCTAAAGGTGGCAGGGGTAAAATACAGGGAGCGAAAGGCTATTTATAATTTGTACAGAAACCAGATGGCAGTAATAAGAGTCGAGGGGCATGAAAGGGAAGCAGTGGTTGGGAAAGGAGTGAGACAGGGTTGTAGCCTCTCCCCGATGTTATTTAATCTGTATATTGAGCAAGCAGTAAAGGAAACAAAAGAAAAATTTGGAGTAGGTATTAAAATTCATGGAGACGAAGTAAAAACTTTGAGGTTCGCCGATGACATTGTAATTCTGTCAGAGACAGCAAAGGACTTGGAAGAGCAGTTGAACTGAATGGACAGTGTCTTGAAAGGAGGATATAAGATGAACATTAACAAAAGCAAAACGAGGATAATGGAATGTAGTCAAATTAAATCGGGTGATGCTGAGGGAATTAGATTAGGAAATGAGACACTTCAAGTAGTAAAGGAGTTTTGCTATTTAGGAAGTAAAATAACTGATGATGGTCGAAGTAGAGAGGATATAAAATGTAGACTGGCAATGGCAAGGAAAGCGTTTCTGAAGAAGAGAAATTTGTTAACATCGAATATAGATTTATGTATCAGGAAGTCGTTTCTGAAAGTATTTGTTTGGAGTGTAGCCATGTATGGAAGTGAAACATGGATGATAACTAGTTTGGACAAGAAGAGAATAGAAGCTTTCGAAATGTGGTGCTACAGAAGAATACTGAAGATAAGGTGGATAGATCACGTAACTAATGAGGAGGTATTGAATAGGAGTGGGGAGAAGTTTGTGGCACAACTTGACTAGAAGAAGGGATCGGTTGGTAGGACATGTTTTGAGGCATCAAGGGATCACAAATTTAGCATTGGAGGGCAGCGTGGAGGGTAAAAATCGTAGAGGGAGACCGAGAGATGAGTACACTAAGCAGATTCAGAAGGATGTAGGTTGCAGTAGTTACTGGGAGATGAAGCAGCTTGCACAGGATAGAGTAGCATGGAGAGCTGCATCAAACCAGTCTCAGGACTGAAGACAACAACAACAACAACAGTAACATAACGTGTAGAATATACATCATCCCTTGCTTCGCGACTCAGTATCGAATAATTAACAACTTCTCTGCGATTTGATGCCAGTCCGGCAGATTTTTCCGGGACATGGGGCACACACATTCAACTCTCACAGGTCGGCTTCTGTCCTCTCACAGAGCTCGCAATGTTTACATCTTTATACCGTGCCACTGCAATGGTTTCTGTGTGACAGTAAATGTGACTAGCTGCACTACCACCTTCAGTAATTAGTCTGTTTATTGCCGCCATTCTACCAAACAATGCACAGAAGTACCACTATTAAAATGCCGTGCTGTATCCCATGGTGCGTTGGTTTATTGCAACATTCTGCGAAAGAATGCGCATTCTGCAGCAGCCATGCAAGGAAGGCTATTGCTATACAAACAAGCGCTTTATAACTAAATTTTTTATATCTAATATCTCTCTCTCTCTCTCTCTCTCTCTCTCTCTCTCTCTCTCTCTCTCTCTCTCTCTCTCTCTCTCACACACACACACACACGCACACACATCTTGCAGTCAAATGCTCTTACAGGAAATCTACTATTAATATAGGTGTACGAGCAGTGGCATAGCATTAAATTTTATTACCTGCTCCGTAAATTTACTAAGTACATATCAGAGTCCAACATTATCTTTCTCTGCACGATTCCCATTTAACTTTAGTGAGCGTCTCTTTAGCAGTTTCGCACGGAGTAATCCGACCGGTTACGATCCTAGATCCCGCTCTCCCCCCCCCCCCCCCCCCCCCAATCTCCATCTACACACACACACACACACACACACACACACACACACACACACACACACTCGCGCGCACATTCGTCCGTACGAAGGAATGTGTGTGTACGAACGAAGGAATGTGTGTCCATTCAACACCACATCCAGTACTCTGCGGATATCTGGAAGAAACGCTAGAGGTTTACTCTAAAATTTAACGTCCTTCACATAACGGTTTTTAGGACTATTTCATCATCTTTAGATTACGATGCCGAATTTATACACAGCCGCACTCAATATTTGATGTTGATGATTTGGCTAGAAGACATTTAATAATGGGATATTAAGATCCTGAAATCGGCAACTTCTAGAATTTTGCGACTGCTACGGTCGCAGGTTCGAATCCTGCCTCGGGCATGGATGTGTGTGATGTCCCTAGGTTAGTTAGGTTTAAGTAGTTCTAAGTTCTAGGGGACTAATGACCACAGCAGTTGAGTCCCATAGTGCTCAGAGCCATTTGAACCATTTTTTTCTAGAATTTAAGAAAATACTCAGTTGTTTGCGAAAAGATCGTTTATCATATTCCTCATTCATTGCATACGAACAGCATAGCACAAATACTCGTTCTCAACAAATCAGAATCTATACCACTGCATAACACAATCATCTTCTCTAAAGCTCTTCCTGTATCGGGAACCTGCTTTGGAAAGATATTTCTCAAATTAAATTCCTTTGCGGCTTCCGAAGACAGCTAATGATCTATCCTGTCACAGTAGCCAACTCTTCCACACATTTATCTGCAGCTCAATCTAGCTACTCGCCACCTTTCCCGCCCCCCCCCCCCCTTGTCTAAAGTGTTACGTAATCAAACAGTCAGCTCTTAACTACCCGTTACTGCTACACTTATTTCAGTTAAATGCTCTATCATTACTCTTTTTCTGCTGGTGATATTGAACACGGATTCAAAAGTGCTCAGCTGATTAATACGATTGTGGTTCTCAAACACGGCACTATTATTATTATTATTATTTGTATACACTTACACATGTTTGGTAGGCTGTTGCAGTGACTGTAAGTTTAAAATGTAAATCAAGAAACACAACGCAACCAGTCACTTAACTTGAATGATTTTTTTTTTTATTTACGACACGTTTCGGAGACTACGTTCTTCCGTTCCGATGTTTAACTCATTGTCAGATGGATTCATCCCGGGAAACCAGCAATGTCGAAATACCTAAAATGTTTCTATGACTTATTGTGAAATACTTTCGGATGGAATAGTAAGAAGTACTATTTTAGAAATGATGTGACAGGTTTTTCGAGGGCGTTGTAATTATGTGACACACGGCGATAAACTGGAGAAGTGGCTGAATAGAATTGCGGTGTATTGGAAAGAGAGCGTAAGATGAACGTCAGTAAACCATGAGTATTGTAGCTTAGTGGAATTAAATAAAATGATGCAGGAGGAGTCACGCTAGGTAATGGAGGTGGTAAATTACTGGAAGAGTTTTGCTAGTTCAGTAGCAAAGTAGCTGACGACTGCAGAAATAAAGAGAATAAAAAAAAATTCTGTCAGTAGCAAGAAAAGCTTTACTGAAACGACGAATACATTGACATCGACATAACTGTAAGAATTAGGAAGTGTTTCTTGAATGTTGTTGCTCGGACTGTAACCTTATAATGAGTTTTGGGAATGAGATGCTGCAGAATGATGCCGAAGATTAGACGGGTAGATTGGATGACCAGTGAAGGGGTACGATTGTAATTGTCGAGAACTTGACTAAAAGAAGGGTTAAGGTTGCTTGATGTGGCCTGAAACCCCTCAGGATTTGTCAGTTGGGTTATAGATGTAAGGCCAGCAGAGGATACAACAGCGTGAGGGGTTGCATCAAATATGTCCTCGGACTGAAGCTACAACAACAAATGCAGTTATTGCTCGTCCGTCAGTTTCGTGAGTTCTGTTGCATTTAATCAACCTTAGCTACTTAATAGTTTCCTGTATTTCCTCTTCGTATATCTTAGAGTACCACGTAGAAATGCATTAATGAAATAAAGGCCATTTTTGTTAACGTCACCATTAAACATAATTTCTCATAATAATCTATCTTTTTTTCAGGTGGGTGATCTCATTAAGTACTACACTTGGCACTGGAAGACGCAGCGGTAAGTACAGAGCAGAAGTGCCTTCATATTTTAGACCTGGAACAGATCTGTATCATCACGTTAATTCGAAAACTGAACTCGTTCAGAGAAGAATATTTCGTCATGTTCATTGATGCTGTGGTAGGCTATCTAGCTATCGGAAGATATTGTGGGGGGGGGGGGGGGGGGGCGGCGAGTTATTGTAGCGTATTACCAAAACTTGACTATAGTGAACATGTCCAAACGAATGCAGTGTGGAGATACAAAGATACTTGAACGAGTTAGCTAGCTAGGTGCTAGGTCACGAACCAGTGCAACAACTGCACCAGGAACAACGTGTCTTCAGGCAATGTCGCCTGGTGTGGTACTCCACAAGGACGTACTTTGCTTACAAGGAACCGCGGGGAAGTGTAAGGATTTGCGAAAGTCGAAAAGTAGCGTTTATCTGTACTCGCTGTCGCAACTTGGCTAATACACACTTCCAATTGATCACTAAAAGCGCGAACAGACAGATGATAACCTGGCTTTCTGAATCCGTAAATATAAACATTGCTTCGATGTGTATTGGATGCCGAGCAAATAAAACTGTGCTAGAAGAGTGTCCATGTTTTATTATTATTACGCCTTAGGCGTGAGTATACTGTTTAGCCATTAAGAATTACGCCATGTAGCCTTCAATAATAAAAACTTTTGAATAATTTTTAACACAGAGACAAACATGTTACTTGTAACTAAACAATATTTCTTCACCCTTAGCAAAAACGAAAACCTTGATTTCTAGACGCAGAAAGAATAATAAAATTTTTCTTTTCTTTTCAAAAATTGTGCACAAACAGGTTTGTAGGCACAACCCTTGGAGTTCTGAACAATTCTATAATCAACCACAAAGTGGTTACTGCACAGACCAGTAATGCTTGTAGGGAAAAATTTCTGTACGACTAGATTTTTTTCCGGTTATTGTATTCGGTCATACCCCATCTATCTAAATACAACTGTGTGACATGAGAGAAGCAGCTCATTTGTCGGACTTCTACAAAATAAAGAAACAATGTATTACATAAAACCAAATCGTATTAAGACAAACGAACAATTGTCACATAACATCTAAAATGTGCCTTAATCTGACTGAACCATTACAATAGAAAATATAAATTTGTAATGTAAAGCCTAAAATAAGATATTATTTGGTAACGGACCTATTAACGGGACTAAGAGCTAATCAGTTACGTTAAAACATCGTGTAATGTAACTTACCACATAGTATTAATATATGTACATTACACTCTTCCATGAAGTGGTAATCATAATACTCATAAGACGTGCTTTTAGTCCGTTGATAGTAACAATTTGTTTTTCTTGAAGGTCAGAGTTGCCTTATCCTGTCGTGGTGCAGTACACATGTTTGACAATAATCGTTTAAGTGAAACAGTTGAGAATTTATTAGGAATGTCAAAGTTTGCACTGCACTCATATACTGGCTTGCCTCAAACTGCAGAGCATTCCAATAACTACGCATCCTTCTTCAATAAGATAGCCTCTTCTCGTATTATTAAACCATTACTGACTGGGAAGTGAAAATAAAGGTTACCGTATGAGGCTTTGTTACATAGTTTTTCCCGCGAACAATACGGACTGGAACAGGAAAGGAGGAAACTATCAGTGGTACCCGAAGTTGCCTCCGCCACACACCATGACGTAGCTTGCGCCGTGTTTAAAAAGGTGCATGAATATTGTGCCACAGAACATTTTTGCAACATCCGTACTTTATTAACTGTTTCGTTATTTAAGTGCGTACAATGTAATCCAGTCCAAAGAGTTGAGTTTGTTCTTTTATGAACTTTCTTAAGACCTGCTAAGATTAGCAGTTTCTTGACAGCCTATTCATAGCCAAATTAATTCTGTGTAGAAGGAGCTATGCATTTTCTTTTCAGTCTGGTCTGTAACCACAAACATGTATGTATACTATTTTGTAAAACTAAAATACGAAAACAAACAGTGTAAAGTTGTCGACTGATACACACATTTGCTTATGGCAAACATTCAAACATTTGTAAAGTAGTAACCTCATGAAAAGTAGTCACACTTTTGCTTGTTTCATTACCACCACATGTTCTGAAGAACTATAACTAAATGGAAATCTGAAACACTATCTCGCAAGCCTGAAGCGTGTAAGTAACCTTCCAGAAATGTGTCGTTGTTTTTCATAACATTCACCTGATAGCATCCGTAGGGAATCGAAGCAGTGATATTTACGGATTATATCTTTGCTGCTACAGTTGATAGCGCCACAATAAGCTTCGAAATACGTCTTTACGGCACGCGATCGTTTTCAGTGTGTTTATACAGGCTAGCCGTGTGGTTCCCTATGTTTGTGAGACCATTACCCTCGTCACCATCATTAGCATTGTTCACCTAACTAAACAGTGGACTAAAAAATAATTTGCTTTGAGCACATTTTATTTTTAAAATAACAAAAAATAAATCATGTTTAACTTTTGTTAGTAGTTTAATAAAAGACGGACTAATGAGTCAATGACGGCAGATCGCGGTAGCGTTCTGGCTTTCCGAGCACGGGGTCCCGGGTTCGATTCCCGTCGGGGTCAGGGATTTTCACCTGCCCCGAGATGACTGGGTTTTGTTGTGTTCTTCATCGTCGTCATTCATCCCCATTACGGTCGGAGGGACCTTGCCTACTACGGCGGTGCGGGTCTCCCGCATCGTTCCCTTACGCTGTGTGAGGAAAGAAGGGACTTAATTTCCACGTTCCTATAAGTCAATGAGACTGTTGGTAGTGTTTATTTCTAACATTTTGTTCTAGAATGATGATGAAATCTCACTGCATTGGGAGTGCTGTCTACAACTCCTCCTGAGAAAAGAAAGAGTAGGCACTTGGTACAGAACGTGCATCTCTGCATCTTTCCTCTCCCTCACAACACTTGCTTCACCCACGCTCTAACTCCCCTTTGAAAGAAACCATGTTAAAATGCGTACTTACTGTTTATAAATCACTTGATTTCGGAGCTCCACTTTCGAGAAATGGTAGACATTGGAAGACTTTAGAGTGTCAGTGCTTTGTCTCTTGCCACTGCCAATAATAATAATAATAATAATAATAATAATAGTAATAATAATCATTGCTGGATTAGGCATTCGTACCTATTCCAGATAGTACTGTGGAAGCCCTACTGCAGTGTATTAGCAATTACATAATTGAGAACAAAATTCAGATGTCAGCTGCACAATTGAGGAACTTCCTTGCATAGTTACTGTTTTGTTGTTGTGCCAATTAGGACAGTTATTGTTGCGAAGCGTATAATGAAATAAATTTGTGGTCTGTTGCGAGAACTACTTAAAATTCGAAGAAGACAGTTTCGTGAGATACTTAAGCATGTGATACACTTGTTTCAATTTTACTGTCATACATGCTTGGAAGAAACTATATTGTACGTGTGGATTCCGGACTCTGAGGAAAACTTTCGTACATTCGTTTCACATGCTATAACTTCCTCAACATTGTGTGACATGGTAATGCTATTAACCGAAGAAATACGTAATTATTACGAACTTGCGTTACTAATATTACAGTCTTACGAAGTAGTAATAATCGTTCAAAAATAATAGTTTGGTGACCGAAACACAAATCAACCCATTGATTTTATCGCTCGTAAACTTTCATGCCACTCCTCGGGCAGTTATTACCCCCAGGTTGGAAACTACTCAGCTAGCCGCAAAGTAACGCAGCTGTGGCCTAGTTGCAGAAATAAGGGCCCACTAGATTAAGCATGAAAACAGGAAGAAAGTGCACTGGAATGTGGAAAAAAAATCGAATAGAAACAGGGAACGGTCCAAGGACAAGAAGTGCAATGTAGAGAAGCGGGAAATAAAAGCGGCTAAGTGATGACTGTTAGAGTTCCAAGCGGGCGAGCCATAAACCTCCATAGTCTCTCTCTCTCTCTCTCTCTCTCTCTCTCTCTCTCTCTCTCTTTTAGCGATGTGTAGGGTAGGGACCCATAATGACAGTTAATTCTGCACAACTGCTCTGTTAGCAGCCGAAAGGAAGTTGCTTTCGATTGGGAACCGCAAACGTTTGATGACAAGGCGACAAGTCAACCGAAGCTTACATCGGAAAACACGTCTGATGTGTTATCCACGGCATTAGTGACAGTACGTGTGTCATATGATAGGAATCTCTTATCGACGCACCTAATTTGCACGACTGGTGTGTGAGTGAGATATACCTCCTTTCCCGATATCGGTGTTCGTATGAACATGAATGTGATCACTCCCAAGGAAATGATGAAAACAGTAGTTTTCGCATAAGCTGTAACAAATGAACGCGACAGTTTCACAATTGCACAGTTTCTCTGTGCTCTGTCAAAACATACATTTTTAACGTTTTTGAAAGTGCTTTCCGTTTTGGAAGTCTTTATCCTTGAATTCCTTTTGTTGTAACGTAGTTCACACCCGTTTATTTGTTATCTTCATTTTTGTAATACTTGTATCTGGTATCTCGCCTGTCCTCAAAATTCATCATATTTACTTGCGATGGTAACGTATTCTTACCACATGATTCATATTCTGCAACCAGTGAATAACATGACAACTGCCAATACTACAGAAAGAGAACAAACATTTCAGTGACCGGACGGTCAGTTCATAATGTCGTGAAAAATAACAAATGACGCTAGGGAGTTTCGAAAATCGCCTGTCCGCTTGGAAGTCCAACACAATGACCGCTTACTCAGAACGCTGTTGCTGTTTCAAGGAGCTCTTTATTGCACTTTTTGTTCTTGGACCATTGTGATGTAGCTTTCGCATTTATTGCTTTTATGTTTTCGTTTTCTTCAAAAATTGGTTCAAGTGGCTCTAAGCACTATGGAAATTAAAATCTGAGGTCATCAGTCCCCTAGACATAGAACTACCTAAACCTAACTAACCTAAGGACATCACACACAGCTATGGCCGAGGTAGGATTCAAATCTGTGACCGTAGCAGCAGCGCGGTTCCGCTCTGAAGCGTCTGGAACCGCTCTGCCACAGCGGCCGGCTACGTTTTCTTCAAAGGCAAAGAGAAAAGGTGAAGCGGTACTCCAGCGTAGAGCCTGTGCCTACCGTCATTTATTTTTGATTTTGAAGTGTTAAGACATAAGATGTGTTTCCTGTTACCCAGTAAGAGGAAGAACTCGCTCACTGTTAACGAACGAAGGTCACTGCACGTTATTTTAGAGCGAAATCGGCGGTAGCCATTTTGGTTGTGAGAATAAGTAAAAAGTCTGCATTTGTTTGTGTGTAGTAGAAAGGATATAGTGGTATTTCACTAGTGAAAGTGTAATTACTCCAATAGTACTGTAATACATAATAAAAATCCAAGAAGCCCACCTGTGTAGTGTAGAGTTACTATGAAGATGCGATTACAAAAGGAATGATACAAACGGTCAAGATTTTGTAGGTGGATAGGGCGATCGGACGTAGTATTATTAATTGGTAAGCATAAATCTACAACACGAGATCGACTATTTCATTTATGTAGAGCTAATATGAAAAGATTCTTTACCCATTTACAGGTAAAGCTCAGCTTATTGTGCTTGTCCGACACGCCGAAAAATTAATCTCATTATTTCCATATATCATCTAATAATTTATTATTTTTTATTATATTATAAATTGGCGACCGTGACAGGACTGTCAGTTTTGCTGTTTTTTTTCACAGTTCAGTTCACCTTATTCCTGTTTTTATGTTTGATCTGTGCTCAGATTTTGACGGGCTATCCACTGGTCGATCTTCCCACTCTGCAGGGTGGTACAAAAAGGTACCGCCAAACTTTCAGGAAACGTTCCTCACACACAAATAAAGAAAAGGTGTCAGATGCCCATTTGATGTATGGATTAGCACGGGGCAATAGCCGTGGCGCGGTACGTTTGTATCGAGACAGATTTCCAGAACGGTGGTGTCCCGACAGGAAGACGTTCGAAGCAATTGATCGGCGTGTTAGGGAGCACGGAACATTCCAGCCTGTGACTCGCGACTGGGGAAGACCTAGAAGGACGAGGACACCTGCAATGGACGAGGCAATCCTTCGTGCAGTTGACGATAACCCTAATGTCAGCGTCAGAGAAGTTGCTGCTGTACGAGGTAACGTATGGAGAGTGCTACGGGAGAACCAGTTGTTTCCGTACCATGTACAGCGTGCGCAGGCACTATCAGCTGCTGATTGGCCTCCACGGGTACACTTCTGCGAATGGTTCATCCAACAATCTGTCAATCCTCATTTCAGTGCAAATGTTCCCTTTACGGATGAGGCTTCATTCCAACGTGATCAGATTGTAAGTTTTCACAATCAACATGTGTGGCTGACGAGAATCCGCACGCAATTGTGCAATCACGTCATCAACACAGATTTTCTGTGAACGTTTGGGCAGGCATTGTTGATGTCTCGATTGGGTCCCATGTTCTTCCACCTACGCTCAGTGGAGCATGTTATCATGATTTCATACGGGATACTCTACCTGTGCTGCTAGAACACGTGCCTTTCCAAGTACGGCACAACATGTGGTTCATGCACTATGGAGCTCCTGCACATTTCAGTCGAAGTGTTCGCACGCTTCTCAACAACAGATTCGGTGACCAATGGATTGGTAGAGGCGGACCAATTCCATGGCCTCCACGCTCTCCTGACCCCAACCCTCTTCACTTTCATTTATGGGGGCATTTGAAAGCTCTTGTGTACGCAACCCCGCTACCAAATTTAGAGACGCTTGGTGCTCGTATTGTGGACGGCTGTGATACAATACGCCATTCCCCAGGGCTGCATCAGCGCATAGGAATTCCATGCGACGGAGGGTGGATGCACGTATCCTCGCTAACGGAGGACATTTTGAACATTTCCTGTAACAAAGTGTTTAAAGTAACGCTGGTACGTTCTGTTGCTGCGTGTTTCCATTCCACGACTAATGTGATTTGAAGAAAAGTAATGAAAGGAGATCTAACATGGAAAGTAAGCGTTGTTTCCGGACACATGTCCACATAATGTTTTCTTTCTTTGTATATGAGGAATGTTTCCTGACAGTTTGGATCTACCTTTTTGTAACACCCTGTATCTGAGGGAGGTCAGCAGACAGCTGGGCCGTCGGACGAGGCGCGCTGTGAGCCGCCGGAAGGGCACTGGGTTGTGCGCGTGTTGCTGCCTGGCAGCTAATTGTCCCCGCCGTGTCTCGGCCTTGGCAGCTATCAGCACGACGCATTATCTCTGCTAGCGTCGCAGCACGTCACAAAGACGATGCTGCTGCAGTCACTTCACCTAGAGCTTCACTACAATGTGGCTTTAGCTTTAGCAGCAATCGACCAACTGCTGGACGACGGTCTCTCCACACACCGTTCTGTTCCATTCAGTTCTGTTCAATTAAGCTTGTAACGTTAAATAACCGTGTTTTATCGCAATTGTGTTGTCCTAATCATCATTTCATCCCCATCGACGCGCAAGTCGCCGAAGTGGCATCAAATCGAAAGACTTGCACCAGGCGAGTGGTCTACCCGACGGGAAGCTCTCGTCACACATCATCATCATCATTATTATTATTATTATTATTATTATTATTACTGCCACTACGACTTAGAAGATACGTTGAAAAAGGCAAGGTGTTCACAACATTGGTAAATGGCGTTGACTGCAATACAAGCTTTGACATTTTAAAGGCAGCAGGGATACAATACAGGGTGTGAAATATGATTTACAACTTCTGTAGGAATCGGACAACTCTATATGATCGAAGGGCATGAAAGGAAACCAGTAGTTCAGAAGGGAGTAAGAGAGGCTTGTAGCTCCTCTCCACCGAATGGGTAAGCACAATAGTTAGCTCACTGGACTCGCATTCGGGAGGACGACGGTTCAGTTCCGCGTCCGGCCATCCTGATTTAGGTTTTCCGTGATTTCCCTAAATCACTCCAGGCAAATGCCGGGATGGTTCCTCTGAAAGGGCACTGCCGACTTCCTTCCCTAATCCGATGAGACCGATGACCTCGGTGTCTGGTGTCTTTCCCCAAAACAACCCAACCCTATGCCCGGCTGAGACTCGAACTCGGTCCGGCACACAGTTTTAATCTGCCAGTAAGTTTCATATCAGCGCACACTCCGCTGCTGAGTGAAAATCTCATTCAGAAAGGATATTTTAAAAAGAAATTATAAGAAGAATATCAACAAAAATAAAATATCGGTAATGGACAGGAATGTAATTGAATTACACCAGGCGATGCTAGGGCAAGTAGATTATGAAACGAGACTCTTAAAACTGGTCGATTAGTTTTCTTATTTCGTCAGCAAAATAATGGACGATGATCGACCTAGAGGATATAAAATGCAGACTGCGATCAGCAACAAATGCGTTTCTTGAAAGGAACAATTTCTTAACATCAAATATAAATTTAAATGCTAAGGAGTATTTTCCAAAAATATTTGTCTGTACTGTACCTGTATGTAGGTGGGAATGTGGACTAAAAGCAGTTTAGTCACGGAGAGAATATAAACTTCCGAAATATGGTGGTAGAGAAGAGTACTGAAGATCAGATGCGTACATGAGTTACTAATCTGGTGATGTCCAATCGAATCGGGGGAGAAGGAAATTTATTGCACAGTCTCAGTAAAAGAAGGGATTAGTTAAACCTTTAATGCTTGAAACTCGTTTTAGGCGTATTTAAAAAATAAAATATTAAACTATCGTTTGTCATTATCAGTATCCCAATTTTCACCATCAAAGAATTTTTTAGTTACCCGATTTTGAAACTAAGTTTGCTGGAACGCATGCCCCACGAACCGAGCCGGATCCATGTTTTCATTTGAACCTCTGTTTCCTGGAGCATATTCGTCTCACTAACTATAGGTGACATAAAAAAAGCAGGAGTTTAGTGGCATCACCGGTGACGTCAGGTGGCGCCAGAGGCAGGCGCCACGTTTGAAACTGCCGCTCCCGCGTCGCGCATCTCTGTCTGCTTTCTTTCTATGTCCAACGCCCGTCCCCATGCCCTGCTGAGTGTGTATCCCTGGTCTCTGTTGAAACTGTTATTGTTTAAGCGAATCTCGGCCGCTTCCTTTATAACGGAGTCCCGATATGTAGACTCATGAGCCAACACTTTTCTATTTTCGAACTGTATTTTACGCCCTTTTTGGGACTACTGGTAAGGTTCTAACTGCATTCGCGGTTCTGGTAACCGTGGCTGCATCAAACCAGTCTTCAGAGTGGAGACCACAACAACAACACTACCATATCCTTGAAGCTGCTCTCGCGCAGAGTCTGCACGTGATACTGTCTGCGTTTGGGGGGGGGGGGGGAGAAGGGGGGAGGGTTATGACGCGTAGGAGCCGTGTGAGCCGGCCGGCGGCCCATGAGCGGTGCCAGCGATAAGCTGAGAGATAATAGCAGCTGCTGGCCGCTTTTCCCACCACTGCTTCCTGGTGCGTCACGCGTTGTCAGCAAAGGCGGAACATAAAATGCGCTCTGCAGATATTTCTTGGAGCTGCGAGCTACTGGTTTTCTTCTCGAAATAAATCCAGCCGAGCCTTCTAGTTTACGCGGTGGCGCGTTGCGTAACGCTCGTGCCACACTGGCGGCTGCGACGTACATCGGACTCTGAGAATCGTTTGGCATTTGACAGTAAACCCGAAACTTGGCTATCACCTCACTGTACAAGACATTCGTCATCAGCGAGAACCATTATGGTGATGTAGCATCGACAATGGCCTCAGTTGAGCGAGGTAGTGTGTCCACAAGTTCATTCACGTATGCCTTGTCCAGCTGATGACATTTATGATCAGATCCCGCAGATCTACCACAAAAAGCGAAGATGCCGTTTGCTGTGTTCCATTGGATGCTCCAAATACTCACACGTATCTTCTATGGGATATTTAAGATGGACGATCTTGCGAACCAATCAACGTGTGATATGATATGGTTCCTTAGTGTTGTCCAAACCAGGAACCTATGGCAACGGCTGTTGTCGACCTGGAAGGAGGGAGTGTCCACAGCTTACTCATTCAACACAATTCGGGGGTTAACCGATTCATACGCACCTCCAAATATTGTCAAGTTTCTGTGCTGTCCGTTGAAGAAGTGCAGCTTTGTGTTGCTATGTAAATTACTTTTTCTGAGGTACCTGAGTCCAAATTTCCTGTGTGTATACTTCCGGTTACAATGTTGGACCGGGAACAGTTTGTAATGGGCAGCGATTCTGTCGAGTTTGAAACCGATTTTCATTGATAAGGCATGACATTCGTATCCAGTCTGTCGGTTAAATTATTTTTACCACCTTGTGGATAACATCGGAAGTACACTGAGGCTTTTTGCGGATGATGCTATACTATATCGAGAGGTTGTACCAATGGAAAATTGTACTGAAATGCAGGAGAATCTGCAACGAATTGATGCATGGTACAGGGAATGGCAATTGAATCTCAATGTCGACAAGTGTAATGTGCTGCGAATACATAGAAAGAAAGATCCCTTATCATTTAGCTACAACATAGGTCAGCAACTGGAAGCAGTTAGTTCCAGAAATTACCTGGGATTAGGCATTACGAGTGATTTAAAATGGAATGACCATATAAAATTAATCGTCGCTAAAGCAGATGCCAGACTGATGCAGTCCGAAAACTAAGGAAGTAGGTTACAGTACACTTGTTCGCCCACTGCTTGAATACTGCCTACCGGTGTGGGATCCGTACCAGATAGGATTGATAGAAGAAATAGAGAAGATCCAACGGAAAGCAGCGCGCTTCTTTACAGGATCATTTAGTAATCGCGAAAGCGTTACGGAGATGTTAGATAAACTCCAGTGGAAGACTCTGCAGGAGAGAAGCTCAGTAGCTCGGTACGGGCTTTTGTTGAAGTTTCAAGAAAATACCTTCACCGAGGAGTCGAGCAGTACATTGCTCCCTCCTATGTATATCTTGCGAAGAGACCATGAGGATGAAATCAGAGAGATTAGAGCCCACACAGAGGCATACTGACAATCTTTCTCTCCACGAACAACACGAACCTGGAATAGAAGGGAGAATCGATAGGTACTCAAGGCACCGTCGGCCACACACTGTCAGGTGGCTTTCGGAGTATGGATGTAGATTTAGACTTGTCTTATGCCGTGTTACGTAGCAGCGAGTGGTACACCATTGTTTGTATGCCGTGTTGATATTGGCTATAAAATAACGGGACTGATTCTGTCACAGAGTAATTACGCATGCGCCAAAGGAGCATGAAGCCATCTCAGTCGAATGTGGCATCTCTGATGTCTGTAGACAAATCAGTGCGGCCGTGGCAGTCGTTGGTGCAAGAGCTGTTAATTTGTTTTGCTGTAAAAATCGTAAGTGCAATGATAGAGCCACGAATTGTCGTGAAGTTAGACAAGAAACTTGAAAAACTGCTATTGGAATTTATCTTTCACTAAAAGATGTGTGTGGCGAAGATCGACACGTACGCAAGTTTCTGAGTGGTTGAAGCGATTCCAAGATGGCTCGCGCCCGGGACGCCTTTAACATAAAAAACAGATGAAAATATCGAAAAAGTAGGTACACTGATTGGATCTGATAGTCGATTGAGCTTTCGATCGATTGCTAAATCTGTAGGAACCTGCAAAGAACGCGTAAGGCAAATTCTCAAAAGCAGTTTAACAAGGGAAACTGGTGCCGAAAATTCTCATGATCGAACAAAAAGTAGCGATTAGAAAAGTTGGCACTGGCACTTTGAATAGCATTGAAAAATGCCCTAATTTATTGGAAAGAGTGATAACGTGTGACGAATTTTGGTTTTTCACTTGTGAGAGAAGCCCGCATCTCGTGGTCGTGCGGTAGCGTTCTCGCTTCCTGCACCCGGGTTCCCGGGTTCGATTCCCGGCGGGGTCAGGGATTTTCTCTGCCTCGTGATGGCTGGGTGTTGCGTGTTGTCCTTAGGTTAGTTAGGTTTAAGTAGTTCTAAGTTCTAGGGGACTGATGACCATAGATGTTAAATCCCATAGTGTTCAGAGCCATTTGAACTTTTGTGAGAGAGAAAAAAGCTCGAATGAACAAATCAAGGTTCAGCGATGATGATTGCTTTTTCGATATTCATGAAATTGAGTCTTCACTGGGTTCCTGAAGGTCAAACTATTAATCAAAATTACGATGTTGTTGCTAAACTCCTCGAGAAAATAAGAAGAAAAGACTCGAATTGTGTAAGATCAAGCCATGGGCTCTGCATCAAGATAACGTAAGGCCCACACAGCATTGGCTGTTAAGAGGTTTCTAGCGAAATGTAGCAACCCAGTGTTACACTACCCACCACATCCGCTTGACCTAGCACAATTTTATGTTTATCTATTCACCAACGTCAAATTTGCATTAAAAGGAACAAGATTTCACTCCGTTGGAGCAGTGAAAGAAAACTCCATTACGAGCCATTTCGTCGACATAGGTTTTAACCTCCTTTCCCCCTGAAAGGTTGAAATATACTTCGGTTGGCGAAGCTAACGAATGTGAATGCCAAATAAAGGTTGTAGTAAACGAGTGGCCTATAGTGCAGCCTTATATTTATGTTCGCGTCATATTTAAAAGAACTTCACTATAGGTAACGCACTTTCCATTGTGAAAACTGAAACTGTTTGGTAGATCCATAAAACATATATTTGATAATGGACAAGTCTCCGACTAGTATCTTAATGTACGTTATGTACAATCATCGTCCATAATCCACGAAAAATGCAGGGTGAGTGGGTGGGGGCGGCAACAGTGACCCACAGATGGATCTTCAAACTTTTCGGGTCCGCGGCTTCTTGACCTCCACATAAACTGTCGCGGCTCCTTTCGCACATGGCATCTAACTCGACGTGGGCTAATAAACTTAAGCTCCGAAAATAAGAATAAGAGTAGTTATTTTTATTTGTTGGTGACACAACACATTTTAATCATATTACAATGGTATTACGTCTTATTCTTGCAACGAAATCAACGAGAAAGAAAAGTCCTTCTACTTTATCATCATCAATTCTTCAAAATTCGGCACAAGATTGGAAACTGCGTCTCGCACATGTTTTTTCCACGCTCACTCGCGATCTGTATTTGTTGTTGATTATAGCCAGTGCTGAAAACCCTTTTCGGGGTAATCTACGGGGATTATTCCAAGGAAATCCCAAAAAACAGTGGCCATCATCTTACCAGCTGACAAAATGGTCTTTGCCTTCTTTCGTGCCCTTTCACCAGCCTTTATCCTTTATTTAGTCAGGACTGTATAGTGATGGATCCAGGTGCCATAAACTGTCACAAATCGCCGCAAAAAGCCTTGATGAGGTTAGCGATTAAACATCACCAGGCATTGTGTTGAAATGTGCCAGATGTGCTTTTGGTCGACTGAGCGATTGCGGCACTCACCACACACACACAGTCCGCAGCTCGCGTGGTCTAGGGGCTAGCGTTGCTGCCTCTTTGTCACTGGGGCCTGGGTTAGATTCTCTGCCCGGAGACTGGGTGTTCATGTTCTTCTCATCATTTCATCTTCATTATTCGTGACAGCGGCTGAGCTGGACTGTGCAAAAAAGCTGGACTGTGCAAAAAAGCTGGACTGTGCAAAAAAGCTGGACTGTGCAAAAAAGCTGGACTGTGCAAAAAAGCTGGACTGTGCAAAAAAGCTGGACCATTGTACGTGCGGTATATTATGTACTCGCTCAGTTGAGATGCCTACAGTCTCGGCAATCTCACGAATATTTATCCGGCGTCTTGCATTACCATATAAATGATTTTGTCAATGGTTTCCTTTGTGGTGACCTCAATTGAACGCCCCAGAGCACACTCCATCTGCGGTGCATATCCTACCACGTTTAAATTCAATAATCCAGAAGTAAATGGTGCAGAGTCCGCGTGTACTTCATCCAGTTCTGTTCTGTTTTGCGCGCCAGTCCAACCTATAAATTCTATATATGGTGCTTGGAATAATCAAGCTTATCAACCATGAAGGCGTAGCAAAAATGGTCCATACTTACATGGAAATTTACCAGACTTATCAAACCACTGTCGTGGAAAGAAATACGCAGTAAGATTCGACTACCACGTACAACATTGCTGCTTAATTCTCGGGCCGCTAGATATCGCTACTATCGCTCATATTACTCCTTTTCTCAGAAAGAACTTTACTGGAAATTAAAATTGCTGCACCACGAAGATGAAGTACTACAGGCGCTAAATTTAAGACAGGAAGATGATGGTGTGATATGCAAATGATTAGCTTTTCAGAGCATTCACACAAGGTTGGCGCCAGTGGCGACACATACAACGTGCTGACATGAGGAAAGTTTCCAAACGATTTCTCATACACAAACAGCAGTTGACCGGCGTTCCCTGCTGAAACGTTGTTGTGATGCCTCGTGTAAGGAGGAAAAAAGGCGTACTATCGCGTTTCCGACTTTGATAAAGGTCGGATTGTAGCCTATCGCGATTGCGGTTTATCGTATCGCGATATTGCTGCTCGTTTGGTCGAAATCCAATGACTGTTAGCAGAATATGGAATTGGTGAGTTCAGGAGGCTAATACGGAACGCCGTGCTGGATCCCAACGGCCTCGTATCACTAGCAGTCGAGATGACGGGCATCTTATCATCCGCATGGCTGTAACGGATCGTGCAGCCACGTCTCGATCCCTGAGTCAGCAGGTGGGAACGTTTGCATGACAACCATCTGCACGAACAGTTCGACGACGTTTGCAGCAGCATGGACTATCAGCTCGGAGACCGAGGCTGCGGTTGCCCTTGACGCTGCATCACAGACCGGAGCGCCAGCGATGGTGTACTCAACGACAAACTTGGGTGCACGAATGGCAAAACGTCATTTTTCCGGATGAATCCAGGTTCTGTTTACAGCGCGTGAATTCGTAAAGATATTGGCATATCACCCGGTGTGATAGTATGGCATGCCATTGGTTACACGTCTCGGTCACCTCTTGTTCGCATTGACGGCACTTTGAACAGTGGACTTTACATTTCAGATGTGTTACGACCCGTGGCTCTACCCTTCATTCGATCCCTGCCTAACCCTACATTTCAGCAGGATAATGCACGACCGCATTATGCAGGTCCTTCCGGCCTTTTTTTGGATACAGAAAATGTTCGACTGCTGCACTGACAACCGCATTCTCCAGATCTCTCACCAACTGAAAACGTCTGGTGAATGGTGGTCGAGCAACTGGCTCGTGACAATACGCCAGTCACTACTCTCGATGAACTGTGGTATCGTGTTGAAGCTGCATGGGCAGCTGAACCTGTACGCGCCATCCAAGCTCTGTTTGACTCAATGCCCAGGCGTATCTAGACCGTTATTACGGCCACAAGATGGTTGTTCTGGATGCTGGTTTCTCAGAATCTGTCGGCAGAAACAGATCTTGGACCTGTAATGTAAGGTTGCAGACTTGGAGGGTGGGCACGGCCTCCGGGTGCCTATTAGGCGGGCGGTGTCGGCGTTACAGCGGGGGCGGCCGAGTCCCGAAATAGGCGCGCGGTGTCGTCAGCGCAGCTCTGGCCGCTTCTATTTTCCGTCCGTCCCCCAGCCAGGAAGCGCCGGCGCGTCGCGGCCGACTATTTGGAAAGCCGGCTGCCAGTGCCAGGCTGGAGCAGGGCGGCCGATACCGTTCTGCTCAATAGGCGAAGCGTGTAAGCTAACGCGGCTTGTATTTCACCCGAGGACAGGCCACCACACTGTTCAAATTGGTTTTGAAGAACCTACTGGTTGGGAGACATAACGGGTGGTTATAATTGAAGTGCAGATTAGTACTAATTTTGGCCACCACGTGCAAATCTGACGCTGTGATTGTAAGAAAGACGTACAGAAATAAGTTTCCTTTAATTTACGTCTACAGTCGTATTTTGTGACCATAGACTTAAATAAAAAAAAAGGTTCAAATGACTCCGAGCACTATGCGACTTCTGAGGTCTTCAGTCGCCTAGAACTTAGAACTGCTTAAACCTAACTAACCTAAGGACATCACACACATCCATGCCCGAGGCAGGATTCGAACCTGTGACCGAAGCGGTCGCTCGGCTCCAGACTGTAGCGCCTAGAACCGCACGGGCAATACGACCGGCCGTAAATTAAAGGTAACTTATTACTTATGCGGGTCACTGTTTCTTCGCGACAGTATCGCAGCTTATGATGTACAGAAATGTTTCCGATAATGATTAGGCTGGAGCAGAGTGTTAAAATTTGTACCAAGGCCAGGATTCGAACCTCTCTCTTGCTCCTCCTTATAAGCAGGTGCTTTAACTGTTGCACCAAACGGGCACTACGGCTAAATCTGCTCGGAATACTATAGTACGACTCCCTCCGTGCTATAAATTCCAATCCAGTCCAAGCCCAACCCATTGCTATTCCCCATCTAAGCTCGCGTCAGTATTGGCAGAGGCTCTCCAATATTAACGTGGAGCGAAATGGGGTTAACCCTGCCTGTACCTTAGGTGTAGGTGATACACTAATGCCGGCCGGAGTGGCCGAGCGGCTTTAGGTGCAACAGTCTGGAACCGCGCGACCGCTACGGTCGCAGGTTCGAATCCTGCCTCGGGCATGGATGTGTGTGATGTCCTTAGGATAGGTTTAATTAGTTCTAAGTTCTAGGGGACTGATGACCTCAGCAGTTAAGTCCCATAGTACTCAGAGCCATTTGAGCCATTTGAACCATTTGATACACTAATCATATACGGTTTCGAGGGAGCAGCAATAGGCTGGGCCAGAATTGGGATTTGTATCGATGGTGAGACGTACTAGGTTGTTTCGTGCAGCTGTGGCAGCAGCAGCGCTGGAGTGGCACAACTGTTAGCGCATCTGACTAGAAAATAGGAGACCCGTGTTCCAACCCCGGCACTGATATGAATTTTAATTTACATGATTATCACATATATAGGTGGGGCCCAGTGTGTCTCCAGAAAATCATCAGAAAGGTTTCCATATGCAATGGAAGGGGACCTGGGCATAAAATGTCAAACAATTGCGAAGGGCATGATGATGATTCTCTTTTTAACCACCGCTTACACAAGTTTTTTTAATATGAGCACTGGAGATGTCGACGATATGGTGCATCAGTAAAGCGAACTGATCAAAACTTGATCAAAGCAGTTCCTGTGGAATCTCGAGAGTGTTCCTGAGTCGAAACCGAAAGTGTTGTTGTTGTTGTCTTCATTCCTGAGGCTGGTTTGATGCATCTCTTCATGCTATCCTATCCTATCCTGTGCAAGCTTCTTCATCTCCCAGTACTTACTGCAACCTATATCCTTCCGACTCTCGTTAGTATATTCATCTCTTGGTCTCCCGCACTGCCCTCCAATACTAAATTGATGATCGCTTGATGCCTCAGAACATGTTCTACCAACCGATCCCTTCTTCTAGCGGTGTGCCACAAATTTCTCTTCTCACCAGTTCTATTCAATACCTCCTCATTAGTTATGTGATCTACCCGTCTAATGTTCAGTACTCTCCTGTAACACCACTTTTTGAAGGCTTCTATTCTCTTCCTGTCTAAACTATTTATCGTCCACGTTTCATTTCCAAACATGGCTACACTCCGTTCAGATACTTTCAGAAACGACTTCCTGACACTTAAATCTGTACTCGATGTTAACAAATTCCTCTTCTTGAGAAACGCTTTCCTTGCCACCGCCAGTCTACATTTTATATCCTCTCTACTTCGACCATCATCAGTTATTTTGCTCCCCAAATAGCAAAACTCATTTACTACTTTAAGTGTCTCATTTTGTAATGTAATTCCCTCAGCATCACCCGACTACATTCCACTATTCGAGTTTTGCTTTTGTTGATGTTAATCTTATATTCTCCTTTCAAGAGACTGTCAATTCCGTTCAACTGCTCTTCCAAGTCCTTTGCTGTGTCTGACAGAATTAGATCGAAAGTATCGGTGGTAAACGTTTTTAGATATCCACAGAGCCAAAAGTCACATGGATTCAGATTAGCTGACCTTCCAGGCCATGCCTCTTAGAAACCTTAAGAGTTAAAACGTTCATGGAAGGGTTTATTAAGTAGATATTTAGCTGGGCGAACGGCTAAAGGTGTTGCCCCACCTTGCATGAAAACTGGTTTTCACACAGTTGCACCATTCCAAAGCAAGAATCACAAGCTGTACAAGGGAGTTTTGAGAACGTGCCGACCCATGGTACACGTGACAGGCTCTCTAGGTATATTCTGTACAAATAACAACGAACCGAGAATAAAGATGTTTGTGCATCCACACCACACAGTCACATAGGGCGAGTGCAGTGGTTCTTAGTGCACAACACGAGGTTTAATAGTGCCCCATATTCAGTAGTTCTATGTATTCACTGCACAATATAGTGTAAAATGTACATCGTGCTCCGAAGAATATTGCCCCGCCTAATGTTGGCTTCCATCTGTGCCAGAAAGTGAAGAGTAGATTCAGAACGTTGCGTATCATGTTGTTTCAGTTGCTGCACCGTCTGGATCTTGTACGGATACTAGTGTAGAATAGTCTGCAACACTTCCCATGCTGTTGACAAAAGGGCTGGTCAGTTCTCGTGACACTGCGTATTTACTAGCACTACCGAGGGCGTGGTGAGTTACAGCAACAGAAACCTCCACTTGCATAGGACGCCCTCCTCCTCCAGGTGTCACACCAAACTTACACGTGCTTTAGAATTTCATTATCATCTTCTTTAAACCATTTAATGACATTCGGAGAGATTCTGTATAGTTTGGATGGAAGGAGACGGGGTACAGGCAGAATTGAAGCTGTAAGGACGGAGCGTGAGTCGTGCTTGGGTAGCGCAGTTGATAGAGCACTTTCCCGCGAAAGGCAAAGGTCCCGAGTTCGAGTCTCGGTCCGGCACACAGTTTTAACCTGCCAGGAAGTTTCATATCAGCGTACACACCGCTGCAGAGTGAAAATCTCATTCTGGAATGGCTTTCTATGTTTGGCCGTGATCTCGGCTATTTGTCTTAGACATTCAAGAAGAAAAGTAAATCAGAGTACCACAAATAACGTTTATAAATTACTTCAGTTCTGGCTCCAGATCGCTTGGACGCTTTTATTTTCGCAAACTTTTTGATGAGGAACTCTCTAGTTGCTTTAAGATCCATTTCCTTGTGCTTCTAAACTAAAACGTTTTTCTCGTCTCAGTTGCCAAAGGCAGGTAAAAATTTGGTACAGCTCTACGAATTCCGCAAAAAAAAAAAGTGAGTCAGTTGCCACTTACTTTCGTCACTATACGTAATAAAATAACAGTGGGCAGCTTTACCGTCGCAGAGAGTGGCAGCGGAGCATAGTTGAGCGATAAGACTGACGAGCGTCTACATGCACAAACGTGTTGACAGTCGTGTATTTACACAAAGCTCTAGCTCGTAACACTGGACTCGCATTCGGGAGGACGACGGTTCAATCCCGTCTCCGGCTATCCTGATTTAGGTTTTCCGTGATCTCCCTAAATCGCTTCAGGCAAATATCGGGATTGTTCCTTTGAATGGGCACGGCCGATTTCCTTCCCCATCCTTCCCTCACCCGAGCTTGCGCTCCGTCTCTAATGACCTCATTGTCGACGGGACGTTAAACACTAAGATCTTCCTCCTCTAGCTCATAAGTCTTTTGCAACTTTGTCAGACTACAGTCAGCTCATGGGAAGCTGTCGAACTCCCATCCACAAGTAACGCTTCATTTAACAAATCTGGCATCAGTTAAATCTGCATGTAATACTCCGTAAATCAACTTAAGTACCTGGCAGAGTTCGTCGAACCACCTTCACAAAAACATCTATTATTCCAATCTCGAACAGCGCACGGAAAAACGAACAACTATATCTTTCCGTTCGAGCTCTGATTTCTCATATTTTATTATGATGATCGTTTCTCCCTGTGGAGATTGGCGTCGACAAAGTATTTTCGCATATGGAGGAGAAAGTTGGTGATTGAAATTTCATGAAGATTCCGCTGCATCGAAAAACGCCTTTGTTTTGATGATGTCCACACGAATTACTGGATCATGTCCGTGACACTGTCTCCCCTATTTCGCGATAAGAACTGACATGTGATTACATTTTCACGCAATTTGGCTGCATAGATCCTGAGAAATCAGTACCCAGAAAAACCACATTCGGCCGTAATATTGGACACGTCTGGGCATTGAGTCAAATAGAGCTCGGATGGCGTGTACAGGTACAGCTGCCCATTCAGCTTCAACACGATACCTCAGTTCATCAAGAATAGTGTCTGGCGTATTGTGACGAGCCAGTTGCTCGGCCACCATTGACCAGACGTTTTCAATAGGTGAGATATCTGGAGAATGTGCTTGCCAGGGCAGCAGTCGAACGTTTTGTGTATCCAGAAAGGCCCGTACAGGACCTGCAACATGCGGTCGTGCATTATCCTGCTGAAATGTAGGGTTTCGCAGGGATCGAATGAAGGGTAGATCCACGGGTCGTAACACATCTGAAATTTAACGTCCACGGTTCAAGGTGCCGTCAATGCGAACAAGAGGTGACCGAGACGTGTAACCAATGGCACCCCATGCCATCACGCCGGGTGATACGCCAGTATGGCGATGACGAATAAACGCTTCCAATGTGCGTTCACCGCGATGTCGCCAAACACGGATGCGACCATCATGATGCTGTAAACAGAACCTGGATTCATCCGAAAAAAATGACGTTTTTCCATTCGTGCACGCAGGTTCGTAGTTGAGTACACCATCGCAGGCGCTCCTGTCTGTGATGCAGCGTCAAGGGTAACCGCAGCCATGGTCTTAGAGCTGATAGTCCATCGAAATGTTCGTGCAGATGGTTGTCTTGCTTACGTCCCCATTTCTTGACTCGGGGATCGAGAGGTGGCTGCACGATCCGTTACAGTCATGCGGATAAGCTGCCTGTTATCACGACTGCTAGTGATACGAGGCCGTTTGGATCCAGCACGGCGTTCCTTGTTACCCTGCTGAGCCCACCGATTCGATATTCTGCTAACAGTCATTGGATCTCGACCAACGCGAGCAGCAATGTCGCTATTCGATAAACCGCAATCGCGATAGGCTACAATCCGACCTTTATCCAAGTCGGAATGGTACGCATTTCTCTTCCTTACACGTGGCATCACAACAACGATTCTCCAGGAAATGCCTGTCAATTGCTGTTTGTGTATGAGAAATCTGTTGGAAACTTTCCTCATGTCAGCACGTTGTAGGTGTCGCCACCGGCGCCAACCTTGTGTGAATGCTCTGAAAAGATAATCATTTGCATATCACAGTATCTTCTTCCTGTCGGTTACATTTCGCGTCTGTAGCATGTCATCTTCGTGTTGTAGCATTTTTAATTACCACTAGTGCATTTTACTCGATGACTTTGTCAGTTTGTCGGCCGTAGTGGCCAAGCGGTTCTAGGCGCTACAGTCTGGAACCGCGTGATCGCTACGGTCGCAGGTCCCAATCCCGCCTCGGGCACGGATGTGTGTGATGTCCTTAGGTTAGTTAGGTTTAAGTAGTTCTAAGTTCTAGGGGACTGATGACCTCAGATGTTAAGTCCCATAGTGCTCAGAGCCATTTTTGAGCCATTCCGTCAGTTTCTACGACCTGTGACCTCCCTGACACGAAATCATGAATCCAGTACTTAACTAAGACGATACTCTAAAAACACGTAATTTCACTACAAGCCCTCTTGCGTGTCAAAAGCCTTCTGAAAATCTAGTAAACTGGATCAGTTTGTAATCCCTTATCAATAGCACTCAACACTTGGTGTGAGTAAAGGGAGTTTGACGAGAAAACTTTACGTAGAGACCAGGCTGAGATTGTACACTATTGTCAGAGCTGCCACAGAGCGCCTCTTACGCTACCTAACGAAGCTTAGAAGCCCCCGACCTCCATGCTTTGTGACGACGCCTGGCCGATCAACACCTTGTCGCCTACTCGAGGTATCAGCGCTCCTCAAGCCCTTTCCATATATCAATCAATCAAAATGACAGTCACAATCGCGTTATTTATTTTGTCGGCAAACGGTTTCAACCCGCGATGGGGTCATTTTCAGGGCAGTTTACAACACTTGGTCGGTCGCTGGAGTTGTCACCCTGCCTGTTCACGGTTGGTAAGCGAGCGACCAAATGGTGTACAATGCCCTGAAAATGACCCCATCGCGGGTTGAAACTGCTTGCCGACAAAATAAATAACGCGATTGTGACTGTCACTTCTATTGATTGATTATAAGTAAACCAATCGCTGCTATCTCCACGCAACTATGTTGTCTAAAATTTTATCTTTCCATATATGCTTACCGAATTACCGAAGTATCAGTTTAATAAGTCACAGCTGCAAAATACTAACGCGAATTCTTTACAGACGAATGGAAAAACTGGTAGAAGCCGACCTCAGGGAAGATCAGTTTGGATTCCGTGGAAATTATGGAACACGTGAGGCAGTACTGACCCTACGACTTATCTTAGAAGAAAGATTAAGGAAAGGCAAACCTACGTTTGTAGCATTTGTAGACTTAGAGAAAGCTTTTGACAATGTTGACTGGAATACTCTTTTAAATTCTGAAGGTGGCAGGGGTAAAATACAGGGAGCGAAAGACTATTTACAATTTGTACAGAAAGCAGATGGCAGTAATAAGAGTTGAGGGGCATGAAAGGGAAGAAGTGGTTCGGAAGGGGTGAGACAGGGTTGTAGCCTCTCCCCGATGCTATCCAATCTGTATATTGAGCAAGCAGTAAAGGAAACAAAAGAAAAATTTGAAGTAGGAATTAAAATCCACAGAGAAGAAATGAAAACTTTGAGTTTCGCCGATGACATTGTAATTCCGACAGAGACAGCAAAGGACTTGGAAGAGCAGTTGAACGGAATGGACAGTGTCTTGAAAGGAGGATATAAGATGAACATCAACAAAAGCAAAACGAGGATAATGGAATGTAGTCAAATTAAAGCGGGTGATGCTGAGGGAATTAGATTAGGAAATGAGACACATAATGTAGTAAAGGAGTTTTGCTATTTGAGGAGCAAAATAACTGATGATGGTTGAAGTAGAGAGGATATAAAATGTAGACTGGCAATGGCAAGGAAAGCGTTTCTGAAGAAGAGAAATTTGTTAATATCGAGTATTGATTTAAGTGTCAGGAAGTCGTTTCTGAAAGTGTTTGTATGGAGTGTAGCCATGTATGGAAGTGAAACATGGACGACGAATAGTTTAGACAAGAAGAGAATAGAAGCTTTAGAAATGTGGTGCTACAGAAGAATGCTGAAGATTAGATGGGTAGATCAAAAAATGGTTCAAAAAGCTCTGAGAACTACGGGACTTGACATCTTAGGTCATCAGTCCCCTAGAACTTAGAACTACTTAAACCTAACTAAACTAAGGAGATCACACACATCCATGCCCGGGGCAGGATTCGAACCTGCGACCGGTGCAGTCCCGCGGTTCCGGGCTGCAGTTCCTACAACCGCACGGCCACTGCGGCCGGCGATGGGTAGATCACATAACTAATAAGGAGGTATTGAATAGAATTGGAGAGAAGAGAAATTTGTGGCACAACTTGACTAGAATAAGGGGTCGGTTGTAGGGTATATTCTGAGGCATCAAGGGATCACCAGTTTAGTACTGGAGAGCAGCGTGGAGGGTAAAAATCGTAGAGGGAGACCAAGAGATGAATACACTAAGCAGATTCAGAAGGATGTAGGCTGCAGTAGGTACTGGGAGATGAGGCTTGCACAGGATAGGCCAGCATGGAGAGCTGCATCAAACCAGTCTCAGGACTGAAGACCACCACAACAGCAACAACACCAACATATGCTTACCGCTGTGACACGCCAGCAGCCGACGCTTCGCAGTGGGGAATAGTTCTGATGTTTCTGCATGTCAGTGTGTATTGTATGAGAGCAGGTACAGAAAGCTGTCTTCAGGTACTTTTTTCCCCCTTCCTTCAAGAGATGTACTGGTCTCAAGTGAGGAATAGTGGCTGTTTCCGTAGAAGCATCTGGCTGGTCAAGTAACGTAGTTTCGGCGAAATTGTACGCGTTGGCAAAGAGATCTGGCAAATGGTCCTGTGAGTCTGTTAAGCTCCAGAGTGTGCAAACCAAAGGCTTTTTGCGAACACTATGCAGACGTGAGAAAGAACACGACACACAAATGAGAGAGGGGCAAACATAGTCATGCAGCCCTCATTCAAGTGTACTACGCAGTCATGATTTCAACCACACAAAACTCTAGGCCTTTACGTGCTGGAGAAATGCCCGTTTGATTAAAGTATTTTTATCTGTGAAGCAAGTTTTTTTTCACGTCTGGAACGACCTTTCTTTTCCGCCTCCCTGTCTGTGATGTTCAGGGTAATGTGTATGTATAAAATAAAATCGTCTGGAAATCTGATACAGCTAAGATTCTCCCGCCGATCCTCACGCACCACCTCCCCCCCCCCCCCCCTCCCCCCCAATCCACCCACCCACACCCACACGCATGTGTTTCGCGTTCTGAGCGCGCTAGACGCCACGCCAGTTGGCAGCTCTGCCAACGCAGTATAAACGTCGCGGTTATCTCCAGATATTTCTTTTGAGTGTGACAGTAGCGTCGCTTTTTCTCGTATACCGAAATGAGCGCGCTTAATAGTTTGTGTGCTGTCAGGAAAACTTTGGGGAACCTATCAACGCTTCCACTTTAATGTGGCTGAGGAACCATTTGAGATACCAAATAGTCCTACAGCTTCTCTGAGAACTACCCGTAAAGCGCCCCTGTAAAGTGAGACAGACAGAACCACACATCTGTGTCTGTTTTTCAGACACTCCATCTACATACGCTGATACGTATGTAATATTTAAGCTAATGAGCTTAACAATATATTGCTGAAATCTGCATGTAAGAGTCGCCAAATACAACTTTCTGACATCAATTTTTCTGGATGTTGTGTGCACTCAGTCAGGTGAGTGGTCAGCGTGTCTGATTGTCACGCAACGGGCCCAGGTTCGATGACCGGTTGGGTCGGAGATTTTCTCCGCTCAGGAACTGGGTGTTGTGTTTGTCATCATCATCATTTCATCAACATCGACTCGCAAGTCGCGCAACGTGGGGTCCACTGAAAAGACATGCATCTCTGCGGCCTAACTACTCCAGATGGGGACAACCGGCCATCAATGCCATACTATCATTTCGTTTCTGAACGTTGTAGTTGCAGTCTTCCGTCCGAAGTGTGGTTCGAAGCACCTCTACACCTTCTTTCAGCATCTCGATGGTGATCAAAAATGGTTCAAATGGCTCTAAGCATTATGGGATTAACATCTGAGGTTACCAGTCCCCTAGACTTAGAACTACTTAAACCTAAGGATGTCACCCACATCCAAGCCCGAGGCAGGACTCGAACCTGCGACCGTAGCAGCCGCGCGGTTTCGGACTGAAGCGCCTATTAGACTTCATTGATTAGGATCTTACACATTTGAGCAGTATTGTAAGATCGATCGCGTGAGTGATGCGTAAGTGAGGTCCTTCGTAGATTGATTACGTTTCTCTATTACTCCACTAATGAACCACACTTAGCTACCTGCTTCGCCGGCCGGAATGCCTGTGCGGTTCTAGGCGATTCAGTCTGGAACCGCGCGACCGCAACGGTCGCAGGTTCAAATCCTGCCTCGGGCATGGATGTGTGTGATGTCCTCAGGTTTAAGTAGTTCTTAGTTCTAGGGGACTGATGACCTCAGAGTTTGTCCCGCAGTGCTTAGAGCCATTTGAGCCAGCTACCTGCTTTACCCACGACTAGGACTACTTCGTTGCTCTGTTGCGTATCGCTACATACTGATGTACAATGTACCTGTATTTATATGAACTGGCTAACTACAACTGTCCTAACATTTTCCGTTTTGCGATGTGAATAATTTTACATTTCTGTACATCTACAGCAAGCAAAAAACTTTACACGACGTGGAAGTCTAATCAAAGTCTTGACTCAATATTTGTGCAACTTTTCTTACTGTTCTTCATAGTAGATAGCTGTATTATCTGCGAAAAGTTTGAAGTTACTATTAATGATGTCAGCTAGGTTGTTAGTGTACATGAACAGCATGGGGCCCAACACACTTCCCTGGGACACTCCTGAAGTTACGTATGCTTCTGTCAGTGACTCTTAAGCCAATGTAAAATGCTTGGATTTGGTACAGAGTCCAATGCTTTACGGAAATTGATGGATGTTGCACCTACCGGACTGTTTTGATGTGTGGCTATCAGGAAGTCAGAGTGGAAAAGCTTGAGTCGCGTTTCATATGGTCGCTGGTTTCGGAAATCATGCTTGTTGGCCTGTTAGAAACACCGAACTGTATTTGAGCTTAGAATGTGTTCATCGAATGGCTGTCAAGGATATTGGACGGTAGTTTTCTGGATCACTTCTGCTGGCTTTCACAGGTGTAAAATGCGCTTTCTTCCAACCAAGGTTGTCCCTTTTATGCCCTCAAGGAATCAGCGGTGTATAATGGTTAACAGAGGAGCTGCCTCAGCTGCAAATACGGAATAGAATCTGATGGAGAATCCACCGGGCCCTGGAGCTTTGTCCAGTTTTAACGATTTCATCTCTTTTCCTATTATTCAGACATTACCTTATTAATGGCTTGCGCATTTAACTCATTACAAAGTTTTCATTTTTTGCCAAATCATATCTTGTGCACCCCCTTGACTCTCCCTAAGACAACATCCTTGATGTTGCATTTTTGTGTCACCTTCCTTTGAATGTATCCAAACTCTGCTTCCATTAGACAGTAATGGGACCAGCTGCAAAATCCTCTTATTGGAGCACAAAAAACGCGAATATACTCCTGTTTCAAAGACTCTGCCTCAAGCTACCTTTCACAGCAAGTTTAAAAATTGGCCCAATAACTTTGTCATGAGAACATATTCGTGTTCTTTTCAAAATGGCAACTCACGTCTCCCGCCCACATGCTCCCCTGATTGTAAGTGGGTAGAACGAAAGTTGAATCTGGCATCCTGCCATCCTGATTTAGGTTTTCCTTGATTTCCCTAAATCTCTCAATACTCAAGACAAGTACCGGAGAGACGAGGGGGGAGGGCGGTCTTCTAAAGGGCATGGCCGCTTTTCTTTCCCACCCTTCCCTAATTCGATCTTGTGCTCCGTCTTTAATGACCCCGTTATTGGGGACTTTAAATCCAATCTCCTAATCCTAACTCGTCCACACCCACTACACTGCTGTAAGCTGGTCATACCTATTCATTCCCAGTTGCCGTTTCTGACTCACTTTGATTCATTCAGTCCAATCCAATGCATTACCCTGTGTGTCTCTCTGTGATTGTTTCCTCTCTCACAACCACTCATACACTTCTACTTTCTCCTCATCTTCATTCCTCTCTCGCAGGCACTGTCTCCTTCATTCTTTTCGTAGTACTGTTTTGCCATAGTCAACTATGTGCCATTGGCTCTGTGTCCCTCTATTTCTCTCACACTGGTATTGTCTCCTTCGCTCTTTCTATACCTCAACCACTCCCTACTATCTTCTAGTCTTTATTACTTACTCGCCTCTTTCCCACTGTCAGTCTCCATCTCCCTCGGCATAAAGATGCGCGAATATGTTCCCATGCCAAATTTTTTTAAAAGATGCTAAGGAAGATAGAATGAGCTATCTGTACCCTATTTTTCAGTCAGGCTTTTAAGCTGGATCATATTCGTTCCGAAAGGAGCATTTTCGCGCTGGTTCCATTTCTCTTCTTTTCCCTGCCACAGCAGGGCACGTCAGTCACACAAAATTAACTGTGTGGGCCAGTAAAATTTTGAGAGGTTACTTATGTGAAACTGAAATATCGCAGAACTAATTTTACAATTCGTACCGGATTTTACGTGCACAAAAATTTTACACGTGTTTCAGGACAACACCAGATTCCTAGAACCTTTTTGATGATAACGGAGACACTTTATAGCGTATTTTTCGTTCTAGTCATTGTATAAACCACGTTTTCGCCTCCACTGGATTTTTTTTGAAGTGGGGTAACTTTGATCCTCTGTGTCTCGGAAACGATAAAGGTATCACGAAAATTTTTCGGTCTTGTTAGAGATAAGGATGTTAGAAATATATCGTAATTATTTCAGCCATTAGCGGTGCATAGACGTCTTGGAATCCGCGGCTCGGTTTTGGTACGGAAAAATTATTATTATTTTTTTTTTTCTAACTAACTGTCCATGAACTAATGGTGCCTCCATAGGCCCCTTAAGGCTCACCGTAGACCACATCAAATGCAAAAAGAAAGAATACCGATTTGTTTAAGCTGGAGAAAGTGTGCAACATTCATCCTTCGACCCTGTGCTGTAGTATAGTGACACTAAGACGATCCTTCTGCTGTGTATACAAATAGACCATCCAAAACACTCGATGCTACCCCTGTAAAACCAATAGAACGCAAGGCAGGACACTGGAAGAATCCAGTTTCTTTGCGCGGCGTTTTAGCTGTCATCAAAGATTAATAAGATTTAATTTTTGTGTCTCACAGAATCTATTATTCGAAGAATACTTTGCGAATATATCTCGCCTAGAGATAAAATAAATACGTGAGACACTTTACGGCGCGTGCGGAGTCCTATAGACAATTTTCCCGTCACTCCTTACAGTAACAGGATAAGAAAGGGAATAAATAACATTGGTACGATGTAACGTCCGCGATGAAGTGCGCAGGGGCTTTGGGTATATATGTACCGTTGCCTATCCCGCAATTGAACTTGTAATGGTACTTGAATTACGTAGCCATTACGGCACCTCAACTCAATCTCTCGATACCAGCGATATTCTACTGTTTCTGTTAACTACGTAACATATTTCGGAGACAACATTCAGATTTGATTTCGTTTGTGATACATCGATATGTTTCTGTTGCAATGATATTATTCTTATGTGTATTCTTTCTTTTGTCACGATGATCTTTGACGTACTTGCAACACTTACTTTTGGGCGCGTAAGCGATTATTAGTTAGTTGTTACAGAGTCGGACCTTGAGAAAGTCAAGTCTTGGACGCCATGTTGGAAAGACGCATAACGTAGTCAGCTTATAAAATGTGAACTTTAACAGTGACTGTGAGGAAGATGTTTTCAAGTATGTTTTGTATTGTGAAGTGATGTTTTCTGTGTTACGTGCTATCGCAACAAAAGCAATAAAAAAGAAGTGTAACTTAAATTCGGAGTGCTGATTATTTATTTTACATCACCACTGTGCTAAATTTGAAAGATTTAATCTTCAAGAATGGTTTGTGAAGCGCATCTACAAAACTTTTGAATATAGCAGAATAAAACCTAGGCCTTTTTGCATCCGAGCTTGGAATCATCACCACCTAGATTTTCGACGATTGAGCCGTGATTTTACAAAGAGACCAGCGTTGGAAACACGAAAAGATGAGTGCCTAATTTATTCATTATTACATGAAATGGCTTTATTAACTGTGCTCTAGTGACACCTGCCACATAATAACTTTTTTGTTGCCCGAAAATGCAGTATTTAGCAGCGTGAGCAACACCACAATCATTAAATTTTGACCTTTGTTGCGGTAGGGTTGTTAGAAACTGCAGTCGTGCACCTGCCACGAAAGAGGACGCAAGTAGGTGTCTGCGGTCCTCCCCACGCGATTCTCCACGCAACAGTTCCGCTTGGCAACTGGCCCTCGTGTACTGGGAATAACACGCTAGCTTCCAGAGTTAAATGATACTCGTTATATCGACATAACCAGAAGATTCGGTGCGGCTGGGTCCTGCGTAGGTTACGGTTTTCTTTTTTCCAGATTGACGGTGCACTTAGTAAGTGAAATGGCGGACATTTGTGAATTGTTTTCAAGTGTGCGTCGTATTTAGTTGCTCCTAACTACGTGCCTTGCCTACTCCTCAGTAAGCCGTGAATGCTAAACGTAGTTAGGTTACGACTGACGAGGAAGGTTACGACTAACAAGGAAACATCATCAGCGTGGCGTCATTGAAGCCAAAGGAAAAAAAGAGTCAACACGAAGGAATTAGCCGAATGGGCTAGAAATCGGCAGATGTGGTGTACATGTACAGACAAACAGTTGATTACAATTTCAGCAAAGCTGGATGGTTGGTTCAAGAGAAACAGCTTTACAAATTGAACAATAACGCGTTGGTACGTCTCTGGCCCTTACACAAGCAGTTATTCGGCTTGGCTTTGATTGACAGAGTTGTTGGATGCCCTCGTGAGGGATGTCGTTCCAAACAGGTTTTTATTAAATATGACGTGCTCCCACTATTATTTACTTATCTTTTTATAAGGTGATGATTTTACATCTGGCATTTCGTGGGGAGCGAATATCTTTCACAATTTATGGCCAATTTTGAGCTGATGTTCTGCAATTTATGTTTTAACGTAAACCCAGTCACTTAAAAATAGCATAAAAGGCCGAAACCTGGAGCGTAATTAAACAAACAATAATACAATCAAATGGTGTTCATTTAAAAATTATTGTATGGCTGTTGCTCAGCAACATCAAAATCATCTTCATTATCTGCTTCATATTTTTCATCCATAACACCATCCATTAAATGTTCTGGCGTTTTTCAGACTGATACAGAACTGGTAAGTCTGTCTGGCGAGGCAGTTTGAGGGGTCGGACTGCGAAGGTAGCCTATATTTTTGGGAGGGAGGAAGGTATCTGCAGCTGGGTTCGCCTTTGCAACTAATATCGCTTCTGGAGGAATTTAGGAGGGATTCGTGTGGTATTGAGGTCAGTCGGAAGTGATGAAACGGAAGCAGCGGAAATCGAGCAAAGATATCAGTACGGGCGTCTGCGGCTAAAGCGCCGCAGCAGTAACAGGAAATTCAGTCTTCATCTTTTGCCTTGTTTCGCAGCTGTTTGCATTATGTTTGACTTAAAGAAACTCTGTTAGCGATGTCTTGTGCGTATGTGAATTTCTGAATAGAGGCGACTTTATATTGTATATGGTTGACGAACAAAAATTCCGTCTTGTAACTTCACTACCAAAGTTCACAAGATATCAAGTTTTCCGATCTTCCTGATTGTTGTGAGTACAAAAAAAGACGAGTGATGGGGAAGAGATGTAGGGCAGCAGAGAAGCAGACATAATTTCCAAAAATGATATAAACTCGCACAGTTCTTGTAGCTGACAATAAATTTTTGAAGCATATTCTGCTACGTATGAAAATACGTGACTGGCGCAGGAACTTTATTATTAAAAGCATAATTCTTTCTCCCAGTTAGAAAATTTGTTGAGAACTCTAATCTTACTACGAATCCACATCACGAAGTCTGAATAGTTTATTAAACGTGTGAAGGATGTATGGGCGTTCGCAAGGGAATGTGGGGTGCAGACTTGTACTTCGTTACAGAATCCTCGGCCATTTTTAGTAATAATTGTCTGCCTTTCTGCTAGACTACGGACGGCCTTGGCTGCATCTCTGTCGGCTACAACGTAATGACTGACTGACTTACCGGATTGTGACGTGCAAAAAGGTATGGACCAAATGATTTTCAGCTGTCCACTGCGATACCAAATGAGAACAAATTTACTGCAGTGCTTAGTGGATATCAGCTTCCCACGGGAATGAAGACACTGCTGACAACGCATGATGTGTGACCATATTATTATAAAAAAGTCCTTTGTAGCAGCTGAACGCTTTATAATGTAATTAATACAGTGTGTATAAAAAACTCATCCGATTTGGTGCGTCTATATTTCTGAAACTAATAACCATATACAAATAAACAATGACTTTCGTTTCTCTCTCTCTCTCTCTCTCTCTCTCTCTCTCTCTCTCTCTCTCTCTCTCTTTTACCATACCTTCTCGTTGGTGCCCCCTTGAGATGCATGGCATATGTCAATGCGGTATTCAAACTGTTCGCACACCACAGCGAGCTTCTCTTTAGTTACGGCTTTCACAGCTGCTGTTGTGCGGTGTCTCAGTTCAGTCATTGTTGTTCGTAACGGAAGTACATAAAGAGTCTCTTAAAAAAAACCTCAAGCAATAATCACATACAATCAGCTGCGGTGACCTTGGAGGTCAGAAATGTAAGGCTGAATCATTTGGTCCAGTGCGACCGATCCATATTCGTGTAATCCTTTGATTTAAAAATTCCCACACTTCCAGATGCCAGTATGGCGGTGCTCGATCCTGTTGGTAAATTTAGTAGTTCGAATCAGTCTCCAACTGTGGGAACAGAAAGTTCTCAAACATATCGAGATACGTGCTTCCTGTAAGTGTTCTCGGCAAAGAAAAATGGACCATACTCCTTTTTCCGTGAAACTGTGCAAACACATTAAATTTTGGAGAGTCCCTCTCATGTTGTCCGACTTCACATGTTTGTTCCGTACCCCATATTCTCACATTATCAGGGTTCACCTTCCCACTTAAATGGAAAGTTGGCTCGTCACTAAACACTAAGCGTGGAAAAAAACTGTCATCGTCCACCTTGGCAAAAGCGAAATTATTGAACTTGGTTGAAATGGCTCTGAGCACTATGGGACTTAACCTCTGAGGTAATCAGTCCCCTACAACTTAGAAATGCTTAAACCTAAGTAACCTAAGGACATTACACACATCCATGTTCGAGGCAGGATTCGAACCTGCGGCCGTAGTGGTCGCATGGTTCCAAACTGAAGTGCCTAGAACCGCTCGGCCACACCGGCCGGCGAAATTATTGAAATCCACACCTTGTTGGTCACCGTCACGAAGAGCTTGCAGTAGCTGAACTTCGTATGGTTTCATCTGTAAACGTGGACGCAAAACACGCCAGACTAACATCGGGGGCGTGTTGTGCTGTCAAGCTGCATGGCGAACGGATTTCTGCCGACTACTTGTGAAACTATGGTGAATGCGTTCCACGTCTGTCTTAAGACACTTGGGGACGGCCTTTACACAAACGACCTGTTTCTCGGAATTGATCATGCCATCTTTTAATGCTGTATGCTGTAGGAGGATCCACACCATACCTGGTACGAAAGTCACGTTTAATAGTTATTACTGAACTGCACTGCGCAAAACTTTTAGCGATATAAGCTTTGTTATCCCACCATTTCTACTAGAAGTGAAGTTGTTCATGCACATATCTCAGATAACATAGTTTTTTTTTTAATTGGATGAATCTTTTTATTTTTAATACGACCTGTATTCTATGAAGGTCTAGGCTCTAGGGCGTATTTACGAGGTATCCTTCGTAAGAATTGTCAGGTTCATTTTGTCTGATATTACGGCATATATTTGCAACTGCGTTTTTACAATGTGTATCTGGATTCAGCGTAGACAAATACTGATTATCGTGTGTTTCATGCAACGCCCAGTGCCAACGGAAAGCGTTAGTTTGTTTCCCGTTAGAAACGAAAAGCAGATTTTGACGTGCTCATTCGACGGATAGGTCCTAAATTAGTCTAGTGCGATGTTATTTTTGTCGATTCGTATTAACAGAGACAGTAAAACACGAAGAATACCCCTATTCCAATAGGGACAGCCCTGGCCCGTGCTGACTGCTACCACAATGCGACAGCGCTGCTCACTGATGGAGTACTGGTTATTCTTCGTGTTCTACTGTCTCTGTTAATATGCATTGACCAAAATAATGTCGCAGTACATTAATCTGGGACCACTCTACCTAATGGACAAGTGAAATACCATTTAAAAAATAATTTTGTTTCTGCTGGGAAACATACCAACACATTCCCTTGACACTGGGTGTTACATGAAAAGGGGTGGGAGGAGGGAGAGAGAGAGAGAGAGAGAGAGAGAGAGAGAGAGAGAGAGAGAGAGAGAGAGAGAGATATGCAACTTCAGCTTGCGTGTCCGCCAGGTTCTTCAGGGAAAATAGTGCCATTTCCTTGCTGCGACTGTAGTTTCGATACCATCTTCCTCTCAAGGCCGTTGCGAACCTTCACGGCTTTTTAAAGCTCAAACAGGACCTGTTGGTGGCTTTGAGACTACATTCAGTTTCACACGGCAGAGCTATTTTCGGAGACCCTGAAGAACACCGCCATTTTACCCAGCATGTGTCCTTAAAGTGTGGATTCGGATGCAACACTCTTAAAGGGAAAATTCTGTTCCAGAGAAGTGTGAAACTGGTGGTTGAAAAGGATCATCTCTCGGAGTTGACATCTTTTCTAATTTTATGGAGCGCGACAAAGCGAAACATGCAGTCATACAGTTATTCGGCTTGGCCACGCAAATGACCTCTCAGTATGGACTCGAAGGCTGTCTTTGTTCAATCTCAGGCTGTTGTCAGTTCTGTGGACCAATTTGAACGTGGTTCTGGAAGCATCTCTAATCCAAGTAATTGAATGCTGGCTCTAGAGTACACCTTACGCAAACAGTTGAAGAATGTAGATTCAGTTAAGCCATTGAATATTAGGAAGTGGAAGGCACTAAAATTAATTCAATAAATCTATTAAAATGGTCGGATTAAAATATTTTGACCATTTGTTGCCATTGTTGGCTGCCTAGTAGAAAACAGTTTTCTTCAGATGCTGGCGGCTTTGTTGAAAAGTGAGAGTTGTTGCCTAGAGTATTTGTTATTGAGCGTAGGTGAGTTTAACGAATGCTTGTATAATGGTATATTATATTTGTGCTGGGTGATTAGGATGATGATGGATCAAGATGATGGATGATTATCAGTGATTGATTATCGATGACTGGTCAGGATGATGGATGGTTGTCGACGCCGGTGACGATCGTCGTGGATTGGTGGTGGTGTGATCAGTGATGTTTGAGGATCGATTGCGAAGATCTATGATGCTTGTGATGGTCGGTGGTGATAGACGATGATGGTGATAATCGGCAGATCGACGATCGGTGGTGGAGGCAGATGATCAAGACGATGGTGATGGTGATGAGAATAGAGTGTGTGTGAAACCCTGTGCCGCCACCTAACCTACCCATGTCTAATAGTACTAAGGGGCCACCGAGCTTAAAATCCCTATCCGACGGACGAATCACATCTGTTTTGTCACATGAGAGTTCGTAATTTTATGCAGGCCATCGGCGCAGAGACAGGTGATCAGGAACTTTCCGTCACCGCCCCTCCATCCCAACCTAGTCAAATATTGGCTGTGGAAATTTTATCCACCACCGGGATTCGAACCGGCTTACCTCAGAGTCGAGCATCACCGCAGAGGCGTGTGTTAGCGACGTCGGCCACGGCTATTATTGTTATATAAACAGAACTGTGTTTTGAGAACGTTTTTCTGATTTATTTCCTAATTCACAATATGCATTTGTTTTTATCCTTAAGGATACATTTCCGTGTATGTCCATCAAATTACAACAAAGCTAGTGGGGCATTCTCTAGAGAGTTGATACCGTTGAATTCAGCTGAACGTCTTCGTGCACGCAGTTGCGTTTTTAGAACCATATTCCCTGTGTAATTATTCTGTTGTAACAGCTGTTGTGTGTGGTCTAACAATGTGTGCGTCACGCCAAGATGAGACAATTGATTCCTGTAACTTAGCTGCTGTTTCACTGCGCGAAGAATGGCGCGTCGGCACGGGCCCCTTTCAGAAATGCGAACAATGGGACAAAGCCGACAAGGAGTCAGTTGGTCCACGCAAAACCTACGCTCAAGAGCAGAGAACAGGCCTTTCGCCCGACTTAACGTGGGCGAGACATCGCCTGTACTTTCCCTAGTGAGGCTCCTCAGTTGTCACCCAATGCTCGTTTTCATCTTTCTCCCCTATAGATTCTCGTGTTTATTTCTTCGAATAAGCCTTCGTGTTTAATTTTCTCTGCTCCTAGACTTTCTTAACCCGTTGAAGGTGTCGTTCATTTTCTGAGTGTGTCCACTTCCCTTCCCTAAATCCTGCCTATTGTTTCGCTTCTCCAAAAAGTGGTTTATCAGTTACGCTGAAGAGCCAAAGAAACTGGTACACCTGCCTAATATCATGTAGGGCCCTCGCCAGCACGACTCGACTTATGTCTCTGGTAGTGCTGGAGGGAACTGACACCATGAGTCCCGCAGGTCTGTCCATAAACCAGTAAGAGTACGAGGGGATGGAGATCTCTATTGAAAAGTACGTTGCAAGGCATCCCAGATATGTTCAATAATGTCCATGTCTGTGGAGTTTGGTGCTCATCGGAAGTGTTAAACTCAGAAGAATTTTCCTGGAGCTACTCTGTAGCAATTCTGGACGTGTAGGTTGTCGCATTGATCTGCTGTAATTGCCCAAATTCGTCGGAATGCACAATGGATATGAATGAACGCAGATGATCAGATAGGATTCTTACGTACGTGTCACCTTCAGATTCGTATCTGGACAGATCATGGGTCCCATGTCACTCCAACTGCACACGCCCCACACCATTACAGAGCCTTCACCAGCTTGAACAGTCCCCAGCTGACATGCAGGTTCCATGGATTCATGAGGTTGTCTCCGAACCCGTACACCTGCATCCGCTCCGATACAGTATGAAACGAGACTCGTCCGACGAGGCAACATGTTTCCAGTCTTAAACAGCCCAATGTCTGTGTTGACGGGCCCGGCCGAGGCGTAAAACTTTGTATCGTGTAGTCATCAAGGGTACACGAGGTGGCCTTCGGCTCCGATGTTTCGTTGAATGGTTCGCACACTGACACACGTTGATGGCCCAGCATTGAAGCCTGAAGCAATTTGTACAAGGGTTACATTTCTGCCACGTTTAACGATTCTCTTCAGTCGTCGTTGGTCCCGTTCAGGCAGGGTCTTTTTCCGGCTGCAGCGATGTCGGACATCCGCTGTTTTATAGGATCCCAGATATTCGCCGTACACTTGTGAAATGGTCTTACGGAAAAATACCCACCCACTTAAATCTTTACTACCTGCCACTGTAGCAGCAGTAACCTATCTATTAACTGCACCAAACACTTGTCTTATGTATGCGTTGCCGATTGCAGCGCTATTTTCTGCCTGTTTAGATATATGTGTATTTGAACACGGATGGCTGTACCAGTTACATGTACAGGATCACGATAAACTTTCTGTATAAAGAAGTCTCCAAATGCAATGAACAATCCCAGATTGCATTCATCATCATATAGGCCTAGTGCCATCCATGAAAGAGTAGGTTTTCATTGGGTACAGACACGGGTAAACTTATTTGTATAGTCTGGTGTTTCGGCAGCAGGCGCTGCGTTTCTAAGGCCGGAGATCGTGTCCTCTCGTAAATAGTAAAGTTACCTTCAACAAAACAACACAAGTCAGTGTTTGTTTAAAAAAAATCAACAACCAGTTGCACAAAAAAACTATTTCCTTGGCGATTTCAGGCACCTAACCCCTTCTTCAGGTGACTATACAGAGAAATAAGCTACAAATAATTACAAGCTCAATGAGAATATTAAAATGAAAGGGAGAGAAGTTTATAAATTTGAACATAAAAACGACGATACACATTTATCGTATTCTTAGCGAGCTTCAAAAGTTAGCAGGTATATGCAGCTCAGAAAAAAAGGAACAATATGTAATGCAATAATAAAATGCTTTAATACAGAAATAGCTTGTAAGTGATTACATGTGACTCATAGTGGGTATACAAAATATGGTATAGCAAAAGCAAACAAGTGCAGACATCATGCCAGAACTGGAGCTCATCGGCTAATAACATGCATATCTCGGAGTTGGTCCCAGAGTGAGGTTACAAGTGCAATAAAATACTTGGACAACTGTGGTTGGCAGAAGGCGCAAACGAAAGTGTAAGTGTTCATGACAAGTTTAGTAACTCGTATATAAATGATCAATAAAATAAATTAATAAAATCAAAATGTAGCGCTATGGGTGTGATGTTCAGGAACTAATCTCCATTGCAGATGTAGTGAAGTCAGTAGCGTGCTAACAGGAAAATTATCATTGGGATTTTCGTACGTTTATGGCAGCTACAGTTGCGTAAATTTTTGTTTTGTTATTTTATCGTACTTTCACCCCTACTCAGAGACCAACCCAAAGGTATGCACGTCATTAGCCGATTAGCTCCAGTATAATGTCTGCATAATGTTAGTTTTCTTCTGTTGTATTGTGTACGTACACTATGATCGACGTGTAAGCACGTAGGACATCCCATTGCTTTAATGCATTTTGTTACTGCATTAAATACTGTTCTTGTGTTTTTTCGACTACAATGGTACGCTGCATACACCTGCTTATCTTTGACGCTCGCTAATAAAGCGATAATTCTAAGTATACTCCATCATTATTAAACTTTCCTCCCGTAAATTTTAATATTCGTATCTAGCTTGTGCTTATTTGTGGTGTATTTTTCATTACAGTTTTCTGAAGGAGGCCACTAGGTACCCGACAACAGTGAAGAAATAAATTTTTTGTGCGACTGGTTGCTGATGTTTTTCAACAAATTCTCCTAAAGTTGCTGAAGATGGTGTAAGTGCTAAGCAAGTCGTTTGTCCCGATGCTCAACAGTTATTGGAGCCAGAGATGACAGCTGTGTATACTTAGTTACACCCGCAAATCGCTTAAAAACTTAATGTATTCTTCTTACTGTACTATATACGCAGATACATAAAGTTTCGCAGTTTTTTGTATGCCCTGGTGTTATATCTTCAATGAGCAGCAGTGCGTATCACTTACGTGCACTTCTAGTATTTTGTAAGTTTTTATATGAAAACGACTGTAACAAAACTCAGACATTTACTGTTATTGTTAAAGACAAGCACGGTGCCAGTTGTGACTTGAACCACAGCCTGTTACCCATTTGTGGCCGCTGAAGGCTTGCCGAGAGGTCGGCAAATTAGCGGGGACTGGCGCTTATCTCATTCACTCGCTCGCTTCCGCTCCCCCTTGACACTTCACACCGCCCGAAAAATCCGAGAGGACCGGCCACTTAAATTAACGAGCTGTAATTAGGCCACGGAATTGAGAGGCCGCGTTAATTGCTCGGGCGCGATTTGTCTAAATTAGCGGCTGTAGTGCTGTTCTTAGCTGTTAATTTCCTGCCCCAACTCCACCACCACCACCACCTCTGTGCCGTAGTATTTGGTAAATATACTCGCTTACCAGACTCTAACTACTTTCTCCCCTCTGTTTACTAGTTCCTACATTTCTTATTACTTTCCTATTCACTGTCTTTCTATTTTTCTGACCTGCCAATTCTTTAATTCTGTACCCACAACTTATTAATTATGTATTACATTTTTCCTTTTGTGCTCACGATACTTTCTTACTTTCTTTCTATTGGCAGAACTTTTATCCTATTCCTGCCACTTTTTATCCTATTCCTGCCACTTTTTATCCCATTCCTGCCACTTTTTATCCCATTCCTGCCACTTTTTATCCCATTCCTGCCACTTTTTATCCCATTCCTGCCACTTTTTATCCCATTCCTGCCACTTTTTATCCCATTCCTGCCACTTTTTATCCCATTCCTGCCACTTTTTATCCCATTCCTGCCACTTTTTATCCCCTTCCTGCCACTTTTTATCCCCTTCCTGCCACTTTTTATCCCCTTCCTGCCACTTTTTATCCCCTTCCTGCCACTTTTTATCCCCTTCCTGCCACTTTTTATCCCATTCCTGCCACTTTTTATCCCATTCCCGCCACTTTTTATCCCATTCCCGCCACTTTTTATCCCATTCCCGCCACTTTTTATCCCATTCCCGCCACTTTTTATCCCATTCCCGCCACTTTTTATCCCATTCCCGCCACTTTTTATCCCATTCCCGCCACTTTTTATCCCATTCCCGCCACTTTTTATCCCATTCCCGCCACTTTTTATCCCATTCCCGCCACTTTTTATCCCATTCCCGCCACTTTTTATCCCATTCCCGCCACTTTTTATCCCATTCCCGCCACTTTTTATCCCATTCCCGCCACTTTTTATCCCATTCCCGCCACTTTTTATCCCATTCCCGCCACTTTTTATCCCATTCCCGCCACTTTTTATCCCATTCCCGCCACTTTTTATCCCATTCCCGCCACTTTTTATCCCATTCCCGCCACTTTTTATCCCATTCCCGCCACTTTTTATCCCATTCCCGCCACTTTTTATCCCATTCCCGCCACTTTTCTCTGCTCTCGTCGATTCCCATCCTCTTTTCCTATACCCACAACTTTTTTTCTCTACCCACCTTTTTTATTCTTTAGCAACCTTTCTTCCTATTGCCATCACTCTCTTCTATCGCCAGCACTTCGTTTATTGCCATCATGTTTTTTCCCTTCCTTTCACAAACATGTTCTTTCCATCCTCTTAATTTTTATTGTATTCTTTTTATCTAATTTTTTGTTGTTCTCTTCTTTCTATACTACTTCTGTTTCTTTCCTCCATTTCCCCCCTTCTAATACTTTTTTTCTCTTATATAGTTCTCTACTTCACCTTTTTCCCCTTTTGCTCTTTCCTGTATCTACATCTACATACATATTCTGCAAACAACTGTACGGTGTTGGGTGGAGTGTACCTTGTACCATTACTGACCATTTCTATTCCTGTTCCACTCATAAATAGAGAGCGAGGGAAACACGAGTGTCTAAAATCCACTGTACGAGCCCTGATTTCTCCCATCTTATATGAATGGTCCTTACACGAATTGTACTTTTGTGGCAGCGGGAATTGTCCTGGAGTCGGCATCAAATGCCGGTTCTCTAAATTAGGGCAATAGTTCCTTGTGGGAAGAGCATAGTCTTCCCACCAGGAATTCCCATTTGAGTTCACCAAGCATTTCCATAATACTTGGATGCTTATCAAAACTGCCAGTAACAAATCTAGCAGCATGCGTCTGAATTGCTTAAACGTCTTCCTTTATTGATGAGTTACACTTTTCCAAAATTCTCCTATCAAGCAAAGTAAAGCACTCACTTTCCTTACTAGTAACCTGACGTACTCATTCCATTTTGTATTGCTCTGCAACGTTACGCCCAGATATTTAATCAAAGTGACTGTGTCAAGCTGCGCTCTACTAATGGTGTATTCGCATTTACAGGGCTGTTTTCCCTACTCATTTCCATTAACTTACATTTTTCTACAGTTAGAGGTAGCTGCCGTTCATCAAATCAAATAGGAATTTTGTGTAAATAATCTTGTGTATTCCTACAGTCTCTCTACGACGACCTCTTCCTATACACCATCACGCCATCAGCAAACAGCTTTAAATTGCTGCTCACTCTGTCCCTCGGGTCCTTTGTTGAGAATGAAAGCGGCCCTGCATACTTTTCTGAGGTACTCCCGACCATTCAGTTATGTCTGATGAAAACTCGCTATTGAGGACCACATACCGGGCTTTATTACCTAAAAAGTCTTTGAGCCGCTCACATATTTGGGAACATAAATTGTATGTTCGGATCTTGGCTACTTTCGTGGTGGGGGGTGGGGGGGGGGGGGTTGTCAAATGGTTTCCGGAATTCTAGGAATATTAAATCTGCCTGTTGCCCTCTACCCATTGTTCATAGAATATTATGAGGTATAGGCAAACTGGGTTTCGCACGAGCGATGTTTTCTAGACAGACAAAAGCTCTTACGTCTCAAGGAAATTTCAATGTGTTAAAGTATTCAGAATTAAACTTTCACTCTGCAGCGGTATGTGCACTGATATGAAATTTCCTGTGTGCCGGCAGAGACTCGAAATCGGGACCTTTGCCTTTCGTGGGCAAATGCTCTACTGAGATACACAAGCACGACTCATGCCCCGTCCTCACAGCCTTAGTGTCGCCAGTACCTCATCTCCTACCTTTCAAATTTCACAGAAGCTCTGGCGGAACTAAAGGCTGTGACTATTCATACTCTGCTTTCTTGTTGGTGTATTCTTCTCCTCTTCCTTCGTCCAAGAGTACTGGTGTAACTCTGAAGTACTGAATCCCGTCGCGCTCTAGCGCAATATGGAAACTTAAGGGGCCCCTCACACATTTGATAATATTCTCAAACCATAAATATATACCCCTTACAAGGGCACGTATTTACGTATTGTCATCCTAGAAGTACTGAGAGCAGTATTTTTGGTTCTCAAAATATTGACAACAAATATTGAACGTGTGAGGTCAAGTATTAACTGACAATATTCTCCATTCAGATGTTGGCAGAGCTTCATGAATCAGCTGCACAGCGTTAGTGTGCACGATTTGTGTTTTCGATTCTCCTTTGTGCATTTCATACCTCAGATTCAATTTTTCAAGTAGACTTTTAACACAATAATTTTAATAAACCTATGGGAGAACAATCATTGTATGGTCAGCGAAAGATTCTCTATGATATTAATCATTTTATTAATTAGAAAATCACTCTGAGACCGGTGAATTAGTTAGTAAAACCGCTTCCACTTCAAAAAAATGTCATCTCCAATGACTACTAAGAGGTCTTGGAGAAATGTCAGTTTCGCCAAATTATGAGAAACTTCAAAAAATGATTTACATTAGTTGCCTACCGACAAAGCATATATCCCTCCCAGGCAGATATAACGGCTTCATAGGGTTGCATAGAATTATACTAATTGTGTTTGCTGATACTACAGAATTAAACTCACAGCGTTAGAATGAACTGCCTGTCGCCATAAGTAACAGAGTTCTCCGAATCTTTAGACGAGTGCGACTGCTTCTCTCATAAGTATTTTGTTTCCCTTGTTATCTTCTGTCATCAATAACTCGTGGTACGATGCAGGAGTCGTTGGAAAAGTGAATCATGAAATCTTTCGGGTACGTGGGTCTGATTGACAGTAAATTAACGTCAGATCTGTCACTTTTTTTCCACCCTTCTCGTATTTATTTCCTGCTTTTAGTTGTTTTCTGTTCCTTGCAAGTTGTAGCTAATACAGGGCTATTCAAAACGAAGGAAAGGATTTCAACCATTTATTGCTTCCAAGCTACAAAAGATGTAAACTCAATTGCAACCTTCCTGGAAAGAGAGAAGTTCAAATTTTTATGCATTCAATGTGAGTACCATGTGATGCACGGCAAATATCAAAAGGGTGGCTCATTTCCTGCCACTAACGAAGCAACTGGTCTCTCGTTATCGAATTCACAGCTTCAAAAGAGCGATGTCACAGATTTTAAAGAGTGTCAGGCACAGGAGGGATAAAAAGGAGCGATGTCACAGATTTTAAAGAGTGTCAGGCACAGGAGGGATAAAAAGGCGGTCTTTTACGTAACCACCCGGATAAAACTGACAAAGTGTGAGGTCTGGAGACCTGGAAGGCTACCGCCGATATAGTCCTCTGCTCCTCGTCTTCCAGACCACCGTCCTGGAATTGTCATTCAGGTAACGTCGGGCCGGCCGGAGTGGCCGAGCGGTTTTTGGCGCTACAGTCTGGAACTGCGCGACCGTTACGGTCGCAGTTTCGAATCCTGCCTCGGGGTTGGATGTGTGTGATGTCCTTAGGTAAGTTAGGTTTAAGTGGTTCTAAGTTCTAGGGCACTCATGACCTCAGAAGTTAAGTCCCATAGTGCTCAGAGCCATTTTTGAGGTAACGTTGGACGTACTTGGAGAAATGAGGTGAGGTACCATCTTGTATGAAAATGAAGTCATATTCAAGTGGAGGAAGTAACCAGTTTTGAAGCAGGTCTAAATTGGTCAGTCCTGTAAGTTTTCTCCATGAAGAAGGAAGCAGTAGTGTGTGGCCAAATTTCAAACTGTTGTCTGTCCAGCAACGTTGGAATTATTGTGTTAGCTTTTGCAATTTAGAATATATAAATATTTGTAATATGTTCCTTCTTTTTAAATAGCCCTGTATAATTGCAGCACTTGCTTTGTTTGAGTGTTCGAAAACTTAACCCTGTAGAACCGGATTGGCAACTGACAATTTTTGTAAAAATTATTGACGTCTGAGGTCGCTTCAATATACAGGTTGTTCCATTTTCTAATGATTGCCCATGCGGCGCAGTAGATGCGGGAAGCGAGTGCTCCTTTGCCCGGCGATCGAACACATTGAGAATTGCGTGCAATGAAACATTGGTCGTGTGAGCCCTTGGTTTATCCTGTTGGGGAAAAAAATGGGAAGCTTTGTTCTCTTGCACTTGGATCATTAAAAAAAGTCGCAAAATGTTTCACTTACCTTGCACATGTAGCTGTGTGATTGGTCCTATTATTCTGTCACCATTAATTACACACCACACTCCCGTTTTCTTATCATAAAGGGGTTTTTCATGAAGCACATCGGGTCTATATGCGCTCTAGATCGACTGTCTTGAGAATTAACTACACCCAGACTGAAAACAGAATGAGGTAAACATCCATTTCACCATCATGCATTTGTTTTAAAATCTGTTCGCAAAACTTAACCCTATGCGCAGAAACACCAGGTCAAAGTTCTTGACTACTGATACTTTATAGGGTCTTAGCCCAAGCAGCGTAGCACCTCTTTGGACAGGGGTGCACTATATGTGTTTGTTGTGAAAGACGTGCAAGAGACTTTTTAGGGGAATTTCTATGCGGTATGCAACGTCACCGAAACAAGCTTCTGTGAGCACTGGAGGTTGTCGATGGCACGCTTCTTGTATGGAACACTTCCTGTTTCAAGAAATTTATTCACTAATTTGTGAACTGCGTGACAACTCTGAACTCGAACACCTGGAAACTTCTGTTCAGTCGATCTCCGAACAGTACGAGCGGACTCTGTACGCACATACAGATCGTAAATAAACACTCGTTGTGGAATTGAATAATTCACTCTTGCTATTGTTGCGTTCGCAAATTTCACTGTTACACTCGAATGCCTGTTTCACTGCTCAAATGACACCGGCCGACAAGGCGCTTCTGTATGCAAGGCATTCAGCCACAAAAAAAGGGACGGGGTTACAGTGAGTTCCAGCGGGACCCATTCGACCGTCGGGCGCGGCGTTCGAGGCAGGTCTGCAATTCCACGGGCAGGCGGTCATCCGATAAACGGAACACCCTGTATTTAAGGTTTGACAAACAAGTATTTTCAATAAGTATTGAGCGTGTGGAGGCCCCCTTTAGTTTCAAAGGTGAAATGGCGGCGGACCGCACCCCCCCCCCCCCCCCCCCCTTGGCTGTTGTGCCGCGGTTAAGGGCAGCACGGCATGGGCGCATTGGAATGAAATGCAGACAGCTGGGCAGGCTAGCGGCTGTGGCGGCAGCGGACTGGGGTTGTGGCAGGCCCGTTGGTTCTGCTCCGCCGGGCGTGCCCGCCATTGTGTGGCACGTAGCACGCTGCAGCTGGACGGCGCGCCATTCTCCCCTCAGCTTGCGTGCCTTACTGTCCGGAGATCAAAGCTTTCCACCTCAAAACTGGGCTACGTCCAATGGTCCTTGCTTCTCTGGCATAATACGTCGAGGGCACAGTTCCTGTGTGCATTTACCGGTATAGTGACGACAGGCCACGAGCTCCAGAAACTTCCCCTCTGCACTGCAGTGTGCCATGATAAATAAAGCTGTGAGAACGGGTCGTGAGTCGCGCTTGGAGAGGTCGGTAGAGCACTTCCCCGCGAAAGGCAAAGGTCCCAGGTTCGAGAGCCGGTCCTGCACATATTTCGTCTGTCGGGAGGTTTCGAGTCACGAGACGGCCCACGTCCTGATACCACAATCTCATCCGTCGTCATATTCATGTATAAGGCTCCATTTGCTCAGGTTTACTTTCTGCGGTGCTGCGTGTGTTCGATGCGGTCCAAAATCTTCCATTCTATGTTTTCGCCGCTGAGCACCGGTTGTAGTGGAGAGAAGTCTTTTCGATACTTGTTAAGTTCCTTGTTCAGTAATGTTTTTCCTAATATTTACTTCCTTGTCTGCTTTCTGTTTACACACAGGAGTGTCTTCTGATTGTACATTTTTCAGGCATACCAGCCTTTGACTTTTTGGGCTAAATTCACGTTGGTTTGCAACACGACACATTTCTCGAATTGCTGCAGCCCAGTGTGGTCAGACACAACACTAACTAGAGAATAGAAAGGAAATGAAACTCCTAGGTGTAGTTGGAAATCAGATAAAAATGCTGTAAATAAGAATCATTTCAGCGTATCTTGTACAATGAGCTGGTCCTGGATATGGGAAGCATGCCAAAATTGTAAGTAGGTTTCATTCCAGCCCACGGTTGGTGTCTTAAATCGGTGAAACGAAACACTTGTAGTGAAATAAATACACATTTATTAGCACCTTTAATTACTTGATTTTAATTCCTTTCAGAACTGTGAAGCAACTACGGACGTTGTGCCCATACAAATGAATTTCATTGTTATAATTTTGCTCTAAATGTGCAGAATTAAAAGTTCAGACGAAAAATAAAATTGTGTGGAATTGGTACGCATCTTGGCTGAGACAGGTAAAAAACAAGGAAAGCGAATCGCAAGTTCACCGTGTATCGATTACTTCGTCGTCTATTTTTCTGGAGTGTATTCCCGCCGTACACGGCACTCAAAAAATCATGACGATACCTCATCAATTTGTGTGTCGCTAGTTGTGTTAATTGAGAGGGGAGGTTGCTGTTGGGGAGACAGAGTCCCCTACTGTGTGCTCTCCCCACGGACAGATGTGCAGTTAATACTCTCTCTGAGCCCTGCCTCGGCCGCCCATTATTTCATCAGACTGGTGAGCACGAGGGGGACGCTTGAGTGTAACGGGGGACACTCGAGAGCCTTCCTTACAAGAACTTTCTGACGAATGGATCTGTGTCACGAATTAAGTGCGGCGTCAGTCCTCGGGGATCGCTAATTGGGAATAGGTGAAACAGACACGTGCAAGGAAATAACGAGAATGCAGAGTGACAATTCACTCTGCAGCGGATTGCGCGTTGATTGGAAACTTCCTGCCAGGTTAAAATATGTGCCGGATCGGACCTCGAACCGGAGACCATTGATCTTTGGTGGGCATATGGTCTACCAACTGAGCTAGCCGAGCATGACTCACGACACACTATCACTGCTCTACTTCTCCCTCCTACACTTTGGCTGAGCCATTTGTTTGCAGTACTCTTCCTGCCAGCGTTGCTAGTCCAGCTAGGTATGAACGACAATTGGCGTAAAATTAGAAAGGTAGGCGAAAGTTACTGGCGAAAGGAAACCCCTTGGATCGTGTCTGGATATGGCGCGGAAGGCAGTGGTTCCTGGTTTGAGTTTTAATCTTCCAGGAAGTTCCGGTGACGACCATGACAATAATAATTCATCAACAACTTGCCATACAACATAAACTAATAAAACAACACGTTCCCATATACAAGTATGCACCACAAAATGTACTGAAGAATGATGAATACAAATTATACTGGAACAGAAGCATTATAACAGATAAAACAACACCACGTAACAGACATGACATCACACTCACCAATAAAAAGAATAAATTAACACAACTAATCGAAATATCCATACCCAATACAACAAATATACAGAAGAAAACAAGAGAAAAAATTGAAAAATACATCCAACTGGCTGAGGAAGTCAAGGACATGTGGCATCAGGATAATGTTGACATTATACCAATCGCCTGTCAACGACAGGAGTCATACCACAAAATATCCACCAGTACATCAACGCAATACAGTTACATCCAAACGTATATATACAACTACAGAAATCTGTAATTATTGATACACGTTCAATTACCCGGAAGTTCCTAAATGCATTGTAACATATACCGTACAGTTAAAAGGAAGTCACGCTTGATCAAGGTCCACGTCACTTTCATTTTTAACCAGACATAACGTCTGAGAAAGGAAAGAAATAATAATAATAATAATAATAATAATAATAATGGCAAAACCAGTTGTTTTACTGAAAAATTGACCATTGTTATATTAGAACATTTTATGTGTTTTATTGTTATTAAAATCGTGGGCATCACTGGCACCTCAAAGGTGTGTGTGACAGGAATTAATTTTAGGAAGGGGAGCAGGTTTGAAACATTGTCTTCAAGAGCTCATTCCTGGATCCGCGACTGCTGAGAAAGAAAGAAGTAGCCGTAGGATTGTGTACGTTGTGGTGGGACAAAGTGGACGCGCTATATTGATCGCAGGTGTCCGAAGGCAGAGCTGGAGCGCGTGACTTGGGCCGACACCTGTTGAGCTTTCGGAGCTTACGGCACGGTGCTTCACTCAGACAACGTGAGTCCTCTAAATTCATCAACCTCTTGTACACGACCGTCTTTCTCGTCTCAATCGTCTACTCGTGGCACGTCGGTCGACTGAAGCACCATTGGTGTATTATTTCTGCACCGTTTGTGTCTACACACCAGTGCCGAAATTGCGAGTGTTGTCTCCTGTGCTGATCGGTGGTCGTATTTAGAGTGAAGGACGATTCACGTCGGACGTGAAAGGAGTGGCAGAGACCACGCCGTGATAAGGAGGTGTGTTGACGTTAAACGGAAAGTCGACGTGATGTCTCGTCACCTAGGCTAGTACTGATAAAGACGGTGAGGAGATTACTCCTTACGAAAAGTCGAGATATAAGAACACAAGTTTACTAATGACCAAATCAATGTAGTAACTGTTCTTGACGAAGGTCTACATAGCCATCCATACTCCGCAAGCCACCTGACGGTGTGTGGTGGAGGGTACTTTGAGTACTTCTATCGGTTCTCCCTTCTATTCCAGTCTCGTATTGTTCGTGGAAAGAAAGGTTGTCGATATGCTTATGTGTGGGCTCTAATCTCTCCGATTTTGTGCTCATTGTCTCTTCGCCACATATACATAGGAGGGAGCAATATACTGCTTGACTCCTCGGTATGATAAGTACTCCATACTGCTGAGAACTGGAAGAAAAGGGAAAGTGGTCCATACCGAATTTTCATCCAAGAGTGGAGTGTGCGCTAGAGTGAAACTTAATGGCAGATTAGAGCCGAGTGGCGGACAGGGACTCGAACCTGGGACCTTTGCCTTTCTCAGGCAAGTGCTGTACCGAGTTGGGCTTGAGATCCACCTCCTAATGTGGACGCCGGGTCGAATGTTCGTTTCTTCAGTAGAAGTTCGGAGAGAGTGTGTGTGTGTGTGTGTGTGTGTGTGTGTGTGTGTGTGTGTGTGTGTGTGTTCAACCGGTATGTATTTCTTGTGTCTAAAAGTAGTGGAGTATTGAGCAGAATACGAAACATCATTAAAGCAAATAGTTTTGTCGTGAATGATCCCTGATAAGTCTAGATACGACTCTGACAGATGACACCACGTAAGCAACATCTCTTATCACCTGCATCCATTCATGTCCATTATGGATTCCGACGGACTTGGGCAATTCCAGCAAGACAGTGCGACACCTCACATGTCCGGAGTTGCTACAGAGTGGCTCCAGGAACACACTTCCGAGTTTAAACACTTCGACTGGCCATCGAACTCCCCAGACCTGAACATTATTTGGGCGTATCTGGGACGCTCTGCAACGTTATGTTCAGGAAAGATCTCCAGCCCCTCGTACTTGTACGGATTTATGGATAGCGTTGTAGGATTCATGGTGTTAATTCCCTCCAGCTCTACTTCGGACGTTAGTCAAGTCCATGCCACGTCGTGTTGCGGAACTTTTGCGTGCTCGCGGGGGCCCTATACGATATTAGAGGTGTACCAGTTACTTAGGCTCTACATTGTATTAAGAGGGGTAGGACCTCAAACGGGCCAACTTGGAGCAGGAGAGGCATCACAGGACATTTTAATTTCCAGTGTCTATACTTCTACAAATAAATAAATAAAACTTTGTCAGCATCAGCAGGATGGATTCAGGATTCACACTCATTGCAGTGGAAGTTCGAAAACATAACAATTTTTTTTTACGTGTGAAATTTCATTTTTTTTCACTTTCTAATGGTTGCATTCTTCATAAGTTAGAGGGATTCTTCGATTAATTTTGCACAGCATACATACCACACTTACAGGTGTATGAAATTCTAGAATTTATTTAATTTGTGAAAAAATGGCCTGTTTTATGTTTAGAAAAAAACACAAATTTTGTAGTTAATTAACTCGATGTTTACCACAGTTTTTAATAGATTTGGAAAATGCTAGAGTTTCATACACCTTTAAGTATGGCTTGTATGCTGTGCAAAATTCATCGAACCATCTCTCTTACGTATGAAGAAAAGTGTACCTTTAGCAACAAAAAGCTGCCATTAGTAAGTGAAAAAAAATGGTTTCACATGTAAAAAAAATTACTTCGATATGTTTTCGAACTTCCACTGCTATGAGTGTGAATTCTGAATCCTCCTTGGTCATGCTGGCAAAGTTTTATGAATTTATTTGTGAAAGTATAGGCAGTGGAAATTAAAATGTCCTGTGGTTCCTCTCCTGATCCAACTCGGCCTGTTTGACGTCCTACCACGCAGCCCCCTTAACCTACAGTCACTTATATTCCTGTAGACCACAGCATCGTCAACGTTAATTGGCCTTTGTTGGGCTAGTCAGCGCTTCTCAACAGGAGTCAGCGCGGCGTGTAACTATGATGTTTAGCTCCTCGCCCCACTTTCCTGCGGATGCGCAATGTGCTGTATAGTCCGAATGTTAGAACTCTGAGCATGTAGTCAGTTGATCCTTGACGTCACTGACCGACTCGCGACGTGATTGGCGGTTGATTTACACGCAGGAGCGTGACGCGCACCCACAACGAGTAGTCGATTTAGACCAGAAAGTCGCTCTCGTAGAACGGGCTTTTTTCGTCCTGCAGTCGCCCGTGGCCGCTTAGTCGAGCGGGCGAAAGTTGGCAGTGACCTTCATTTCGCTTCCAGAACGACTGGCGTGGCCGGGGCTGTCAGCGGCGCTGGAGAGGAGAAATCGCGTGGTGTGCATGCCGGAATGCGGCAGCGGTAGCCTGGCGCGGAGTAGCGGAGAAAACTGACGTAGCGTCTTGTGCGCGTGACTCACCAGCAGGTACACCACCACGCGCATTCCGGGCCCACGCCGCGCGTCCGTCTACGGCTGTGTTGTGAGCGCCTCTCATTCCACCAGGCGCAGTTCAGATGATTCCCAACCAGTTGTCCGCGAGAGTCTAAGTATACGGTGACACCTGACTAGAGAAGAATATCCTCACACTCGACAGTTCTGTGTGTTCCTCAGCCTCAGAGAAAAATGAGCTTTGTCCGTCCATCGGATGGTCCCGAGCCACCCTCGTCAGCTTCAGTCCTCGCGAGGAAGCAGAGGGCGAAGTCAGCACGTCGTTGTGTGTCCTGTGGTGCAAACTGCTGTACGACATAGATCTTGTACGCATACCATTTGAGAATGGCTCGAAGCACCTTCCGTACAGTGGATCACGGGATTTCCAACTGTCGTGACACGGCATTCGATCGGGAATTGCGCGTAGCGTTGTCCGCCGTAGCAACAGCGATTTCATCAACCACTTGTGGTGCAACCGGTCGTCGGCATCTTCCCGGAACGATGCCCTGTTCTCAAGTTGATTCGAACAACTTCATCGTGCTCCGTAAACCAGGTGGAGAAAGAGAACCCTTCGTAGTCCTTTCAGGCGGCGATATTCTCGGAATACTTCAGTATTACTGTTGTTTTCGTAATAGAACATTACCAATAACGTCCTGCTCCTTTTGTCTAAGCTCATGTTGTCACGTCAACAAGTGCACTGCGTATGGTAAGATGTGTGTGACTATGAACCACGATGACTGATCACGCCACCTGGTGGCCATAGTTACAACTTGACGATAGCGCCGTGACGCATGGAAATCATGCAGTCGATACTGTGGACATTAATGCTGCCAAGTTTGGTACTGGTATGGTAATTAGTTTCCGTGTTATAGCGTGTTAAATAGGGAAAGTTAAATTATAACTACCTGCTATTTATCTTAACACGATAAACATCGTGACTTTATTTATAGTTATGCATAGGTAAAACTGGGGAAAATAATTGTTCTGCGTTCGCGACATTAAAAGCACTCGATGATAAAAAGTATGACACGATTAGGACGAATATAGAAGGAAACATCAAGAGTCATAATGTTGGTTGTTGGTTGACGCCGGCCCCTATGGCGGAGCGGTTCTAGGCCCTACAGGCTGGAACCGCGTGACCGCTACGGTCGCAGGTTCGAATCCTGCCTCGGGCATGGACGTGTGTGATGTCGTTACGTTAGTTAGGTTTAAGTAGTTCTAAGTTCAAGGGGACTGATGACCTCAGATGTTAAGTCCGATAGTGTTCAGAGCCATTTGTACCATTTGAGCATGCGCATGAATGGTTTGGTTTAGCGACGAAGCCCACTTTCATTTGGTTGGGTTCGTCAATAAGCAAAACTGGCGCAATTGTAGGATTGAGTATCTCAGCCCTCAGCGGGTGACTCTGCGGTGTGCAGTGTCTAGTCAAGGAATAATAGATGCACCTTGATGGCACGGTGACTGCCGAACGGTACATGAAGGTTCTGGAAGATCATTTCATCCCCATTCCATAGTGACCCTGATTTCGATAATATGTGGTTCATGCTAGACGGAACTCGACCCCATCGAAGCAGGAGAATGTTTGATGTCCTGGAGGAGCACTTTAGGGACGCATTCTGGCTCTGGGGTACCCAGAGGCCACTGGCATGCGTCCCAAGCGGCCGCTATATTCTCCGGGTCTTAACACATGCGACTCCTTTTTGTGGGGTTATACTAAAGATAAGGTGTAACCCCAAAACCACAATTCGCTAAAGAAAGCCATTTAGGAGGTCATCAACAGCATCGATGTTCAGATACTTCATTGCGTCCTGCAGAATTTCGCTATTCGTCATGTCGAACAAGTCATAACCTAAATTCGAATATCTGTAGTGACTTTTTCAGGTTGAATAAAGTGTATCCACGCCGTAGTTTGTAAATTATTGTTCAATAACTGTCACCCAGTATATGCTCGTACTATATTTACTAAACATTGTAATAATGAAATAGATCATTCTGAAACGGAAGGAATTGTGTGGGGTAAAATTTTTAGAGTGAAACGGAACCTTAAGTACAGTGAGCATGCTCAAATGGGTTTAGGTTTTAGTACTGAGGAAGACATGAACAGGTGTGAAAAAAATTATGTGCGTGGAGAGCCGCATCAAACTTGTCTTCTGACAGACTACAGCAACATGGATGGATGGTTAATATTTTCACACTTTTTTTGCGATTAATTAAACGTAACTAGTAAGTAATATTGTTTAGTTACTCCTCATATATACTATGTATGAAATAAAGAACTAATGACGATGATGTTAACGTCATAATTTCACGTCTTGAAGTACAGTAATCTGTCTTTGTTTCAGGTGGGTGATGGTCTTAATTATCACGCGTATTATTGAAAGACACACCGGTAAGTACCTTCAGAACTGCTTTAATGTTTCAGACGTAAACGGTTCTATGACATCAGAATATCTTCTCCATTAGGATACACTTGTAACCCTCCTGCCGGCCGCGGTGGTCTCGCGGTTCTAGGCGCGCAGTCCGGAACCGTGCGCCTGCTACGGTCGCAGGTTCGAATCCTGCCTCGGGCATGGATTTGTGTGATGTCCTTAGGTTAGTTCGGTTTAAGTAGTTCTAAGTTCTAGGGGACTAATGACCACAGCAGTTGAGTCCCATAGTGTTCAGAGCCATTTGAACCATTTTTGTAACCCCCCGCCGCCCCCCCCCCCCCCTCCCCTTCCCAGCCTCGAATCTGTAAGGAAGCAAACTTCCATATATGAACTGCCATATTACCCGTACTGTGTGTCGCACAGTGATATGCACTTAGTAGCTGGAAGTCCTTTGTAGAAATATTGAGCCATGCTCGCTCTACAGGGTGAAAAGTATTTAAACCGACAAATTCTGGGAGGTTGTAGGGGACATAAAAACAAATATTTTACCCTAATGAAACGCCAGACAAGACGTCCTCTGCGTTCGTCTCTTTCGTCTGCCGTGATGAAAGGGCACAAGTATTGATAAAAACAAAAAACTTGTTGACTTGTGTAACTTACTGTTACCTAAACGAAACACCAACAGAATGTAAAAGATACTAAAGTGCTGTCGCCGGCCACTGTGCGATACTACGCTCACGACACCACTGTCGTGTCGCCGGACGGCAGTGTGTTAATGTATCACCATCTCACATTTGTGATGGCGTATCTCGCGCTTACAATAACTTTTGATCTTGGAATGTTAATTATTTATATTACCTCGACAAATATTTTCCCGAAATTTCATTACTCTGTGTTAATTATTTTTGGTGTTGCGATTGCTTTTCCGTCAGTGTATTTAAATTCTGTCAGTAGATAAATGAAATAGCGAAAAAAAAGTTTCATTGGCTCTAGAAGCCATTAGATAGTTAACCTGCAATTGGGACTGGGCTCATATTCGCCACTTAGTAATATAGATAAGTATTTTACACGCTTCAGTGACTTTACCCGGATCATGAAGGATGTTTCATTCTTTTCATTTTGTCTTTAAGTCTGAACTCCACTGTCTGGTGTTGTGAAATATTTTTTAGCTCTCAGGAGACGACGAGGAAGGGGGAAGATTTTGCAGAGGAAGGCAGCCTCGTCTGGATTTTGTTGTGCAGATAGAAGATTTGTACAAGCAAAAAAGCAAAGTCCATTCGACCAGACACAGTTATGAGATAAAATGAGACAGAGACGTTTGTCGGACTCCACTACAAAATGTGTGCCATAAAATCAAATTGTATAAAGATAAGAGAATCGTTAGCGGTGTAACGAATCTAAAAAAGATTTGTGATTGCACCATTACAATAAAAGGCACATTTTTAAATATAAAATGCAACGCGCTATTTACGCGATACTCTTCCGAAACTGGAAACTTATTTACGAAATAATTATTTAAACAAAATCTTTTCAATGGTACAAGTTTTTAAAACGGACTAAAAGTAGAGAATAATTTCTCCTAGCTCCATAGAACGATTCCTAACAGCATACAGATATTCCTGAAAATTTTTGATTGCGCATTTGTAATAGCTATGACAAGAATTGTAAGATTTAAAACGAGAAACGGGGGCGCATGCAGTAGACTATGAACCATTCATGCAGCAGTTGCGCACTGCTATTCTGTTTAAAGTCTTAAAAGTATTTTCATAGCTGTTAAAAATTTATAATCGCAAATTTCCAGGAATGTTTGTATGAGACTAGGAGAAATTACTCTTTACGTTTTTGGCAAATTTAAAATCGTCTTATATAAAACGCTTTTTAATTAAAATATTTTTTGTTTATATATATATATAATTAGCTCATCTGCTATCAGTCACGATTTTCTTTATTTTACTTTTTCGCACGGTGCGTTTCGGGAATTGATTCCCATTTTCAAGTGCGTTTTTGAGTATATGTCATGTCATTCCTATGTGATGTTGTCGATTTGAGATTCTGCTTCATTTTGTAGACTTTAAGTTTCCTTGTGGTCATTTGTGCACGCGCGCGCGCACACACACACACACACACACACACACACACACACACACACACACTAAACATCACGCACTACTTGTTGTACACTTTTAAACATCGAAAACATTTTACATAAACAAAACAGTGTGTATCATCCCCCCCCCCCCCCCCCCCCCCCCCCCCGCCAATGATCCCATCGATTAATATCAATATTCCCGCCACGTTTATATCCATTACATTTCGTTAGGGTCACACATCACCAGTAGGGCTTACAACGTGTTTTGCAAATAATTTCGTTGGGACCAATGGATGATGATACAGACAAAACTGGATTGTAATCTAGTAGATGAAGTGACGCGAAGCATTTCACGTCCACGACATGCAAAAGGCGTATTTAAAAGCTGCCCAGTGAAAACGATTGTACTTCCATATCTGTGTTTGCAGTACGTAACTGCATTTTTTTTGTAGAAGACTCATTCTAATCGCTGAATGACGATTATGGCGCCAGATACCGTACCACGCCTCGACTAAGAATCGAAACCTTGACCTCCTGCATGCTAACCCCAGAACACTATCCACTGCACCAACTGCACGGCTCTGATCAATCTGCTGACATTCGTAGTTGCCGTAAATGTGATCACAGTGTTGCCAAATTGCGAAACTTTAAAATCCATTTACTGCCCGAAACATACGCAAGACAAAATTTTGTGACAGACATTTTTGTACTGCCATTATGTGAGGAATAGCGCTGCAAAGTTAGTGTGCGAATTTTCCTTCACCCTGTATACAGGCTGTAATAAAAAAATCCACCTTTACAAAATTGTTTGCTTAGAGGAGGTAAAAAATATTACGTAACAAAAGTAGTACATGTGCATAGTTTTCCCGCTAGGGGTCTATTAAGATTTCGACGCTAGTAATGTTCCGGCTGGCAATGATAAACGTTGTTTTAGAGATCTTGCTGGAAATGTCAGTCGTTTGGATTAATGCACAATTGCCGTCTGCTTGTTAATGAGGCTTTCTATGTGCGAGACATGGATATACACTACAGAAGAACCGTTGGCGTGTTTTAGCTGCAGCTATTGTTGGTGAAATATCTGGTGGTTTTGATCGTGTTATACGATCATTAGATCGCAGATGGCTGTCGTGCATAACGTAAATGCACGACATTTTTAGTAACATGTCTAAAGTAGTATGAATCACACGGCAGTTTGAACACTGTGAGTATCGCCAGCGGGAAACTGTGCACATGCGACATTTTTATCAAATTGAAAAAGTTTTTTCTCTCTTCTAAATAATACGAAATTTTGCATACACCGTTCGTTTACACACTATATGTTCTGATTGATTTCCAAACATGTTTATCAAGTAAGTCTGTGTCAATCAGTTGAATAATATCACATTTGAACTAAAACATCGCATTTGATATCTGTAGTGGGCCTCTGTAATTGCACCCACACAACACATTTCCGAACGGACATATTACCTGGATCTTCGTTATGGACGAATTATCTCTGGTCACCCTCCTGAACATGACATAAACACAAGTTCTATTCCCTAAGAAAACAGTCTATAAGACTGAAACTGATGTAAAATAAAAGCATTTCACCATCAGTTGTCGGTGTTATAAAATATTTTGTACAGTATTTCAGCACTGGAGCGCCACCTAGTAAAAATAAATATTACAGAACTAGCCCTGTCTACTGCAGGGACCTAATTGCAATCGCCTCCTACCCATGGCGCTTTCCTTACGCGGATCGGTTTTTCCTGTTCCCTCACCTCGTTCTACTTCATTGTGTGTGCACTGCGGCTCAAGGCCAGTTTGCCGCGCTCTCTCATAAATGCATTGCAATTCTCTCTCTATCTCTTGGCTGCCAACTGTGTCTAACTTTATATCCACCGCGACCATGCAGCCAATCCAAACGACTGTGTGCATTGTTCTCAAAATTGTCTCGAACGGCGCGACGATATTTCAGACCCTTTGGAGTCATCTAAAGCTATTCCCTTCTGCTTTGCCTGTCCCCGTTTCTCTACGCGGACAGCTTTGTTATGTGGATTTTGGCAGTGTTCGTGCCAGTTGGTGGCCGGATGCCCTTCCTGACATGACCGCTTCCCCTCCTCCCCTCCATCCCCCCCCCCCCCCCCCATCCATCCCCGGAACGGAATTTGTGAACTCCATCTGTCTGCGTCCAGGGCAAATCTCATGTTCAATCGCGAGAACGTTGTCTGAGTGTTTACGTAACGTGTAACCTGCGCGAGAGACTGGTACAAGCCCGCTATTCACCTAGTCGGATGTGGGGGGAAAACCACATAAAAACCGCAACCAGGCAGGACGGCACATCGGCCCTCGCCCTTAATCAGCCGGGCGGTTTCGATGAGGGGCCAGCTTGCCTACCTGAATCCCGGAGGCGGCTATCCGGTCGAGTATCGGTTTTAGTTATTAATTATGATATTTCTGGAAAATAAATGATACGGCACGTATTTCCAACACTAAGTAAACTTCATGACTAAGAGAATAAAGTTAACTCAAAAGAAGAAATACAAACACTTATCACAAAGAGAGCAGAGGGGTGAAAATTACAGTGAATGCAAATGTTTCAATCCGTATCGGGAAAATGCATAAGCTTGAAATACAAATGTACTTATAATGAAAGTACCTGTATCCTGAACGCTTTCCCTTTAGGGCTGAAAAAGTGGAAACACTCGTAGCCTTAGAGTAAGTGATAAAACATCCATATCCATATACTTGATGTAACCGTGAGACTTGTTTTACTCGGTTGTCTGTTTCGACTGAAAACACAGATTTAACTAAAAAACAATAGACTGCCCAATTGGTCGTTCCACCACTAATTCGCTGCTTGTCTTAGCTGCAAATTCGATGAAACTTCCTGGCAGATTAAAACTGTGTGCCGGACCGAGACTCGAACTCGCGACCTTTGCCTTTCGCGGGCAAGTGCTCTACCATCTGAGATACCCAAGGATAACTCACGACCCGTCCTTAGAGCTTCAATTCTGCCAGTACCTCGTCTCCTACCTTCCAAACTCCACAGAAGCTCTTCTGCGAACCTTGCAGAACTAGCACTCCTGGAAGAAAGGATATCGCGGAGACTTGGCTTAGCCACAGCCTGGGGGATGTTTCCAGAATGAGATTTTCTCTCTGCAGCGGAGTGTGCACTGATCTAAAACTTCGTGGCAGATTAAAACTGTTCGCCGGACCGAGACTCGAACTCTTCTTCCAGGACTGCTAGTTCTGCAACGTTCGCAGAAGAGCTTCTGTAAAGTTTGGAAGGTAGGAGACGAGGTACTGGCAGAGCTGAAGCTGTGAGGACGGGACGTGAGTCGTGCTTGGGTAGCTCAGCTGGTAGAGCACTTGCCCGTGAAAGGCAAAGGTCCCGAGTTCGAATCTCGGTCTGGCACACGGTTTTAATGTCAGGAAGTTTCTTACCAGCGCATACTCCGCTGCAGAGTGAAAATCTCATTCTCCAAATTCGATGTTTTTCCGGACACTTTCAATGGTATTGGAATCCGTCATCCCTTTCATAGCCGGCCGCGGTGGTCTAGCGGTTCTAGGCGCTCAGTCCGGAAGCGCGCTACTGCTACGGTCGCAGGTTCGAATCCTGCCTTGGGCATGGATGTGTGTGCTGTCCTTAGTTAGGTTTAAGTAGTTCTAAGTTCTAGGGCACTGATGACCACAGATGTTAAGTCCTATAGTGATCAGACCTATTTGAACCATCCCTTTCATTATGCTCCCACAGCATAATTTGTTAGAACAGGGACTCGTCATACGATGTAGGCTCCCCATATGACGGAACATGGCAAATAACAAAATACTGAAAACATACTGCAGCCGTATGAGTCTGTGGCGTGAGTACAGTCTGACCAGCGTTTACGTGTTGAGGTGATTTAGTGGGTCAGCTGCCCACCTAACTTATCATAGCCATTCCGGAAACAACACACGGAAGGGTGCGTACTGTGAGTATACAGGCACACCTGGGCGCGCCGAACCGAGACTAACAGTCTGCCTTTTGTAAACTGTGGGCGACAAAGCGGCGATCTACAGGCTAGGCGCCTGCGCCCTCAAACCGTGCAGTTAGCGGACTTGGTTGCTTGTGTAACGCGCCCAGTAATTATACACCGACTTCCGTCAAAAATATCACGAAGTTGTGTAGCGGAGTGTAAGTAAGCACTCCTGAGCAAAAACTAGTTGCCCCGCTATACTTCACCCCAAAGTCGTTGTGGTATTTATGTCCCATGTAGACTCAAAATTTATTAGACTTCATCGTACGGTGTAGAATGGCTTAAGCCGTCGGCACACGGACAGTGCTGTCGAACGCCAACGAGCACGCTGTGTTCACCGTGCTGCTGAGTGCTCAGAAACGATGCGACTTGTGCATACGGGTCGTGGGCCCCAACGTGGCGTACGCGATCGCAGCGCACTGCAGCGGTACTTTAGGGATGTTTCTAGTTCGTAAATCACACTGTTTACTAAACGGGCCCGCGTAAATTCCCACGTTAGCGTTATTAAAACGCACACTTCCTCCATTGCCCATATGCTAGTCACGTTGTTCTATATGTTGTTGTTGTCTTCAGTCCTGAGAGTGGTTTAATGCAGCTCTCCATGCTACCCTATCCTGTGCAAGCTTCATCTCCCTGTACCTACTGCAACCTACATCCTTCTGAATCTCCTTAGTGTATTCATCTCTTGGTCTCCCTCTACGATTTTTACCCTCCCCCTGCCCTCCAATACTAAACTGGTGATCCCTCGACGTCTCAGAACATGTTCTACCAACCGATCTCTTCTTCTAGTCAAGTTGTGCCACAAGCTCCTCTTCTCCTCAATTCTATTCCATACCTCCTCATTGGTTATGTGATCTACCCATCTAATCTTCAGCATTCTTCTGTAGCACCACATTTCGAAAGCTTCTATTCTCTTTTTGTCTAAACTATTTATCATCCACGTTTCACTTCCATACATGGCTGCTCTCCAGACAAATACTTTTAGAAACAACTTCCTGACACTTAAATCTATACTCGATGTTAACAAATTTCTCTCCTTCAGAAACGCTTCCCTTGCCATTGTCAGTCTACATTTTATGTCCTCTACTTCGACCATCATCATAATCACTGTTCCTACCCAGTAGCAGAATCTTTGCGACATGTGAATTACAAACATATAAAAATATTTTGCTCCTTTTTCTTTAACAAGTAGCGCAAGAATATATATATAGTGTGATGAGGGCCTCCCGTCAAGTAGACCTGTCGCCTGGTGTACGTCTTTCGATTTGACGCCACTTCGGTGACTTGTCCGTCGATGGGGGTGAAATGACGATGATAACATAACACCCCGTCCCTGAGCGGAGAAAATCTGCGACCCAGCCGGGAATCGAACCCGGGCCCTTCGGATTAAGTCTGTCGCGGTGACAACTCAACTGTCCTGTATATTAAACCAATCTAACAAACTCACTACTCAAAAAAAGGTGAACTTATATTTACATAACATATAATATTATAGTACATACTTACTCTGAACTAATAATAAAGCATAAGAACCTATTAAAAATGCGAATCTTAGGCAAAAAAATTGTTGGCGTGGTGAGGAACTACCGGCGTAACAGGCAGCAGTTCACAATCAGTACCGCTACTCGCTACGCTAAACCGACGACAATTTTTTGATAGAAGATTCTAGCTTATTTCCACTTGCTAAAAGCTTTAATGGTAGCTGTGTTACTAATTGAAATTTAATTATAACACATTTTACCAAGAACGATGAGACTGTGGTGGATCCTTAGTGTGGGGTTGCCTTCAAATGGCATACTCTCAAAACACGCAAGTTGCAATAATTCTTTTGCCGCGAATATGATGTTTCTCATTATTTTATTGCAACGAATAACTTAGTTATCAGTGGGTTTTCGAGTGATCCTCAATTTGCTGGTACTCAGAAACGGCACATATACGTATAGGCTTGAAATGAATGCCAATATGGCGTCTCACAACTTTGTGCTGAAGGGAGATGGCGTGCGTGTGACGTAGGTGGCGTTGTGCCATCTCATTGGTCAATGCTCAGATGCACGCTCAGAATATCTGACGTACAAAATATTGCTCTGCACGTACGGAAAGACACCCGGACGTGCTATTCCACGCTACGACGTCAGAAACTCGGCACGCTCAACGTTCAGATGAACGGTCCGTGTGCCGACGGCTTTACGTTGTTAGGCTAGGCGCAAATTGAGACGCGTATAGCGCGTGTGGCGCGACGCAGCGCAGCGCGCATTTTCGTAACATCACTGATTGAAATGGGACCGCGCAAATTGCGACGCGACGCGACTGGGACGCGCCTGCGCCAGGTCGCGCGGCGTTGTGGTTGAGGCACAGTTTCAAGCGTCGCGCATGCCTCGCTAGCACCGTGGGAAATTTGAGGCAGGGAGCGGAAGAGTAGCCTGGCCATATGCTCACATCGGAACGACGCATATAAGCAGTGGTAGTATTGCCCATACGATAACTTTTGCCTTACTGTGTACTAAATTTTATTGCCTTTGGGTAGTGTTTCGTTTTTGCCATTTAAACGCTCCAACTTTCTTCGTTAGTACATTATACTTCTGTTATTCATATCTGTATAGTTTTGTTTTGTTTGTCTTCTGCTAAGAAAAATGCATACTTCAGTAATTGATGAGCCATTGGTCGCTGGAATTGTATCATATGCCTCCACGATGTTTTCAGATCGCAAGAAGGGACAGAGGGTAGTGAATAAGGAACTAAGTAATATTATAAAATCATGTGCATAGAATCAAGGTAGGAAAGTAAAACAAGGTTATCTTCTCGCTGCCTAGTGTGCTGGCGTAACTGTACGCTCTGTTACAAAAATTTAGAAAGAGATAATCTCCACAGGTGTGATCCCTTTGTGCTCCTGGTAAAAAGCGTCCGAGATCTGAAGTATAGAAGTCTCACTGTGATTACTCTAATATGGATGTAATAATGTAATACGACACACTGTACTACATGCATGTGAACATCACATTTCCACTGCAAGCTAGAAACAGTCGAAAAGCAGTCACAAATAACCATGTTTTAATTGGTTCACCTTGATGAGAAAAAGCATTTCAATTGTTGCATGCGTATTATCAGCATTAATAAACTAATTATACAACGGGCTACACAAATAAAGAAAATGGTCGGTATTATTACGAAAGTAGGAATATCCGAAAAGAGTGATATGATTAGATACGCTTAATTTGTTGAACTGTACTACTGACATAGGCAGATCTACTTTGATGACAATGTTTTTCGAACTCCAACTCACGAGGCACACATGGCTAGCTTGTGCATTCCTGTCGCGAGCATTATCCTCCGCTGCTGACAATACACTGACCATTGTGAAGGAATAAAATCCTTTAAGTTTCCATTCCAGACGCTCATTGTTAAAAATACGGTGGGTTACGGGGAATCCACCAAAATTCCAACAGAATTGGCAATCTATTTTCGAGTTGGTAACTTTTCTCATTCGAAGAAGCATCACCGTTTGTGAGTAACGGCTACATTTCTCTTTCTGACCGGTTTAATTGTACTTGCTTTTTCACAGTGTAATTTGTCAAACTCATCTCACAGCAACTATTGCGACAGAATTCCGAAACGGAGTGTCTCATTAAAGAAGTAATTGGCAATCACATAGCTCAATAGCTAACGAAAAACCTCATAGTGTCGTTTTGCAGCAACATAAAAGAAGAAATTTCATGTTTATTTTCGTACTAGGAAGCTCTTGATTCGGAGGCTGTCGATAACTCTTAAAAAATTAGTCACGGGAGTGAAATAAATAAAAAAAGTAGTGACATATCGCCATAGATAAGAAAGTTCCGTGTGTTTAACAATTGGCAAAACACTCTCCTCCTTGTGTGCTATCACTCGCCATACTTTCGTTTCGATGTCTCGAGCGGTTTAGGAGATATGAGAGATGTTGCCAGTATTTCATTCCCGCGGGCGTGAGATCGGAAGTGAGCGTGCTACATGGTATCCATTTCCTCGAGATCGGAGGCAGACAGAGATCTTCTCCCAAGTCTAAACAAAAATTCAACATGTTAGCTAAATTTCATTCGCAGCAACATATGGTATAATACGCACCAAACGCAAAATCATGGCGACTCCTAATTTTCGTTGCAAACTTTTTGAGTTTGGCGTAGTGTCTTACTAAAATGTGTACTTCACAGTAAGCTTGGTCATTAGCGAGATGACGGGCACTTGACCACGAAGCTGACATGTAACGCTACAAGTAAGGCAAAAATCCAATATTTTCAGTGAATAGTTTCTGTAAAATCGTTTGAGAAAGGTAACTGGTTGCGCGCGCTTCGGTTCTGTCAGCGCAGAACGTCGCCAGTCGCCGCGTGCGAAGTATGGTGCACGCGTCGCAATATGCGCTGCACCCGCGCGACACGTGTGGCAAGTGCGTGTCGCGCTGTAATGTCGTGTCACGTCACACGTCCTATACGCTTCTCAATTTGCGCCTAGCCTGCGCGCCAGCAAGCAGTTACGATCGGCGGCAGTCCCCATCTCATAATAAAACAGATGGTCATGGAGCGTGAGAAAGCGGACGCGACTAGAAGCCTTGTCGTACTGGGGTGTGTAGAGTGTGTGGTGGGTCACACTGCGTCTTGGTGACAAACATAGTTGTTTAGGAATACACTCTAATACAAAGAAAGGCACACCACGAAGGAATTATCCAAATGGGAAGGAAATCTGTAGATGTGATGTACATGTACAGACAAACAAATGATTAGTATTTCTGAAAAATTGGATGTATTATTCAAGAGGGAGTGCTTCACAAGTTGAACAAGTCAGTAACGCGTTGGTCTACCGCTGACCCTTACGCAAACTGTAATAGATTGACAGAGTTGTTGGGTGTCCTCGTGAGGGGCATCGTGCCAAATTGTGTCCAGTTGGCGCGTTAGATCGTCAAAATTGTTGGAGAGCCCAACCCATAATTCTCCAAACGTGCTCAAGTAGGGAGAGAGCCGGTGGCCATGCTGGCCAAGATAGACGTTTGACATGCACGAAGACAAGCAGTAGGAAAGTGTCTCGCCGTGTGCGGGCGGGAAGATTAATTTTTTAACATATTTTGTAATGTTTGTTATGTTAAATTTTTTATACTTCTAAACGGTCGGAAATGAAGATTTTTTAATATGCCATTATTTTGGTGTCTTGCAGTACTATTTTTGACAGTCAGATTTAATATTTTTTACGAACCGACGTGGCATACAGCTTTGTAATACACGCCCTATGTGGCGCTGCTGTTTTTTGCGTTTCAGTGATTTTAAGTAGTAGACTGTTTTTGGTAAATATTTTAAAACTATGACTTTTATTGTTGACTTGTACTATTATTGTATTATTTATGATGGCCGGAGAACATTGTAATAAATACAAAAGGTTTGCTGCAATCTGATAGCCCACTCCCACCCCCCCACCCCCAACTCCTCCATCCTGAGGTTTCCTTACGCCAGCGAGACTGCCATTTATATGTATGTGCTGTAACTGTTCGTTTGCATTTAATGATAAGTACATATTTTTGACATAGTTTTAGTATTTTTGGAAATACCATTTTGATTATCTGTTACGTAAGTCTTCAAACGATATGTTCTGTATTTTTGGTATATGCTTAAAAATTTGGTAATAACTGTATTATACATGACCGTAAATTTGGTATTCTGCCCTGCAGGATGATTTGAAGTTGGGGTCCCGTCCTGAAATTAGTCATCCAGAAAATAAAAATGTGAACTCTGCAACTTCGGCTGATTTTTCAATGTACTGATTTTACTTTGTCTCGAAGTGTGTCTGAAAATAAGGCTTCATTCGGCGAGAAAGATCTTAGATGCCAGACATTTACTTGTTGATTTTCCAAATACAGCTTCAAAGCGTGATTACTTTTTTTTAAATGAATTGTGTTATTTATTTAACGAGAGGCATGTTAAACATTTATGGCTGAAGATACGTTTCATTTTTTATTTCGCCCGAACTTCGTGTCGTACAATGATTTAATTTCGCAGAAACGGGGTGACAATTATTGAACTATATCAAAAAAAGTATGTAAATTATTCACATACTACAGCGTGTATACATTTCAAAATGGTTCAAATGGCTCTGAGCGCTATGGGACTTGCCATCTGAGGTCATCAGTCCCCTAGAACTTAGAACTACTTAAACCTAACTAACCTAAGGACATCAAACACATCCATGCCCAAGGCAGGATTCGAACCTGCAACCCTAGCAGTCTCGCGGTTCCGAACTGAAGCGCCTAGAACCGCACGGCCCTCGTGGCCGGCGCACACGACACAGTGACTAGTTGAGAGTGAAGAGACTTTTTGATTGGGAAATGTGGATTCTCAGCCCCCCACCCCCCCCAGTTGTATCAATTTTGCTTATTGATGAACCCATCCAAATAAAAGTGAACTTCGTCGCTAAACCAAACCATACTAGTTCCCATCATGCCCCGCGGCCAATCGTGCAGTTTGAACGTCCTAACACAGTGTGCTCAGAAGTTACGAAGGGATTCGACCGTCGATCTGCGGAAACGTGTCGTTTGTTCGCGTTAATCACATTTTTGTTACACTAGCTCTATGGTCTTTCGCATAAACACCGTTATCGAGGTGAACGGCGGCTCGAAATGTGCTGCGCGCCACGGACGTTGGCTTCTGGGAACAGTATTACGCCATGGTAGACATTATCAGGCGCTTGCACGGAACCTGTGGTAGCAATCGAAAGCCGGCCGGAGTGACCGAGCGGTTCTAGGCGCTTCAAATTGGCTCTGAGCACTATGAGACTTAACATCTGAGGTCATCAGTCCCCTAGAACTTAGAACTACTTAAACCTAACCTAATGACATCACACACACCCATAGCCGAGGCAGGATTCGAACCTGCGACCGTATCTGTCACGCGGTTCCAGACTGAAGCGCCTAGAACCGCACGGCCACTGGCCGTCCAGGCGCTTTAGTCTGGCATCGCGCGACCGCTACGGTCGCAAGTTCGAATCCTGCCTCGGGTATGGGTGTGTGTGATGTCCTTACGTTAGTTAGGTTTAAGTAGTTCTAAGTTCTAGGGGACTGATGACCTCAGATGTTAAGTCCCATTATGTTCAGAGCCATTTGAGCAATCGAAAGCGCGCTGGCAGCTACTAACCACCTGCATCCCCTCATTCAACGGCGATGTTTTCTCTTTCAGCAATATAATTGTCCGTGTTTCGGAGCCAGAACCATTCTACAGTGGTTTGAGAAGCACTATTATGAACTGACGTTGATGTCTCGGCGGCTAAATTCGCTTGCTGTAAATCCTATGCAACCCATCTGGGTCGCTATCGGTCGCTATCACCGTGTACGCAAATAAGCGGCGCATTATTTACGCGAATTACATGACCTGTGCGTAGACATTTAAGGCCTGAGGCGCCTTGCCACGGTTCGCGCGGCTTACCCTGTCGGAGGTTCGAGTCGTCCTGTGTGTGTGTGTGTGTGTGTGTGTGTGTGTGTGTGTGTGTGTGTGTGTGTGTGTGTGTGTGTGTGGGTGTGTTTGTGTTTGTGTTTGTGTTTGTTTTGTCCTTAGCGTACGTTAGTTGAGTTACATTAGACAGTGTGTAAGTCTAGAGACCGATGACTTCAGCAGTTTGGTCCCATAGGAACTTAAATCAAATTTCAATTTCAAGCTATTAAACAGATGGTTATAATGTTTTGCTGCTGCTCAGCAACTGAATTTAAAAGAGCAAAAAGAAAGCCTATAGCTGTGAGTTGAGTGCATGGCAGAGCATGGAAGCGGACTGTGCGGACGAAATGTTAGACGAGAGTAAATTGATGTGTCTGATAGATGCATTTGCAGTAGAGTTGGCAGTCCCGTGGGACTTGCTCCAAGGCACACTGGACTAGTTAAAGCGAAAACGTAGGAATGTATTGAAGGAATCAACGTAAATGTAGTCTGTAATGTAACTTAATACTCGGAAAGTAGCTTGAATAAAAGGAAGAAAGCGAATAGTTATTTGCAATTTGTACTCAGACCAGTCGACGGGCATGAAAGGAAAGCCGTAGTTGAAAAGTGAACAACATAGACACTTATCGCCTGTCTGCAATGTTATTGACTCTGTACGTTGAGCAAGCAGTAAAGGAAACCAACGAGAAATTTCGAAAGGGAGTAAAGTTAAAAGTAAATAGAAACTTAACGGTTTGCCGATGATATGACAATTCTGCCACACACGGCAAAGGACGTGCAAGATCCGTGAACGGAATAAGTAACGTCTTGAAAAGCAGTTAAAAGCAAAAATAAATAGATTGTTGACGAATTCCATCAACGATGTCGAGTGGGAAACGACACTTTAAAAGGTGAGTTTCGTTGTATTAGTAGGAATGTAAATAACTGTGGCCTAAGGTTCAAATGGCTCTGAGCACTATGGGACTTAACATCTGTGGTCATCAGTCCACTAGAACTTAGAGCTACTTAAACCTAACTAACCTAAGGACATCATCCATGCCCGAGGCAGGATTCGAACCTGCAACCGTAGCGGCCACGCTGTTCCAGACTGAAGCGCCTAGAACCGCTCGGCCACACCGGCCGGCACTGTGGCCTAAGTGGAGAGTGTATAAAAGGCAGCCTGACAGTTGCAAGAAGAGCACTCCCGAAAGGGGAATTTGTTAGTATTGAAGTATTTTATGAAAGTATTTGTCAGGAGTGTAGCCATATACAGAAGCGACACGAGTTCGATACACAGCACAAAAAAAAATAGAATAGAAGCGTCTGAAACGTGTTATTACAGAAGAAAAATAAATAGTTTATACCTTACTGCATTTTCACTGTTCATGCAGTAAAACGTAGACATCAGACATGTTCTAATTTATTACTTCTTCACTACCGACTGTATTCGCAACACTCTTTCCAGAAAGTAACCACACACTTCACTCAATACTTCTGGAAACGTGTATCACTGTACGGGAGTTCTGGAGATACGTGTTAACTTGGAGATGCATGCAAAACTTGCTTTTACTTAAAATGGAGAGCTAATTATCCAGAGTACGCCCATTCTGTGATTCGTATTGAGAGTACTTAGCAACTTCCAAGAAAATTTAAGCATAGTTTCAAACCTTTTCAAAACTTTTTCTTCATGATTAACGAAAGATATTAAACACATTAACTCATGAGTAAAGTAATCGGAAGTCTGAAGATGTTTTATGCATGGGAGTTACATTATTTAAGAAATTGGGGTTTACTGGTATCATTACAGTGCTTGGTGACCTGAAACTCATTCCCATTAGCTACGAGCTCGGCATGTGCTACATCCTCGTCGCCACATATAAGCTCGTAGTAAAGCTTTTCATGTGCTGCCAAATGGAGAGAACCACGGATAGCGCGTTGTACTGCTTTTCGAAACTTTCTCGAGAAGTGTTTTTGATAACGGCGTCCCGCATGCGGTACACTGCACTAGACGGCTGTTAACACGCCCAGCAGTCCCACTGTGGAGGTAAATATTGGTCTTACCGTCCTTGCTACGCGTTTTTATCGCGGCCTTTTGTATACACAGCTACTTGTAAACTGGCGCGCTTCTCCCACAGGGATGCCAACCTCTGCTTCTCGGTACGCCTGCCTTAGCTATGTTCCATTTTCTCCTGCATTCCTTTCCGTTTGATTTACCCACGCCGTTGTGAAACTACGAGGGTTATTCCAAAAGCAATGCACACTTTTTTTTTTAAATCCATCTTTTATTCTAAATGTTTGAAAATTTACTGTGTGTAGATACATCCATTAGGAACAATATTTTCATGTCTCCACATAATTTCCATCCCTCTCAACTGCCTTACGCCATCTTGGAACCAGAACCTATATACCTGCACGGTAAAATTATGGACCAACCTGTTGGAGCCACTGTTTGGCAGCGTGTACAAGGTAGTCATCATCGTCAAACCTTGTTCCACGAAGAGAGTCTTTCAGTTTCCCAAAGAGATGATAGTCACATGGAGCCAGGTCAGGACTGCAAGGCGGGTGTTTCAGTGTTGCCCATCCGAGTTTTATGATCGCTTCCATGGTGTCTTGGCAGACATGTGGCCGTGCCTGCTTTTGCCGACACTTTCAGTATTCTGCAAACACTTCATTCCTCTATCCCCACGTAGCGTGACAATTCGTTCACTGTGATGCATCTGTCAGCAGTCACCAATTCGTTAACTCTCTGCACATTGTCTGGAGTGTGTGCAGTACGAGGCCTGCCGCTGCGAGGAGAATCCTCAATATTGCCGTGCCCGCTTTCATCACGTAACCTGCTTGCCCACCGACTAACTGTACTGCGATCGACAGCAGCATCTCCATACGCCGTTTTCAACCTCTTGTGGATGTTTCCCACTGTCTCGTTTTCACAGCACGGGAATTCTATGATAGCACCTTGCTTTTGACGAACGTCAAGTGTAGCAGCCATCTTGAAGACGTGGTGTGACGGTGCCACTCACGGGAACAGGTCGAACTAAGTTTGAAAACAAGTGGGAAGGATTTATCTACACACTGTAAAACTTTCACAAATGCAGAATAAAAACTTTTTCAAAAATAGTGTGCATTTCTTTGGGAGTGACCCTCGTAATATCTGGTTACTTTCGTAAGTTGGGTATTACATGAAAAGGATAACATGGAATCAAACTGCCATTTCTGTTCCATCATTGACCCCATAAGTGGATATTTTTTAATGCGCTCTCCCCTGTCTCTGCGAGCAATTTCTCCTATTGTAGTTAGCGCAGTCGTTCCACGTGCCTTTATCAAACGTTATGATATTTCTTTGTAGATTTTAGTTTATGGACCAAAACTAAAATATTTTGATCTGCCAGCCACGTAAGTGTGATTTACAGAATATCCATGTAGATGTAAAATGTATTAAAGGAGATATTTAGATTTTGTTTTCACATAATGACAGGTCGCTTTGATAATGGTTTGAAAGCGCCCTTTTGGAACATGACTTCCTCTCTTAAAATAAAGTTTGATTTGGAAAAAGTATAATATTTTTTATCATCTTCTATTTCATTTTTGTTGTCTTGGATAAGTGGAAGACACAGACCTCAAAATTTGGATAACAATACAACATTTTTTGACAAAGTGTTTCTAGTGAAACCTACGTTCTTCCCTCTCAAATTTAGTTACGTGTGAAATAGCTCCCCATGGCACTAGGGGCCTCAGTGTCAAGGAAATGGTCCTCGCACATAATGTTTCCACAGAGACTGTAGGAAGTCAAGAGTAGTGTAGCCATATATTTTGATAAGTCGTATTTGTGATACTATACTTCCGATGTTGCTTGTTTTAAGCCCGCCAGTGGCGTTACAGTTTGGTAAAAGTCTCATAAATTGACTTCAGGTAACGTAGAAAGGCTTCTACTCAATATAGGTTTCCTAAAAAGACATTATGATCGCCTTTGATCGTAAGAAACTATTTATTCATAAAATACACAGTTACAGTCTGTATCGCTTATCGTAGACGCATTGTTTTCGTTAAATAGTCGTCCATCGGTTGCTTCGATAATGTACATATAGGTTAAGGACCTGACATTTGCTGAATCACTATGAAAGTAATGCGTTCATTTATTAGATATCAGCCTTGTTATGGCTCGCGATTTTGATTATATACATGGTGTTTTTTTGTATTCACGAGTGATTAAGCAGACCAATCCCGGAACCACATTTTCTACAACAGTGTGAAATGTAACTATAATAATTGATACAAAGTTGTGTAAAACCTCTCGACACTAACTTACATGTGAATTAAGTGGTACATGTGATGAAATATAAATGTTTCGTTCGGCATGCGTCGTAGTTAATAAAATAATTTCTGTTGAGCAAATAATCAAATACGACACGTATATTTAACATACAGACTGTAAAGTAATGAAAACAATTAAAAACACAAGAAAAGTAGTGTTCTACGTAACACTTCTCATGTCTTTTATACTGTCTATTAAATAGTAATGTGTAATCATTATGTTCAGAAATTGTCGAAAGTTTATTAAAAATGTCCCTCACTAAACATCATTTTTTCAGTATTTAGTTACGTCTCGTGATTGTAACAACGTAGTTAGTGTCATTAAAAACATTTTATTTAAAGACGCATGATGTAATTGCAGTAACTATAAATGCGTATTATCTAAAATTTCTAAACAGCCGAAACTTATTTGCATTTGCTCTGACATGTCTGCATTGGAACCTCCTTTTCTCCATTTTTGGAAGAACAACTTTTTCCAAAAAGATTTTGTTTCAGAAGTTATTCATTTTGAATATTTACACATTCTTTTGTAAAATAGTGTTTCAATAACCTATTTCGTAATCATAAATATAAGGTTTCTAAAAGTGCAGTATATACTTCTGTCAAAATTATGTATTAGTTACAGAATTATTGTAATTAAAAAATATGGTTTTGAGAAAATTCCCGCGGAAAATGGGAGATTATAAATGTGGGCGTTGCGCGTGAATTCGGAGTGTTTATATTAACTTTTGAGCTGTTAAAGATACCACACCGGTCAATTTGTTATTAACTTACTAGGTGAAAGATATCTTGTCACTCACCTGGAAGTCTTTGCCTCAGTTGTATGTTGCAGTTGTGTGTGAACAACTATTCTGATGTTAATAAATATCGGAAAAGGCGAAGAAATGTGTTTACCGTATAAGCCCAACATTAGACAATAAGCAGCAAGTAGGAGTGAAAGATCGATAAAACAAATGGTTCAAATGGCTCTGAGCACTATGGGACTTAACAGCTGTGGTCATCAGTTCCCTAGAACTTAGAACTACTAAAACCTAACTAACGTAAGGACATCACAAACATCCATGCCCGAGGCAGGATTCGAACCTGCGACCGTAGCAGTCGCGCGGTTCCGGACGGCGCGCCTAGAACCGCGAGACCACCGCGGCCGGCATCGCTAAAACAAATTTTGCTTCTAATTATTTGTTTACCATGAGAACAGAGCAATGCAAGAATGAAGATCTTTATTACCAAATGTCTAAACCAGACATTGTTCTTCTGAAACACAGCTCTCTCTTTATTGGCGGATCTCAAATTGATTCCATTTCTCTAGCTTTCCTGAGGGTTTTTGACTGTGTTCCTCACATGACACTTCCAATCAAATTGTGTTATTGTGGAGTACTCTCGGTTGGGATTCTTGATTTCTCTTTAGAAAGACCAGAGTACGTTGTAACTGACAAGTCATCGAGTGCAACACAAGTTACCTCTGCCGTTCCCCAAGTAAGTGTTATAGACGCTCTGTTGTTCCTAATCTATATAGACGAGTTAGGAGAAAGTGTTTGCAGCCATTTTAGAATGTTTGCTGATGTCGTCTACCCTGTAGTAAAGTCATCAGAGGACCAGTACGAATTAAAAAATGTTTAGACAAGAGAGCTGCACAGAGCGAAAAGTGACAATCGACACTAAATAATAAAAAAAGTGAGATCATCCACATTAGTACTAAAAGGAATGTGTTAAATTTCGGTTAGACGATAAATCACACAAATCTAAAGGCTGTCAATTCAAGTAAATATCTAAGACTTGCAATTACGAACAACCTAAATTGGAATGATCATACAGATAATGTTATGGGAAATGCAAAGCAAAAGCTACGTTTTGTGTGTAGAACACTTAGAAGATGCAACAGATTTAATAGAAAGACTGTCTAGTCTACGATATTCAATCCTGTGCTAGAGAACTTTTATGCGGTATGAGATCCTTGCCAGATAGTATTTACGGAGAACACCCAAAAATTCGAAAGAAGGGCAGCTCGTTTAGTTTTGCCGCGAAATAGGAAAGACAGTGTCACGAATATGATACGAGAGTTTGGGTGGTAATAATTAAAACAGACGTTTTTCGTTGCGGCGAGATCTGTGCACGAAGTTTCGAGAAATAGTTTGAAGGTGGTTAGATGAAGGCTCTTCCAGGCACTTTGGTGTGACATACAGAGTACTCATGTAGATGTGGATGACCCAGAGCTCACACCCATGAGTGAGTGTTGGTGTAACGATTTTCTGATGGTCAAAGAGCTTGTCAAGAGTGCTGAGGTCATGGTTGTCGAAGACTGTCGGAAAAATGGCCAATAGCTACACGAGGATATATGCGATACCCGATTGCGGGATCAGTCACGAATAATCAACGAAAGCAGGAGTCCCAGAGCGCAGAAGACAAGGTAGAAAGATTGTGCTTTGAGTTTAATTTTACATGGTGCGAGTGTTTTATGCTGCTCGTGAATAAGACGGGAGAGATTCCTGAAACGGCAGCCGCAGCGACTAGCTGTTTAAAGGCCTTACCCTGGCGAGGGCTTCCGGTCCGTCGTGACTTCTGGAACGGAGGTCAATTGAATCTCGGCGGGCACTTGCTGGCTCCACGTTCGATAGCGGACAGCATTTGACGCGAACCTCTCTGACGTGTAGAACACTTCTTGGAACAAGAGGAACCCAAAGAATGTCCAGCGTTCCTTGTAGTCTCGGCAGCGTCTGTCTCCATCCTTCTTAAAGCTTATCATGGAGATGCAAATGAACAGGAAAGGCCGTATCACAATCATAACAGTGGGAGGAGCTCGAATTTGATCCACTAATTCCAATTAACTACTTACTCTCTTTATTTTGAAATTAAATCCAGAGCGGCATTCCTCCGCCCATGGCGTCTTTAATGATCTCGGTCATCATCATGACCACCTATAATTAGTCTGAAACGCATTGCAATAAAATTAAGCTCGCCCAAAACTATTACTGTACATAGGGAATGACACCATTTCCTTCTCACTCTAGTCTCGGATAGGTAGAAAATCGGGATGCAAGAGTGTTTTTATTTTAATTTGTAACTTAAATCCCTAACAACATAAATCTACCGTTGCTCGAGGTCATAAGGGTCGGAGCATTTAAAGGCACATTTGCATGACGAACTTTTATTAGCAGAAAACTTAATTATAAGTAATGAAATAAAGAAATAATTTCAGCCGGCCGGAGTGGCCGAGCGGTTCTAGGCGCTACAGTCCGGAACTGCGCGACCGCTACGGTCACAGGTTCGAATCCTGCCTCGGGCATGGATGATGTCCTTAGGTTAGTTAGGTTTAAGTAGTTCTAAGTTCTAGGGGACTGATGACCTCAGAAGTTAAGTCCCATAGTGCTCAGAGCCAAATAATTTGAGACATAGCTGTAATCCACGGGTGTATAAATACTGTATGCAGCCGTTGGAAACATTTGAAGATTTTTGATCGTCAGATTATTGGCAGAATAAGAGGCACCTTTTGTTTTGTAGGTCTTCTCCAGGTCAGACGTATTTTGGCACACCACCATTAATACTACATTATTTTAATAATATATTCAGGAGTTGCACCCAAACGGCACCCGTAATTGCATAATGCAAGTGTCAATGTGTCATAATTTGTGTTTATACTGTTATTACTAATCCATGTATGTTTTTTTGTGTCTTTAGTCATTGTACGCTTGTTGAGTGACGGCATGGCAAAAGGTTCCGTACTACTAAGCAAAATGTTGTCGAGATCGATCCACCGCCGTCTTCGGGTGAAACACGCTTTAAAATACATGAACGGACCTTTAACAGAAAAGGCTATGCTGAGGCGGCCAGAGTCTGTATGAAACATACTTTACCAAACTGTAAACTTAATTGATCTCTCTTTAATATTCATTACTATAATTTAATGCATTTTCTCGTTCCAGATACGAACAAGTTAAAGCACTACCTCAATTTTGCGATTGAGTGTCTGTTTGTATTATGTGCCCTCCAGAGTTTGTACTATATTTAACAGAAAGTTATGAACCTCTTCTTTCACATCGTCGTTGGAGCTGAATCGCTCTCCGGCCAAATGTTCTTTTAACCTAGGGAACTGGGCGTCAAGTCAGGGCTATAGGGTGGGCGGGTGATTAAGTTCCACAGAAACTGTTGCAGTACAGCAACGGTTTGCCGAGCGATGTGTGGGCGAGCGTTATCATGGAGAGTGTGTACGCCCTTGCTCAACATTCCTCTTCTCCGGTTCTGAATTGCCCGTTTGAGTTTTTTCAGTCTCACAGTACCTGTCAGCGTTAATTGTGGTCCCAGCGATTCAGCTCCGACGACGAAGTGAAAAAAGAGGTTCGTAACTTTCTAAACAGCATGGCGGCTTGCTGGTATGACATGAGCATACAAGAACTGCCACAGCGTCTACAAAAATGCATCTACAGAAATGGTGATTGTCAAAAAGTAGCTAAATGTTAAAGCTGTAAACTGATGCAAACCATGGCAGAAATAAACAGGTCTATGTACTTATAAGAAATACGAGACCTTACTTCTGGGATTACCCTCGTAGTGTAGGACCACCGCGATAGTTAGTTTTTGATGGACATGTTCATTTAAAGGTGGAACAGTGTACTGCAAGAGAACAATAAGTTAATCTGAGCATCAAGTGATGCTTTAACAATGAATAACAGATGTAAATAATGAAAATTCGCTTTTTCGGAGATGCCCGTGCCCAGGCTGCGGTCCATAACAACCTGTCGTTAGCCTAAGTCGGTGATGTCAGCGGATTTCCCCATTTGCGACCCCTATCGTCGCCAGAATAATTCCCCAATCATTTCTCCTCAGCCTAAACAGGTACTCGATGGTTATAATTAAAGTGAAGCAACTTAGAGATTGTGTGGGCTGTAATTGTTGCATGACTGCGAAACTTGGTAAATATTCAAATGAGCTGATGCGGAACCGATTTACGATGGAAAAAAATTAGTTGTAAATTTGTCCATTAGGTGCAAATCTGGCGCTGTGAATGATAGAAAAACGCACAGAAATGTTTCCATAATTAATGAATTACGAACGGGACGTGGCAGAAAAGGTAAAGCAAGTTGTTTTTATTATTAACTGCTGCTTATACAGTTGAGTCGACCAGACGTCAACGAGAAGCTGTACAGCGCCAGTTGTGCACCTGGTGGCCAAAACCGCAACTATATATTTTTTGTCTTGGGTTAATCGGTTCTGCATTAACGCATTAGCGTATGTACCAAGTTTCGCTGCCATACGATAATTACAGCCCACACTGGACGTCTGTGAGTAGCGGCGCTTTAAATTATATATAACTACGCGGTCGGTACTTTCCTCGTTACGTGACGCGCGCGCAGTGCCATCAATTTCGCGGCGGGCAGTAGTCGCCATGTTTGGGATGATCAGTGTATCACGTCAAAAATGAGTCGTCTGATGATTGCCGCTATGTCTTGGTTCCTCGCATCGCACGTACGCAAAAGGGCAGTTTCCCCGTGCCCCTCGTGGCCTCACAAGGGACGTGTCGAGGTGTATTTACGCCAGTGGTCGTAATACGGTTAGGTAGGGCGTGTGGCAGGGGTATGTCCTGCTCACGCGAAACAGGCAGTAAACGTAATGCGTCGAGTTAACACAGCCATCTGTCGGCCATCTCATTAAGGCCTGCAATTTCCTCCATCAGGCAGCTCCACCACTTCGCGTAATGAGCCACGCTTCTCTACTAAGCATACACGCTCTCACGCCCCCCGGAAGAAATTATCCGTCCACTTTAGTGCCCGAAATGAGCACTGGCCAAACGGAGCGCTATAAGCCGTCGGGCAGCGACTCCTTGATAGAGCCATTTCTGATATCGTCGGATACCACCTCTTGATGGTCTCGACTCGTGCGTGATGCTTTAATGGAAGTCTGAACTACCAAGTCTTTGGATACGCTTGCGGTTTCCCACGTCCCGCTGAGAAAAGAATCAGTTCATCCCAGTAAAACACAATTAAAATATTTTAGTGTAGAGAATTATTTATAAATACTGACGACAAAACATCGCGACACTGAAAAAAGTGGAGTAATGAAATTTCAGATATACATTTGTCCCGGTAACATATTTAAGTGATTAACATTCCAAGATCCCAGGTTAATGTGAGCGCGAGAAAAGCCATTGAAAATGGGACATTAATAACGGATGTAACCGTTCGATGCCAACGGCCTTGTCGCAGTGGTAACACCGGTACCCATCAGATCACCGAAGTTAAGCGCTGACGGGCTGGGATAGGTGACCATTCGGTCTGCCGAGCGCGTTGTCAAGCGGGGTGCACGCAGCCCATGTTAGGCAAACTGAGGAGCTACTTGACTCAGAAGTAGCGGCTTCGCTCTCGGAAACTGACATACGGCCGGGAGAGTGGTGTGCTGACCACAAGACCCTGCATATCCGCATCCAGTGACGCATGTGGGCTGAGGATGACACGGCGGCCAGGCGGTACCTTTGGGCTTTCATGGCCTGCGAGGGTGGTTTACAAATGTGCATGCTTGTGTTGGGCAGGTCCTGAATGTCACTTTGTGGGGCGGAGTTCATGCCTGTTGCACTCGGTCGGTCAGTACAGGGACGGTTAATGCTGTTTGTGGATGACGTTGGAGTTGTCCGATGATGATCCATATGTGTTCGCTTGGAGACAGGTCTGATGATCGAGCAGACCAAAGCAGCACGTCGATAGTGAGTAGAGCGCGTCGGGTTACGACAGCGGCGAGTGGACGAGCGTTATTCTCCAGAATGAGATTTTCACTCTGCTGCGGAGTGTGCGCTGATATGAAACTTCCAGGCAGGAGAGCTTCTGTAAAGTTTGGAAGGTAGGAGACGAGATATTGGCAGAAGTAAAGCTGTGATGGCCGGGCGTGAGTCGTGCTTTGGTAGCTCAGATGGTAGAGCACTTGCCCGCGAAAGGCAAAGGTCCCGAGTTGGAGTCTCGGTCTGGCACACAGTTTTAATCTGGCAGGAAGTTTCGTACGAGCGTTATTCTGTTGGAAAACGCGCCCTCCAATGCTGTTCATGAATGACAGCGCAACAGGTTGAATTACCAGACTGACGTACACATTTGCAGCCAGGGTGCTTGGGATAACCACGAAACTGCTCCTGTTGCCATAAGAAATCGCACCGTACACCATATCCCCAAGTGTAGGTCCACTGTGTCTCGCATGCAGACAGGTTGTTTGCAGTAACTGCTGGCCTCCTAACCAACACAAAAGCATCATCGCCACCGATCAGCGAGAACCAGCTTTCGTCAAAAAAAGCAAGACATCCTTGTGCCCTCCAATGAGCTCTCGCTTGACACCACTGAAGTCACAAATGTGGTAATTTGAGATCAGTGGAATCCACGCTACTGGGCGTCTGGCTCGGACCCGTCGTTGAAGTAACCAATTTGTAAACGTTCGTTGTGTCACTGTGGTAGCCAACAGGTACCTAAATTGCTGCTGCAGACGCCAGAGCCGTACGCCGAACACGATGGTCCGCTACTAGCAATCATATACAGCTGCTACATCGCTGCGAAGTTTTTCTGCAGTATAACTGAAGGAACATCCAGCTTCCCGTAGCCCCATTACGACATCAGTCAAACCCAGTGAGGTGGTGATAATGGCGCCTGAAAGGCTTTCTTGACTAACATCATTTAACCACTCCCAGTCTGAAAGCTAACTCTCACGACCGTTAAAGCGTGTGTTTAAAGCAGAATTGATATGCATCCTCATTGTTACGCTACTGGCGTCACTTGCATAACTGGCAGGAAATTTGAATAGACACCATCTTTCAGATTTAGAAACATGCCCACGACCTTTCGTTTATGATGCACAACTCCTCGGCGTTACGATTTTTTTCCATCAGTGCATAATTTTTTTCGCCGTCAATTTTTTCTAAATTGCCTTCTATTTTTGTGTCATATAGAAGACGAACGCTGGAAGCTGTGTCATTCAAGAATGTGTACAAACTACTGGAAATCCATACCACGTGGACGACAGAAAGATGGTATCGAAATGATTACCAAGCCTTTACAGACCACTTAACCATATTAACAAATGAAAGGACCATTAAAAACAAACACGGAACAGGAACCCTCAAACGATGCCCTGAAAAAGTTTTCTTTGGAAAAATCGAATTGACGTACGCAGAATTGACATCCAAATATTGTCCACAAAGTCTGGTCTCATCAAGAGTCAGCGTCTAAAGTACTTGGGCGAGATCTTTGAAGCTGTTCGCCTACAGAAACTCAAGAGTGCCTCCGGAGTAACACCTACAAGAAAAAATCTCTCTTCCTGCCTACAGAAACCACGCAGTAAAACAGATTTATCGAACCAGAAATGCCGTGTGCCGCTTCACATTGAAAGGATAACTAAAACTTCGCAAAAGAAGAACGCAAAATTATGAGATGAGGTATCTGCCTAACCAGAAAGGAAGAGTGCTAGAGACTAAAATCCTGGACAAAATGAAAAAAAATTACGACCTATCAGCAAGACATGCGAAAAAGAAGTTTAAAATTGAATCACTTATGCAGGGACTCCTAGTAACAAGACATACACACAAAATATTATCACTCAACGACAGAAAACGTTAGCCTGGATCCCGGATTCAGCAGCTCAAAAAAAATCTAGAAAAAGCTCCTGTAAGTACCTCGGAAATTTTGACTGAAGTACGTACAGATAAAGAACACGATAGATGGGAAGTACAGAGACAGAACCTGAGAGTGTTGCTGGAGCCACTCTGTAGCAGTTAGGGACGTGTGGGGTGTCGCATTATCCTGCTGGAATTGCCCGAGTGCGTCGGATTGCACAATAGACATGAATGGATGCAGGTAACCAGACAGCAAGCTTATGCACGTGTCACCTGTCAGAGTAGTATTTAGACGTATTAGGGGTCCCATATCACTCCAGATGCACGCACCCCACACCATTACAGAACCTGCACCAGCTTGAATAGCCCCCTGCTGACATGCAGGGTCCATGGATTCATCAGGTGGTTTCCATACTCTTGCACGTCCATCCCCTCGTTACTATTTGGATTGAAACTCGTCTGACCCGTCACAATCATCAACAGTCCAATGACGGTAGTTAGGGGTCCAGGGTAGGTGTAAAGCTTTGTGTCGCGCAGTCGTCAAAGGTACACGAGTTGGCATTCGGCTCCGAAAGCTCATATCGGGGATGTTCGCTGACACTTGTTGATGATGGCCCAGCGTTGAAATCTGCAGCAGTTTCCGGAAGGATTGCAGTTCTGTCACGTTTAACGATTCTCTTCACTCGTCGTTGGTCTCGTTGTTACAGGATCCTTTCCCTGCCGCAGCGATGTCAGAGACTCTAGTTTTTACGGGATTCCTGATATTCACGGTCCACTCGTGCCATGGTCGCGCAAGAAAATCCCCACTTCATCGTTACCTCGGAGATGCCGTGTCCCATCGCTCGTGCGCCGACTATACCACCACTTTCAAACTCTCTTAAATATTGATAACTTGCCATTGTAGTGGCAGTAACCAATCTAACAACTGCGCCAGGAGCTTGTCGTCTTACATAGGCGTTGCCGACCTCGGCGCCGTATTCTGCCTGTTTATACAGGGTGTTACAAAAGGGTACGGCCAACCTTTCAGGAAACATTCCTCACACACAAATAAAGAAAATGTTATGTGGACATGTGTCCGGGAACGCTTTATTTCCATGTTAGAGCTCATTTTAGTTTCGTCAGTATGTACTATACTTCCTCGATTCACTGCCAATTGGCCCAATTGAAGGTATCTAATGTTGACTTCGGTGCTTGCGTTGACATGCGTTTATTGCTCTACAGTACTAGCAGGTATTGTTGATGATGTCTTGATTGGACCCCATGTTCTTCCACCTACGCTCAATGGAGCACGTTATCATGATTTCATACGGGATACTCTACCTGTGCTGCTAGAACATGTGCCTTTACAAGTACGGCACAACATGTGGCTCATGCACGACGGAGCTCCTGAACATTTCAGTCGAAGTGTTCGCACGCTTCTCAACAACAGGTTCGGTGACCAATGGATTGGTAGAGGCGGACCGATTCCATGGCCTCCACGCTCTCCTGACCTCAACCCTCTTCACTTTCACATATGGGGCATTTGAAAGCTCTTGTGTACGCAACCCCGCTACCAAATGTAGAGACTCTTCGTGCTCGTATTGTGGACGGCTGTGATACAATACGCCATTCTTCAGGGCTGCATCAGCGCATCAGGGATTCCATGCGACGGAGGACATTTTGAACATTTCCTGTAAGAAAGTGTTTGGAGGCACGCTGGTACGTTCTGTTGCTGTGTGTTTCCATTCCATGATTAATGTGATGTGAAGAGAAGTAATAAATGAGGAATGGAAAGTAAGCGTTTCCGGACACATGTCCACATAACATATTCTCTTTCTTTGTGTGTGAGGAACGTTTCCTGAAAGTTTGGCCGTACCTTTTTGTAACACCCTGTATATCTCTGTCTTTCAATACGCATGCGTATACCAGATTCTTAGGCGCTTCATTGTATTTGACGTGGGTTGACATTCGTACCCTAGCCGGCTCGCCAGTGAGGGGAATGTGACGTTGCCGAGCTGAGCTGAAGAAAGGCCGCGCCCGTCGAGGGCACGGAAGACACTGGGAGTAGCCGTAATTTATGCGTTTGACCGTGGCCGCGAGTCGGGAGCGGCCATGACCTCGAGCGAGGAAACTCGCCGGCACCGGGGTCGGGTACTGGAGCCGAGGAAAACTCGTCAGGCTACTGGAGCCGGAAGTTGGATCGAAGTGCCCCGGAGGCGGCGCGCGACATTTTGTTGCCTCCTGCGCCTACAGCTGTGGGCGGTCCTTTCGTGTTTGCTGCTTACGATCTCTTGGGACATATCTTCTTTTGAGTCACTGCAAGCCTTTTGTGAGTTGCGGCAACCGTCAGAGTTTTTACCTTGCTTTACACATACGCGACGTTTATAGAAATTATGAGTGTTTGATGGTGAAATTTTGGACATGGCAGGTGGGACAAACGTAGAATGAAATGTCCTTATAGGAAACGGCCAATCAGTCGCCTGTTGGAAAGTTTATTAAGGGGGAACGACAGGGTGTGGTCGAAAAACTCTAATCTTTATTCCGGAATTCTAGTGTATACCGTGTGATCAAAAAGTCAGTATAAATTTGAAAACTTAATAAACCACGTAATAATGTAGGTAGAGAGGTAAAAATTGACACTCTTGCTTGGAATGGCGTGGGGTTTCATTAGAACATAAAGTATTGCTAGACGCGTGAAATACCTCTTGCGCTCGTCGTTTGGTGAAGGTCGTGTGCTCTGCCGCCACTTTCGCCATGCTTGGCCTCCCAGGTCCCCAGACCTCAGTCTGTGCGATTATTTGCTTTGGGATTACCTGAAGTCGCAAGTGTATCGTGATTGACCGACATCTCTAGACAACATCCGACGCCAATGCCTCACCATAACTTCAAAATATGGTTCAAATGGCTCTGAGACTCAACATCTGAGGTCATCAGGCCCCTAGAACTTAGGCTAGTTAGGTTTAAGTAGTTATAAGTTATAGGCGACTGATGACCTCAGATGTTAAGTCCCATAATGCTCGAAGCCATTTGAACTATTTTTTTTAAGCTGAGCGTACACAACACACACAAAGCGCCATTTCCACAAGTCGTTTTCGATGCCATCATCCTATTCATACCGATTTGAGTAAACCTGATTTTCTGAAGCGTTGTTTGCGCCTTTTTATTCAAAATGTGGTCGAAAGTTTCAATAGTCTCATTTGGAAATACGCTCCAAAAATAACAACCAGCCGAAGCGAAATTGTCAACGTTGCTTCAAGTTTGGCCGTTTGTTTGTTCAATGTAGGCCATACTGCATTAAGGCACGTGGCAAGTACTCTTCAAATTTAAATGCGCCGATTCTGTGAGACGACAGTGGCAATGTGCTCAGCTACGAAAAGGGCTTCTAGGACGAAAATCAGGGCTTGTAAGGTCTAAGTTGCAGAAAGCAGCAATCCACTAGCCAGGACAGGTATGATATCCCATAAATTTCAAGCTTCGTCCCTTTTTTTATATGATAAATACTTGCCAAATTGTAAACCGTTTTTCTAAAAAAAAGCATGTTTTCGATATGGTTGTCGTCGCCCACGCTACAATTTTCATCCGATTTTAAAGATTTATTGTCTTCCTCTTCTCTTCAGTTCATCGTAGCCGATTTTTTTATGTTGATATTTAATATTTTGTCGGGCATAACAGAGGGGTCCAAAAATGGCCATTTCTCAAATACCCAAAATTTCCCCACAAGTTTTTTGCAATTCCTGCGATGAACTGAAATTACATATGTGAGGATCAGGATGATACGTTAATTTCATGCTTCAGATAACTAGGGCTGGAGTTACAGCGAAAACAACCCCTTTCAGAGCTGCCTCGGGAAAATACCAGTTACACAGTGAAGATGGAATTGTCTTCAATAAAAATACCAATAAAAACTTCGGTGTTTGCTGTATTCATTGCAACAAACCTCATTTGTCTACCACTTTCCACTATGGAGAAAGAAAACCCTATTTCAGCTGTATTTTCGTCCGTCACATGTCATTCCCCCTTAAAACCCCTTTTCCGTGGTTTCAACGTTCATAAAAATAAAATGCACAATATCGGCACTAGTACAGTGTATATCCACCTTTCGCAGCAATGCAGGCTGCTATTCTCCCATGGAGACGATCGTAGAGATGCTGGATGTAGTCCTGTGGAACGGCTTGCCATGCCATTTCCACCTGGCGCCTCAGTTGGACCAGCGTTCGTGCTGGACGTGCAGACCGCGTGAGACGACGCTTCATCCAGTCCCAAACATGCTCAATGGGGGACAGATCCGGAGATCTTGCTGGCCAGGGTAGTTGACTTACACCTTCTAGAGCACGTTGGGTGGCACGGGATACATGCGGACGTGCATTGTCCTGTTGGAACAGCAAGTTCCCTTACCGGTCTAGGAATGGTAGAACGATGGTTTCGTTGACGGTTTGGATGTACCGTGCACTATTCAGTGTCCCCTCGACGATCACCAGAGGTGTACGGCCAGTGTAGGAGATCGCTCCCCACACCATGATGCCGGGTGTTGGCCCTGTGTGCCTCGGTCGTATGCAGTCCTGATTGTGGCGCTCACCTGCACGGCGCCAAACACTCATACGACCATCATTGGCAGCAAGGCAGAAGCGACTCTCATCGCTGAAGACGACACGTCCCCATTCGTCCCTCCATTCACGCCTGTCGCGACACCACTGGAGGCGGGCTGCACGATGTTGGGGCGTGAGCGGAAGACGGCCTAACGGTGTGCGGGACCGTAGCCCAGCTTCATGGAGACGGTTGCGAATGGTCCTCGCCGATACCCCAGGAGTAACAGTGTCCCTAATTTGCTGGGAAGTGGCGGTGCGGTCCCCTACGGCACTGCGTAGGATCCTACGGTGTTGGCGTGCGTCGCTGCGGTCCGGTCCCAGGTCGACGGGCACGTGCACCTTCCGCCGACCACTGGCGACAACATCGATGTACTGTGGAGACCTCACGCCCCACGTGTTGAGCAATTCGGCGGTACGTCCACCCGGCCTCCCGCATGCCCACTATACGCCCTCGCTCAAAGTCCGTCAACTGCACATACGGTTCACGTCCAAGCTGTTCTTTTTTCCATTTCCATTTCCAGGAGTGTATATACTGTCATATCTCGTTACAAATACAAAAACTTATTCAGACTTACTGGATTGCATGTTGTGGTAGAGGTACGTTAAAGTAAAGTCGAAAGGCGCCAGTCATTTGTAAAATTACTTTAGCGTTAAGGAATGCTTCTGGCAAGAGGGGGCGATAGTAGGACGCGCAAGGAGGGTGCGCGATAGTGACTGCAGCTTGGTCATACTGAACTCGGTTCAAAGGTTAAATTTAAAATAATATTACAAACCAGATCAAATTAGTAAAATTGCACCAAATAATAAGTTACCATCTGCAGAAGTCATTGCGTGAAACAAATTACGCTCTCTCTCTCTCTCTCTCTCTCTCTCTCTCTCTCTCTCTGTGTGCGTGTGTGTGTGTGTGTGTGTGTGTGCACTGTTTCAAATAGAATATTCTATAGAATATGCCCAGTTGTTGTTGGTTACAGAGATGCAGCTGGTTATAAAGAGTGTTCATTTCGGGCGTCCGTACTCCAGTTACTATGGGCTAATTTATAGAATTTTTTTTTTTCCAAGTTCAGGTTGTGAAATTGTGCTTGACATTACATAACTAAATATTTCAGTTTAGATGGTGGACTGTTTTCCAGCAGTGGAGGTGAAATTGCTGACAGTTTCTTTATGTATACAATGACTGTTGTTGTTAACACCACCATAAATGACTGCTAATAACAATCTCTCCTTGTTTCAGGTGGGTTTTACCATTAACCGCTTCGCTTATTACTGAAAGACACATGCGTAAGTACACAACAGAACTGCTTTAATGTTTCGCACTTCAAGGGATCTGTACACTCAGGTTATTTAGTATTGGAGGGAAGCGTGGAGAGTAAAAATCGTTGAGAGAGATGAGTAGTTACCCGGAGATGAAGATGCTTGCACGGGATGGAGTAACATGGAGAGCTGCATCAAAACAGTCTCTGGACTGAAGAAAAAACGATGACGATGACGACGACAACAACAACAATAATAATAATAATAATAATAATAATAATAATAATAATAATAATAATAATAAGGTTATCTATATTAGTATATCTGAGCAAGTTCCGCGATTTGAAAACGTTTCTTGAGAAGTGAAGAACAATTTATGATCTTTACATTGTCTTCATGTCAACCTCGCGGCTACAGCTCTGTTCCCAAAAGCAGTTTTGTTTTTAAGGCTCTAGAGCGGGGCTAATCAGCCTTTTTTACCTACCACCCACTTTCCTATATCTGTTAGCAGTAAAATTTTCCATACACCCCACAGATTCCACAAAATAAAGTACGGAAGTAACTGTACTTCTTAATTTTTATAAAACAGAGTTACAGCAAGTTAAAACATATAATTAGAACTGCATACCAAATACTTTGTCAAAATTTTATGAAAACCTAAAGAAAAAGTTTTGAAAAACACTACTGCCCATTATAAAAAGTAGAACTCTGGTGGGCGTTATGTGCCAGGTTGACTACCACTGCTCCAGAGTATCACGAAAAATTCTTTTTCGTCGATTACTCACAACCGAAGGCGCACAAGAGTCAATGTCTACAGGGTGTGATACATAAAACTCTTAACCTACCATTTTATAGGTGGCTTCACAAAGTCGTGCTATAGGTAGCTCCACCTGTTAGGGTATCTGCGTAATGTTATTGACCGGCGGCGTTTGGGTGGATTCCTGCGTGGTAAGAGACTCGGGCCGTAGAGTAATTCAGTGGTGACAGGTCGATGAGGTCACTGAACAGACATTTGCTGTCGATAAGATAAGGCCGGCAGAAGTGCTTGCCCAGATCACGTCATCGAGGCAGGCGCGTGCTTTGGCGTGCTCTGCAATCATAGCGGGGACTTTCTCCCGCCCCTGTTTGTCGTTAAGAGTTACCAACGTACCGGGTCGCTACCAGTTTCGCTCAGTTTCTTCAGAGGATTTTTTATTTATTTATTGCTGTACATCTGCCCCTCACTATCCCTCGATTCTAATAAAGGTTATTACACCTTATACATACTATATTTCTTTAAATGCGAACATTTTACGTTAGGCAATACCGTGACTGTTATTGACATTAAATGAAACAACAAGTTTACTGTGACCAGTCACCGTTTCACTTATTTCCACGACGCGTTTCAAAGGTTCAGACTTTCATCATCGGGTGGATTTACATAAGTTAAACATTTGTGTGTTGTGTTACGATTTTTTGGGGGCACTTGTGGCACTGTCTAGTGGAGAAACAAAGACACTATTTCAGAACATGTTTTGGGTTTGTTCTGATAAAAATTAAACTGATATCGAAAGGTGTACCGTTAAATATCTGGGAGTAACTATCCAGGAATGACCAAACGCAACGAATAGTAGACTGAGAATCTGAGGAAGAATCTTACGGACCACGAAATAAATGGCTTACAAGGCACTTGTTCGACCGATTCTTGAGTTCTGTTTACCAGTCTGGAATCCTTGCCAGGAAGGACTGATACGAGATATGGAGAAGCTGCAACGAAGAACCGCGCTTATCGTTACGGAATCGTTCAGTCGGCGCGAGTGTGTTAACAGAGATGCTCAAAATACTGCCGTGGCATATGTTAAAAGAGAGGCGTTATGCATCACGGATAGGTTTACTGTTGGAATTCCGAGAGATAAATTTCCCATAACAATCGTACAGCATATTACTTTCTTCCACATACATCTCTCGAAGTAACCACGACGCGAAAGTTCGAGAAATGAGAGCTAATACAGTGGCTAAATGACAATCATTGTTTCCACGCGCATTTCGCGAGTGGAACAGGGAAGGAGAGACATGTTAAGGCTACCAGAAGTACCCTTCCCGACACACTGTTCCCGCGCCTTATTAGCCGAGCGGTCTAGGGCGCTGCAGTCATGGACTGTGCGGCTGGTCCCGGCGGAGGTTCGAGTCCTCCCTCGGGCGTGGGTGTCTGTGTTTGTCCTTAGGATAATTTAAGTTAAGTAGTGTGTAAACTTAAGGACTGATGACCTTAGCAGTTAAGTCCCATAAGATTTCACACACATTTGAACATTTATTCACACACTGTTAGGTGATATGTGAGGTAAGATGTAGATACGCAGTCGTCATCTGAAACCGCAGAGGTATTTCTGGTAACCATTTGCTCTGCTCCTCTCCGCATTGGAAAACGAAACGACAGGAAATACTTTTTCATATTGTTACTTACTACGACACTAAATAAAATAAAATTAATGTCGTTAACTCCTATAAAAATTGTAGTGAAAGGGGTAAAGAGAGAGAATTTCGTGACGATGTCAGTCGCCATTCATTTCACAAATTTATTGTTCCTGACGTAGTTGTAAAAGGTAACCAAAGGTCGTATGTGCATGCGTGTAAGAGATATACCCTTGTGAAATTGGATGCTTGTTAGAAAATGTAAGGTTGTTTGCTCCGTACGTACGTTAAAATTTTGGCTTCATATAAGACGTGGCCTTGGAAGTTTCTGTTTGAAACACCCTGTTCCTTGAAACTGTGTGCCGGACCGAGACTCTAACTCGAGACCTTTGCCTTTCGCAGGCAAATGCTCTACCAACTGAGCTACCCAAGCACGACCCACGACCCATTCTAACAGTTTTATTACCGCCAGTACCTCGTGTCCTACTTCCAAAGATCCCCAATTAGAATCTGGCCTCCACACAGTTTTAATCTACTAGCAAGTTTTGTATCGGCGCACACTCCGCTGCAGAGTGAAAATTTCATTCTGGACCCTGTTCCTCGTTTCATCTCACTTGGGGAGGGCGATGTGGAACAGCTGCATTGGCGTGACACGCCATTTAGCGGTCTTCTGCACAGTAAGATAAATTGTAGCGCGTGCGGTCCTCTTTCTTTCAGTGTCGTCGAAAGGCAGTAGACGTGTAACCACTACGGGGACATTTAAGTAGAGCAAGTGAAAGCTCCAATTAAAGGCACTCGATCTTCCCTCGCCAAATCTCAGCTTCAAGACGGGTAATTGTTTTGGCGTCGGCGCAGCTGTATTCCCGATGAAACTAATTGGTTTCCGAAATCAGCGGAATGGTGAAAGTTTGCTCTTATTACGCCAGAAGTAGCAATAGAACTGTTCCTCAAAATGCATAGTACATTACAACTGACACCGCAGGATTTTGGTGTACTTATGCTTGGAGCAAGAGGAGTGTCCGAGGAAATTAATAACTAAGTTTCAGTATGCCGTTAACCTAATCGCTCAACGAAGGAAAAGAGACTTCATCTGACGAGATAGTTGTAACATTCTGCGTGGGGAGTTGGAAAATAAGTTTCCCCTGTCGACTGTGGTCAGAGAGTTGCGTGTAAAAGGAAAAAAGAGAACGAGACATTAAAGATACGACATATCTTTATTTTTCTACATAATTTCCAAGTACATTGAGACATTTGTCATACCGCTTTATAAGCTTCAGAAAGACTTCCAGAAAAAAATCACGGCGTTGCTTACGGAAGAAGCGTTCCACCGCTTGTTTGACGTCAGCACTGCTGCCAAAGCGCCTTCCGTCGAGAGTTTTCTTCAAAGCAGGAAACAGAGGGAAGTCACTCGGTGCGAGATCCGGACTGTAAGGCGGATGGTGTAGGCGCTTCCAACCAAGAATTGCCATATGGTTTGGCGTTGCCGTCGCCGTGTGGGGTCTCGCATTGTCATCCGACAGCAGAACGCCAGATCTGAGAAGGCCAGGCCGCTTTTTCCGAATCAGCTCTTTCAATTTCGACAGAGTGGCACAGTACCGTGCAGCATTGATGGTTGCATCCTCCAGAAAGTCCAGCAGCATAACTCCTTTGGCGTCCCAGAAAACGGTGAGTAGCACTTTACCTGCAGGCGGAGTGCTTTTGAACGTCTTTCGCACAGAGACGGATGTTTCCACTCCATGGCTACGGCCTTCGATTAGAGCCTTGAATGGTGGACCTACTTTTCGTCCCACGTTACAATCCGAAACAGAAGGTCATTGTCAGGTTCATGGTAACGCTGTTTCAGGCTGAACGCCATGCGTTGTTCCACGTGTGTCGCGGTCAGTGAGCTGGGCACCCATCGTTCTGACACCTTCCTGTATCGAAGAATGTCGTGGATGATCTTGTCCGATTCGAAGTTCTGCCGCTACTCCATCGATGGTGATACGCCGGTTCGCTTTAATCGTGTCATCCACCTTCCTGACATGTACATCTGTAGTGGCCGTGCGCGTCTGACCAGGTCTCTGTATGTCCTGCACTTGCTGACGTCTATCACTGAATTGCTGGCACCGTCTCAGCACCATTTTCCTCGACATCTCGCCTTGTCCATACACCTCAACAAGGCGGTTATTAATTTCTGTGCCTGATACTCCACGTGCCAATTCATAGCGGATGACAGCTCTCACTTCCGCCTTTTGACCACGACTCCAAAACGCACCTTCTCTCCATAGCTCCAGGAGAGGACTGAGCGGCTGGTCTCCGCATAGCACAGGCACTGAGACAGCGCCGTCTGCTTGATCGCGCTAGACCTCCACCCAATGGTGTATCGGTGTCTTGCACGTGCGCGTTCAGCTGCCGTGTCGCCTTTCGCACATTCCACACCACTCTGCCCACAGTCGACAGGGAAACTTATTTTCCCCCTCTTACATTAACAGGGTGCCCCTGGAAGAATAGTAAATGCGAGGGTCACTCCAAAAGAAATGCACACTATTTTTTAAAATCCATCTTTTATTCTACATCTTTGAAATTTTTACGGTATGTAGATACATCCTTTAGGAACAGTTTTTATTTCTCCACATAATATCCATCCCTCTCAACTGCCTTACGCCATCTTGGAACCAGCGTCTGTATACCCGCACGGTAAAATTCTGGACCAACCTGTTGGAGCCACTGTTTGGCTGCGTGCACAAGGGAGTCATCATCATCTTCAACCCTTGTTCCACGAAAGGAGTCTTTCAGTTTCACAGAGAGATGATAGTCACATGGAGCCAGTCAGTTTCACAAAGAGATCATAATCACATGTAGCCAGGTCAGGACTGTAAGGCGGGTATTTCAGTGTTGCCCATCCGAGTTTTGTGATCGCTTCCATGGTTTTTTGACTGACATGTGGGCGTGCATTGTCGTGCAACAGCAAAACATCCTGCTTTTGCCAATGTGGTCGAACACGACTCAGTCCAACTTGGAGTTTCTTCAGTGTCGTCACATGTGCATCAGAATTTATGGTGGTTCCACTTGGCATGATGTCCACAAGAAAGAGCCTTCAGAATCGAGAAACACCGTAGCCATAACTTTTCCAGCAGAAGGTGTGGTTTTGAATTTTTTTTCTTGGGTGAATTTGCATGATGCCACTCCATTGATTGCCTCTACGTCTCTGGTGAAAAATGATAGTCATGTTTCATCACCTGTCACAATTCTTTCAAGAAATTCATCTCCATCATTCTCATACTGTTAGAAAAGTTCGCTGTTTTGTTGTTTCTTTGTGAGACACTATCAACATCCTGGGAACCCGCCTGGCACAAACCTTTTTTAACGCCAACACTTTGAGTATTCTGCAAACATTCCTTCCCCTATCACAACGTAGCGTGACAATTCGTTCACTGTGATGCGTTGTCAACAGTCACCAATTCGTTAACTCTCTGCACATTGTCAGTGAGAAAGAAGCTTCGAAAAGATATGAAATGTTTGAAAAACGCTAAGTGTTCTGTTTCTCAAATACTGGGTGAATATTGTCTGGTAATATGTCTCCTCCCGAATGTCGATGCCTTAGGACATTCACAGTTTCTAACTGTAACATTTGATTTCATGTGTTAAACATTCTTGCATAATCTACTCATTAACAATTACACTATCATGCTAAATGTTTTTTTTTAATTCGGTCAATGATCTGAATTGTTAGAAAGAAGCTTGCTTGCCCGTGGTCGTGATACGATGGGGAATGAACCACACATGATTATATATCCGAAGTTACAGTTCTGTCCGATGGTCTGTCACCGTGGCCAGGTTAGTGAGATGTCACGCAGTATGTTGTAAGACTTTGTTCCTCATAATTTGGCCCGATGCCCCGAGACGGGTGTTGGGTTTCGTCGTGGTAGAGACGGGTGTCTAAACTGCTGTTGCAGCAAATCAGTGCCGTTCTTGCATGTGTCGTTTCTATTTACGGCGCGACCCGTCTGCAGTCTTCCTGTGACACTCTGAGACGAGCCTTGCGTCACACGGAAAGCGCGGACCGCCGCCTGTGGAGATAAGAGCTCATTGCGTCGCTGTCGTGTGTCCTTTTGCGGAGCAGTGCTGCAAAGTCGTGAGCTAACCGGACGAACGAACATTTAAAAGAGCACACTGGACGCTTTGTGGTTGTGTAGATGGTATACAGTTGTCACACCGTTGTACGAGGGGGTTCAGTAAGTGATGCAACATCAGGTTTTTTTTTTCTTAGCATGTTGGTATGAGGGATTTTCAACATGATGGTAGCCTCTCCCCGATGCTATTCAATCTATATATATTTAACAAGCAGTAAAGGAAACGAAGGAAAAGTTTGGAGTAGGTATTAAAATCCATGGAGAAGAAATAAAAACTTTGAGGTTCGCCGATGACATTGTAATTCTGTCAGAGACAGCAAAGGACTTGAAAGAGCAGTTGAATGGAATGGACAGTGTCTTAAAACGAGGATATAAGATGAACATCAACAAAAGCGAAACGAGGATAATGGAATGTAGTCAAACTAAGGCGGGTGATGCTGAGGGAATTAGGTTAGGAAATGGACACTTAAAGTAGTAAAGGAGTTTTGCTGTTTGGGGAACAAATAGTCGAATGGTCGAAGTAGAGAGGATATAAAATGTAGACTAGCAATGGCAAGGAAAGCGTTTCTGAAGAAGAGAAATTTGATAACATCGAGTATTGATTTAAGTGTCAGGAAGTCGTTTATGAAAGTATTTGTATGGAGTGTAGCCATGTATGGAAGTGAAACATGGACGATAAATAGTTTAGATAAGAACAGAATAGAAGCTTTCGAAATGTGGTGCCACAGAAGAATGCTGAAGATCAGATGGGTAGATCACGTAACTAATGAAGAGGTATTGAATAGAATTGGGGAGGAGTTTGTGGCACAACTTGACTAGGAGGGAGGGATTTACTATTGCAGGGCAGCGTGGAGGGTAAAAATCGTAGAGGGAGACAAAGAAATGAATACACTAACCAGATTCAGAAGAGTGTAGATTGCAGTAGGTACTGGGAGATGAAGAAGCTTGCACAGGACAGAGTAGCATGGAGAGCTGCATCAAACCAGTCTCGGGACTGAAGACCACAACAACATTCGTTCAGTGCGACGGCGTTACGCCACCTAAGTGGAAGGACTGTACGCCCGCAAGGTACCACTCTACTGGCCTACGTCGTGGTGTGCGGACATTTGCCACGATTTTACCTACTACGAAAGGATGGGTCCCTCCCCCCCCCCCCCCCCCTCCTCCTCCTCCTCCTCCTCCTCCTCCTTCTCATCGCTGTCGCACAGTAAAGGTACTGAGCCTCTCCGCTGGTTTACTTAACATAGGACCAGAATCTCTTTGGATTTTCCGCCATATTTCTAGAGAGACTTTCGTTGTGGAAACTATTACATGCATCTCGCATTGAAATCCGCAGCAAATTTCGAGCCTCAATAAAGCTTCGCCAATCTTGGAGATATTGCGTTCGTCTAAATTATACGTGCCTTTTTCGGTGCTTCTGCAGCAGCTTTCTGTCGTGTTTTGTGTACTATAGGGGGATCAGTTCCGTCTCTTATTAATTTATTTGGTATGAATCTCTCGAGTGATGTTGATACTATTTCTTTGAACTTAGGCCACATACGGTCGTCACTTACACAGTTTGGAAGGATTGGAGACTTTCTCTTAGAAGGGCGTCAACCGAATTTTTAGCTGCTTTTATAAATAGATATACTTCGCGTTTAGTTTTGGTGAATGTCTTTGTTACGGAATTGAGCCTCGTTCGACTGTGTGTTCACTAATCCCTGTATCCGTCGTGATGCTCAGGATTATTTGAGGCTAAGAGGTCAAGTGTGTTTTCGTAACCATTTACAATTTGGATGGCCTCGTGAACTAATTGTTCAAAATTTAAAAAAAGCATTTAGAACAATTACGGAAGCTGTTTACTGAAGTCACTGCCAACTATAATTGTATGAGTAGCCTTCCTATTTGTGATGAGACCCAAGTTTTCTTTGAACTGTTCAGCAACTGTTTCATCTGAGACCGGGGGTCGGTAAAAGGAGCCAGTTATTAATTTATTCCGGTTGTCGAATATAACCTCTGCCTATACTAAGTCACAGGAACTATCTGCTTCAGTGTCACCTGAGACCTGGAACACACATTACATTATTTTTCCTTAAGTTGTGCTTCTTGTTTCTGTTGTAGTGCAGATCATTACAATTACGGATTTTTCCTCCAAAACCTAGGATGCTTTCGCTCCAACCTGTAAATACCAGAGCTAAAAATGTAGAACAACAACGTACGCTACAAGCATAGCATTCTGTATTACTTCATTTCCTTATTTCTAACATTTTAGAATTGTACTTCGACTTTAGATGATATGTCAATCATAGATGTTCTTATCTCTATCTAGTGAACGTATTTTTAGTCATGTTTTGAACATTGTCCCGCTAAACTTTGTTAACTGAGAGTAAATTAATACGAAGTATGTCGTTATTCTTTTCAAACATTCACATTCCCATTTCTTCTTTCCATATTGTCTTTTGGGCATGCAGTTGTAGCAATTAAAGTAGGCACAAATGCATTGATCAAAAAGAAATGTGTAGCGTACAATCTCATTCTCATTACATCGTTCCTTTTTGTTGCTCCCCTGCCGGTGGACTGTTTCTATCGCAATCAGTAAGCGTGAAAAGAAGCTATCTTACAGACAGAGGGATCTATATTTATACTTGCAGAACTAATTAGATACTGACAAAATCGTCGGTAATGCTTTCGTTTCCCAAGAGTTATAAATGTTTGTTTCGGAAAAGAAGTTCTGTATTTCGGCAAGATGTCGAAGGAGGAGGTCCCTTAGGTACGGGTTGTATCGAGTAAGTTGTGGAGACGGCGGTTCGAAAGCGGACAGAACAACGAGGAAGGGCGCCTCTTACCTGAGGGATAGCTACTCAAGCTACCTGGCGAAGGGGCAAGTGTGGCAAATGTCCAGCATTCCTAGGTCGGAGCGAACTTCTTGCTGCATCGATAACCTCCCCATCATCCAGCTACTGCTTGCCATGGAGTGCATCCTCCATTGGGCCAAACAGGTGGAAGTCAGGAGATTCGAGATCCGGGCTGTATGATGGATGAGGAAGATCCCAGCGGCCACGCCTACTTTGAGTACCCCAGCTGGGGAACGTACGTGTCAGCACTACCAACTGAGACGTCCTGTTGACAGCGTGGTGGGTGTTTGTGATACGTCGATCATCTCGAATGAGTGTGTCCGCACGTTCCAACACTGCAAGCGTCACAGATGAGCGCGGCCGTCCGATATGCGGGGGATCGGACCGGTTTGCATGACCTTTTGCGATGATTACAAATGCCACGCCCAACAAGTCACCGTCCTTCTGCCCACTGCCGTGTCTCCGCCGACATGCTGCAAGCCCCTATAAATATCTGCGGTGCTCTGATTTTCCACCAAACGAAACTCAATGACCGTTATTTGTTTGGAACGCACCTCCGCAACAGACGCATTTTGAAGACTACACCTGCCACCTCTCGGAACTTCATGAACTATATTGGGTGAACCAAATTGTTCCACGGTGTCCCGCTACAAACTGCGCATTTGAAAGTTCCTGACAGATTAAACCTGTGTGCCGGACCGAGACTCGAACTCGGGACCTTTGCCTTTCGCGGGCAAGTGCTCTACCAACTAGCCACCGAAGCACGATTCTTCGGCGAAGACCTTCTGTGAAGTTTGGAAGGTAGGAGACGAGGTACTGGCAGAATTGAAGCTGTAAGGACTTGTCGTGAGGTGAAAATCTCGTTCTGGAATTGCACATTTTTTCAACCAAAATTGTTGTTGTTGTGGTCTTCAGTCCTGTTAGGGATGCTTTTTTACTGGTTGAGGTATGGAGCCATAAAAGCTTATCAGTCTGGCAGCTTGTCAGCCCCCTTTGTACCAGTGCAGTCCTGAGGCTGGTTTGATGCAGCTCTCCATGCTACTCTATCCTGTGCAAGCATCTTTATCTCGCAGTACCTACCGCAGCCTACATCCTTCTGAATCTCCTTAGTGTATTCATCTCTTGGTCTACCTGTACGGTTTTTACCCTCCCCTGCCGTCCGCGGTGGTCTCGCGGTTCTAGGCGCGCAGTCCGGAGCCGTGCGACTGCTACGGTCGCCGGTTCGAATCCTGCCTCGGGCATGGATGTGTGTGATGTTGTTAGGTTTAAGTAGTTCTAAGTTCTAGGGGACTAATGACCACAGCAGTTGAGTCCCATAGTGCTCAGAGCCATTTGAACCTTTTTTTTTACCCTCCCCACTGCCCTCCAGTACTAAATTCGTGATCCTTTGATGCCTCAGACCATGTCCTACCAACCAATCCCTTCTTCTGGTCAAGTTGTGCCACAGACTCCTCCCCAATTCTATTCAGTACCTCCTCAGTAGTTATATGATTTCCCATCTAATCTTCAACCAAAATTAGCGGATGAAAAACGTGTTACATTACATGTAGAACGCCCCTCTTTTAATCCACGCTAGAAGATGGGTCTAGGTTGAGACGTGACAGGATGGCAGAAAAGAGCTACCGTACCACCTGTGGCCACACCGTGAAGTAAGTCGCCAGATTTGTTGGTGTATCAAGCTGGGTATTCAACCTGCCTAGGAAAAACGGGGTCCCACGCACAGCCTCGGAGCCAAGAAACACGGCGTAAGAACAGTGACTGTAAACGATCGTAAATGACAGGGACTGGAGAAGTGTCTCAAGCGTTGTTAATAACCACTGGCTTCAAACTCGACTGGAATTGCAGCTTTCAGCGAATGGTAGTCCATCTCAGTCAGTTTCTGAATGAATATTGGAAAGGGGCCAGTATGCAAATCATATTGTAGACTAGTACGTCGCAGAAGGCCATTGCTCACGTCGCGACACACAGTTGTTTGTCGTCAGTGGACCAAAAAAATACAGAAACTGGATGTCAGTTGGCTGGAGGCGTGTTGTGAGTGGTCCGACGAATCGTGATTTTAGTTGTTTTCAAATTATACCCAGCGTCGGTTAAATCGGAGGCCTCGTAAGACGTTTAACACGCAGGATATAGGTGGTGTACGTCCAGATCGCAGAGCCTTCTGTGATGTTTTGGGGATCAACATCCACGTCTACATTAGCATACACACTCCGCGAACCGCAGTCAGCTGCATGAAAGAGGGTGTTTTCTGCCACCACTAGTCATCTCCTTTCCTGTTCCACTCGCAAACAGAGTGATGGAAAAACCACTGCCCAAAAGCCTCCATACGAACCCTAAATTCTCGTATCTTGTCTTACATGGTCCTTAAGCGAGATATTCGTCGTCGGCAGATGAATCGTTCTGCAGTGAACCTCAAATGCCGCTTCGCTATACGGCTGGTTTCATGTGACAGTCTTTTTGTTGTGCCTTGTAAGGTGCCTCTAACGTGAGGAAGACATTTTACCAGTTTTAATAAATTATTGTCTCTTATTGATGTATTCACGATAGTTAGGAAGTGCTGTAGGCCGTAGCCGGCCATGAGCGTTTCCCACGCTGGCTAAATGTGGAACCGACCATATGTCGAGTTAGTGGGGTGGGGCTGGGCGCTGGACCGTAGCAACAAGCGTCAGCCTGGGAAAGCGTGACGCGTGACGGAAGTACCGCCATCTTGGCGCCAAAGTCACCGATATTGTTTATTTATATTTAATAATTAGTCATTTATGACAACATAAATACTAGGAGGAGCCTCTGGATGTTTAAAACTATCATAATTTTGCCTCGTACTTAGTAAGTACGAGCTTGATCGGAAATCCACGAACTGTGACGAAACTAGTAAGAGATACGATGTTAATTTCGAGTAAATAGATAACCCAAAGTTGATCGACAGCAATTTCAGGTAATTAGCTTCCACCGACAGAGACTTCCAATGCGCCAATGAAGAATCTGTACGGGACGACATTTACGAGAGCTGCATCGCTCACAGGTAGGAGGAAATCCGACGACACGACCCATCAAGGCGGATCAAGGAAGGTCGGACTTACACTCGCAAATTCCGGGTGGAAATGCTGCCCAGTCATACTGTACGTCACATATACCACCCTCTACGGACTCGCGGCTAAGCTGAGTAATAACAGTATCAGTTTAGAAGCGAGGGGATCTGGCATTTGGCATCCATTTCGTTGGAATAAAACTGCGTGGGAGGAAGAGCATTAAGAAGACAGTTGCCAAATCTTGCATTTGGCATCCCCTGCGGGGAACGAACCCGCGACCTTTGGATTGAGGGGATCTTGCAAAGAGCCATGAATTGCCTCGCCACATTTCAGGCCGTTTCGTACTCACATTTTCTCGCAGGCGTCGCAACACGTCCCGATAGTATCATCTATTGACAGTTTGTCCCTGTGACACGAATCCATGATGAACTAATTCTTCAAAAGTCAAAGAAAACTGTCAGCAGGGCTTTCACTTTTGACCGGACCTGACGAGCTTTTCTGGTCGTGGAGAACTTTCCCGATCCATTGTCAAGATCGAACCTTACCGTCGACCCTCCTCTCATCACCAATTATAATTCTCTTAAGGAACATCTCATTCTTATTTGCGCGATCCAAGAGCTCTTCACAGATTGTGAGGCGAAGGTCTTCTGGTTTTGACTCATGAACCGTGGGAAGAACTTGGCGCTTACAAGATGTTGTCGAGATTTCATGATGTGGTCCAGCTGAAATGTTACATTCTTCTGCAATCTCTTGGACAGTGTCTTCGACTGGCACGCACAACTTCGTTGACATTCCTGACATCAGCGTCGCCGGTAAACGTCGAAGGGAGTCCTGAGCTAGGGTAGTCTTTAACTTCCGCCCAGCCAATTTTAAACCGTCTGAACCATTCGTAACACTGAGTACGGCTTAAGCACTCGTCACCGCAGGCTTGCTGCATGATTTCGTGTCTCTCTGTAAAGGCTTTCGTGTGTTTCACGCACATTTTAATGCAGGCGCGTTGCTCCTCCAACTTTGCCATCTCAAGATTCGCAAACTGTGCGACACAACGTTCTTCTCAATGCAGCACTGAACATACATACAACAATGAAACTTCCGGCTGTTACACGTTAAACACAGGTCTTTCCAGGGATGCCAACCGCATTTCGTTCCAATACACCATTGGCGCGAAATTACGAATTCTCCGGAATTTTTTGAACAAAACTCGTTCTTGGCACGTTATCTGACCGTCGCGTGTGGCATATTGAACGCTTTCCTGTAGCAGATGAGAGCTGTGGGCTTTCGGTGATTTGCAAGAGCTAGGCTGAGGTGCTGCTGAGGAGGACAAGTCACCCGCGTGGAATGTGACGCAGGCAACGTGGGCAGCCGGTTGCGAAGTCTCCCGCAGACTGCGCGTAGTACGTTGGCAGCACTGCGACAGGTGGCCGTATTTAACGGAGAAGGCATTTCTGGCTGCCTCAACTTCTGCACGTCGCACGTCACACAGTACGCCTTCCGTCAGTTTTCTTCCTGTTTATCGCCAAGCGCAGCACCTTATTGAGAGTTACCGACTGATACTCGTATAAGGAGTAACTTCTGGTGTGTCTCAGGGGACCGTTGCTGATCATATAATGACCTTGGAGGCAACGGTATTAGTAACTTCAGGCTTTTCGCAGACGATGCAGTTATTTATACTCAAATACTGCCAGAAGGAAGCGGCACAAATGTTCCATCAGATAGTGATAAGATTCCAGTGGTGCAGATATTGGCAACTCGCTTTAAATGTTAAAAAAGTAAAATTGTGCACATAACAAAACGGAAGCAGTACAGTCATATGACAATATCGAGTCACAGTTGGAACCTTCCTCGTGTGTGTGTGTGTGTGTGTGTGTGTGTGTGTGTGTGTGTGTGTGTGTGTGTTTTGTTCTTAACGTAAGTTAGTTTAAGTAGTGTGTAAGTCTAGGGACCGATGACCTCTGCAGTTTGGTCCCTTAGGAATTCACACACATTTGAACATTTCACAGTTGGAATCTACGTCTACTCGCAAGCCACCGTACGGTGTGTGGCGGAGGGTACCCTGTTCCACTCTTTGTCATTTCCTTTCCTGTTCCACTCGCAGATAAAGCGAGGGGAAAAACGGCTCTGTATGCCTCCGTATAAGCCCTAATTTCTCTCATGTTATCTCCATGGTCCTTTCGCGCAATGTACGTTGACAGCAGTGAAATCGCGTGGCAGTCGGCTTCAAATGCCGGTTCTCTAAATTTCCTCAGTAGTGTTTCTCGAAAATCTCGCCTACCCTCCAGGGATTCCCCAAGCATGTCCGTAACACTTACGTGCTGTTAAAACCTACCGGTAACAAATCTAGCAACCCGTCTCTGAATTGCTTCGATGTCTTCGTTCAATCCGACGTGGTTCACTCAAGCAGTACACAAGAATAGGTTGCACCAGCGTCCTGTATGCTGCCTCCTTTGCAGGTGAACCACTCTTTCCTAAAATTCTTCAAATAAACCGATGGCGATCATTCGCTTTCCATACCACAGTTCTCAGATGTTTGTTCCATTTCGTATCGCTTTCGCCGGTATTACACTATCAAATTTCTTTGTCAAAAATTTGATCAAATATTCGTCAAATATATTTGACAAAGATCTTTGACGTGGCGCTAAAATGGAGAATTACACTGTCATTATATTTTTTTTTGTCAGAGTTCAAGATGGCTGACAACTTGTTATTAACCGCAGCAGTTGCATGGACCACAATTGCCGTGTGTGCACATGCGGAAGAGAAGCGGGAGGAAAAAAAGGAAATGTACCTGGGTGAAGCCGTGGGTCTTACAACACGTTAGAAGCACTTGTTACGTGAGCTTATAGTGGAGGACATAAAGTCGTACACCAATTACTTACGAATGGATGAGCATACATTTCTGTATGTGCTCAGTGAAGTGTATCCTCATATCATAAAGAACAATACTCATTTAAGAACTGCTACATCTGCAGAAGACAGGCTCACTGTAACACTCAGATTCCTTGCTACAGGAGAGAGTTAGGTTAGATCAGGTCTCCAATCTTCTTAATCTGTTTTTGTATTCAGGGTGCCTCACGTTGCAAAACGCCCCATCAGCTTCATACATCTCTGTTAATTTTGTAATTGTCGGTACACACAACTGTATTTACCGGCAATGTTTATGAAAACACTATAGATGACAGAACGCTGCAGCGATGCTAGCGCTCCACGTGGTAACATGTCACATTGCAGTGAACAGAAGACAAGCGACTTCTTTGATCAAATCTTCAGCGAGGCCCTAGATTTGATCAAATTTATTTGACGACAGACGAGATTTGAAAAAGTTCCCTAATACACCATCCAATTTCTCTGACAAAGATATTTGACAAAGATATTTGACAAAGATATTTGACAAAGATATTTGACAAAGATATTTGACAAAGGTATTTGACAAAGGTATTTGACAAAGGTATTTGACAAAGGTATTTGACAAAGGTATTTGACAAAGATATTTGACAGTGCAATACCGGTGTTCGCAACGTTACGCCCAGATATTCACGCGACTTAAACTGTGTCAAGCAGGACACTAGTAACACGGTATCTGAACATTGCAGGTTTGGTCTTCCTACTCAACCGGCTTAGCTTACATTTTTTCACATTTAGGGCTACTTGCCATTCATCACCCCAATTGTAAATTTTGTCTAAGTCGTCTTGTATCTTCCTATAGTCACTCAACTTCGACATCTTACCGTACACCAGGTCATCATCAGCAATCAACAAACAACTGCAAATTGCTGCCCGCCCTATCCACCTAATCATACATCTAAATTAAAAATTAAGAAATTCATTCAGCTGTATTTGAGGTGTCGATTTTATTTTGGCAGCTAGTTTCAACGTTGTAACGTCGTCATCTTCAGGCCCTTGACCTTCCACACAGAGCACGACCATATCTCACCACTTACTTCTATTATCAGCCGCACGCCGTTGACTTCAGCAAGTGTATGGACCTGAAGATGACGTTACAACGTTGAAACTAGTTGCCAAAGTAAAATAGACACCTTAAATACAGCTGGAGGAATTTCTTCATTTTTAATATAAATTTATACCGGCTGACGTCCCACTGTCGTGCATTTCAACAATGGATGTACGAAGCATAATCATTCATCGTCCATTCGAGTCATACAGGTACCTTTGTTTAACAGTTTTTAGGGATATGAAATAGTGATCGCAATCTCTTGTCGGTGAAATAGGTGGCAGGCTGAGGTTCATTGATAAGAGTAAAAGGAAAATGGAAACGCATACAAAGAAGATAAAGGACGAAGCAATATTGCGACTCATCATAGAATATTGGTCAACCGTGTGGGACGCGTAACGAGTAGGCCTAAGAAGAGATATTGATCGGACACGAAGAAGGGCAGCATGAAAGGGCACAAGTTCGTTTGTCTCATGGGAGAGTGTGAGGCAGATGCTAAAAGAACTGAACTGGCAGACGGTCGAAGATAGACGCAAACAACCTCGTGAAAACATACTTCGGAAATTCCTAGAACCAACAGCATGGGAATATACTACAGTCCCCTACGTGTCGCTCTCATAGGGATAGCAAAGGGAAGATTACACTGGTTACAGTGCGTACAGAGACATTTAAAAAGTCATTCCCACGCTCTTCGCGTGAATGTACCAGGAAGTAATAACTAGTACACTGAGACGTACCCACTGTTGTACTCTTCATAGTGGTTTGCAGAATAAACAGAGAGAGAGAGAGAGAGAGAGAGAGAGACGAAACTGTTGCCAGTCTACAATAAAACACTTTACTGTGCGACAAGGGTAACAGATCGTAAGTCTCAAGGTGAGCTTTCTTGGCAGCACAGACTTCATGTAATTGATGTAAATAAAGTTTCGGGGACCCTCTAATTTAAAGCCTTTGCTACCCTTCTCCGAGTATTTGTTCCTTGGAGCTTAGGGCTAAATTTGTGAATGTAGAAGTTCTCGGCGTAATCCACTGATCAATTTTTTTCATCATTTAGGCCGAGTAAACTTGTCTATATGCTATTTGAAACACACAAGTTTCTCTTCGTCTCATATTTGATACACTGCTGACGCAGAATTTTTTTAACTGAATTCCGGAAAAACTTAGCTTTTTCCGTTCTAAAGGTTAATGTTTGTGGTAAACTTAAGATTCCCATTCCTTTACTAAGATGGGAAAAACTAATAATATTATGAGAATTTGACTTTGTTTTGTTCCTGTGCTCATGGCGCCGGATTTAATTTATTTTCCAGTGAATCTCTATTCTGACGACAGTATGCTTCAGTATCTGAAAACTAGAAAACATGATACTCTGGCAAATGTATAATGATGAAATTGCGTTACGGTGTAGAATAAAAATTCCCCACTGAGTTCCACTACCGTGTAATGAAACTGAGGTTGAATGGGAGGTACAGGTACGTCATTCCATTCTGCTTCGAGGCTCACGAGAAGTACGGGCCCCGCAACGAATTAATGACGTCACACTGGTAGGCCATACTTCGCGAAAGGCCGGATCCGTGCAGGGCCCACGAGAAATCAGTATGTCAATGGAAAGATAGCCACTAAAACTCTTACATCTGTCGCTTGCCATCTAGAGCTTGCATGCATTTAAACGCGCAGTTAGGAATTACGAAACTCGTCTGAAATAGTAACTCGCTCCCCGCCGAAGACAGCTGCTGGCACTAGTAAGACCTGTAGTGTCACTTGGTCTGATGTACGCATTGCTGCCTGTTTATCTCGTGGACATCGATGCTGATGCTGCTGCTGCTGCTCTATGCCATAACTCGTCAATCGTAGCGGCTGGTGAGTGGTGGCATGCCCGTCTTTCGGCAACCCATGACCAGATGTTTCCAGTGAGCGAGAAGTCTGGAGAACGTGTTGGCCAGGGTGACATTCGAGCACACACTGTATGAGGCGGGTCAACACAGCACGGGCAGCATACACTCGTGCGTTATCTAAATCAATGATAACATCGTGGGGACCTCGTAGATAAAACAGAGCCACTGACCTCACCGTAACATGCCACAAATCTAATGCCTGCTGTCTAAATTATCGGCTATGCGAAATTGAGGTTACCGAGTTGTGTACCGAATAGCGCTCTGTACCACCAAACCAGGTGGTGCGCCCGTATGAAACTGACGAATCCGTCTGACATCGTTCATTCTCCTCAGTGTTTGCACACAAGGATCCACACATCGGGATGCTCTACTCAGAACCGCGATGGCTCAAAAGTAGGTATAGTGGTACTCCTGTGTCGTGTGTTGTCGTTGGCTTGCCACTATCACCTCGCCTCTCTTTGCTGTCGCATCGAGATAAGCCACAACAAATGTCACTTACTGACAGTCCGTGTTTGCCGCAAATGTCATCGCATTGCCAGTGTGAATCCTTGTCTTGTTTCAAAAAACCCATTTCCTGAATCGAGATTCCTCACGAGTTCCTGAACGATGAAGCGAACCATGTCTCCCCTCTCGAGCGCTAGTTGCGTGCGCCCGTTGAGACACTGCACTGCGTTGGCTATGGCCCTCCTGAGCCCGTCGATTCTGTATTCATATGATAACCATCGAATCGAGATCATCGCCAGCAGCAGTATTGCGAAATGAATAATTGCCGTCTCAATAGTTCACGATACTGCCGCTGTCTAATTCTGACGAACGCTTAAGATGATTCTCATTCATACACAATACCTGACACGATCTTCTCACAAACCACCATTATTAATACGCTATTTCTGAAATAGAAACGGGTTGCCTAGTCTTTCCTTACATGCAAAATGTAGATGGTGGTCTTGCTACCTATTTTGCGCGATGCGCTGAAGTACTACTCACTTTCGTGTCCAAGCATGTAGTGTACTTCGACTGCACTGATCTGCCCAAACATTATGACCACCGACCTGCAGTCGATATAAACCTGTCCACGCGTTAGCAGCGTCATCTGACGAGGAAAAACTGCTAGTTATGGACGGGCAAGGCGCATGTAGTGTCAGTGAGCGGGCTGTCCGTGTGTAGAATTGGGCAGATTGCGGCCTGTAGGCTCGGCACGGGGATTTCGGAAACTGCACGACTTGTCGGGTGTTCGAGGAGTGGTGTGGTGAGAATCTTCAACACGTGGCAAAGCCAAGGTGAAAACACGTCCAGACGTTGTCGGGTTGGATGACCACACCACCCCCCCCCCCCCTCATTACTGATGTCTGACGTCGTAGGCTGGGCAGACTGATAAGACAGGAGAAGGGGGGGGGGGGGCGAACTGTGGTGGAACTAACATCAGACTTCAATGCTGGACAGAATACAAGTGGTCTGAACACAGAGTGCTTGCTTTGGTCGTTGGTTGATTTGCGGGACGGGACCAAACAGCGACGTCATCGGTTCCATCGAATCAGGGAAGGATGGGGGGAGGGGAGGGGGGAGGAAGAGTCTACCGTGCCCCTTCGAAGGAACCATCCCCGCATTTGTCTGAAGGTATATAGGGAAATCACGGAAAACCTATAGAGGGTGGCCAGACGGGGGGTTGAACCGGCGTTCTCCCGAATGAAAGTCCAGTGTGCTAACTACTGCGCCACCTCACGAACACAGAGTGTACGGAACACTCCCAACGACGGGCTTCCGCTGCAGTGTTAAGACCACAACATCGGCGACTACGGCTAAAATGGACACGTGACCATTGCATGCTCTGGTGAAACCCTATACCTTCACCATCATGCCGATGGGAGGGCACGAATCCGTCTTCTTCCAGGGGATGGCTCCTTGACAGTCTGCGGGACGGAGACAAGTTCGCAGTAGCTCCATTATGCTCTGGGGAACAATCATGTGGGCATCCATGGATCCAATGGAACTCGTGAAAGGCACTATGAAGGCCAAGCAGTATCGTACACTGGTTGCAGACCACGTACACCCGTTCATGACGACCATGTTTCCCGGTGGCAGTGGCATTTTTCAGCAAGATAACGCGTCATGTCACAAGGCCAAGAGACTGATGGAGTGGTTCGGGGAACACATGGCGATTTCCAGTTGATGTGCTGACCGTCCAACTTGCCAGTTTTGAACCCGATCGAACGCATCTGTGATGTGATTGAACGTGGCCGCAGAGCTCATCGTCCCCCTTCCTGGAATTTACGAGATTAGGTGACTGGTGTGTGTAGATTTGGTGCCAACTCCCTCCAGCGACCTACCAAGGCTTCATGGTTTCCATGCCACAACGCTTTGTCCCTGCCAAAGGTGGACTTATGTAGGTGGTCATGAAATTCTGGCTAATAGGTGTAAATTATACCTTCGTTACTGGGTTCATGCCGTGTTGAGCCGGCCGGAGTGGCTGAGCGGTTCTAGGTGCTACAGTCTGGAACCGCGCAACCGCTACAGTCGCTGGTTCGAATCCTGCCTCGGGCATGGATGTGTGTGATGTCCTTAGGTTAGTTAGATTTAAGTAGTTCTAAGTTGTAGGGGACTGACGACCTCAGAAGTTAAGTCCCATAGTGCTCAGATCCATTTGAACCGTGCTGTGTTGTTGTTGTAGCATAGACTGATAAGATTAGGACACATTTAGAAACGTTCAGTACCTCATGTGTCATAAAACCGTCATAAAACAACTTCAATAAAAGTAATCTTAATCGCATGATAGTTAATTTGGTGACCGGTTTCGTTCTTTTATAGGATCATCGCCACACCTTTTTACTCTGTGAAAACGAGCAATAAACTTACTTGGAGTTGGAAAGACTTGAATGCAATTTCATGATTTTTGTCCTGTACTTGTCTAGGTAGTGGATTAAGAATTTTTTGGAACATTATCCGTGGAGAAAACAGCAATCGTACCTATTAAAGTCCTTTCACCTCTAAGAAAGTGTGTTATTCTTTTTCACAGAGTCAAATGATCTGATGATGATTCTATAGAGATCGAAATAAGCAACTTACATGCGATCAAGACTGATTTTAATGAAGTAATTTTATTGTAGTTTTATCGGCTGCTGTTTTGCCACCAACAATGTGCCAGACAATTAACAAAGAACTTAGATTAAGAGTAAAGGTGAATATTTATGAAGTGTTGAGACAAAGAGAGAGTGGTCACAAGCTTAAGATCATGCAAGCATTTTATGCTGACAATACTTCCCAAATTGATTTTCCAGACTTCAGCTGATACATCGTCATCAGCCTTTTGGCGTCTACTCCTAAACGTAGTAATGCTTTATAGTTTTCCATACACACATTCTACTTCTATAGCATCGTTTACGTTTACTGCCCACCTTCCATTAGTGCGTGCCAAAGACCTTGCCTTAACTCCAGCGTCCGTTTTGTATAGGAACAGAAGTAGCTTGCAGAACTGCGCATAGCGTTCGTAACGACCGACCTTCAAGAACTCGAGGCCCCGCCCAAGCGCGGGTTGGAGTAAGCATAGCACAGGTAGCTGCTAGCCTACTTACTTCCTCTGCAGACTAGAGCGGGCGCAGAGCCAGGGGGATTACTCTCGCAGCGCTCCCACTTGGCACACTGGAAATACGTAAAGCATTCCGTTCAACTGCTCTTCCAAGTGCTTTGCTGTTTCTGACAGAATTAGAATGTCATAGGTTTTGATAAAACTTCGAAATAAAGTATTTCGGAGATATTATTGTTACATAATTTCTGTAACTGTGCTTCGCAAATTTCAAACAACAAAGTTTCTTTCCTACTTCGTAACCGTAACTGTCGAACAGGTGGGCAATTAGAAAATGTTACTGCTAACAGTAACACAAAAGTGGACGGTAGTTGAAAAAGGTTGACTACGCATGGCCTAGTGTGTAGTGGACGCGCTTTCATTTACATTTCCCAGCAGCCTGGGAGTAGGATAGAAGGAATATTTGCAAAGAGACTTAAAATTCCGGCAAAGAGACTTACAATTCCGGCATTCGCTTGGTAGCTAAGGCAAACTGCCGGAAAAACCGTTGATCGGAACTGGAAGATTGAAGCTGTTAAACATTTCTTGTTGACAGTTGCCCAGACAACACACAATGAACGTGTGTGTGTGTGTGTGTGTGTGTGTGTGTGTGTGTGTGTGTGTGTCGTTGCCTTCAGGAGCCCTACACGGATACCTCTTCAACTGTTCTATGACATACCTGTTAATTTGCAGAATGTTCTTCACGACTTGTACATTCTAGATTAATAGCGACCTGCTCCTGCTTTGCACGGTAAATCTCAGCGATCGGACGACTTGGATGGCGAAACGGTAATAAATTTTGTACCCGAACATTCCTCGTCTGTCTGTTAGTGACAGATCTCCGCAGTGACTCCTTCGATTAGCCTTCACATTCAAGGTCACCTGTATAATAGCTTGTTTGGGGGGGGGGGGGGGGGGGAGAGCTAGACCTGGGAGTTAGGAATTGTTCTAATGTTTTGAAACACGAATGGCGACTTGTAAATACCCTTCAAAAATTTCCTCGTCCGGCCGTGTTAAGAACCTGCACAATACCGACTTCTAAATCTTTTTCTTAAAAAAAAAAAAAAAACTCCTGACGAAAATACTTTTGTTTTTTCGTTTACCTGAGAGTGAGGGTGGCCTCCTCTTGTCACCGGGCATGGGTGCCCTTGCTTCACATGCAGATAGAAAAACGCGTTGGGGTACTTTTAGATTATAACATGTATGTTTGTAATTGAGGTTAATCCACACCAGAAGTGAAAAGAGGAAAGCCATTAAAAATGAAAATAGTTACAATATGTTTGATTACGACATATTCATTTGATCTTTCAGTCAAAGGAACTGCAGTCTTCCGTTAGGGATACTGATAATAGTTACGACCTTATTCCGCAACACACACATTGACTACAAGAGGAAGGAAAATAGGAAATTCCAGTGCGTATTGCATCTCGAGTACTCCGAAAGATAACACATCCTCCCAAGCCGGCAGTCGGCTCAGTCGAACCGCAACAAAAATGTCGTTGGCCCAGCACGGCAGCTTTGGCGCGTAATTTGTCAGTGGGGAGGGTGGTGTTGCGTTTCGGCGGGAGCGTGAGTCGCCGTCGGTAGTGTAAGCAGCACACGCCCACGTAGCGCGGCGCGTGCTCGGTTTTTACTACGCGGCCGTTTCATGAATGCGGCGCGTGTAACGGACCGCGGCCGCCGAGCCCGCCCGAAGCCGTCCGACGCGGCACGAGCGCGCTTCTCGTGTTACGCGGGCCATACAAGGCGCGCATGCCGGCCCCCTCCTCGGCGGCCGGGTTATCTTGGCGGCTAGCGTGTATCTCTGGCCGCATTGTATAACACCTCTGGTGCCGCGTAATAGCGAAATCCTAGTGCGTCAACAACTCTTACTTTCGATACACACTACTCTCCGAACTTCGGGAACCTAGATACCAAAACAGCTAACGACACATCCCCGTAAAACAGAGTGTGAATGTACAAGACTTGTTGTTGTCGGCGGGAGGGGGGCTGGGGCAAGGCGGGCACTAGGACGCAGTGCCCCCTTCCCTCACCCTGGATTCTGGAGAGCATAGTTTTTATTCGCACAAACATTAGGTCTCCGAAATATGACTTGAATCACTACAAAATTTAGTTCTTACGGCGTGCTATGTCTGTAAACTGACGAACTCATATATAATAAAAACGGACATTTTAGAAGTGGGGCTCGATGTGACGACCACCGACGTAAACGTAGGTACGGCACCTCCGTACCATATTCCGGTACACGGGATGACCAATTTCATCGTCCACCAGCGTTCGCGTCGCCATAACCCATGCCGGTAGTTCTTCCTCGGATGCCATAGGAGTCTCGTAAACCTAAGATTGTAGTTGACCCCGCAGGCTGTAGTGTATAGTTCACCACGACTTCTCCACTGTTGCACAATCGGTGGCCCAAGGAATCTCGGAGTGCACATGAAAAATTAGGTGATGCTCCATCGTGCTGAAACCACATCTTTTGACACACAGTGGGTAGCACATCTTCCAGCAGTGCGTGGCACTCGTAAGTTGGGGGTAGAAGATGGTGTGGTCCAGTGACACTGACCGTCCAGGAATCCTGCCCAGCCGGCAGAAGTGGCCGAGTGGTTCTAGGCGCTATAGTCTGGAGCCGCGCGACCGCTACGGCCGCAGGTTCGAATCCTGCCTCTGGCATGGATGTATGTGATGTCCTTAGGTTAGTTAGGTTTAAGTAGTTGTAAGTTCTAGGGGACTGATGACCTCACAAGTTAAGTCCCATAGTGTTCAGAGCCATTTGAATCCTGCTCAAGTGTTCGCGAAACCCTTCCCACACCTTCACTGGAGCATCCGTGAAAAGGATCCGCCGTGGGAAGACGGTATTGGCCACTCAACGATGCAAGAACCACCAGCAGATGTAGGCTCGCGACGCAAAATCGCGTGGCTGCATTGCCTTTGGGGGTACATGTAACAGTCCTACTACATACACCGTACATGAGATTTTTTATTTTCTCCTTTAAAATACTAACTACGTGGATGCTGTAAAGATGTTGGCTGTATTATTAGGACTGCAAGTAGAGGGGGGGGGGGGGGAAGGAGTCTTTTTATTAGTACAATTGTTTCAGAAATTTGTTTCATGTTAAGTAATGAGCCGTCACGCAATATTTCAACCCGCCAATGCATTACTCCTTGGACTGAGGAGAAGTGAGCGGTGACGCCAAGACAGTAGATCAGTCAGCCAAGAATATACGGAAGCTTCTCTCGAGCTGCACAAATATTGTCTAATAACTTACATTGACGCTCGTCTTTGGATTATGTTCGTTCCTGGCTGATGCAAGATTTTTAGTTTCGGCAGGCCAGAATAATTGATACTGAACTTCGTTGGCTTACATGCAGGAAACAGCCACGTCTACGTGATTACTCTATTAACAATAGAGTGCCTGGCAGAGGGTTCAATGAACCACCTTCCAGCTCTGTCTACCGTTTCACTCTCGAACGGCGCACCGGAAAAACTAGCACTTAAATTTTTCTGTGCGAGCCCTGATTCCTCTTATTTTATCGTTATGATCATTTCTCCCTAAGTAGGTTGGTGCCAACAGAATGTTTTCGCAATTGGAGGAGAAAATTGGTGATCGAAATTTCATGAGCAGATCCCGTCGCAAACAAAAAGGTCTTAGTTTTATTGATTGCTATTCCAATTCACGTATCGTATCTGTGGCACTGTCTCCCCTATTTCGTGATAATACAAAAGGAGCTGCCGTTCTTAGTATTTTTCCGATGTCTTCCGTCAGTCCCATCTGATGGGGATCCCACACCGCACAGCAATACTCCAGAATAGGTCGGACAAGCGTGGTGTAAGCAGTCTCTTTAGTAAACCTGTTGCACTTTCTAAGTGCTCTGCCAGTGAATCACTGTCTTTGGTTGGCTCTACCCACAACATTATCGTTCCAATTTAGGTGATTTGTATTTGTAATCCCTAAGTATTTAGTTGAATTTGCAGCCTTCAGATTTGCGTGACTTATCGCGTAATCGAAATTTAGCGGATGTGAATAACTCCACGGTTTATTCAGGGTCAAATGCCACTTTTCGCACCATACAGATATCTTACCTAAATCATTTTGCAATTCGCTTTGGTTATCTGAGGACTTCACAAGCCGGTAAATCAGCTCAAAACAGTCTTAGACGGCTACAGAGATTGTCTCCTATGTCGTTAATATAGATCTGGAACAATAGAGGGCCTATAACAATTCCTTGGGAATCGCCGGATATTATTTCTGTTTTACTCGATGACTTTCCGTCTATTACTACGGATTGTGACCTTTCTGACAGGAAATTACGAATCTAGTCGCACAACTGAGGCGATATTCCATAGGCACGCAGTTTGGTTAGTAGACGCTTTTGAGGAACGGTGTCGAAAGGTTAGTTACATATCAAGAGACTTTATTTGTTGTTTCAGAATATAGACAAGATTGTGTCTTAAGCAGTTAACGGTTTTTCTCTTAGGTGCTGAGGGTGTTTGAGTGACTGTATACTGACGTATATTCACACTACCTGGGCCCCGCGAAGTTACTTAAGCAGTTATTTGTAAAGAAATGCTAGTGCGAAAACTCATTTATCCACGCGTATGCGTCATCACATACTTGTAGGTATTCAGGCGCGAGACACTTGCGGCCCAGCAAACAGCGCGACATAGAAGAAGAACAAAAAACAAATTTTGAGACGATGGGAGAAGCTGACATAATAAATGTCGCTCACAACTGACTCGTTTACTTAAGGAAATAATTTTTACGCGCCCCAGTATCGAATTACAAAATGTACCAGAATTCCATAAAAGTTTGCGACATGCAAAGCACGCAGAAGATTGTAATTGTCTTTGTGTTTATGGAGAATCAGAAATCAATTGTGATTCGTATCTGTAAACAACGTACCGAGATTTAGTGTTCTCTGGGGATATGCAGAGATTTTTGGCTCTCCAAACATGCGAGCAGTCAACGTAGAAGTGTCGGTGCAAAAAACGTGGTGTGCCCAAGATGAATACCTGGCACTTTTAACGTTTGTTCGTGACTCTTATTTATAGTGACCTACACGAATATGTAATAAAATATGGGGGTTCCTATTTAAAAAAAAAAAAAAAAAAAACGCAGTTGATATCCGTTTGACTTATGGCAGCGCCATCTAGCGGGCCAACCATAGCGCCATGTGGTTTCCCCCTTCAAGCTAGACGAGTTTCGTTCTTTGTAGTTTCTTCGTTTGACGCTGATTTCGTGAGATATTTGGCCCGGTCACGATCAATGGACCACTCTGTACATATGGGATTTATTGCAACGCAGTGCAATTTGCTTTTCATTCAAAGCTTGATATGTGCAACAGCGAGAGCGGTTTATTACTTAGAACTGTTACTTGGCGAGTGGTGAAACGTTATTATAGGAAGTACGTGAGTGTGCAAATTTAGAGTGCTGCTACGACATTTGTTACTGGATCTGTAGCTTTAGGGGGCGATTTTAAAGTTTGACTCCTATTTACGGACGATTCACCCGAGTCAGTCACATTAATGCGACCACCTTTCAACAGCCTGTTGAGGCTGCCAGAGGTGTGGAAAGATCGTCATTGGGGTTCTAGAAGGGTACCGACAGCTGTATGGAGCCATGCCAAGTCTAATGGCGCGTACAACCCGCTCGGGGTGGGCCCTGGTTATCTGTGTCCAGTGATTCAACACGGATGCCTTGGCGCCGGTTTTGGGTAGCGCCGCTTTGCCATTCACGGTCTACTTAAACAACGGCTGCACGCGAACGGTTTACAAACTTAGCCGTTCCGGAAATGCTTCCACCCGTGGCACTAAAGCCAATGATCGTGCACTTTTGGACGTCAGACAAGTCGCTCAGTTTTCGCGTTGCGACAACGACTGCACCGTTTTCCTTATCTACCCTTGACGCTTTATGTATCTTCGACTGTTAGTACTGCCGTCTGTGAATGGTTATTGAACGTTGACGTGAAAGAAAGGCGGTGGTCTGGACCGTGCAGTTAGGAAGTGAGGCGTCCCCTTGAACTGCAACAAACATTCAGACGATATTGAAACTCGCCCCATACTACTGCTATGCGTCATTGTTGCTCACAAAAAGTTGTTGGATACTGAGAGACACATAGGGAGACTCTCACAGGACCCCCTCCCCTGCTGTACCCTAAAAAAAAAAAAAATACTTTAAGAAATCAGGCGACCTTAAAGGTTGTTGGTGCAATGCTTGTCCGCCATCTCGCCTGTATAAAACAGCTTCAGACATTTAATTACTTTACAGATGAGTTAATATGGTGAACTAGTTCCTCACGCACGTCAGTGTTCACATCTCCTGAACTGCGTGACCTAGAGTTGTATAAGTGGATACTGACTGGAAATTGTGTTTGGAATAGATTTGGTAGTAAAGAAGTAACCTGATGCTCAGGTTTCACTACTTGAACAGCGAAAATATACGAAGCTATAAATTGTATCCCTTTCATCACTATTTCGTGTGTGTGTGTGTGTGTGTGTGTGTGTGTGTGTGTGTGTGTGTGTGTGTGTGAGAGAGAGAGAGAGAGAGAGAGAGAGAGAGAGAGAGAGAGAGAGAGAGAGAGAGAGAGAGAGAGAGAGAGAGAGAGAGAGAGAGAGAGAGAGAGAGAGAGAGAGAGAGAGAGGGGGGGGGGGGTGATCAGCAAGAGTGAATTTCGAAAAGGTTAAAAATTAAGTTTGTTGGAAGTCGCTAAGTGCTCTTATTCTCAAATGCTGGAGCCGGAAAAGGCGGTTTTATTTACAAAACAAGTATTTCTATGCTTGCTGCGGAGGATGGCCACGCAAACAAATTTGTTATTGTTTAAGTAATTTGCGCAGTGAGTTACGGTGTCTAAAGACACAAAAGCCTAACAGTTTGTAACTATAGTACGTAGTCTATTCTGTGTTAAACCTTCAACGTAAAAGTATGTATCTTAGTGAGGTGGTTATGACAATATTTTAGCTATATAACGAGATACAATCTCAGTTGCAAAGTAATTTTTATCAAAAATAGTGAGTTTCGCCTGGTTGAAGCTTCCTCAGATTTACTGAGAGAAAAGGAAAAGCGAAGATGTAATTGCAGAAAGTTAAAAGTTAAGGGCATGGATCGACGCTGCGCTAAACTTTCGAAAATGATTTTAAAAAATGTAAAAAACCAAATTAATCCTCACGAAAGGCTGTCAAAGAATTTCATGTCACCGGCTGGTGACGAATTATGTAAAGGAAGAACCGTCGAACCAGATGCAATGGAACAAAACAAAGTGTACAAACTTAAAAGAACAAAAACCGGGGGTAAATGTGTGAAGACAAACGTCATGGGGATGAAGGGGCACAGACAAATAAAGTAACGGAAAATACCTTACGATATAAGATCCGGCAGGTGAAGCGCAGCGCAGAGCCACACTATATCGAGTGATCTGGATATCAATTGACTAACCAGTGTAATAGACGATCACATAGAAAGTAGAGTGCAGAGGAAAACTATCTTCCCCGCGCTAGTAAGGTGGTACAGAAACAGACGGCCATGACTCTTAACTTACAATTTCGTATTATTAAATCATCTCTTTTTCCTTCTCTTTTAGAAAATCTGAGGAAGCCTTAACCAGGCGAAAGGCGTTATTTGTAGTAAAAATAACTTGACAACCGAGACAGTCTTTTTACATAATTATGAAAATGGTCTCTGCACTAATCAGCCCATCATGTAATTGAATAAGCTTTATAATATTTGAGTTAAAAAAAAAAATCGGTCAATGATCGTATGAAAAACCGAAAATCAAATTTTGTTGGCTCTGGAAGCCGTTAGATAGGCAACCTGTAACTAGAAATGGGTTCCGGGATAGTTGTTCAGCAATATAGATGCATATCTTAAAACTGCTCACGTGTTTCAGTTTTGATTCATTCAGAAAGTATAGTCATGTGAAATCAAATGAATTTGTTTGAAACACCCTGTGCGTGTGTACGAAATATCTGCAAACGTATGGCACTGATTTGGTTTAGTAATAGAGACAATTCCGTATGTTGCTATAGTGGCTAGACGCCGTCACAAGCGTAACTATCGTCCGGCACAGCTCAAGGACGTGCGATAGGGCAGCTGCAGTTCACCAAGTATGACCTAGCAGATAAAATCTGCATCGCTGCAGCTGCTGGCAGAATACGCAGTTGTGTATACGAACGCCGCGTCGTTAGAATATTGCTGCCAAATACAGGAATGATGGACGATTGTCAACACACGAGGCATACACAGCAAGTGCCGTCACCCGATTTCCCAGGAACTCGTAGCTGTGGAAGAGGAGTCAAAATAAGCGAACATGCGTCTCGGCTAATCCTTAGATACTCGACCATTCCTCAAAAAGCGACGGTCAAAATTTTCGAGTTACTTATGTGCATTTCACCGGGCGATAACCTCATACGAAATGGTGGCACAGTGGTCAGCTTCGCGCTTGATTATGCGCTATGTGTTCTGAAGCCTATTATTGTTTTATTGATTCTATTGTTTTTGTTTATCAACCCATGTCCGTAGAGGTTCCTACACAAATGTTTATCAAATTTGGGGATACGAGGGCATTAGAGGATACACTACAGGAATGTCACCCAAAACAATTTCAAATAATATTTTTATTTTTTTATTCATTTATCTCACAATTAGTAGACGAATAAGAACAACGTATGTCAATATACACAGGAAAACATTCGTGAAGTAATCTTCTACACACATAGGTGTATAAATCATAAACAAAATAAAAAGCAATAGTCGCGTTTGGAACACGGAAAGCAAAACTAATAAACCGCGACGATAACCACTATGCCACCATTTCATCTGAGGATATTGCGTGGTAAAAAGCCTGAGATATACCTGGAAAATGCTACTTTTTTCTTTCGCTTAACCCACCCACGAAAGAGGGGGGCTTACAATACGACCGTTCGACCAATTCTTGACTGCCAGTAAACCCCCTCCCCCCACCCATCAAGGATTCGTTGAAGAATGTAACTCCCGTATACAAGGTGCCTTCAAATGTATAATTGGCTTTAAAAATGAGTTTGTTTAATAATTGACGTCAAACATGTAAAACTTTTATAGTTCAAGATGCAAAATTCTAATTATGTTACTTTTATTAGCTTCCGATTATTCGCCCATCTAAAAGGATTGCATGTAAAGTTTATTGGAAGTCGCTATATTCCCTCATTCTGAAACAGTGGATGAATATATTGTGGGTAATTAGCGCGGCGTGATTTACGCTGCCTCAGGACACACACAGTTTCTAACTTGTATTCTTGTATTAAAACTTGATTATACCCCTTAATGAGTAGATTACGACAACATTTTAATTTTTTAAATTCGCCCATTGTTCATATGCAAATCTGAAAATCAAATTTTTGTCGCCTGTGGAAGCGATCAGATAGGTAATCCGCAGCTGTGTGTGGCTGATAGTATTAAGCCATTTAGTAATGCAGATTGTTTGATGCTCAGAAGTCTTCACTAAGAACTTCTTGTATTTACAGTACTTGGAAGTGCAATCACTCAGATATCTAACAGCTGTAAGTATTACTGCTTCTAAAAGCTTAGCACACGTGCGTTTTCTAGATTATTTTGCTGTAGGTTTCTGTATTTGTTTACACATGTCACGCAGAATATACTCACGAAACTCACGTTAATAGAAAAAATGTGACTGCTGCGTATGTGGCGCCTGTACGATTCTACCTTGATTATGTGAAGGAACTTGATCCTTTTCTGGCAGCAGTGCGACGGAGCGTTCAGAGTGGTTGAAAAATGCGCAAGCGATTCCAGATTTCGAGATAAATAGAAACCAATCAAGTACCATAGGCCTGTATCGCAGACTTCAGTCCGCTGTAGAATATTGAAACACGTTATTTGCTCGTTTATTACTACAATTCTGAATTAAAATTTGGGACGACAAAAATGCAGATGACCAAAAAGAAAATAAAACAGATTTTTATTTGTAGAGAGTTTACAGTCATGTTCCATTTAACATTAAGACATTTACAATGAAATGAATACCCCTAGCTGCCTACAGCCGTTGATAAACTTCAACGGGGACAGTTTAAATTTGTGCCCCGAATCGAACCAGGGATCTCCTGCTTACATGGCAGACGCTCTATCCATCTGAGCTACCGAGGACACAGATGATAGTGCGACTGCAGGGACTCCTCTGGCACTCCTCCCGTGAGATCCACATTCGCAACTTATTGTCCCGCACTATATTCATAGTTCCCCTGCCCATTATACTTATTACTCGCGGCTTTACTGCCGATTCCCATAAGAGTTCGGGCACTGTCTATGCATCTGCACAGAAGAAGATGGTCAAAAGAACAGATACCATCTTCATATACAATAAGGCATTTCACATGTCTGTATCAGATTTTATCTTAATGTGACCTGAAATAAAAATGTTGTAACTAAATAATATTATTCATTAATTGCTGCCTAGAAAAATAGAAGTCTTAACGATTATCAGATTCTGGCAGTTACATTTAGTCTCGAAATGTTTTGCACTTAGCGCTCGAAAACCTAACTTCGAAACCGATTTTTTTTCTATTTTTCTCGAGAGAGCTGCGTCGGTAACGTTTCCTTTTCACTTACGCGGCCGTGTGCACGGCACGGATAGGTGACTGATCGCGATAGTCAAGATATATCCAGGTTCGAGTCCCGGTGTGGTAGTAATATTCACTTGTCATCAGATACTCGAAATACTTCGACGTTTCAGCGAGATCATGTGACGCAGCGGTCCAGGGTCCAGGACCTTCGTCATTGCGGATCGCACTGGGACAGCTCTCGGCTGCAGGCAGGGGCAGTGTGACAGTCGTGTGTGCGTCCACCGGCCCAGCCAAGGTCGCCAGGTGTAGAAGTGGGATCAACAACGCGGCATTCCAGCGCACCACGCCAGAACCAGTCAGCCGACGCTCCGTGTCCAGGATCAGTTGTACGGCGTGCGCACGCACAGTAGCCGCAGGAAGCGTAATGTAGCAGAAAAAAAGTGGCAGAAGCCCACCTCTGATAAGATCAGTTTGTGCTCCGGAGAAATGTACCACGTACCCCTTTTTTTCCATTCCAGTGGTCTAACATCGGATATTTCTGAATTCTTTCTTTCTCTGTTGCCTTTATCCCGCATTGCGCGCAAGGTCGGCATGGTTAAGTACGGATTTGGCATGGTTAAGTTCAAGGGGTGGCCGGATGCCCTTCCTGCCGCCACCTCATACCCCCCGGGACGGAATTAGCGTACGCCAGCTGCCTGCGAGTCGAGTAACTGAGGCGGGACGTGGGAACCAGCCCGGTATTCACCTAGGAGGATGTGGAAAACCGCCTAAAAACCACATCCAGGCTGGCTGGCACATCGGCCGTCGTCGTCATTCCGCCGGGCGGATTCGATCTGGGGCCGGCGCGCCTACCCGAGTCCAGGAAGCAGCGCGTTAGCGCTCTCGGCTACCCTGACGGGTATCGGATATTTCTGAATACAGGGCATTAATTCCTGGTTTTGTGGTAGTGAAAAGTTTAACCCTGCATCGCGCGGGTAAAAGCGAGGCTAGTAATCAATGTTAAGATTATTTTACGTGATCTATGAAGCAATATGTTACGTAATACGAGGGGCATAACGCAGCACTTACTTTTAAGGTCGAATTTGTTGTGGGACGTCTGGAATATTCCCACTTCACTCCCTGTAGCTTCATGAATTTCCGATTGGTGGCGGCGCTATACGTAGCCTTCTTCGAGGCGTCTGTTAAGCTGATCCTTTCTAAGCAGAGATCTGTAACTGGGTTTCTTTTAACGAAAAACATTGTCGCAGATGTTCATAGGCGCCTGCAGAACGTCTACGGAGCCCTAGCAGTAAACAAGCACGGTGAGTCGTTAGGACAGGCATCTGTCATCGTCGCAACAAGGAGCTTGCAGAATGTATACGGAGCCCTGGCAGTAAACAAAAGCACGTTGAGACGTTGGGCGAGCCATTTATCATCGTCGCAACCATGTCGCGCAAACCTGTCCGATCTCCCGCGTGCCGACCGGCCTCACACAGCTGTGACTCCTGCAGTGTTGGAACGTACGGACACTCTCATTCGAGGTGATCGACATATCACAAACACTTTGCTGCATAGTTGGACACTCAGCTGGTATTGTTGACACACCCGTCCGCCGGTTGGGGTACACAAAGGTCTGTGGCTTCTGGGTTCTTCCTCATCCACGCCACATCCTTGATCTTGCACGTACTAACTTCCACCTTTTTGGCCCACTGAAGGATGCACTCCACGGGCAGCAGTACGCGGAGGTGCAGAGCTTATTGATACAGCAAGACGTTCGCTCCGGCGGCAATCAGTTGAGTGGTACCATGGGGTATACAAGCCTTCCTAGTAATATGGTGTAAGGCGGTCGCAATGAACGGAGCTTACATTGAAAAAATAGGGTTTTGTAGCCAGAAGAATGGGGAATAATATGGTGTATTGGAATCCTGTATGAAACCGACTATATTTCAGGAGAAAAAAAAAGCGTTGCGTTACTTGTTGAATGATCCTCGTATTTGTATTACGCACTCAGCGTGAGAGATCTGAGTTTTACTTCGCGCGAAGCCACAGAAGCTCCGAAACATGATCGAAAGGAGCATTACAACATGAGTTTTGGTTAGTACTTGGAAGCTATGGGAACGAGAATACTCAAGATATTTATATTTAAAATAATGTTTCACTTACAGGGCAGCGCAGAGAGATGATCCCGTTTCGCCGATTAACAATTCCTTCGCAACAGTAGTGCGATGAAATTGCGAAGCAGAATTGAGAGTGTTGCCGAGATCTAGACTTCAAATCGTATAGGGACGACGCCTCGGTGTCAGTTCAAACTGGTTCAAATGGCTCTGAACACTATGGGACTTAACATCTGAGGTCATCAGTCCACTAGAGCTGAGAACTACTTAAACCTAACTAACCTAAGGACATCATCACACACATCCATGCCCGAGGCAGGATTCGAACCTGCGACCTTAGCGGTCGCGCTGTTCCAGACTGAAGCGCCTAGAAACGCTCGGCCACACCAGCCGGCTTCGTGTTGGTACACATCAGAACAACGGCTAGAATTAGCCAGATTGAAAACATGGCGGAGAAAGGAGAGGCGCAGAGATAAGTATGAGTAACTGTTCCAGTAACGGTATGATTCAAGCTGTTTGTGTCGAAGTTGTTATCAAAGCACGGATACGTGTTAACACCCGTTATCTGCGTGTGTATCAACCACAGTACGCCAAGTACAGAAGTAGAGAAATCTGGGCCGGCACTTTGACTGCCTTAACGCCACTTACTGTGGCAAACCTCTGTAGCTACTCATTCGTGTAGAAGGAATGCTGCTAGAGGAAATAATGGTGGTGGTTACCTCAGGATGCGAGGTCGAAGACATAAGAGTACGCAAAACGTTGCAACAGGCAAGACGAAGTACCACTCCAACTAAAGAGTGCAAGAAAAAATCTGGGACAGTACACAGACCCAGCTAGTGTCGGAAACAGAATCTTTCTTACATGGTCTCCTAGACGAACGATGCGCAGATATAAACGAAAAGGCAACCGAACAATGGTGTGTGGCCATGACCCAGTTCACGTTCTGTAGATACTGTACTGATTTTGATACCACCTATGTCAGTACTAAAATATCCCTTCTTTTAGTTAAATTGCGCCATAAATTTCGTTATTCCCCAATTTGATTCGATACCACATCATTAGATAATCGACCAACATATCTAATTATTAACATTCTTCTGTAGCTCTAAACTGCAAAAGCTTCTATTCTCTTGTTGTCTGAACTGCTTATCGTCTTCGTTATACTTCCGTTCAAGGCTGTCCCCCACACAAATACCTTCAGGAAAGACTCCCTGACATCTTGATTCTTCATTAGATATTAACAAATTCCCCGTTATGAGATATGCTTTTCTTGTCAGAGCAAGTCTGTATTTAATATCCTCTCTGCTTCGACCCTCATCAGTTATTTTTGCTTCCCAAATAGTACAGAGGGAAGTGACGCAGTGGTTAGCCCACTGGGAGGACGACCGTTCAAACCCCGGTCGGCCATCCTGATACAGGTTTTCATTTCCCTGTATCGCTTCAGGTAAATGCCGGGATGTTCATGTGAAAGGGCACGCTCGACTTTCTTCCTCATTCCTCCCTAATCCAATGGGACTAATGACCTCGGGCGCGAGTAGTGTGTGTGTGTGTGTGTGTGTGTGTGTGTGTGTGTGTGTGTGTGTTGTCGTCGTTCTTAGAGTAAGTTAGTTTGTCAGGTTAAAAGTAGTGTGTAAGCGTAGGGACTGATGACCTCAGCAGTTTGGTCCTATAGGAACTTATCAGAAATTTCCTGCCAACGACCTCTCTGTTTGGTCCCCTCCCCAAATCAACCAACCAACCAACCGCAAAGCAAAACTCCTGTGCTACTTTTAGTGCCTAATTTTCTGATTTAATTCAAATGATCAAATGTGTTTGAAATCTTATGGGACTTAACTGCTAAGGTCATCAGTCCATAAGCTTACACATTACTTGACCTAAATTATGCTAAGGACACACACACACACGCACACGCACACGCACACACGCGCGCGCGCGCGCGCGCGCGCGCTCTAGAAGGTGTAAGTCAACTACCCTGGCCAGCAAGATCTCCGGATCTGTCCCCCATTGAGCATGTTTGGGACTGGATGAAGCGTCGTCTCACGCGGTCTGCACGTCCAGCACGAACGCTGGTCCAACTGAGGCGCCAGGTGGAAATGGCATGGCAAGCCGTTCCACAGGACTACATCCAGCATCTCTACGATCGTCTCCATGGGAGAATAGCAGCCTGCATTGCTGCGAAAGGTGGATATACACTGTACTAGTGCCGACATTGTGCATGCTCTGTTGCCTGTGTCTATGTGCCTGTGGTTCTGTCAGTGTGATCATGTGATGTATCTGACCCCAGGAATGTGTCAATAAAATTCCCCCTTCCTGGGACAATGAATTCACGGTGTTCTTATTTCAATTTCCAGGAGTGTATTTGTTCTGTATGGTTTTGAAAGGCACCCGAAAACAGGGCCATTAATAATAATAATAATAATAATAATAATAATAATAATAATAATAATAATAATCCCCGTGGAGGCCCGGGAAAAGAATAGGCCTCCGGTATGTTCTGCCAGTCGTAAAAGGCGACGAAAAGAACAAACCACTAATAGGGCTAACCCCCCTTTTAGTGTGATTAGTTGGTTCAGGAGACAACTAAAGAAACCTCGGACAAGCGCCGTCATGGTCGGGGACGACGCTTCAACCCTATGCCCGCCCACAATGGTAACGACACTGCTAGCCAACTGGAAAATGATTTAAATCCAAATAGAGGTGTTTTGCAGGATATGCTTCCTGCAACCACCCTAGAAGGAAAACAGACAGAGGATGAGATGGTCAGATGAAGTTAATCGACACCTCATGTTCTGTTATTACCAAGCAACAAACCTAGGAACCAACACAACTGGATACAGATCACAAGTATACACAACATTTATTACCAGGTACCCAGAACTAAAATTTTTAACAGAACAACGACTAGCTGATCAGATCCGAGTAATAATCAAAAATAACAGGATACCCCAGTCAGAATTAGAAAACATCTAACAAAAAGTACAACAAATACTGGAACAAAATAATGTGCAATCAGAAGATAAAGAAAATACAGTAATCGACTCAAACATCCCAGAGCAAACAAACAAAGAACAACACGCATCAATTAAACAGAGGAAAACGAAATCTTAAGACTGCCACCAGAACAAGCACAAATAGAACACGAAGTGACACACATGTCATATATAGAAGAAAAATTTCAGCTGACATATATAGAATACAAAGACACAAATACAGACATTAGATCATTCTTGCATAGACCGCCAAATAACCCACAAGTCGAAACAACAATAAAAACTACCAACACAATCATACACAACAAAATAAATGAAAACACAACTATGGAAGAGTTACAACTACTGGTTTATATAGGAGCACTCACTACACTAAATATACACACTAGGCAGAGATCAGAACCAACCAACACACAGAAGAAACCCACAAAACCAGCATGGCAACACAGGCTACAGATCAGAATAGAAAAACTGAGAAAAGACATTGGACAGCTAACACAATTTACAAGACATCAAATGTCAGAAAAAAAGGTTAGGTAAAATCTCACAACAAGAAGCGATAGAGCAATTAGATGAAAAGAAGTAGAAATTACAAGCATTGGCCAAATGACTTAGAAGATACAAAGAAATATTAATAAACTGAAATGACGAAACCCTGTTCCAGCTATAAGCGGAAGAACTCTGAAATATGTCAAATTTATTCATGTTAGTGGAAACCTCAATTGGTTCAAATGGCTAAGGACCTGAGGTCATCAGTCCCCTAGAACTTAGAATCTAACTAACCTAAGGACATCACACACATCCATGCCCGAGGCAGGACCCGAACCTGCGACCGTAGGGCCTAGAACCGCTCGGCCACCCCGACCAACAGTGGAAACTTCCTCGAACAGTTGCAGGATCTAATGAATGCAGACATGGCCTCCTTCGAAGAGATTCGATAGCAGGCGTTAGTACTTCAGCTATTTTGTCAAATAACTTTCTGTGTGTTTTGCGTACAGTTGTGGTATGTAACAGAGAATATTGATTTGGAATTCCATAATGGCAACGGTGTCTCTTTTTTAATAAAATGCTTTAAACGCAAACTGTGGCTCTTTGCTTTACCAGCATGGAATATTTTTAATAAATACTTTTATCACAAAAAAGTGCAAAAGTTGAGGACACGTGTGTGTTACTGAGAATGCACGTGTGATGCCAGAAGGCGATTTCCAGGACCTTGAGTTGGTGCAACATTTGCCGGTTTTAACTGGGTCGCTCTCCTGGATAAGAGCCAAAACACGAGGAAACCTGCCCTCGGTGCAACAGCAGAAGAGATAAGTTCGCTGCTGCTAGCCAGCAAGCAAGTTTCCTCTCCTGAGCAAGAGGGAACAGCTTTTCTGCAACATGGTGTAAGTGCTGTTTCACTTAAAATAGAGCAGGACATTGGCCCTTACTGAAGTACCCGTTTTATCTCCCTTTAACACTCAGCGAAACGCCTTGTCGGATATCTGTTGTGTTTCAGTTTACCCGATAAGCTTTACAGGAAAAGGCAATATCCTCGCATTAAGAGCCCATTAAATGACTTTCACCGCAGTAATTTTCCTTTAAATGTGACGTCTGCTTGCTCCGAAATGCGTCTGCAGTGGACGTCACGAATAAATGACCGATAAGTTGCAAGCTTTGTATCATTCCACGAGCAGGTGCGACATCTCGTGCGTTCATTTCCACGAAGATAAAGTTCTCTTACTTGTGACGAGATAAGAATTCGTGATGATGCAACTAGTCGGTACATATTTCTTCTAGAATGAGAGTTACTACGCAAAAAGTAATACTTCTTTCACGGAGAGTGTTATAAACGCTTGGCGTATGGTCTCTTAACATTATGCCAGGTTACATCAGTAAAGAGTGAAATCCACTAACAAGGAGACGCCACGACTGTGGGGTCCGGGATTTCTCCGAAATTTTGTGTGGTTGAAGAGGGCGGAAAATCCCGAGAAAAATCGATCCTAAGTTTCTTAGGTCTCTGGTTCGATTCCTCCTCCGGCACTTTTTTTCTTCTGTTGCTTGCAAAATTGCAGCGCATTGTTACAGGAGAATCGTGAGATTAATTCCCGGGTAGATTGTATAAAAATTCATTCTAATATTCACCATCAATTATCTTCACCAATATTCCGAGCATGATTCAATATGCCTGGTTTGCCTCAAAATAATCAGAAACTTGAAACATTTTCGTAAATGTTAATGGTTCATGTTTTTGTACAGATTTATTGCAAATCCGCTTTTATATGTTGCGCAAGATGTCGCAAAAATTATTTCCTTGTTTGTGTTTGTTTTTACAATAGTTACCACTGCCGTTATTGTTTATAATTATTATATGTATAAAAATTGAATGTTTCCCAATCGACTCTGTTATTCTGACTAAGATTAAAATGAAAAATGGAAAACCCACCGCCACGAATTTTGTTGGACAAAAAGAAAATAATTTTTATTCAATAATGTAACTAATTTGTTAAAGATAATGTAGGTTTGGGAAACGTCCTGAATAATTGGTGGAATAACAAAAGAAAATGAAACAGAAGGAAAAAAAGTGCCGAGGAGGTATAGAACACATTAAATTTTGGAGAGTCCGTCTCATGTTGTAAAACTTCATGTGGTTGTTCCGTACCCCATATTCTCACATTATGACGGTTCACCATTCCACTTAAATGGAATGTTGCCTCGTCACTAAATACTAATCGTGGAAGAAAACTGTCTTCATACATCCTGCCAAGAACGAAATTACAGAACTCCACACGTTGTTGTTTGTCATCTTCAGGAAGAGCTTGAAGTAGCTGAATTTTGTATGGTTTCATGTGTAAACGTCGACGTAACACGCGCCAGGTGGGGGACAAGTAAATGAAGAGAATGTCATTGAAAAGGCATAATCTTTTGACATAGCACATAAAATTGAAGTAAATGTGGTCCAGCTTCGTAAAAAGCCATGAATTTTGTATAAGTCAAACACAGTGCACCATGTTAAAAAATAAAATTAATATAGTAACAACATAAAGTGTTTATATTGCGGCGTCTTATATTTTCTAAAACATAAAAGTAGTGTGTTCGTAGCTTAATGTTTATGCCTCGGGTGAGTCACTGCCACAAAGGACCTAAAATGAAATTCACCTGATAGTATTAATTTACCAGCACCTGATTGCTATTAATAATGCTTTGCTGCTCCGGACGTCTCTACGACGCAAAGAGTATTAAATGATAAAACAGGTAATTAGCAACTGTCTCAATTCCACACAGCATTCAATCAAAAACGGCGCACTGCTCTCAATTACTGGAAACAAGATCGGAATAAAAAAGGTCCCGAGTTCGAGTCTTGGTTCGGCACACAGTTTTAATCTGCCAGGAAGTGTAATATCAGCGCACACTCCGGTGCAGAGTGAAAATCTCATTTTGAAAATTGGAACATTTTCAGTTCATTTCGGTTATTGAAGGAAACGGTGACTACAACAAATGATATGTTCTTTCAATAAAGTAACAGCATTGCGTCTCGTCGTAATAACTTCCTCACAGTCTTTAAATCAATGTTAGTAACAATACCCTAGCGCAAATACAGACACGTCAGTCTAGAATGACTGACTGTTAGGTCCACAAAAAAATTTTCTCATTTCGCCACGGCGACAGCAAGTTGTAAATTGAGTGCTGTTTGGTGGATTGTTTCGCACATGCTAAGCATTTGCACAAGTCTTTTGGATACTACGTACCGCATTCCCAGAAACTCAAAACATGGACGCTAGCTCTTAGTTGAGGATATGTAACAATTTTTTCCCAGTAATCATCAATAGAAGCATTTTGTCCACGTGCTGCCCTGTTCGTATCACTCAGTAATCATCTCATATTGTTTGAAATAACATTTCTAAATAAAAGTATGTAGCTGGACCGTTACAATACGTAATTAAAGCATGGAACTGGTGATTCTGGTATGGGAGTACTGAAACACTTTTGGGCTAGGAAATCAATAATTAACTGATCCACATGACTTGTAGGAAACAGACTTTTTCGTATTGGTAGTAATTCCCAATTGCTGCTGTACGTTAAATGGAGGTTTGTGGAATGAAACGGAGTTGACGGCAGGAATCGTGGTAGATGTGTTCCCACAGTGCAGAGTTGCGTATCCAGATGTGCTGTAGCAGCCAGGTGTCGCTCCCCCCCCCCCCCCCCCCCCCCCTCTCCTCCGCTGCGACATCTGCACTTGGGATAGGCCAGGTCGGCACGCGCAGAACGGCCGCATCTGTCCCTCTCTGCCAGATGAGCGCAGCAGCTGCTGGCAGGGATTCGACAGCCCAGATAACATCCCTTGTCTGCCTCGCCAATGTCAGGGTACTCGTTACCGTCACGCACTTTCTCCCCTTTGTCCGTGTAACGGATTTGGCGTAAACAATGTGAACTCCTTGTGGGATTGTGGGGCCTTCGGTCGTAATAAGACAGCTGCTTCCCATTAGAGAAAGCTTCAGTGTTTACTGTTCTGTTATCTGTATGCTTTTTCTTGAACCCTCGGCTGCACATTCTGTATTTTATTTTCATCTCAGTAAACCTTGTGTACGAATCACATCGCATGAGTCCAATTTATCGTCTAGTTGCAGCTCGTGGTCTAGTGGTTAACACCGCTTCCTCTATATCACAGCGTCCCGGGTTCGATTCACTGTCTGTTCGGAGATTTTCTTCGCTGGGGGATTGGATGTTTGTGTTGTACCGATCATTTCATTTCATCTCATCTTTTCGACCTGCAAATTACCGAAGTGGCGTCAAATTCAGAGTGCACCAGGGTATCGAACAACCCCAGACGGATGGCTGCCGACCAATAAAACCTTACGATCATTTGATTGCATGGTTGCTCTCTGCCCTCTCTATTAGCAAACATTGAAGAAAAACTGCAACAATAATCTGTAACTCGAACAGACGTAGTGTTTCATAAACAGTTCAAGGCAGGTGTCATCAACGCGTAAAAATGGAATGTTTTGGTGTGGTGTTAATACATGCAACATTATTCATATCACAGACAAAGAACTGAGTCCTGTAATAGCTTTGCTTGTATATAATTATTTTGAAAAGTTAACGAAAATGGAATGTCCTCGCTCATGTTTGCTAATACAGTGGTAATGTGTTGAAATTACGGCGGTACATCTGTATACACCTACAAATGGTGACGGTGTGAATTTACCAATATAGGAGGAGAATACGGAATGTAATCGAATTAAATCAGGTGATGCTGAGGAGATTGGATTAGGAAATGAAACGCTTAAAGTAGTAAAGGAGTTCGGTAACTGGTGATAGTCGAAGTAAAGAGAATACAAATTGTGGACTGGCAATGGCAAGGAAAGTGTTTCTGAAAAAGAGAAGTTTGTTAACATCGAATATAGATTTAAGTGTCAGGAAGTCGTTTCTGAAAGTATTTGTATGGAGTGTAGGCATGTATGGAAGTGAAACATGGACGATAGTTAATTTAGACAAGAAGAGAACAGAAGCTTTCGAAATGTGGTGCTGCAGAAGAATGCTAAAGGTTAGATGAGTAGACCACGTAACTAATGAAGAGGTACTGAATATAATTTGCAAAAACAGACAATGTCTGCAGGGATACCACAATCACTTTTTGTGCAAAGTTAGTTATGATCCATCTTGATTGCAAAATGTTTATTCACATGACCGGTTTCGGTTCCCCTAGAACCATCTTCACATAGGAAATTAGAAATAGTAAATTACTATCATTGTCATTTCAGATCTGAAGATTGTTCTAGAGGAACCGAAACCGGTCATGTGAATAAACATTTTTCAATCAAGACGGATTATAAGTAACATTGTACTGAATAGAATTGGAGAGAAGAGGAATTTGTAGCACAACTTGACTAGAAGAACGGATTGGTTGGTAGGTAATGTTCTGAGGCATCAATGGATCACCAATTTAGTATTGGATGGCAGTGTGGAGGGGAAAAAATCGTAGAGGAAGACCAAGAAGTAGATTCAGAAGGATGTAAGTTACAGTAAGTACTTGGAGATGAAGCAGTTTGCACAGGATAGTAGCATGGAGAGCTGCATCAAACCAGTCTCTGGACGGAAAATAATTTGTGGCTGTGGCACCCGAAATGAAACACCTTATTTAAAAAGTTGTTAGAGTGCTAACAGGCTTTCGTTGTGATGAGGGGGACGCTAATGATCGTGCCATCGGTGCTATTAGCAAACAAGAAAAATATTAATATCCTTAGTGCCTTACGTGCTGAAGGAAATAGTTTGCGAGCGTGTGCGCGCGCTTGTGTGTGTGTGTGTGTGTGTGTGTGTGTGTGTGTGTGTGTGAGAGAGAGAGAGAGAGAGAGAGAGAGAGAGAGAGAGAGAGAGAGAGAGAGAGAGAGAGAGAGAGAGAGAGAGAGAGAGAGGGGGGGGGGGATAGTTTTAATGCGGAATATTTTACACGTTTGCAGACTAATTGAATATTCATAACACCTTATCTTGAGAACGTTCACACATTTGTTCTGCCTTCCTGTGAGGTTCGTGCTTGTTGTGAAGATATGTAACACGTCATTTGTTTGTATTGCAGGTGAGTGACCCCACGTCTGCTACTGAGGTGCTGTCACAGCGCGCAGTGTGTGAGTACCAGGGATTTTTACGAGTATTTCTTTGGTAAATGAGCCGTTAAGGGGTCGCCACATCAACGTCTCGTCTGTCGAGATTGATGAAAGGCTCCGATGGCGAAGGAAACTGAACATACCCCGTCCACCGTACAACGATAAAATCCTGTGTAACAGAACGCCCGCAACTGACGGTGACAAGGGTGCTTTGTTCATTGCGGACGCTTTCCGGATTCCTCCTCCTCCCCTGTGTTGCCGCAGGTTACACGCAACTAGCCATTTGTACTGGAGTTCCAGGACGTGTGACAGACTTATTTGCGTTTTGTCACACCTCAGCAGAACACGGAAATTCAACTGTCCGCGCAAATGACCTCTTCAAATGATATTCTTGTCCCTGCTACGGCAAGAAAAAGGAATAAAAGTGAGATGGTGTTAATACTTTCATCCTTCTTTACCTCCTCTGCATTACTGCAGATGACATGCCACTGAGCACATTTGTACTGTGCATGCAGTACACGTGAGGTGCCTAGTTGTTTCCACTGCCCTGTGTGGAATACATAAGTTCTTGTACACTTCACTAACCTGCTGTCTTCATTATAATGATGTCCCCAGCGCAGAAAACAGCACGCATGTCGTGGATTCTTTTTCTTGAGGCTGAAATTAACTTAGCAAGGAACTGCTGCTACGAATAAACTATAACTCATTTGGGATGCCACTCGCGTTTTTATTGATATTGATACGAGAAACTATTCTTGATCACAACGTATTGAACATATCTTTTCACAGTCCTTATATCTGGCTAAAGTAACATGAAATACATCCTGCCACAGAGAACATGTCTGTCTACTGGAACGGTCAGAACTGCAGAGCCGGACTGCCCGAGACACTTTGCGCGCCTAGCCAGCAAGGCTTGACCCGAACGCCACCGAAGTGCATCGGCAGTAACATCGTCAGTCTTTTGTTTTAGTAATATTTTGATTTTAATAATTTCAAAATGATTGATTGATACCTGGCTGTTGAGAGAAGTTTATTTAAAAAATGAAGTAATTTGGTTGACAGGTTTCATTAATAATAGCAACTGAATTTTAACGTTGTGGCACCCTACCGCCGAACGCAGCAGCCAATCAGAGAGCAGCAGCATCATGCAGGCGGTCTCTCTCACGGGAATGGTACCGAATCTAACATCTGTCACCGGTACCTCATCCCACATTGCGTCATCTCTATGCTTCTTGCATCTCCACTGCCCTGGGAATAGCTTCCTGGAGCCTAATATGATGGCTGAATAAGCCAGAAATATTACAGTGTACAAGAGTAGCACTCGGGTGGGGAATCCGTTGTTCTTGAGGAGAGGCTAAAAGAAAGTTGCTAGTGAATTGACTAACGGTCATCTATACTATTCAATCCAAAAATTACGACGAGCGACGCCTTCAACGTCACACGTAAATTAGTTACTTACAGTGCTAATCCTGCAACATTATATATGCCGACCGCTGAGGCCGAGCGGCTCTAGGCACTCCAGTCAGGAACCGCGCTGCTGCTACGGTCGCAGGTTCGAATCCTGCCTCTGGCATGGACGTGTGTGATGTTCTTGGGTTCGTTAGGTTTAAGTAGTTCTAAGTCTAGGGGATTGATGACCTCAGATGTTCAGTCGCATAGTGCTATATAGTTACAGATCAACTTATACATCCTGAACTCTGTCCCTCTCCGCATTTTCCGTAGAGTTGCGTTTTCTTAAGATCATCGTGTGAATCCCCTGACTTGGGACTAAAATGGGCAGCCTGAATCACGCCGCCGATCGCGCCTTTTGGTGGGATGTCAGAGATACACGAACTGATTCTTCTGCATTTCGTTATTATAACGTTGTTAAAAATTTACTGTTGAAAGTATATCTCTTCTTATCAGCGAAATCTGGTCTATGCCTTAACAGTCATTGGCACCCTGGTCCAATGGTAATCCCTCCATCTTCTGTCGTGGCAGCCAATCAAGATACATAACTACTCAGTTGGTGCAGTTCCTGACGGAGTTGGTAATCGTTGTATCATCTGTTGTCTGCACCCTCACACCACTTTCGTAAGTCATACATCAGCTAATGCATTCGCTCGCAATTACGAAGTGGAGCTTGAAACTGAATATTATGGCTCCCATAGTCTGAGTAGAGAAATTACTGAAGACCAAAATCAGGGTATGCGGGCAAGGCTGTCTTCTAGATAAAATGCAAGACAATTAGTAGGCCTCTCTGGACGTTCCGAAATGATTGACGGAAACCTTTGCTTTGTCTGCTGGGCTATTTGATACTATGTTTGTTAATTTCCCTCTTTCCCTTTGGCTATTAAAATTCGGGGAAAAAATCCATTGTGAAATTTACGTTTGTCTCTTGTTATTTGCTCTGCTAAAACATTTGACAAAAACAGTATTACGTTGTTCGGATACGGTGTCAGTGGTGTGCTGGCTGACAGTTACGTCAATCGCAAAGCGACATGGAATAGAACGAACACATAAGGTCGGGTGGGAGGAGAGTAAATAGTCGACATCCGGTCATTGGGATAATTCTGGGAAAGTGTAGCTCATCTGTAAAGGAGACACTTGTGATACTGTGGTGTTCTGGATCTGCACGAGGTCGTGTTAAAGCAAGACATCGAACTTCCTTAGGGGCGGGCTACTAGCTTACAACCGGTTGGATGGATCAACAAGCGAGTATGACGGAGATGCTCCCTGAACTCAAATTGGAATGTCTGGAACGAAGAATACGTTCCTTAAGCGGAATTTCAGAGAAATTGCGACAGACTGCAGAATAATAGACTGCTACGGTCGCAGGTTCGAATCCTGCCTCGGGCATGGATGTGCGTGATGTCCTTAGGTTAGTTAGGTTTAAGTAGTACTAACTTCTAGGAGACTGATGACCACAGATGTTGAGTCCCATAGTGCTCCGAGCCACCCCCTTTTTTTTCCTCAGAGTAATACTTCTGCCACCTACATTAACATCTAGCGTTATGACCGTGGATATAAAACAAATCAGGGCTCGTACGAAGGTCTAGTCGATTTTCTGCCGCTTCCTTTACTGATAAAGTAGTACTAGTAGGGGTAACCCTACGCCATGGCGTGAGGAAATGTATGTAGATGTCGTGAACTCGACGTAGACAATCCCTTAAAGGCGCATGGACTCATTAGGCCAACGAAGGGCTTGGCGGCAATTCGGCCATGTGGAATCCGTAGTTGGCTCTTGGTCAAACTTAATGTATACCTTAAGACTTAATTGTAATAAAGGCTATTTAATATTTTTTCCCCTAATGAAAGCTACAGATTTCGAATGATTATTGAATTGTGTAGGTCCTAAAATTTGAAAGATGACACCTCTTGCAGGAGAGCTGCGCCTTCAGCAGAAAGTTAATTATTATTCCCAGTTTTTTGTTTTTGTTTTTTCTTCTCTTAGTCGTTCAGGGCGAAAAATGTCAATGCAGACACCAATATCTTTTCCTGCTTATCACTGGATAACAGTCGAATTATCCCGTGCAATTGTCTAGTCTTCACGGATCGTTTTTATAATCGCAGTTCGTAGGGGCTCAAAACATTCCCATTCGCGATAAAACTGTCAGCTTGAATATTCTCTCTCTATTTCATTTTATACTACAGTATTTTTAAACTCAATAAATACAAACCCTTAGCGAGAGCGGGTATTGCCCGCAAGGAGGTGGAGATTAGTGTTTAACGTCCAGTCGACAACGAGGTCATTAGAGATGGAGCACAAGCTTGGGTGAGGGAAGGATGGGGAAGGAAATCGGCCGTGCCCTTTCAAAGGAACCATCCCGGCATTTGCCTGAAACGATTTAGGGAAATCACGGAAAACCTAAATCAGGATGGCCGGAGACGTGCCCGCAAGGGAAGCAGCGACTGTTGAAATACACTTCTCCAGGAGAGCCCCAAGTCGCATTCCAAATGTTTTACTGGGTCGTTTCGCTCTTTAAGGTAACGGCCAACGAATGTACTTTAAACTGCAAATTCCAGAGTTTCTGATGATGCTCTTTTTAAATTAAAACGCGAGATCGATCAATAAAACATACTAAGAGTGACTTGCGGCTGCCTGGAAAACTAGGCAATCACATCCATTCTAGAGACGAGCCATTCGGTACTGAACCAACGAAAATTCGACCCCGGCGTCCACACTAGGAGACGGGTTCTAACGCCAACCGACAGCCAACGCTGTGATGTTACCGCCGACTGACAGAACTGCAACAGAGTCCAAAAGCGTCGTTGGCTCTAATTTGCGGTTAGCTGTCGTTCTTTGGCCTTCGTTGACCTGGTATGTTCGCGCCATCAGGATGTGATAAACTTTCTTATTGTGCGTACAGGTGGACTTGTATTGGTGAATAGTGCCAGTGTGTATGTTAATGAACAGGTCGCAGTGTGACATTGTGGGTTACCACCAGCAGGGCATAGTGGGCGCTACCGGTGCAGAATTAGGGGCGCGCTCTAAGTTTCCGTAATGACCCGGGTGCACGCCGTGAGTGCCGGTGGCAGTGGAGAGCAGGTACCCAGTGAGCCAGCCGGCTGTGTGGTGCATTCAGGAAGCGCTAGCGCAGCACCCGGTGCTCTGCGCCGTGTTCTGTTTGTGTTGCGCCGTCTCGTGATGTAACCCGAGCCGGCTGCGCTGCTCCGTAATTACCGCTGTCCTGCGGGGCTTTGGGGGATGGGGCGAGAGTCTCCGCGTTTCGTGTTGCCTCCGCAAATTAGTCTGCCCCATACCACTGTCTGCTGCCTAAGGCGCTGGGGCACGCCTGCTTTCATTCATTCATTCTTAAAATGCCCTCCTAAAGGCGGCGGATTCTTTCTTTGCTTCGTGGTGTACTTCTCTTACCCTTATAATACACTACGAGCCATTAAAATTACTACACCACGAAGATGACGTGCTACAGACGCGAAATTTAACGGACATGGAGGTGATGCTGTTACATGCAAACGACTGGCTTTTCAGAGCACTCAAACAAGGTTGACGCCGGTGGCGACACCTACAACGTGCTAACATGACGAAAGTTTCCAACTGATTACTCATACACGAACAGCAGTTGACGGCGTTGTTGTGATGCGCCGCCGTGTAAGGAGGAGAAATGCGTACCATCACGTTTCCGATTACGATAAAGATCGGATTGTAGCCTATTCCGATTGCGATGCATCGTATCGCAACATTGCTGCTCGCGTTGGTCGAAATCCAATGACTGTTAGGAGAATATGGAATCGGTGGGTTCAGGATGATAACACAGAACTTCGTGCTGGATCCCAACAGCGTCGTATCACTAGCAGTCGAGATGACAGGCATCTTATCTGCTTGGCTGTAACGGATCGTGCAGCCACGTCTCGATCCCTGAATCAACAGATGGGGACGTTTGCAAGACCTCAACCATCTGCACGAACAGTTCGACGACGTTTGCAGCAGCTTGGACTATCAGTTCGGAGATCATGGCTGCGGTTACCCTTGATGCTGCATCACAGACGGGAGCGCTTGCGATGGTGTACTCAACGACAAACCTGGGTGCACGAATGGCAAAACGTCATTTTTTCGGGTGAATCCAGGTTCTGTTTACATCATCGATGGTCGCATCCGTGTTTGGCGACATCGCGGTGAATGCACGCTTGAAGGGTGCATTCGTCATCGCCTTACTGGCGTATCACACGGCGTGATGGTATGAGGAGCTATTGGTTACACGTCTCGGTCACCTCTTGTTCGCATTGACGGCACTTAGAACAGTGGACTTTACATTTCCGATGTGTTACGACCCGTGGATCTACCTTTCATTCGATCCCCGCGAAAACCTACATTTCAGCAGGAAAATGCACGACCTCGTGTTGCAGGTCCTGTACGGGCCTTTGTGGATAGAGAAAATGTTCGACTGCTGCCCTGGCCAGCACATTCTCCAGATCTCTCACCAATTGAAAACGTCAGGTCAATGGTGACCGAGCAACTGGCTCGCCACAATACGCCAGTCATTACTCTTGATGAACTGTGGTATCGTGTTGGAGCTGCATGTACACGCCATCCGAGCTCTGTTTAACTCAATGCCCAGGCGTATTATGGCCAGAGCTGTTTGTTCTGGGTACTTATTTCTCAGGATCTATGAACCCAAATTGCGTGAAAATGCAATCACATGTCAGTTCTAGTATAATATATATGTACAATGAATACCCGTTTATCATCTGCATTTCTTCTTGGTGTAGCAATTTTAATGGCCAGTAGTGTAGTTGTCCGTTCTGTCAGGCGCGGGTAGAAATTCAGCCGAAGTGGTTTTTCCGTATGGCATCAATGGTACGTTTCCTTTGTGCAATCTATAACCCTTAGATATTAGTAGTTTTATTTGCCTTTCTTGATGTTTGGTGAGGTGGTTAGCCCTGTTAGTCATTTGCAGGCAACCGTGTTGCATGCTGTATTCCCCGGACTTTCTCACCTTTTGCCTGGGCGGGCGCTGAAAAAGACAGTTAGTTGTCTTCCAAGCTACTTGAACGACGTAAACGACTGAAGTAAAGACTCCTATAATCTGTGCTGAACTGTCCACCATGTTTTCTCCAAAGTATAGGATTTCATTCTTGTTCACGTACTAGTCACGATGCTATTGAAGATTTAAATGTATTAAGGAATTAGTCATAAATATGGGTAGCTTTGAACTGCAGTAACTATTGTAAAAATGAGATTTTCACTCTGCAGCGGAGTGTGCGCTGATATGAAACTTCCTGGCAGATTAAAACTGTGTGCTGGACCAAGTCTCGAACTCGGGACCTTTGCCTTTCGCGGGCAAGTGCTTTACCATCTGAGCTACCCAAGCACGACTCACGCCCCGTCCTCGCAGCTTTACTTCTGCCAGTATATCGTCTCCTACCTTCCAAACTTTACAGAAGCTCTCCTGCGCTAGTGGATTAGTGTGTCTTGAGCAGACGCGAAGTGCTTTAGTAGCGTAACGGGTGTGTGCAGTATGGTTCACAGAAGGCCGTACAACGCGATGAGATGGGTCAGGTCACACACACACACAGCAACGAAGGTCGACACCTCATCCTAATGCCGTTTACGACAGATCTGCATCCTCCTCGACTCTGGCGCAACAGGGGAACACTTTAACACATCGTACTACAGGAGAGTTTCTGTGAAATTTGGGAGGTAGGAGACGAGATACTGGCAGAAGTAAAGCTGTGAGTTGTGCTTGGGTAGCACTTGGGAGCACTTCCCCGGAAAGGCAAAGGTCCCGAGTTTGAGTCTCGGTTCGGCACAGTTTTAATTTGCCAAGAAGTTTTTATTGCAAAAAAGGTTTTCGCGTATTTTTATTTCCCAGTGATCCTGAACGAAGAAATGTTCCATTTTGTATAAATGTTGGCCTGACTTAATTCTTACATTTTAAATGGCTCTGAGCACTATGGGACTTAACATCTGAGGTCATCAGTCGCCTAGAATTTAGAACTAATTAAACCTAACTAACCTAAGGCCATCACACACATCCATGCCCGAGGCAGGATTCGAACCCGATCGCAGCGTTTGCTCGGTTCCAGACTGCAGCGCCTAGAGGATGTACTGTGCTTATACTTTTGAGATGCGGTCAGCGTTTAGGTGCAAAAGCAATCTGCATTAAGTGGGTAATCATCAGTCGTTCGAGGTACAGTACGTTTTGTGTACTTCAGTCCAATTCAGTTTGTGGGGAATAAAACGTTTTCATGATCCATCGCATCAGTTACACCACAACTGGTAATTTTTTTCGCCCCCCCCCCCACACACACACACACACACACACACACACACCTCCCCCCAATGGAAAATTTCAGCGGACAACCATATAAATGACGACGACACTGCTATTAAGACACGTTAGTGACGCGCAGCAAGCGGAACGTTAGTTCGGAGAAACTTATTTTTATCTAGCTTCTGCTTCGTGAGGAAGGTTTACGTGACGGCGGCTTTTGTTTCACTCAGTGAGCTCTGCGCGGAACGGTTGCCTCCGCGGGACAGATTCGGCCCGTTCGCTGTCTTCGCGTATCTCTCGTTTCCGTGAAGTGGGCTGTCGTTGCGTAGCCTATTTCTGACGCGCTTACTCAGAAGCGGAGCGGCAAACTATCACGCCCTGACTCAGCACAGAGAGTGTGTCGCTCTCTCGTGTGTGTGTGTGTGTGTGTGTGTGTGTGTGTTGTGCGCTGCATGCGTGTGCCACAAGAGCCGCCTGGACGACCTCGGCGACAATCGATAACGTTCTGCATCGACTGCCACAGTGAAGGGCCATGAGGGGTGCCGTGGTCAGGGAAGGGGGCGCTCAGTGACGTCACCACAGCTGTGTGGTCGCGGGTCGTTGGGAACTTGGCTCGATATGGACGTCGCAACGATTGATTTTGAATCGGGGCCCGTGAACGAGACCTAGAAGGCTAAGGAAAATTGATCGTTTAGCGGAGGGTCCAAGGCAGGGATTCAACTTACCAGCTCTGTTGCTAGACTTCGACAGTACGGGGGGAAGGGGGTTATCCGAAATTTGCGTCACCTAGGAAAAATGACTTCTTTAGCCTTCTGGATTGGCGTGATGCGTCGGCAAGTTTTTCGCAGCCGTCGAAAAAATTTACCGCACGATAAATACACCACGTATCCGCGCCATTTTGTTTCGGGTCACCTAGCGGCGTGCTACGGTTCTATGGCATGCGGATCTCATTGTGTCCCAAGCTTGCAGACCTGCACATACAAACAAACAAAAATAATAATAGAATGCGATTTTCTCTCTGCAGCGGAAAGTGCGCTGATAAACTTCTTGGTGGATTAAAACTGTGTACCGGACCGAGGCTCTAACTCGGGACCTTTGCCTTTCGCGGGAAGTGCTCTGCAAACTGAGCTACCCAAGCACACCTACATTCCAAACTTCACAGAAGCTCTCCTACAGTACGCCTGTAGCGCCAAGGCCGAGGACGATGGAGATTTGTCGTAAATGCCATTCGGGTGAGGTGTCGACCTTCGTCGGGGGAGGGGGGGTTGGTGTCTAGGTTGTGCGACCTGACTCATCTCGTCGCGTTGTACGGCCTTCCGTGAACCATACTGCACACACCCGTTGCGCTACTAAAGCACTTCGCCCCACATGCGTAGCAATTTCCCGGATGGTTGCATCACATTATTTCATGCTTACAATGCTGTCTGTTTCAAAGTCACTGATTTGACGGCACGGTTCGCGCATACTCTGCGTGGCATCCCGCACGTCTGCTCAAGTCACACTGATCCATTACCTTCGGTTTGTAGCGACGAAGAGAGCCGCTGGCCCATTTTACCGTTCGGTGGTGTTGCGTTATGATATCGATGTTGACCTTGAACCGACGGGCCGATATGGTTCAAACGCTAATCATTTCTGCAGAACGTACTAATGTACATGTCCTGTGAATATGAACGTCCTATATCTAGTCGTTCAAGGTGCTCTATTTCTGAACAGGTGTCTAACAGCGACATGAGAGAATAAAAACGTGAAGTGGTAAAAGATGTTTGAGTAAGAACAAAACTATCACATGATGTCTTGCATAAGGCGAAATTTCTCTCCAGTTTTTTTCAGCATGCACGGTAATTAAGAAAAACCACAACATCAGAGTGATTATTACTTCGTTTAGTACTCAACTGTTACATACAGGGTAACTTCCTTTCTTTTACGTAAAACATGAGAATTTCTGGAGCACTGATGTGCTAAGAGGTGGGATAGTATACATTCTGCGGAGTGAGTTGAGTTGGTTTCTGGACCTACTCAAACGGCGTTTTCCAAGAACGCGGCAAGTCCAAGGTCAGGAGAAACGAGTTCTACAAGCATACAGCTGCTCAAACAGGTGCATTTCCCCACGTATCGCGACACACACACACACACACACACACACACACACACACACACTCTCTTCCTTGATATACAGGGTGATTCCATGATGATGGAACAAACTTTCAGGGATAATTGTGAAGTGTAAATTTATCAGTCTGAGGTAAGGGATCGTTGCCCCTAAACGACCTAGTCGAAAGTTAAAAGCGAAAATCGTTCTAATGTATCTGCCAGTGGAATACACGTACCGTGACTGTTCTTGCTACCATGGTAGCTTAGAGATAATATGAATAATATGAACCAAAGGGGAGGGGGGATGATGTCCAGTAAACATGAGCGTATTCATCTTCGCCGCTGTTAAACACACCTGTTTACTGAACGAGTGGCCATAGCTCTTAAGCTGTGTATGTTAGATCCAATATTTACTGGACATTTTCTTCTTGATTTGGCCCATACTACGATCTCTGAAAGTTGCCTACCCTACAATCTAAGCAACAACAACATCATAATAAACTAAAGGCTACGCTTTGTCGATTTAGCCAAGTCCCTCTTTCCATTGTCATCCTCTTCAATTCTTAATACGATTTGATCACCACATCTTGTTGTTATTAAAATACGTTGCTCTTGGCCAGCCTCTTAGTTTTTTTCCCTGAATCTTTTCCTTCAAATACATTATTTAGGAACTGGTTGTGTCTCATTATGTGCCCTATCATTTTTGTTTTTCTTCTTCCTATACAATTTAGCAGCGTTCTGTTCACATTCACTACTCTTGAGACCTGTTCATTACTTTTTCTATCTACCCAGCTTGTTTTCGTCATTCTGCTACATATCCACATATCCACATTTCCATTGCTTCTAGTCTCTCTTTGTCTGCCTTTCCCAGAGTCCACGCTTCACACCCGTATGTTAAGCACTCCAGACAAAAGTTTTGGCAGACTTTTTCCTATTTTGTAGACTTATATGATTGTCTGTTAGTAAATTCCTTTTGTTTTGGAAAGCTTGCTTTGCCAAGGCTATTCTTCTCTTTATATCTGTGATACATTTATTGTCACCAATGATTGTGCTCCCCAAATAACAGAAGTTCTCAACCTGCTCTGGAACATCATCTTCTAGTTTAATATTAACTTTACCATTTTCTTTTGTCTTCCCTACTACCATAGTTTTTGTTTACTTCTTATTTATTTTTAGATTAAATTCTCTTAGGATATGGGCAAATTTTAGCAACATAAACTCCATTCCCTTTACTGAGTCAGCAAGTACTACAATATCATCTGCAAAACGGATACAGTGTATTCTTTGGGGAGAGCTAAAACGTAGGATAAAAAAATGCAACGTCAAAAGCAAAGATGCCTTAGCGAAAGAGTGGAATAACTTTACACTTGTGTACACACAAAATTGGTGGAATCTATGCCTCGACGTTTGGAAGCTGTGATCGAAGCAGAAGGTGGCAATACAGAATTTTAAATAGGGCCTGAAAGTGAAGATCTTCACCGTGTATGTTTACTTTTATGCCTGATCGATGTGTCATTTTTATGCTCAAGATGTCAGTATATGGAATTATTAGTAATTATGCAGTATATATGTTGTTTTTCAGTTCCTAACATGTATGTTTATCTCACATAAAGTGAATACATAGTAGTTTCTTGATTGATTTTGGCTTTAAGTGTTATTTTCAGGGTGAATGTAGACTTTAGTGCCCAACTGTGCAGTTCACGGCACGAGGTTGTGGTTAGGTTAGGACACGAGTTTAAATTCAGGGTTACAAAACGCGCCGTATGCTGCATTTCAGTCATTGGTCATTTCAAACCAGCTGCCGACCCAGTATGCCTCATTTTTATCGTCCCTCGCGGCGTCTTCCAACATTGTTCCGCGTTACATATCCACAGCGTTTCTGAAGAGATCCGCCGTTTTAGTGTGTCGCTTAAAACCGTGCGGTAGTCGTAGCCGATGTGGCAACACTTGCAGCTGCAAGCGACCTACATCAATTATCAAGTAATTTTAATCGGACTATAGCTTGCTTCGGTACTTCCTGCGTTAGTCATATGAAATCAGTAGTAGCCTTACGCAGAAACTTTGCAACACTCCCGTACACTTCTCCTCTACGCGGTGTAAACGACAACTGTTGGCCGCGCCGGCCTCGCGGTTCTAGGCGCGCAGTCCGGAACCGTGCGACTGCTACGGTCGCAGGTTCGAATCCTGCCTCGGGCATGGATGTGTGTGATGTCCTTAGGTTAGTTAGGTTTAAGTAGTTCTAAGTTCTAGGGGACTGATGACCATAGCAGTTGATTCCCATAGTGCTCAGAGCCTTTTTTTTTTTTTTTTTTTTTTTTTTTTTTTTTTTTTTTTTTTTTTTGCGAACTAAAGTGGTGCAGAGAAAGTCGAGACGAAAAATTTGAAATTGGAAGCTTATGGTATATTAAACTAGAAAACAACCGCAAACTGGCTTGCGGAAGCCACCTACGCTGTAGCGCAGCGCGAGCTTTGAATATCCTCTCGTCTTCTTGTAAGGCCAGCGGCTTAGCCATTTGAAACTCATTTATTTTTATCACTACTATCGTCCTTGAATTTGGACACATTTTCCTGCCACTTAAAATTTGTAAAACTGACTGAGGATATTTTTGTTCCCTCGTTAAAAGTACCAGAAAATTTCTCTCTCACCAGGCGCGTTTTGCCGTATTGAAGTAAAGCATCATCAGTGGTCTGTAATTAAAAATACTGTGTTTACCGTTTGATTTGTGCTTAGATCGAAAAGCAGTTCGTTAACAAATTATCAGATTATATGTAGGATAATTTCTGCTTTGCTTTTGCTTACATCAGGAAATGCTCTTTGCTAGCACTTCCTTGGTTTCTTTCGTCGTTAGTCACTGACAAATTTGGTCTAATTTTACGCTGCCTTGTAGAGCTATACATCTTTGTGTTTATTTGTGTACTTCATGGCGGGTATTTTTGTTTTCTAGTGTTGCCAACGTTGGCAATTTTCCTGTGATCTATATTTTTCTCTCTTTGTAGTTCATTTTATGTGTTTTATAGTTAATTATTTTTGTGTGTATTTATATACTGTGTAAGACGGATGGAATGGTACGAAGCTAAAACTTTTTTGAAGCAGATGAGTGGACAGTAAGTGCATAGTAGTGTGATTGCGAGTGAGTTTAAAAGAAAAAGGTAAAGGATCAGGAAGTGAAATGAGAAAGAAAAGCAGAAGGCATTTTGTGATATAGCCGAAAAACCAGGCAGAAATTACTGTTAAGTAAAAACCAACAATTTGTTAACGAACTGTTTTTCGATCTAGCAAACAAATCATATTGCAAATATCTTTAATGTCCGCCTCCAGGCTGCTGAGTGGTCAGCACGACAGATGTCAATTCTAAGGGACGGGGTTCGATTCCCGGCTGGGTCAGAGATTTTCTCCACTCAGGGACTGGGTGATTTGTTGTCCTAATCATCATCATCGTTTCATCCCCATCTACGCACAAGTCGCCGAAGTGGCGTCAAATCGAAAAACTTGCACCCGGCGAACGGTCTACCCGACGGGAGGCCCCACTCACACGACATTTACGTTTATTTATATCTTTCATTACAGACCACTGATGACGTTTTACTTCAATAAAACAAAACGCGTCTGATGATAAAACACACATTTTCTGGTAGTTGTACCGACGTAACAATAATAAACTTAGAAACTGTAAAGCTACTACGAACAATATGGCCACACAAATGAATAATGTGAAATTGGCGTTTGTGTATTACCTGTATATTGTGAATTTTAATTGCGTAAAATTAACAAACAGTTTTATTCCTGTGGCCCCTTAATACGGGTCAGTTGTGCATGTAAAAGTTACGTATAGATCGAATTGTAAACACAATTAGCAGTTTATGTGATCGCTGTAAGCTTGTGGTTATAGCTTGATACCAGTGCCTACCAATTTTAATTTTATGTTACAGCACTAAGGATGGTCACTAAGTGACCGAAAATCGATTTTTCTGACAATAAAGCAACAAAATGCGGCCAATGCAGATTTTCCTTCCAATTGTAACAATTAGCATCCTTTTTTTTTTTCGTTGCCCTCAAACGCAACTTGTACCAGTGTTAACGAAAAAACCTGACAGTCGTTGTCGTAAGGAGGAGAGTATTGTAGCTTACGTGGCGTTTGCAGGGCGGTTTGTTTCCCTACTTCATTGACCCAAAGTGTCCCGTAGCACCTTTGTCATGTATACTTGCTCTAAACGACCGTTGTTCGTTGTATATATCTCTCGTTCTCTCCTTGTGTACCACGTATTAGGTTTTCTTCGTTACCACTTGCGTATAGAGCGCGGGAAAAAAAGTGCTGAAGTTAGAGGGTTATTTGTGCGCAGTAATTATTGTCTTGCCTTTGCGATCTCTATGCGGCTACTTGTATATTTCTGGATTAATCATGATTAACGCCGAGTCTTGAAACTTTGTAAGTAGATTTTCTCGGGATAGTTGGCGTCTTTCTTCAAATGTTTGCCAGCTCAGGTATTAAGCATTTTCGTGACACGTTACCGTCGGTGCTGTCCTTGGTGTGCGTTGCAGTATCCCTTACTTGTCGCATTTGGAATTGATATTCCACACATAAGCAATTTTCTAAGATGAGACGCACGCAGTCTCTTTTGAAGACTGCTTGTTTTCCCCCCCAATATCATGCCACTGAACCTAATTTAGATTTCCAGTGAGAGTGCAATATTTAGAGTCTTGTAATTAGTGGTGGCGAGATGGTGGTGTGGCGAGTGTACATAATAAGATCCAGCTCTTCCGGCCACTGAATGACTTGCCGGAATGAGTGATTGAACCGAGGTACACGTCAGTAGCAACAGTTACTCCTCTGCCACAGTTCTCCGTCGGTTTTCAGGAATGTGTGCCTCGCCACTGTGGCATTAAAAACAGATTACTGCAGGACTGTTTCGAAAATACGTGAAGATTTCCTTAGTCCTACGAAGGTACCGTTAGGTAACCTGACCACTTCCGTCTTAGCAGTTACATGTTCAAAAATAATGTGACGTATTATTTACTAGTAGAATTTTGCTACAGCTATAAGCAATTGGAATACACTGTCGGTTCGTGACTGGTAAAGGAAACAATGAATATGTTGTGCAGTAACTACTACAATTTGTAATTTTGTTGGTGTTTGCTTCTTGTTAACAAGGAAAACACACCCAACAGGACAATGATTTACATATGTTTCGTATGATGCTACATATTTCGAGATGGAAAGCCTCTGTATCAGGCACTATAATGGCCGTAGGGAATCATACATTTTTCTCTTTGCTGTCATTGTTTGGAGTATGCGGATGAATGCTTGATGCTTCCTCCTTCAATGAGTGTTTCACCGGTTAAAGTGTTCCTTCAGTTAGTTTGAGGCCTGTCGTTGTATTTGCTTGTCATCATCCTTGATTTAGGCTGTTACATCTCAAATATTTCCATGTCCTCGGTTCTGAGTCTCTCGAGTATCTCAATCCGCTCTTTCTTCCCATCACCTTCATTTTTACCCCTTATTCAGTTTTTTGTTCTTTTTCCTTTCCTTTTTCCCCTATTCCCCCTTCTTTGTTCCCCTATTCCCCCTTCTTTGTTCCCCTATTCCCCCTTCTTTGTTCCCCTATTCCCCCTTCTTTGTTCCCCTATTCCCCCTTCTTTGTTCCCCTATTCCCCCTTCTTTGTTCCCCTATTCCCCCTTCTTTGTTCCCCTATTTCCCCTTCTTTGTTCCCCTATTTCCCCTTCTTTGTTCCCCTATTTCCCCCTTCTTTGTTCCCCTATTCCCCCTTCTTTGTTCCCTCTGCTGCTTGTTTCTCCTCTTTCTTGCTCCCGTTTATTTTTCGTGCGCGCTTTCCCCATCTTTATTGTTCCGTGTGCTTTTCCCCTCTGGGCTATAGGGTGGATGAGCTTGCTCTCACCTTATAGTACCCCAACTGTTGGACAAGTGTGTCAGCACTACCAACGGAGACGTCCAGTTCTGCAGCAAAGGTATTTGATTGTGATCCATCAGTCATCTCGAATGAGAGTGTCCACTGGTTCCAATATAGCAACAGTCGCAAAAGTGTGCAGTGGTTTCCACGTGGGAAATTGGAACAGCTTGCACGTCCGCTTTGTGATGATGACAGACTGCTCATCCAATGACTCGCCGTCCTTTAGTGCGCTGCCAGTCTACGTACACATTCTGCAAGCGCCTGTGAATAACTGCGGTGCTCTCATTTTCCGCCGAAAGAAATTCAGTGACAGCTCAGTGCTTGGAACGCACCTGTTACAGACGCCATTTTGAAGGCTAAGTATAGCGACCTCAATCATCGGCACTTCGTGAAACTACAGGGAATATTCTACGATGTCCCACAAGAAATTCTGCATTTTTTCAACCGAAATTGGCCGAGAAAAATGTGTTTATTACTTATTGGACGCCCCCTCGAAGTAACATGTATATATCAGTAGTTCTGGTAAGCAGTTCATCATTGGATCAGGACCACTTGATGACCAAGAAATACTTTAGGCTCCTCTTAATCTGAACTTTGTTAGTTCGAGACAACTATGGCTGCTGGTACAATCAATTATTACCCTCCTGCATATTTGTTTTTCCGCCTCCGTGTTGCTGCTCGCTTGCCGGCCCAAGCCGTCCTGAGTCCAGCTGTGGTTTTGAGTGCAGTGTCTCGCAATTACTCCGCGGTTTGGGTACTCGGTGGGTCCGCGGTGTACCCGTGCGCCGCGGAAGTGTGCCACCGTCTGCCCACGGCCAGAAAGCTGCCCTGTCCTCTCTCTCTCTCTCTCTCTCTCTCTCTCTCTCTCTCTCTCTCTCTCTCTCTCTCTCTCTCCGCTCCACGCTCCAACGCTCTCGGGCGACAGTCGCGGCCGCTGCGGGCCGCCTAGAAAGCTGCACGCCTGAAGCTCTTTCTGTGCCCGCTTTGAATGCCGTGGTTACCCGGTGACGTAGAAAAATAGACAGCAGCTTGTTTTTCTCAGTCCTACAACATGCTTACTGTACTGAAGGCTCGGCCTCCCTTTACAGTTCTTACACTACAATTCCTCCCATTACCGAACTGTGTATCCATGTCTAAAAATGTGCCCTATCGAATGACACTTTCTTGTAGTCAAGCTCAGTTCGATTCGGTACCTCCTCATTTGTTATTCCGTCTACCCATCTAACCTTCATTGTTCTGTAACATAAGTTTCCAAAATTTCTAGTCTCTTCTTTTCTGATGTGGTATCGTCCAGAGATCGCAGTGCCACACCTAAGTCGGCAACGCTCTTTGGTACCAAAGACATTACCGATGACGCACTGCAATCCGCAACGACGAGTGGGAGTCTGAAGAAAACAAGACCTCTCTTCCAGCATAGCAGTGCACTCACACGGAGGTCAATATAGGGCCGAGCATGGAAGCGATCTGCCTCTTTCGTGACCGTCCCAAAGCAGTGAACATCATCGAGTAGGGTTAAAGTGTTGTTCAACACTTACATGGACATTTACTTTCGTAAATGTTGAACAGTTTACTCAAAGAGAAGAATTTGTTAATAAGTGCATAACAGCCAACAGTCGTAAATTGTCAAGCACTCCCTTCGCAGATGATCTCAGTTTTGTGACTGTATTCTTGTTTTCCTATCAGAAAGGTCACAGTTCTTAGTAACTGACGGAAAGCCATCATGTTAAACAAAACTAATATTTGATTTTCCGCAATGAAGTGTTGTATGCCTTGTACTGTTCCTGACCTAACCTTAAATGATTTGGAAGATATTATGGGCAGCTGTCTTAGTTTGGTTAAGGATCATGCTGTTGCTTATCCTCTAATACGTCGTCAGAAGATGAAACCAAATTGCAAAACCAGTTAGAAAAGATATCTGTATGGTGCAAAAATTGACAGTTGATTCTGATGGAAAGTGCGAGGTCATCCTCCTTAGTGCTAAAAGGAATCCGTTAAATTTCGGTTATGCGATTGATCAGTCAAATATAAAGGCCGTAAATTCAACTAAGTACTCTAGGAACAACTTAAATGGGAAAGAACACATAGAAAATACTGTTGGGAAGGCGAAACAAAGACTACGATTTTTTAGCAGAATACTTAGAAGAAGCAACAGATCTACTAAAGAGACTGCCTACTCAAGACTTCTCTCTTGGAAACTGCTGCGCGCTGTGAGATCCTTGCCACATAGGATTGATGGGGTACATCGAGAAAGTTCAAGGGCTGCAGCACTTTTTGTGTTATCGAGAAATAGGGGGAGAAAGACTTGGATATGGTACGGAATTTGGGGTGGATATCATTAAAACAAAGGCATTTTTTCTATCGCCAATTTTCTCCTTTCTCCTCCGAATGCGAGAATATTTTGTTGACTACCCCAACTCCGTCCGAACAGGCGATGAAGGCCCAACGCTACCGACCGGCCACCGTGTCAACCTCAACCCACAGGCGTCACTGGATGCGGGTATGGAGGGGAATGTGGTCAGCAGACTGCTCTCCCGACCGTATTTCAGTTTACGAGACCAGAGACCAGAGACGCTACTTCTCAGTCAAGTAGCTCCTCAGTTTGCCTCACAAGGGTTGAGTGCACCCTTCTTGCCAACAGCACTCTGCAGACCGGATGGTCACCCATCAAAGTGCCAGCCAAGCCCGGCAGCGCTTAACTTCGGTGATCTGACGGGAACTGGTGTTACCACTGCGGCAAGCCCGTTGGCGATATTTTGTTGACGCCGACGTACTGAGGGAGAAACGTTTTTCATGATAAAATAAGGAAAATCAGAGTTCTCACAGAAAGGTACAGGCGTTCTTTTTTCCGCGCGTTGAGATTGGGATAACAGAGAATTATTGTGAAGATGGTTCGATGAATCCTCTGCTAGCCACTTAAGTGTAATTTGTATAGTATCCATGTGGATGTACTTGTATCAAGTTAAGTAAATCGAACAAATATTTCTTATGCTGTAGTTCAAGCGAACCATCTCCAAGAGCAATCAAAGAACGCAATGTTCTGGCCGAACGTTTCGTCTAGTCAGACCATCTGAGCTGCTTTTCGTCCACATTTAACGTCCATACAACGCTGCGGTCCAGACACATACCTTCAGCGAAAACTTGCTAACGTTTAAATTTGCATTAGATATTAACAGATTGCTCTTTTTCAGATTCCTCGGCCATCGTCAGTTGTTTTGTTGTCTAAGTAGCAAAACTACTACATTTACTGTCTCATTTCTTAATGTAGTTCCTCAGCATCGCATAATTTTATCCGAGTACACTCCATTACCCTTCACTTTTGTTGTTGATCTTATAATCTATTTTCAGAAAACTGTTCTTGTTTCGTCTTCAGTCCAGAGACTAGTTTGATACAGTTCTCCATGCCAGTCTATTTCGTGTGGGCCTCTCAATCTCAGAATAATTACGGCAAGTTACGTCCATCTGAATCTGCTTACTGTATTCATCTCTTAGTCTCCGTCTGCGATTTTTACCACCCACGCTTCCCTCCAGTATTAAATTGATGATCCCTTGATGCCTCAATGAGTTCTACCAACCCACCCCTTCTTCTACTCAGGTCGTCCCACAAATTTCTCCCCATTTCTGTTCAGTACCACTTCATTAGTCACATGATCTATCCATATAATCTCCAGCATTCTTCTACAGCACATTTCAAAAGCCTCTACTCTCTTCTTGTCTAAAGTATTTATCGTATGTGGTCCACTTACGTACATTGCTACAATCAATACAAAAGCTTTCAAAAAATATTTCCTAACACTTAAATCTATAATCGATGTTAAAAAAATTCTCTTCTTCAGAAAAAGCTTTTCTCGCCATTGGCAGTGTACATTTTATATGTTGTATATTTCGGTCATCATCAGTTATTTTTCTGCCCAAATAGCAAAACTCATCTAGTAGTTTCGGTGTCTCGTTTCTTAATCAAATTCTGTCAGTATCATCTGGTTTAATTCGACTACATCCAGATATCCTTTTTATATGTTCATCTTGTATTCTCCTTTCAAGACTTCGTGGTGCTCTTCCAAGTCCTTAGCTTTGTCTGACAGAATTGCAATGTCATCCACAAACCTCAAAGATTTTATTTCTTCTCCCGGAACTTCACTTTCCAGATTTCTCCTTGGATTCCTCTACCGTTTGTTGAAGTACACATTGAATAACCGTATCTCATACCCTTATCGACCACCGCTTCCCTTTCACATTCTTTGTCATTTAAAACTGTAGTCTTGTTCCTAAAAGTAGTAGAAAGCGTTTCGCTCCCCGTACTTTATTCCTCTTACTTTCAGAATATCAGAGAGTGTACTCCATCCAACATTGTCGAAAAGTTCTGTACAGTGAGAGCCAATACTGAATGGAATTATTAGTATAAAGTTTGATTTTTATTTTTTCACTTGATGTTCGTCAGTGCCCTCTGTCTGGCGGGTAAGCTGCAGCGTCTGTCACGTTGCCCCGAACCGGATAGAACCACCCTGAAACTCCCGCGTTGAACCATCAGCAGCTGAACTCAAATGTTGCTGACAAGGTAACGCTACCGAACCTACACGACTTACGATCTGATCGACCCATTGGGAGGCTTGGAGGTGGTCAAATGGGGGCGGAACCGCGGCCGGCTGCCGGGAGCGGACACGCCTTTCGCTCTCTTCTGCTGGCAGCTTCCAAACCGGTCATACAGTTTAAACTATGTTTTATTCTTCACCTCAACGGGTGCCTACTGCTTTCCCCTCCAGGCCAATCCTGCCGCGTTAACAGTTGCTTTAAATGTGCGAACGCTATAAAGGGAGGTTTGCTTTTCTTCAGGCTATCATCTAAAATCAGTCGTAGGGCCAGTATTGCTTCGCGTGTTCCTACATTGATCCGGAAACCAAACTCGCTGCTCAGAGATTTCGTGTTGAATTCGTTAGTGTTCTTGATAGACGTGCAATCGCGCTCGTTAGGGGATACTCACAAGAAGAGTTAAAGGGCACTAAATACATTTAGCGCAGGTGTTTTTTGCCTAGCTTCCGCAGCATTTAAAACTGGAATGCGCTTCCAAGGAGAACTCATGGGTGACGGCTGCCATACCGTTCGCAGGTCGGTAGCAAGGTACATGTAAAGCTGTAATCAATCTGAAGGTTAGTCTGAGTGTGTAAACAACTGGGAAGTTGCCGTGACAGCGGATTTAGTAACTCTTAGACGAGCCGTTTCGTGATTGCCGTAACGGTAGAGATAACGGGCTGTGGGCTCCCGTGCGCTATGACGCACGTTGGCAGGCCTGCGTGTTGTTTTGGCCTTGGAACAGGTCGGCCGGCGAGTGGCTTGTAAAGTTTGTTTACTTTGGAGCTAAGCGAGGCGCCTTTGGTGGCACCGCTCCGGGGATTGTCTCAGCCAGTACTGGCATCGCACGCAAAAGCAGTTGTGTCTGGCGCCTAACCAAATAGACTCGTGTTTGGATTCGCCTTGTCATAGTAGATGTGTGGCTCATAAGCTGTCTGGGATAGGGCTGTTAATAAAATATATCGACATTTTCACCGAAAATATCTGTATGTATCGATATTGAAATATCGAATGCCCAAATTTTTATATTATTATTATTTTTTCGCATATTTCGGTAAATATTTGAAGTTATTCTTTGGAAATTGTAGGAGTCGTACTACTTCTCGAGCTTTCGTCACGTCCTTTCTTTCTCTTTGGCTGTGTGAAGCAAATACAGGTGGCACAAAGGTAGTAGTCAGATAGCACTGGGGAGCGGCGATGTTAAAAATGGAATAACAAGATTTCCCTCGTGAAGAAATAGCACACCAGTTGCGTTAAAAAATAGTTTTAACGCAACTGGTTTCCTATTCCTTCACATCGGCATTTTTCAAAAACAGTTGCTGAAAATGAAGAACAAAATTTAAATGACAAAATGTAGGTCTTTACGGAGGTCGGAGACGTGTGAGGGGAAATGCTGACGCAATCGGCGCTACCAACAGAAACTGCAACGTTTAGCTTCAAATGGCTCTGAGCACTATGGGACTTACCTGCTGTGGTCATCAGTCCCCCACAACTTAGAACTACTTAAACCTAACTAACCTAAGGACATCACACACATCCATGCCCGAGGCAGCATTCGAACCTGCGACCGTAGCGGTCGCGTGATTCCAGACTGTAGCGCCTAGAACCGCTCGGCCACTCCGGCCGGCAAGCAATTAAAAAAATCACCTAATGGTAATGAAAACACGTTTAAATCCAATCTGAAAATTTCTTTATCACTCACTGCTTCTATTCTGTTGGCGAGTACCCGGAAAAAAATTAAGCTAATTCCTGTGTCATATTGTTTATCTACATCTACATGGCTACTGTTAAGTGCGTGGTTTCATCGAATCACCTTGAAGCTATTTCTCTACTGTTTAATTCTAGAACAGCGCGCAGGGAAAACGAACACTTAAATCTTCCCGTGCAGACTCTGATTTTCCTCATTTTATTGTAATGATGATTTGTCCTTATGTAGGTAGGCGCCAACACAATATTTTCACATTCGGAGCACCAGGTTGGTGATTGAAATTTCGTAAGATCCTGCCACAGTGAAAAACGCTTTTGTTTTAATGACTGCCACCCCAGTCCATGCATCATATCCGTGGCTCTCTTCCGTATTTCGCGAAAATGTGAAAGGAGCTGCACATCTGTGGACGTTTTCGGTGTCCTCCGTCAGTCCCATCTATTCGAATCCCACACCGCACAGCAATATTAGAGGACAGACAAGCGTAGTGTAGGCAGTCTCTTTAGTAGATCTGTTTCATTTTCTAAGTGCTCTGCCAAAAAGTCACAGTCATTGATTTGCTCTACCCACAACATTGTCTATGTGATCGTTCCAATTTAAGTTATTCGTAATTGTAATCCCTTAGCATTCTGTTGGACGCATGTGTATAACTTCACAATTGTCATCATGTAGAGTCAATTTCCACTTTTCGTACGATGTAGATAACTTGTCTAAATCATTCTGCAATTAGGTTTTGTCATTTGATGACTTTATAAGGTGGCATTATCTGCAGACAGTCTAAGAGGGCTGCTCAGATTGTCTCCTGTGTCGTGTATATTAGATCAGGAACAGCAGAGGCCCTACAGCACGTCCCTGGGGAACGCCAGATACCAGTTCTGCTTTACTCAAAGTCTTCCTTTCAGTTACTAAGAAACTGACAGGAAATCACCAATCCAGTCGCACAACTGGGACAGTACTCCGTAGGCACGGAGCTGGATTAGAAGTTGATTCCATTTCGATAGGATTCAGTGCATCGTCTGAATAGAGAGCCAGTTGTGTTCCACAAGAATGATACTTTCTAATTCCAATTTTTCAATAAATCATTTTCTTCGATATTATTTATAATGCTGAAACACATTACATGTGCCAAAATCGTACTTCAAATCGGCATTAGTGATATGGGTTCTGTCCGAAAATGTTTCCCCAGAAACAACGAACATGGGTATCGCTAATTCACACAGTAAACATAAACACCACCATGAGTGTCAAGCGTTTTTACCTTTATCACGCGCCGCTCAAGGTGACGCAGGGGCTGACACATTGGACTCAGAAATGAACCCGATTCAAATCGCCGTCCGGCCATCTAGATTTAGGTTTCCCGTGATTTCCTAAGGCGCCTAAGTCAAGTTCCACGATGGTTCCTTTGAAAAGGGCACGTCCGATTCCTTTCGTAAGCAGAGCGTTAGCTCCGTCTCTTAACGACTGTGCTGTCGATAGACGTTAACATCTAATCTTCCATCTTTCCATCATCACGCCACTTACGGAGACCTTCCTCTAAAAAGGGCGTAAATAATTAATAATGCAGGTTAAGCAAAGCAACAAAAACGATTGCAACAGCATTTGAAATGGTATCACAGAAATATGTTGGTTAAATTTTGTTTACTTTTTTTGAGTCGTCACTGTTGTGGCTGGTTCGATGCGGCCCGCCATGAATTACTCTCCTGTGCCGACCCGTTCATTTCAGAGTAGTACTTGCAAGCTTACGTTAACCCCCTTCTATAGTGGTTTTTTAAGCTTTCCTTCTGTTTTTAGTTTATCAAATTTTTTGAGTTGTGTTCCCATTGCTGCTGGTTTCAAGTTTGATTATTTTTCCAAAGTCACAGAACGGGCGCTAATGACCGTAGCAGTTTTGCTCCCTAAAACCTTAACAAACAAACAAAAGCAAGCTTACGTCCTCTATTATTTGCTGGCTGTATTCCAGTCTGTCTTCTTCTACTGCTTCCTCCAGTACCACTGAAGTCATTCCCCAATGTCTTAACAGATGTCCTTTCATCCTGCCCATTCTTCTTGTCAGGGTTTCCCACATATTCCTTTCCTCTCCGATTCTGTTCAGGACCACCTCATTGCTTAACTTAGCAGTCCACCTAATTTTTATCATTGGTCTGTAGCATCACTTCTCAAATGTTTCGATTCCCTTGTGTTTCACTACCGTACAATGCTGTGCTCCAGACGTACATTCTCAGAAATTTCTACATCTACATCCATACTCCGCAAGCCACCTGACGGTGTGTGGCGGAGGGTACCTCGAATACCTGTATCGGTTCTCCCTTCTATTCCAGTCTCGTATTGTTCGTGGAAAGGAGGATTGTCGGTATGCCTCTGTGTGGGCTCTAATATCTCTGATTTTATCCTCATGGTCTCTTCGCGAGATATACGTAGGAGGGCGCAATATACTGCTTGACTCCTCGGTGAAGGTATGTTCTCGAAACGTTAACAAAAGCCCGTACTGAGCGTCTCTCATGCAGAGTCTTCCACTGAAGTTTATCATTTCCGTAACGCTTTCGCGATTACTAAATAATCCTGTAACGAAGCGCGCTGCTCTCTGTTGGATCTTCTCTCTCTCTTCTATCAACCCTATCTGGTACGGACCCCACACTGCTGAGCAGTATTCAAGCAGTGAGCGAACAAGTGTACTGTAACCTACTTCCTTTGTTTTCGGATTGCATTTCCTTAGGATTCTTCCAATGAATCTCAGTCTGGCATCTGCTTTACCGACGATCAACTTTATATGGTCATTCCATTTTAAATCTCTCCTAATGCGTACTCCCAGATAATTTATGGAATTAACTGCTTCCAGTTGCTGACCTGCTATATCGTAGCTAAATGATGAAGGATCTTTCTTTCTATGTATTCGCAGCACATTACACTTGCCTTCATTGAGATTCAATTGCCATTCCCTGCACTATGCGTTAATTCACTGCAGATCCTCCTGGATTTCGGTACAATTTTCCATTGTTCCAACCTCTCGATATACCACAGCATCATCTGCAAAAAGCCTCAGTGAACTTCCGATGTCATCCACAAGGTCATTTATGTATATTGTGAATAGCAACGGTACTACGACACTTCTCTGCGGCACACGTGAAATCACTCTTACTTCGGAAGACTTCTCTCCGTTGAGAATGACATGCTGCGTTCTGTTATCTAGGAACTCTTCAAATCAATCACACAGTTGGTCTGATAGTCTATATGCTCTTACTTGGTTCATTAAACGACTGTGGGGAACGGTATCGAACGCCTTGCGGAAGTAAAGAAACACGGCATCTACCTGTGAACCCGTGTCTATGGCCCTCTGAGTCTAGTGGACGAATAGCGCAAGCTGGGTTTCACACGACCTTCATTTTCGAAACCCATCTGATTGCTACAGAGTAGGTTTCTAGTCCCCAGAAAAGTCATTATACTCGAACATAATACGTGCTCCAAAATTCTATAACTGATCGACGTTATAGATATAGGTCTATAGTTCTGCACATCTGTTCGACGTCCCTTCTTGAAAACAGGGATGATCTGTGCTCCTTTCCAATCCTTTGGAACGCTACTCTCTTCTAGAGACCTACGGTACACCGCTGCAAGAAGGGGGGCAAGTTCCTTCGCGTACTCTGTGTAATATCGAACTGGTATCCCGTCAGGTCCAGTGGCCTTTCCTCTTTTGAGCGATTTTAATTGTTTCTCTATCCCTCTGTCGTCTATTTCGATATCTACCATTTTGTTACCAATGCGACAATCTATAGAAGGAACTACAGTGCAGTCTTCCTTTGTGAAACAGCTTTGGAAAAAGACATTTAGTATTTCGGCCTTTAGTCTGTCATCCTCTGTTTCAGTACCATTTTGGTCACAGAGTGTCTTGACATTTTGTTTTGATCCACCTACCGCTTTGAAGGCCAAAATTTCTTAGGATTTTCTGCCAAGTCAGTAGATAGAACTTTACTTTCGAATTCATTGAACGCCTCTCGCATAGCCCTCATCACACTACATTTCGCTTCGCGTAATTGTTGTTCGTCTGCAAGGCTATGTTTATGTTTGCTGTGAAGTTCCCTTTGCTTCCGTAGCAGTTTTCTAACTCGGTTGTTGTACCACGGTGGCTCTTTTCCATCTCTTACGATCTTGCTTGGCACATACTCAGCTAACGCATATTGTACGATGGTTTTGAACTTTGTCCACTGATCCTCAACAATATCTGTACTTGAGACAAAACTTTTGTGTTGAGCCGTCAGGTACTCTGTAATCTGCTTTTTGTCACTTTTGCTAAACAGAAAAATCTTCCTACCTTTTTTTAATATTTCTATTTACGGCTGAAATCATCGATGCAGTAATCTCTTTACGATCGCTGATTCCCTGTTCTGCATTAAGTTTCAAATAGTTGGGGTCTGTTTGTCACCAGAAGGTATAATATGTTATCACCACGAGTCGGTTCTCTGTTTAACTGCTCAAGGTAGTTTTCAGATAAAGCACTTTAAAAATTTCACTGGATTCTTTGTCCCTGCCACCCGTTATGAACGTTTGAGTCTCCCAGTCTATATCCGGCAAATTAAAATCTCCACCCAGAACTATAACACGGTGGGGAAATCTACTAGAAATATTTTCCAAATTGTCCTTCAGGTGCTCAGCCACAACAGCTGCTGAGCCCGGGGGCCTATAGAGACATCCAGTTACCATGTCTGAGCCTGCTTCAACCGTGACCTTCACCCAAATCATTTCACAATTCGAATCTCCGTCAATTTCCTTCGATACTATTGCATTTCTTATCGCTATAAACACGCCTCCCCCTTCACTGTCCAGCCTGTCTCTGCGGTATACATTCCAATCTGAGTTTAGGATTTCATTACTGTTTACATGTGGTTCCAGCCAACTTTCTGTCCCTAGTACTATATGGGCGTTGTGACCGTTTATTAATGAGAGCAGTTCTGGGACCTTTTTATAGACATTCCTTCAGTTTACTATTAGCACATTAATATTGTTATTCCCTGTTGCATTTTGCCTACTCCTACCTTGCCGCGTCTCAGGAGGCGTCTTGTCGGGCCTAGGGAGGGAATTCTCTAACCTAAAAAACCCACAATTGCACTCCACACGTACTCCGCTAACCTTGTAGCCGCTTCTTGCGTGTAGTGCACGCCTAACCTATTCAGGGTGACCCTACATCTCTCCACCCGATAGCGGAGGTCGAGAAATTTGCACCCCAGATCTCTGCAAAATCGTCTGAGCCTCTGGTTTAAGCCTTCCACTCGGCTCCGTGATCGTTTCTGGAAACAATACTACAAATAGTTAGCTCTGATTCCACCCCGCGAGCAATGCTTTCCGCCTTCACCAATTCCGCCAACCGCCTGTATGAACTGAGGATGGCCTCTGAACCCAGACGGCCTCAAATTAAGGCCTATGGCCGTTGCTCACTTAGCATCGAAAATGAATCACGTGCAATTGGTTGCAGACTGGTTACTCGCTGGCTTAGCGTCTGCGTCTGCTGCATTTCATAGAATCACACGGAAACTGACTCCCAAGCGACACTGCGACTCGCGTCACACAGGAATTCCTTTGTTAGTAGCCTAGTGTGCTGGTAGCTTTAGACTTAAAAGTGTTGCTAGTTGCGTTGCATGGTTATGGGACCTGTGACCAGTGGAAAGATTTCCGGGACAGACGTCACAGTGCCTGTGTGTGTGAAGCTCTGTGTTAACACGCTACCCTTCCTGATCCCGGGGCGGGCGTCGACGAGTGCCGCCCGCCCGTTCTAAGGAAGGGAGAGCAATGAGGCGCCAAGCGGGCCTGCCGCACTAGGCGGCCGGTCTTCAAGGAACGCCGCCACACTAACAGCCAGCCTGCAACCTGCTGTCCCCGTACCACCAGCAAAATCTGTGTAGCTACGATAAAGTACACTACTGGCCATTGCTACACCACGAAGATGACGTGCTACACACACGAAATTTAACCGACAGGAAGAACATGCTGTGATATGCAAATGATTAGCTTGTCAGAGCATTCCCACAAGGTTGGCGCCTGTGGCGACACCTACAACGTGCTGACGTGAGGAAAGTTTCAAACAGATTTGTCTTACATAAACAGCAGTTGACGGCGTTGCCTGGTGAAACGTTGTTGGGATGCCTCGTGTAAGGAGGATAAAATGCGTACCATCACGTTTCCGACTTCGATAAAGGTCGGATTGTAGCTTGTCGCGGTTGCGGATCATCGCATCGCGACATTGCTGCTCCCGTTGGTCGAGATCAAATTACTGTTAGCAGAATGTGAAATCCGTTGGTTCAGGAGGGTAATACGGAACTCCGTGCTGGATCCAAACGGCCTCGTATTACTAGCAGTCAAGATGACTGGCATCTTATCCGCATGGACGTTAAATTTCAGTTGTGTTACGACCCGTGGCCCTACGGTTCATTCGATCCCTGCGAAACTCTACACTTCAGCAGGATAATGCACTACCGCATGTTGCAGGTCTTGTACGGGCCTTTCTGGATACAGAAAATGTTTGACTGCTGCCCTGGCCGGCACATACTCCAGATCTCTCAGCAATTGAAAAAGTCTGGTCAATGGTGGCCGAGCATCTCGCTCGCCACAATACGCCAGTCACTACTCTTGATGAACTGTGGTATCATGTTGAAGCTGCATGGGTAGCTGTACCTATACACGGCATCCAAGCTCTGTCTGGCTCAATGCCCAGGCGTATCAGAGCCGTTATTATGGCCAGAGCTGGTTGTTTTGGGTACTGATTTCTCAGGATCTATGCACCAAAATTGCGTGAAAATGTGATCACATGTCAGTTCTAGTATATTTGTTTAATGAATACCTGTTTATCATCTGCATTTCTTCTTAGTGTAGCAATTTTAATGGCCAGTAGTGTACATCAGTCCGAAGATAGCTTTAGCTGCAGCTCTTCCAAGCTACTGTGCCACCTGCAAGCTTCAAACCCTGCATAACTATAAAGGGTATCAGGAACGTTTAGCAGTACAACTGCAGTTATTTAATTTTTTCGAGGTAATTTCTTCCACATTGAATACACCACTCCATCCTCCGAAACCAATCCCTGAACCAGTTGTTCCAAGTTTCTGTGCGGAGAAAGGCACACTCGTGGTCCGAAGCCCTAAGGAGGTCCTCATCACTTGAAAACTGCACTCCTTTCAGCTTTGTTTTGACATACGGGAACAGTGCAAAATCACAAGGAGCAAGGTCTGGACTATACCTCGCAAATATTCGGCGCCTATTTGGCGTGGTGAGCTAGAGCGTTCATTCTTGACTTCGGTCGCAGAGTCTTCAAAGACTGCATGAGTTTAGGTAGGCATTGGTGAGTGTATCACGTAGCTGTGACTTTCTTCTGTGTGTCCGAAACGACACTCTCCACAATTCCACTCAATAAAAAAAAGTTATTTTCTTCTTTACTGATCGGGATTTTCTGATCGCTAGAGGTGTGTCATCATCTTCAAAGAACCATTTAGAGACTTAGTCAGCACGTCATAATAGTACAGCCAACTCTAATCACCCGTCACGATGTTATTCACATAGTGAGACTGCCCCTTAGAAAAGTGCTTTTACGCTTCCTGGCACAAAGTCATACATCGTATCATCTGCTCGTCTGTCAGTCTATGCGGCACCCAGACACAACAAAGTTTCTATACTCCAAATTGATTATGCAGAATCGAACGAATTGCTGGTGCATTTAGCCCTAAGGTTTCATCTATATGCTTGTAAGTCACTCGCCTGTCCTTGTCTACATTTTCCTCATAGCATCAATGTTTTCGTCCCTGACTGATGAGGCCTTCTCATCCTCTCAGCGTCCCGCAGAGTGAAAGTTCCTCTTAGCAATTCTCTGTACCACCTGAATACAGTTATACGATGTGAACACACATCACTGAGTGCAAGAGTCATTTCTTCAAAACACTGTCCCACCACAAAACTGCCCGAATCTCACTTCGTGACCACGATACTGTAGCAAGCATTAACCGTGCTAGTCAACGACTGCGCCCACAGACTTTGCACTGCGGCTAGAATGCAGCTATGAAGTATTTTCAGAACACAGCAACCATGCTCCTGCAACTTACTTTTGCTTTGTATTCCAGAACTTACCTAGTACCCTCTGCACTACAACCTACATCTACTCGTATTTAAATTTCATTACTGTAGTCGACCTTTCGTCTCCCTCTACAACCCTGTTCCACCTCCCCCACCCCCAACACAACCACCAAACTTTACCAACATTATACATATTTATTTCTCAACATACTCTGGTGACGAACACATTTCTTCCAATCGGAGACCAGTCTGTTGATACCGTCACTGTAAAGTATTTGCTGCTTGCGCCGCTTCATCACTACCAAAAGTGCCCAAAGGTGTTCTTTAAGTTTTGGGTGTAGATGAAAATCGGATACGGTCAAGTAGGGAATGTGCGACAGATGATTGGTGGTATTGAACCCAAGACGGGAGTAATATACTGCTTGACTCCTCGGCGAAGGTTTCTCGAAACTTCAACAAAAGCCCATACCGAGCTACTGTGCGTCTCTCTTGCAGAGTCTTCCACTGGAAACTATGATCTCCGTAACGCTTTCGCGATTACTAAATGATCCTGTGACGAAGCGCGCTGTCCTCCGTAGGATCTTCTCTATCTCTTCTATCAACCTTATCTGGTAGGGGTCCCTCACTGCTGAGCAGTATTCAAGCAGTGGGCGAACAAACGTACTGTAACCTACTTCCTTTGTTGTCGGATTGCATTTCCTTAGGATTCTTCCAATGAATCTGTTTGGCATCTGATTTACCGACGATCAACTTTATATGATCATTCCATTTTAAATCACTCCGAATGCGTACTCCCAGATAATTTATGGAATTAACTGCTTCCAGTTGCTGACCTGCTATATTGTAGCTAAATGACAAAGGATCTGTTTTTGTATGTATTCGCAGCACATTACAATACTGATGCCTCAACAGATGTCCTATCATCCTGTCTCTTCTTCTTGTTAGTATCTTCCACATATTCCTTTCCTCGCTGAAGCCGTTTGCTGTGGCCGAGCGGTTAGCCGACCGTTGTGGCCGAGCGGTTCTAGGCGCTTCAGTCCGGAATCACGCTGCTGCTACGGTCGCAGGTTCGAATCCTGCCTCGGGTATGAATGTGTGATGTCCTTAGGTTACTTAGGTTTAAGTCTAAGGAACTATTTTTTCCTTGCCGATTCCTTATCTTATCCCCGATGTTATTCAATCTGTATGTTGAGCAAGCAGTAAAGGAATCAAAAGAAAAATTCGGAGTAGGAATTAATATCCACGGAGAAGTAATAAAAATTTTGAGGTTCGCCGATGACATTGTAATACTGTCATAGACAGCAAAGGACCTGGAAGAGCAACTGAACGGAATGGACACTGTCTTGAAAGAAGGATATAAGATGAACATAAACAAAAGCAAAACGAGAATATTGTGAGAATGTTTTTCGTACGGTTCTGATGGACCACGATCACATACTTCCCTTGTACGTAGGTACAACAATCGCACGAAAAATAAACAAAATCGGTCATTCGATGAGTGTACACTTCCCTCGCGGATTTCACAAGATCGCTATTGTAATACAGGAGGCATTAAGCAAGTCCGAGAGATTCCACCACCGGCTCATATCGAGATCATGTTTAGTTAGTAGCATCTTTGGAAAGAACGCACCTCAAGTTTCAGCCGTATTGGTCTATTTCTTTGTGTTTGGCATTCGTGTGAATCGAGGAAGTCCAGTGCTTGTCAAAAAAATGGACAAAAGAGAATTTGGTGTGGTGATTAAACATTACTTTATGAAAGGCAAAACGCCTCAGGAGACTAAAGAGAAGCTGCACCTTCGATTGGAGCCGTTTATAAGTGGTTTCAAAATTTTCGGAGTGCCCATATGTGCACAAGTGATGCTGAACGTTCTGGACGCCCTGTTGAGGTTAAGACTCCATAAATCATAGATAAAATCCATGATACGGTGATAGATGACAGAATTAAGGTGCGTGTGATTGTCAGTGCTGAATGAACGGTTACATAATATTTTGCATAAACCTTTGGACATGAAAAAGCTATCCGCAAGATGGGTTCCGCGGTTTCTCACGCTTGACCAAAAAGTGAATCATGTGAAGCGTTACAAGGATGGTTTGCAGCTATTCAGGAAGAATCCGCATGACTTTGAGTCGTTTCGTCACTGTGGATGAAGCATGTATAGATTACTATACTCCTGAGACCAAAGAACAATCTAAAAAGTGGGTTACCAAGGGCGAATCTGCATCATAAAACAGTTCCTTCGGCCGATAATCCTCATCGATTATAAAACTATTACAGGTGCACATTATTCATCGTTATTTTACCGTTTGAAAACCGGGCTGCAAGAAAAACGCTGGCGTTTGGACCGCAAAAAAGTCCTTTACGATCACGACAATGCACAATCACACACCTCGGCAGTTTTGGTCGCAAAAATTAACGGAAATAGGATTCCAACTCGTGTCACATGCCTTCTATTGTCCAGACTTGGCTCCCTCTGACTACTGTTTGTCCCCCAATTTGAAGAAATGGCTGGCGGGACAAAGATTTTATTCAAACGAGGTGGTGATTGCAGCAACTAATAGCTGTTTTACAGACTTGAACAATTCCTATTATTCGGAAGGGATCAACAAATTAGAACAGCGTTGGACAGTGTATAAGTTTAAAAGGGGACTGTAGAAAAAAAAAGTTAACCCCAAACACGCAAGTATTTATTTTTGCACGGAATTTTCAAAGACCCTCGTATAATAGGTAGTACTTTCGTGTGCCTTAACCAAGTAAGTGATAATCCTGTTTGCAACGCGGCGAGGTGAAACACGTTACCGCCGCAGTCGAATGCGGCAGTGTTGAGACGAAACCGGGGGCGGCCTAGTAGACTCCTCAGTGAGAGCTCTGTTCCGGGAACGCGTTGTTCCAAGTACCGGCGGCCTACTCGTCCGACTGTTGCATCAGCGGGAAGACTGCGGCTTCCTACTTTTATGCCACTGCCGGCCCAGCTCACAGCTACCGCGAGTGCTTTCGCGCTGCCGCCTCAGAGCGAGCGGCTTTTTCGTCTGAAGAGACTACTCGTTTCATACGCGCGTCACGTGCCTGCGTGTAAATCAGCCGCCAGGCATGTCGCGAGTGAGTCAGTGACGTCAATGACTAAGTGAGCGTAGAGGTCTGAAAATGCCGACTGTGGCGAAGACGGTGAATGCGCTGAAACATCGGAAGTTAACCAGTTCTTGCCGCGTTCATACACCACACAGTAATAGATTTGGTGTCGTCTTAGTCTGTTCAAATGACTTGCGTAGACAAGAGCTTTCAAATGCCCCCATAAATGAAAGTCAAGAGGGTTGAGGTCTGGAGGGCGTGGAGGCCATTGGATTGGTCCGCCTCGACCAATCCATCGGTCATCGAATCTGTTGTTGAGAAGCGTACGAACACTTCGACTGAAATGTGCAGGAGCTCCATCGTGCATGGACCACATGTTGTGTTGTACTTGTAAAGGCACATGTTCTAGCAGCACAGGTAGAATATCCCGTATGATATCATGATAACGTGCTCCACTGGGCGTAGGTGGGGAAACTAAAATGAGCTCTAACTTGAAAATTAAGCATTTCCGGACAAATAACATGTTTTCTTTGTGTGTGAGGAATGTTTCCTAAAAGTTTGACCATACCTTTTTGTAACACCCTGTATGTTGGCTTCCATCCCATAAATGTTAGAGATTACCTCGTGGTACCTCGCTGCCACAACTGTGGAGACTTGCACCACATTCTGAGGCATTGCACCAGGGGGCCGGCGTGCTCCAAGTGCGGCGAAGATGGTCACATCCGGAAAGACTGCAAAGCTGCAAGTGTCTGCATACCCCCTAGAACTTAGAACTACTTAAACCGAACTAACCTAAGGATATCACACAGATCCAAGCCTGAGGCAGGATTCGAACCCGCGACCGTAGCGGTCGCGCGGTTCCAGACTTAAGCGCCTAGAACCGCTACGTCACACCCGCCGGCTCTAAGTCTATATTTTTTTGCTTGCTTTGTCATGACAGATATTTTGTTTCGTCGAGTTCGTTAGTTTGTTACATAATCCATAAATCACTAGGGTGTCTTGAAAGGATGGTATAAGATGAACATCAACAAAAGCGAAACGAGGATAATGGAATGTAGTCGAATGAAGTCTGGTCATGCTGAGGGAATTTGATTAGGAAATGAGACACTTAAAGCAGTAAAGGAGTTTTGTTATTTGGGGAGCAAAATAACTGATGATGGTCGAAGTAGAGAGAATATAAAATGTAGACTGGCAATGGCAAGGAAAGTGTTTCTGAAGAAGAGAAATTTGTTGAAATCGAGTATAGATTTAAGTGTCAGAAAATCATTTCTGAAACTATTTGTATGGAGTGTAGCCATGTATGGAAGTGAAACATGGGCGATAAATAGTTTGGACAAGAAGAGAATAGAAGCTTTCGAAATGTGGTGCTACAGAAGAATGCTGAAGATTAGATGGGTAGATCACATAACTAATGAGGAGGTATTGAATAGAATTGGGGAGAAGAGGAGTTTGTGGCACAACTTGACTAGAAGAAGGGATCGGTTGGTAGGACATGTTCTGAGGCATCAAGGGATCACAAATTTAGTATTGAAGTGCAGCGTGGAGGGTAAAAATCGTAAAGGGAAACTAAGAGATGAATACACTAAGCAGATTCAGAAGGGTGTAGGTTGCAGTAAGTAGTGGGAGATGAATCTGGTTGCACAGGATGGAGTTGCATGGAGAGGTGCATCAGACCAGTCTGAGGACTGAAGACCACAACAACAACATCGATTTGTGGGCACTAGCGGGGTTGCCTCGGTGGGGGACATTCCTGGAGAGCACGTAAGCGTCCAGGGAAGCGAGACAGGGTGAGACAGCAGAGCGTAGGCGACGGTCTCCTCCCCCGTCCACAAATATACCCGCCGACTGAGCCAGCTTCCGCCGGACAAACCTTTGACGTCTGTCTTCTCGCACCACGCCTCGAGTTTCGCACTCTGCCCGCGGAGGTCGGTGCTTGCGCCCTCTGTCACAAAGTAACGCACGCAGTTCCAGTTACACTTTGCACTGAGAATACCGCAGCATTAGCTCATTCCCTGGCAGCCAGTTCGGTGCACCTACCTGCGATTCCAACGCTCCTCTTCCAACCGGGGAATCGGCGTTATTGACCGGGAGGAGTTGTTCTGCCGCCTGGTGCAACTGTTTGTCTGACGCCACTTGGGGAACTTCTACGTCAGTGAAGTTGAAGTAAAATGGCTAGGACAACACACAAACCCAGTTCCCGCTCGAAGATGATGTCCGACCCGGTCGGGATTCGAAACCTGCCATCTAAAGGCGTCGACTCCGGCCACTAGACCACGAGCTACGGCCTGAAATGACGCGAAACTTCTGCCTTTCCTAACATACCGGCCTAAATAATAGCTATGCTGCGAAGCTCACCCATGCGGGCCGTATGATATAATATTTAAACTCGTTTATTGGTTCGTAATTTCGTTTATTCCTGGTTGCATACGTTAATTTGGCGTAAGGTGTTTAGGACGTGTGATACACTTCTCAGAGTCCTAACCTTCTCAGGATAAAATTGTTTCTCTAGTTTATTGAAGACATGCTGGATTTTGGGCCTCTGCATTTAACTAGTGAATCCGGCATTGTGTCGAAATTGCTAAATATGTATGAGAATTGACTACACGTTCTAATCTCCTTCTCCAAACTCTGTTTCCATCTCGTCGTCCTCCTTCTCTTTGTCCATATCTTCTCTTTTCTTTTCCATAGCTCGTGGTCTCGCGGTTGCGTTCTCGCTTTCCGAGCACGGGGTGCCAGGTTTGATTCCCAGCGGGTCAGGGATTTTCACCTGCCTCGAGATGACTGGTGGTTCGTGTTGTCCTCATCATTTCATCATCATTCATGGACGTGGCAAGATTGGACTGAAGAAAAGTTGGGAATTTGTATGGGCGCTGATAACGGCGCACTTGAGCGCCCCACACTCCAGTCATCATCATGATCATGATCATCATGATCATGATCATCATGATCATCATGATCATGATATCATGATGATCATGATCATCATCATGATCATGATCATCATCATGATCATGATCATCATCATCATCATGATCATCATCATCATGATCATCATCATCTCTGTCTGTTTCCTCCCTGGTTAGGACACAGGGCTTGCCTTCGGGAGGACGACGGTTAAAACTGACGTGCGGTTATCCTGATTCAGGTTTTCCATTATTTTCTTAAATAGCTTCAGGGAAATGCTGGGATGTTTCCTTTGGAAAGGCACGGCAAACTTCCTTCCCCATTCTTACCTAATCTGCTGGGACCGACGACCTCTCTGTTTGGCCCCCTCCTCCATAATCAAAGAATCAACCATTTCCTCCCCGTCACTCTGTTAGTCTTCTTCTTCCACCCTGTCTATGACCTTGAGCCTTTATTATTATTATTATTATTACTACTACTACTACTACTACTACTACTACTACTACAAACGAAACCTTGAGAGGTGCAGTCGCTTAAAATCGGCAGGGAAATGGTTGGTATCGTAGGTATACAGGATATGAGAAAGACTTACCTAGTTGCTGGATCTGTGAGCATGGCAACTTCAATTAGAGTATTTTACATAGTTTTAATCTGCCTACGGGTGGGATTACAACGTTTCGGACGATTCAGATTGTTCAGAAGTATTCTAATCATAAGCCAAAACAACTTTCCTATTTTCTATTAAAACCAACTGCAAGGGAAAAAACAGCACATTGTTGTTGTTACAAATTTTGTTTAATATATGAGGAGACAGTGCACACTTTAGAGAAACCATTTGTCTAATGATTTAAATAATGTTATTGTAGTTAAAACGGACTGTACAAAAGTTAACGAAACCGCACAATTGCACAGCGCAGCATTTATTTTAATAGAAAGACTGCAATTTGTTATTTAAAAAAGTAAATAACCTATGTCAGTATATAATTTTATTAGATCATCGCGTAAAAATTTGAAGCAAATTGATCAAGAACTTTTTGAGACTCTTGCTAACGTTTCCCTTTTATTTATATATCCTATGCCCGCCCGCGCATTTATAAGAGTATCCTCTACAAATACAGGATGACACAGGATAACGGGAATGCTAGATATGAGTGGTGGCAGCCAAGGGCAGGTGGCAGCACTGCGGGATCGTGACAGCGAGTAAACCATTTGTTATCATGGATCAGTGGAACGGACAACAGCATGCGTTAGCCGTAAAAACGTTCTATAAAAAAGTGATAGTTCGGTAGCGGCGCAGAGGGAGTTTCGACGTTTTTGTAATTTAGGACATCATGATGCCGTTCAATCGAAAGGCGCGATATAATGTTGAAGAGACTGGATCTGCCCTCAAGAAGAAACCAACAGGTTGACCAAGACGTCTGCGTTCTCCAGCGAACATTGGTGTTGTACGAGAGTCTGTCTCACGGAGCCCACGGCGTTGAATTCGTAAGCAAGCAGTAGTGGTTGGAATGTCCCGGGAAAGTTTTCACAGAATTCATCATCTTGATTTAAAATTTCGTCCGTACAAACTGCAGATGGTGCAACAATTGATGGGCAGCGATTACCGGTTACGATTAGGGTTCTGTCAATAAATACCAAAAATAAACAATGACGGTGAAGTTCTAAACAAGTTGTGATGTCAGATGAGGCTCATTTTCATATGACAGGTTATGTGAATTAACAGAACTACCGTTAATGAGCATACACAACCCCTAATGACGTTTTTGAGCGCCCTTTACACGCTAGTAAATTGACAGTATAGCGTGGTGTTTTATCACACGGGGTTATCGGGCTAAATTTTTTCGCAAACCAGCAAGGAGACATAATAACTGTTAATGCCCATCGTTACGTGGAGATACTACGAACTTCCGTTACACCTGCATTGAACAACTTTCCCAAGGTTCAAGAAGCCTGGTTTCATCAGGACACACTGCTCGCCAATCAATGGCATGGACATCTGCTGGTGCTAAAGTTAGCCCGCTATCCCAGCCCCCTGGGGGTGGGGCGGGAGGCACTTTAAAATTTCAATTGGAAACTCCCATTTTTTTTTACTGAAGAATCAGATTCTACCTAAAAAAAACTACGTACAATTTGTCTTAAACATTTGTTTTGATTCTTGGTAGTTAGCGCTGTAATTCAAGAAAATTCATGTTCTCATTTTTTCGTGGAAGATGGTCACGAATAGATAAAAAATACTTATTTACTTCGTAAATTTTGATTCGCTAAAACTAAAAATCTCCCTCTCTCCCCATAGGGTGGGGTTTGACAGAGGAATCACAGTTTTACAAAAGCTGACCCAAATACTAATTTTTTCCGTTTTTGTTTTTGTTTCGTGGTCATCAGGCCACACAACTTTTAATTATCAAACAAATCATCTGACAAGGTAACTAACCAACCAAACAGCCTATTTATTAACGGGTGAACGCATCAACTCAAAGAGTAAACAAAGTAAAAGACTGAGGAAAAGACTAACCCACTCGGCAACTAAAGATGAACGTATTCCCCTTTAAGATTTGGTGGTCCTGAAAAGGAACGATTGGTTTCGTTTTATTGTTGATTATTTTCAAATACTTGCAGGTAAATGAATTTCGAGGTATTTGTTTCCAGTGAGTCCCTTCGCCCCCGTAACCATTTTCCACGCACAAATGAGAACATGGGTGTTCCTGAAACAAATGTTTAAGACAAAATATACGTAGTTTTTTATGTAGAATCTGATTCTGCTATAAAAAAATGGGGGTTCCCATTTGAAACTTTAAAGTTGCCTTCCGCCCCACCACCAGGGGGCTGGCTGGTATGGCGGGCTAATTTTAGCACCAGCAGATCTCCTACTCGAAAATAATCAACTTTGGATTCTACACATTTTTTTCGTGTGAAGCTTATTTTCCGAGTTATTCTGGTATGTCAACTTAAAATTTACACCCTTTATAGTGCTAAGGTTAGAAAGTGAGAGTGTTCCATTCAGCTAAAAGTCTGCATGTTTGATGCATTCTATTTGAGAACCTCATAAAGCAAGATTCGCGTAAGACCGAACAAGTACAAGACTGCGGAGCCCAGCGGGACCAGGTAAACTTGTAGCAATAAAAAGGTCAAAAATGTATTCGGCCGGAGAATTCGTTTCTACTGCCGAACATGAATCTGAACGTTGCTATGAATTAAAACTTGTAACTGTCACTCCACTCAATCAACGGGACTCGACAATTTCGGTAGACTGCAGATCACTACATTTGACGGGTTACGATTTCTTCTGCTTTTAAATACTGTATCACGTATATTGAAGAAAATGACTTGTTGATAAATAACCAACACGGATTCAGAAAATATCCTTCTTGTGTAACACAGCTAGCTCTTAATTCACATGAAGTAATGAGTGCTGTCGACAAGGGATCTGAGATCGATTCCATATTCCTAGATTTCCAGAAGGCTTTTGATACCGTTCCTCACGAGCGACTATTAATCAAATTGTGTGCATATGGAGTATCGTCTCACTGGACTCGCATTCGGGAGGACGACGGTTCAATCCCGTCTCCGGCCATCCTGATTAAGGTTTTCCGTGATTCCCCTGAATCGCTTCAGGCAAATGCCGGGATGGCTCCTTTGAAAGGGCACGGCCGATTTCCTTCCCCATCCTTCCCTCACCCGAGCTTGCGCTCCGTCTCTAATGACCTCGTTGTCGGCGGGACGTTAAACACTAATATCCTCCCCCTCCTGGAGTATCGTCTCAGTTGTGTGACTGGATTCGTGATTTCCTCTCAGAGAGGGAAGTCATCAAAAATGATTGAAATGGCTCTGAGCACTATGGGACTCAACTGCTGTGGTCATTAGTCCCCTAGAACTTAGAACTACTTAAATCTAACTAACATAAGGACATCGCACACATCCATGCCCGAGGCAGGATTCGAACCTGCGACCGTAGCAGTCGCACGGTTCCTGACTGCGCGCCTAGAATCGCGAGACCACCGCGGCCGGCGGGAAGTCATCGAGTAGAACAGAAGTGATATCTGACGTTTCGCAAGGTAGTGTCATAGGCCCTCTGCTGTTCCTGATTTACATAAATGATGTAGGTGATAATCTGAGCAGCCCCTTTAGGTTGTTTGGAGATGACGCTGTAGTTTACCAACTAGTAAAATCATCAGACGATCAATTTCAATTACAAAATGATCTAGAGAGAATTTCTGTATTGTGCGAAAAGTGGCAATTAGCACTAAACGAAGAAAGTGCGAGGTCACCCACATGGTACTAAAAGATATCCGACAAATTTTGGGTTTAGGCCTACGGTAAATTGCACAAATCTAAGAGCTGTCAATTCGAATAAATACGTAGGAATTACAATTACGAGCAACTTAAATTGGAAAGACCACCTACATAATATTGTGGGGAAGGCGACACAAAGACTGCACTTTGTTGGCAGAACACTCAGCAGATGCGACAAACCCACTAACGAGACAGCCTACATTACACTTGTCCGTCTTCTGCTGGAATATTGCTGCCCGTTTTGGGATCCTTACAAGGTAGAATTGACGGAGGACATCGAAAAAGTGGAAAAGAGGGCAACTCGTTTCGTGTTACCGCGCAATAGGGGCGAGAGTGTCACTGATATGATACGCTAGTTGGGGTGGCAGTCACTGAAACAAAGGCGGTTTTCTGTGCGGCGAGATCACCAACTTTCTCTTCCAGTTGCCAAAATATTTTGTTGACACCCACCAAGGTAAGGAGAAATCATCATAATAAAAAAATAAGAGAAATCAGAGCTCGAACGGGAAGATTTAGGTGTTCCTTTTTCCCACGCGCCATTCGAGAGTGGAATGGTAGAGTAGTAGTATGAAAATGGTTCGGTGAACCCTCTGCCACGCAGTAACCATGTAGGTGTCGAATGAGGTAGATGTAGAGGAGTCAGAGAGGTCTTCATTGTTGCATGGTCTTCCGAAAAAAAATACTTAACTATGGCTAGCATCTAAGAACCGACATGGTTTACGTGACCGTCAGTCAAAGCAGTTGTAGACTAAGTAACTAGCGTGGCGTATGTAACTATACAGGACTGAATAGTGTGTATAGAAAGAAGGCTGTCAGCTTGGAGACTGGAAAGACCGCTCCGTGATGGACTGGGAGAAGTTTGCCTTGTATTTGCAGGGTCTGGCAGCTTACAGCCCAGCCGCACCAGAACAACAGGTGCTGCTGTTTGTGCTCCACTCCCACAAGCCCAGACAGTGAGCATAGCGAACTGCGTATGCAGCTGGTATCGCCTCACCTTATTACTACCCTATTTATTAGCAACAGCAGTGATGAATAATTGTTACTGCTGTGCGGAGGGGGGGGGGGGGGGGGGGGAGAGATCAAACGAAGAAAAATCCTTTTTCATAGATTTATCACAAAGGTCTAATCATAATGAAACTAATAAGTCTGCTTTACGTTGTTGCTGTTATTGCAACTAAATAAAAAGCTATTTGGTTTTTTGCCACTTACTTAGGAAACATCGTGAATGGCCTGTGACACCTTTCATGCGTGATGTACAGGGTGATTCCCTGATGATACAAACTTTCATGGATGTTACAGAAGGGTAAATGCATCAATTCGAGGTAACGGACCCTGCACCTGAAACGAACTAGTCGAAAGGTATAAACCAATTCGTTCTGAGATCTTTGACAGTGGAATATATGTACCGGTACTGTTATTGCTAAGATTGTAGGGTAGGCAGCTGACAGAGGTGGTAGTATGGACCAAAATAAGAAAACTGGTAGACATGGGCTCCAAAATTGCACACGTTAGGAGCTATAAGCACTTGCTCACAGTCGCTAATTTGAAACACACCAATTCTACCGAACGAGTCCCCGTACCTCTTAAGGTATTTCAGAGCCCGGATTTACTAGATATTTTATTTGCTTTGCTCCATACTACCACTTCACCGAGCCAGGTGGCTCAGTGGTTAGCACACTGAACTCACATTCGGGAGGACGACGGTTCAAATACGCGTCCGGCCATCCTGATGGGGATTTTCCGTGATTTCCTTAAATTGCATCAGGCAAATGCTGGGATGGTTCCCTTGAAAGGGCACGGTCGATTTTCTTCCCTCATTCGATGGGCAACAACTACATCTGAAAGTTGCCTGCCCTACTGTCTTAGTAACAGTAGTGCAGGTACGTGATTGTATTCCAGTGTCAGAGATATCAGAACGATTTGCACTTATAACTTTCGATTTGATCGTTCCCGGACCGGGTTTCCTAACCTCACATTTACCTTTCTCCATCATGCCTGAAAGTTTGTAACATCATCATGAAATCACCGTTTATAAGGCTTCCAGATACATAGTTGTCTTAAATGGTAGATAAGAAACAGTCTTGGAGTGCGCGCTTTGTCGAATTTAATTAGCGCTTGATTTACTTGTTGATTATGAGAGTGTAACTAAGGAGCAGAAAATCTAAAAATGGTACTTTTTTTGTAGAAAAAATATCGAAATAAATTATAATGGAAGTACCGTACTTATGAGCAAAATACTATGTAAATTCGGTAGTATGGTAGCCTGCTGTCAGAAAATTTGGTAAATTACGTTACTCTCTACTGTTAATCCGACCTGTTGGGGTTCCCAAACACTTGAGACGTTCGCACAATGTTGTCTACGCGCTCTCCTTTATAGATGAGCTACACGTACCTAGATTTCTCCCAATAAACCGAAACAGCCATTCACCTTCCCTACAGTCGACCTTAGGAGCTCGTTCCATTTCATATCGCTTTGCAACGTTACTCCTAGATATTTAATCGACTTGATTGTGTCAAGCAGCACAACACTAATACTGCACTCGAAAATTCTTTGTCCCACCCACCTTTAATAAATTACGTTTTTTCAGCGTTTAGAGTAAAATGCCATTCATCACACCCAGCAGAAATTTTGTCAGGTCAGCCTGTATGCCCCTCAGTCGATCCAAGACAACACTTTCTCAAACACTACAGCTACTTTAATAGATAGTCGCTGATTTCTGCTTGCCGCATTCTTCAGAATATTTGTGTGCATAGAAAACGTAAGATCCCTGGAGGCTCCTGACGATACCCCTTTTCCCTTACGAATTCCGCCGTCAGCGTCAACGTACTGGGATACTACTTACAAGAAGAGGTCGCCAGCGGTGGTCTCAACTTTTGGGAACCATTTGCACATTGATGTTGGTTATGATCCCAGATGTCACACCCTGCAGCCATTCACCCTGGTGGGCCGTCGTATGCAAGTAATAGGCGATAAAAACATTTCGGAATTTTTCGCGAAGCTCAGTAGCTTTAAAATAAAGTACTGATTTATGGATTGGTTCTATAGTGTAATGAGTGTAAAGGACTCAAGTGCAGAATGTTGGGGCTTCGAATCTCGTTAAGTGCTCGACATTTTCTTATTTTTAAATCTTTGTCGAAATGAATTTGGTCATAATTTTTATCCAATTAGGTGATTTAAAAATATTTTTTTCTTTTCCTTTGTCGCATCATTTTAATCACAGTATGAAATTTATTTGTTCTCGTTTTTTCTTGATATTTTTTCTGCTTGGAATTTTTGTGAACGTATATTATATTTATTTATCTATTACAGTGTTTCAACATTTGAAAATGCCCATCTATCGGTTGAAAATGAAAATCTGAAATAATGTATTTGTATTGACTGTGAGCGGTGTCAAAAATGTATTTTTAGTTATAGGATGTGCATTTTTATGATGGTACTTGTCGTACAAACATATAAAAATATAAAATACTATTACGCTATGGACAGAATACCGTAGATAAAGATTTAAACGAAAGAAGGGATAAGTAAAATGAAATATTAGCAAAATGAGGAACAGAAATAATGAATGGAATAACATGGACAAAAATACAGGATGATAAAACGAATGACATCGAATTAAAATTAATACACAAAAGTAATTAAAATCATATGAAGAAAGTTTCCAAGCGGAAAAAGTGATACAAAGAAAAAATGAGAGCAAATGAAAAAGTTGATACGATAATTAAAATGAGAAAGGGGTACAAATAAAATACATTTAAATCAATTAATTGAATAAAATTATAATTAAAGTAGTTTCGCTAAAGTTTTAAAAATAAAAAAGTTGTAACATCCGAAAGGGTCGAAGTTCTGATCTCCTGTATGTGGGGCCCCTTTCCCTACGTCTCCAGCCATCCTGATTTAGGTTTTCCGTGATTTCCCTAAATCGTTTCAGGCAAATGCCGGGATGGTTCCTTTGAAAGGTCACGGCCGATTTCCTTCCCTAACCCGAGCATGAGCTCCGTCTCTAATTACCTCGTTGTCGACGGGACGTTAAACGCCTACCACCACCGCCCTTTCCCTATCCATAACGCTACACAAACAGTCCACACACCACTTTTTTTTAAAAGCTAATAAGCCTTACGCAAAATTCAAAGTTTTTTTGTCGTTACATGCAAATCAGGACCCACCAGGGTGAGCGGCTGCAGTATGTGATACTATGTATCTTAAACTACATCAGTGTTCATATAGTTTCAAAAAGACGAGTCCACCTCTCCTTGTTAGTCTTCGACAAACTCGCGGCTCTAGAAACCTATCCCATATTTTTGGCCTTCGTTAAGTTAAAAAAATGGTTCAAATGGCTCTAAGTACTAAGGAATTTAACATCTGAGGTAATCAGTCCCATAGACTTAAACGTAACTAACCTAAGGACATCACACACAACCATGTCCGAGGCAGGATTCGAACCTGCGATCGTAGCAGCAGCGCAGTTCCGGACTGAAACGCCTAGAACCGCTCGGTCACAGCGGCCGGCCGTTAAGTATTCTGTGTGCCACTGTGTTAAGATTTTCCGTTCAAACCTTCCCGTCTCCTCTTTATCTCTTTTGTTACGCAACCTTCCCTTCTACAGTAACCTATGAAACCTTCCCTTGGGATTAATTCTCTTTCTCAATCTTAGCATACAAATTTAATTGATGCTTATTAAAAGTGATTTTCTGATTATATCGACGAAACATAGAATGTGTCGTCGTCGCGGCCCTCAGTCGTTCCTGCAATAACCCAAAACTGTTCCTTACCTTTTTTACTGTTACTGGATCGCCATCTGGCTGCTACATCGAACTGCGACATGTATAACCCTGTTTCACTATACTCTATTAGCTGCTGGCGGGCCTTCATAATAAGTGGCTGTATTTATTATCAAAGCTGGCGTTATTCTTTAATAGCAAAGCTGACGTTATTCTTTAATTAATTTGATTGAAGTTACCTGCAATAGCTAAACTTTTTCTTAACAATAAAATTTTTGCAAAGGTTAAGGTTGATGGTTTTTGGGATGGATTATAATCAGTAATGCAATACTGCGAGCAAAAATTAATTATACCCTGAATGAAATGCTTTTACAAACGTTCAAATGGGACTTACTTTTTACAATAATCTTACAACTAGCATTGCGCAAACATACCTTCAGTAGTCTTGAGTTTCTCAAAAAAATAATTCAATAATATTAGTTCCTCTTATGATAATAGTTAGCTGATGTCTCTGTACATCCGTTTATAATCTGTTGTAAATCATAGCTGGTGGTTGGCAGACACACCGCTCCTCTCAACCTCTCTCTTCAGACCTGCTAACGACTCACTTCACATCTCGCTTACTACTGGCTTCCTGCGAACGCTAAAGTGCGATCCCTCCCGCCTACAATGCTTTCTGGTGCAGACAATCCCTGCTACCATTGCAAAATGTATCAATGCGCGGTCTTTCCCGCTCTTTTCTTAAAATGTATTTATACGCGGTCTGCCCCACACTTTTTAAAATTATGTCAATATGCTCCCTGTCGCCGGTGGATAAGCAGCTGCAGCAGCAAGTCTTATACTCCTAGCTCACTCGTATGTTATATAGTTTAATTCTTAATTTCTTTGCGTGTTTTTGGTACTTGCATTGTTTAATTCATAAATTTCGGGCGTATTTTAGTATTTGAGAGTTGTAGCATCGCGCTTTAGTGTTTACTTCGTAGATTCTTACTTAAATTGCGTGTGAGTTTCGTATAGGAAGTGTAATTTCGAGTTTTAGTTACTGTAATCGTAAATTCAGGCAGATTGTAGCGCAGTCGTTAGGCATCTGTACAGGTTAGTTAATACATTCTCGCGTTATCTAGGCAGAGACTCGTGTTTCAGTAACTGTTGTTCAACATCGATTAGAATGGGCAGGGACTGCGATTGCTGTGTTCGGATGAGGGCTGAGTTGGCATCCCTTCGCTCACAGCTGCAAGCGGCGCTGACTTCGGTCGCGCAGCTTGTGGCTGTTGCCAATGGGCACCACTGTGGGGAGCCGGACTCGGGTATCACGGGGATGTCAACCTCGTCCCGTCTGACCCCAGACCGGTCTGCCGCTGTGGTTGCCCCGGTTGCTGCCCGCAGTGGGGCTGAGCCCTCGCCTGTGGTTGATTTGGGAGGTCGTTCCAAGGCGTGGCAGGCAGCGAAAGACGTCCCCGGAGGCTGATCAGAAAGCCTCCCCGGTGCGTCTGACAAACCGTTTTCAGGCACTGTCTCTGGCTGCCTACCCTGTTTCAGAGGATCATTCTCAGCCTTCAAGGCCCGGGCAATCGCAGAGGGTGGGCTTACTGGTAGTTGGGAGCTCCAATGTTAGGCGCGTAATGAGGCCCCTTAGGGATATGGCGGCTAAGGAGGGGAAGAAATCCAGTGTGCACTCCGTGTGCATTCCGGGAGGAGTCATTCCTGATGTGGAAAGGGTCCTTCCGGATGCCATGAAGAGCACAGGGTGCAGCCAGCTGCAGGTGGTGGCACATGGCGGCACTAATGACGTGTGTCGCTTTGGATCTGAGGAAATTCTCTGTGGAGTCCAGGGCCTGTCTGACTTGGTGAAGGCTGCCGGTCTTGCTTACGAGATGAAGGCAGAGCTCACCATCTGCAGCACCGTCGACAGAACCGACTACGGACCTTTGGTGCAGAGCCGGGTGGAGGGTCTGAATCAGAGGCTCAGACGGTTTTGCGACAATGTGGGCTGCAGATTCCTTGACTTGAGCCATAGGGTGGTGGGGTTTCGGCTTCCGCTGAATAGATCAGGAGTTCACTACACTCAGCTGGCCGGCTACACGGGTAGCGGAGGCTGTGTGGCGTGGACTACGCGGTTTTTTTAGGTTAGAAGGCCTCGGGAAAGTACGGGGTGGGCTGCAATCTCAAAGGGTGCATGGTAAATACAGGACGTGCTTGGATCAAGGAACAGTCGGAATTATAGTTGTAAATTGTTGTAGCTGTGCTGGGAAAGTCCCTGAGCTTCAAGCGCTAATAGAAAGCACAGAAGCTGAAATCGTTATAGGTACAGAAAGCTGGCTAAAGCCTGAAATAAGTTCTGCAGAAATTTTTACGAAGTCTCAGACGGTGTTCAGGAAAGATAAATTAGGCAGAATTGGTGGTGGAGTGTTTTTGTCTGTCAGTAGTGGTTTATCTTGTAGTGAAGTAGAAGTAGATACTCAGTGCGAATTGGTATGAGTGGAGGTTATACTTAACAGCCGAACTAAGTTAATAATTGGCTCCTTCTACCGACCTCCAGACTCCGATGATATAGTTGCGGAACAGTTCAGAGAAAATTTGAGTCTCGTAACAAATAAATACCCCACTCATACGGTTATAGTTGGTGGGGACTTCAACCTACCCTCGGTATGTTGGCAAAAATACTTGTTCAAAACGGGTGGTAGGCAGAAAACGTCTTCGGAGATTGTCCTAAATGCTTTCACCGAAAATTATTTCGAGCAGTTAGTCCACGAACCCACGGCAATTGTAAATGGTTGCGAAAACACACTTGACCTCTTAGCCACAAACAATCCAGAGCTGATTGAGAGCATTATGACTGATACAGGGATTAGTGACCACAAGGTCGTTGTAGCTAGGCTCAATACCGTTTCTTCCAAATCCACCAGAAACAAACGCAAAATAATTTTATTTAAAAAAGCGGATAAAGTGTCACTAGAAGTCTTCCTAAGAGACAATCTCCATTCCTTCCGAACTGACTATGCAAATGTAGACGAGATGTGGCTCAAATTCAAAGATATGGTAGCAACAGCAATTGAGAGATTCATACCTCATAAATTGGTAAGAGATGGAACGGATCCCCCGTGGTACACAAAACAGATCCAAACGCTGTTGCAGAGGCAACGGAAAAAGCATGCGAAGTTCAGAAGAACGCGAAATCCCGAAGATTGGCAAAAATTTACAGACGCGCGAAATTTGGCACGGACTTCAATGCGAGATGCGTTTAATAGGTTCCACAACGAAACATTGTCTCGAAATTTGGTAGAAAATCCGAAGAAATTCTGGTCGTATGTAAAGTACACAAGCGGCAAGACGCAGTCAATACCTTCGCTGCGCAGTGCCGATGGTACTGTTACCGACGACTGTACCGCTAAAGCGGAGTTATTGAACGCAGTTTTCCGAAATTCCTTCACCAAGGAAGACTAATGGAATATTCCAGAATTTGAAACACGAACAGCTGCTAGCATGAGTTTCTTAGAAGTAGATACCTTAGGGGTTGCGAAGCAACTCAAATCGCTTGATACGGGCTAGTCTTCAGGTCCAGATTGTATACCGATTAGGTTCCTTTCAGATTACGCTGATACAATAGCTCCCTACTTAGTACTCATATACAACCGCTCGCTCACCGATAGATCTGTACCTACAGATTGGAAAATTGCGCAGGTCGCACCAGTGTTCAAGAAGGGTAGTAGGAGTAATCCATTTAACTACAGACCTATATCATTGACGTCGGTTTGCAGTAGGGTTTTGGAGCATATACTGTATTCAAACATTATGAATCACCTCGAAGGAAACGATCTATTGATACGTAATCAGCATGGTTTCAGAAAACATCGCTCTTGTCCAACGCAGCTAGCTCTTTATTCGCACAAAGTAATGGCCGCTATCGACAGGAGATCTCAAGTTGATACCGTATTTCTAGATTTCCGGAAAGCTTTTGACACCGTTCCTCACAAGCGACTTCTAATTAAGCTGCGGGCCTACGGGGTATCGTCTCAGTTGTGAGACCGGATTCGTGATTTCCTGTCGCTGTTCGTAGTAATTGACGGCAAATCATCGAGTAAAACTGAAGTGATATCAGGTGTTCCCCAGGAAAGCGTCCTGGGACCTCTGCTGTTCCTGATATATATAAATGACCTGGGTGACGATCTGAGTACTTCTGTTAAGTTGTTCGCAGATGATGCTGTAATTTACCGTCTGGTAAGGTCATCCGAAGACCAGGATCAGTTGCAAAGCGATTTAGAAAAGATTGCTGTATGGTGTGGCATGTGGCAGTTGACGCTAAATAACGAAAAGTGTGAGGTGATCCACATGAGTTCCAAAAGAAATCCGTTGGAATTCGATTACTCTATAAATAATACAATTCTCAAGGCTGTCAATTCAACTAAGTACATGGGTGTAAAAATTACGAACAACTTCAGTTGGGAAGACCACATAGATAATATTGTGGGGAAGGCGAGCCAAAGGTTGCGTTTCATTAGCAGGACACTTAGAAGATGCAACAAGTCCACTAAAGAGACAGCTTACACTACACTCGTTCGTCCTCTGTTAGAATATTGCTGCGCGGTGTGGGATCCTTACCAGGTGGGATTGACGGAGGACATCGAAAGGGAGCAAAAAATGGGCAGCTCGTTTTGTTTTATAACGTGATAGGGGAGAGAGTGTGGCAGATATGTTACGCGAATTGGGATGGAAGTCGTTACAGCAAAGGCGCTTTTCGTCGCGGCGAGATCTATTTACGAAATTTCAGTCACCAACTTTCTCTTCCGAATGCGAAAATATTTTGTTGAGCCCACCCTACATAGGTAGGAATGATCATCAAAATAAAATACGAGATATCAGCCCTCGAACAGAAAGGTTTAGGTGTTCGTTTTTCCCGCGCGCTGTTAGGAAGTGGAATGGTAGAGAGATAGTATGATTATGGTTCGATGAACCCCCTACCAAGCACTTAAATGTGAATTGCAGAGTAGTCATGTAGATGTAGATGGGGTGTCTCGTGCCAACAATACTTTGGTGCAAACATTCCCTGCTACGTTATTTCCAACATTACAAATATTAATTATGCCTACTTAATTATATTAATAAAATATAAACGTCTTTCATAAATTGTGGTTTGACTGTAGAAGTATACACGTCTTACACCGTAAATGTGGTAATAGGCAGTGTGGTACATAGACATTACATCATTTGAAAGCATTCCTTCGCAGAAACGAGCCCAGGGAGCTAAGAGTGCGGCGTAGAGCGACATGTGAAGGTTTGCGTGCGGACAGGCGGCAGCGAGACGCGACGGAATTAGCGGGCAGAACTGTCAGAGCGCGTCGGCTAGATTTACGCCGGGGCTGCGTCGCCAGTCCTAAATTGGGCTCTTTAACGAACGCCCGCCGTAAATCTGTGCGTGTGGGTGCGTGCAGGCTGCGTGTCGGGCTGCCGGTTAGCCGCGCAACTTACGCATGCGCGTGGATGTTTTCCCGGGGGCCTGAAAATAGCGCGCGCTGCAGCGCTCCGGGGACGAAATTCAGACGATGACGACACGCCTGTTTTCCGCGACGTCTGGTCACTGCCTCGCAGGGAAATCCGGGACTTAACAGAGCTTACCGATAACGTGATGATAAAAATGCGAGCTCACCTAGTATGTGACTGGCGTCAGCACTTTCGAAGAATCTCAGAGCTAGAAATCAATACGTTAGTCTTAAAGTTATGAAGTTGAAATCGACAGATGTACAGGTAACTTCTGGAGCAACCCAATGGAGTGTTACAGCGGCAGTCTTGTTTACAATGTAAGGGGACGTGGTGAAAAGTGATACTTCCGAGATTTTTTATTTTTTTTGTGAAAACTCTTGATTTTAATATGAAACAAACGTTACTGACATTCTACATTCTTACCCTCATGCAGGGTTTCCACATTCCTATATTTCCCCGTTTTCACGTATGCAAATCAGATTGTAAATATTTGTAACCACGTTTGCGCTTTCATGTGTCAAAGCAAAAATTCCATTCGAGTCATCAAATGTAACAATTGAAATACGAGCTATAGAAAACGTCTACAGTATATTACATCCTACGCTGTACAACGTGGTTGCAATTTTAAGAACACTCCGTATTTTCAGCTAGAATAGGTGGCAACCCTGTTTTCATGTCTACGTAAGAGTATTTACTTTGAAGAGCCGAAGAAACTGGTACACCTGCCAAATATCGTGTAGGGAATCCGCGAACATGCAGAAGTTCCGCAATACGATGTAGCATGGACTAGACAGACGGCTGAAGTAGAGCCGGAGGGAATTGACACCAGGAATCGTACAGGGCTGTCCATAAATTCGTAAGAGTCCGAGGTGTGGAAATTTCCTCTGCACAGCATGTTGCAAGGCATCCCAGATATGCTCAGTAATGATCATGTCTGGAGATTTTGGTGGCCAGCGGAAGTGTTTAAATTCAGAAGAATGTACCTGGAGCCACTCTGTAGTAACTCTTGACGTGTGGGGTGTGGCATAATCCTGCTGGAATTGCTCAGCTCAGTGGGAAGGCACAATGGACATGAATGGGTGTAGGTGATCAGACAGACGTGTCGCCAGTCAGAGTCGTATTTAAACGTATCAGAGGTTTCATGTCACCCCAACAGCAAAACCCCACACCATTACAGAGCCTCCAACAGCTTGAACAGCCCCTGCTAATATGCTGGATGCATGGATTTATGAGGTTGTCTCCATATCTGTACATGTCTATGCGCTCCATACAATATGAAACCTGACTCGTCCGACCAGGCAACATGCTTCCATTCATCAGCAGTCCAATGTCTGTATTTGAATATGCATGCCTATAGCAGTTTCAAAAAAAAATGGTTCAAATGGCTCTGAGCACTATGGGACCCAACATCTGAGGTCATCAGTCCCCTAGAACTTAGAACTACTTAAACCTAACTAACCTAAGGACATCACACACATCCATTCCCGAGGCGGGATTCGAACCTGCGACCGTAGCGGTCAATCTGGTCCAGACTGAAGCGCCTAGAACCGCTCGGCCATAACGGCGTAGTGCTCAATAAAGTCATCCTGGCGACGAACAATTTTCGCACAAGACTAGTTTGTTGATGCCGTCACTGTAGAATGTTTGGCTTCGTTGACTTGGGTACAATCCTACCTCTACTTGCTTCGCTTCATCGCTGTCAAAGTGAAGTCCTGGAAGGTGTTCTTTAAGTTTTCGAAGCAGATTAAAGTAGGATGGGGCCCAGTCGAGACCGTGTAGAGGATGATCGATGACAGTGATCCGAAGGCGTCTGATTTTCTAAATGTCGCCGTGCTCGCGTGTGGTCTAGCTTTCTCACGCTGAAGGGCAGGGTGTAGAAATCTTACGAATTCGAAACTGAATTCAAATGCGCTGACATCGCGCACCGACGTAGTCAGTCACACACCGTCATGTTACAAGCTGCAATTCGGAGCGCTCTAGTGGCAGAGGACTGCAAACATGTAGACACCAAGAATAAGGATGTAGAATGGTAACGTCCTTATATTGAAAAAAACATTTCAGTTTTCACATAAAAATTGGGAGTCATACGTTTCAGCCCGCCCTCGTACGTAAATGATGTACGACGGAATTTCCAAGAGGCTGTTGGCAGACGGCCATATTGCCTACGATAAGTATTGAGATTTTAGCCCAACCACACAAGTGGGATTAACGCCATCTTCGTTCTGTATATGTAGATATATTTTGCTACTGGTTTCTCAGTCAGTTTGTGTTTGTTATGATATGAGTAATGTCTTGGAGCACGAGTTTGGAATTACATGGCGGCAGGATGGTGGCCTATTGAGGCTGTGGTTCACCATTGTCATAATGCAGCTTGCACTGGTACGGATCGCCCTGTTAGCGAATTCGATGTGTTCAGGAAGGCTATACTCAACCAGTGCATCTAGCGCCCGAGAGGACAACCGTATTATTCTCTCGGTCATGTCTGGTGCTGTGACGTCACGTAGCTAGTGATAGGAATTAACCCTTGTTTGCAGCAAAACAAGTATATAAATGAAAAGTGCGACGACGTTTGGAGCATCACGGACGACCATTGTTGAGGCTTCCGTTAGTGCGGCAGCAGCGAGAGCAGCACGGACAGTGGAACTGCCCACAGGAGTGGCGTCATGTTGTACTTTCAGATGACTCAGTTCTGCGTACAGAATCACCATGAATGTGGAATATCCGAGGTGGTACGTTCGTCATCGCCATCCGGAGCCAGTACCTGTTGTGATGACATGGGGTGCCATTGGATAGACAACAAGATCACCACTGGTTCACGTGGCCGGTTAAGTGCGACAGCCGTTGTGACATATCTGATAACGTGTTGAGGGGGCCAACTTGGAGCAGGAGACACACCACAGGGCATTTTAATTTCCACTGTAAATCAGCTTGACCAGGAAGGATTCAGGATTCACACTCATAGCACTGGAAGTTCAAAAACATAAAAAAATAATTTTTTTACTTGTGAAGTTTTATAAGTTTTTCGCTTGCTATTGGCTGCATTTGTTGCTTTAGGTACACTTTCTTCAACGAATTTTGCACAGCATACAAACCATCGTCACAGGAGTATGAAAATCTAGAATTTATTTAATTTACGAGAAAATGAATGGGGTGGTACATTTTATACTTACTGTTTAGGAAAAACTCAAATTTTGAATTACCTCGATTTTTACCGCAGTTATTAGATTTGGAAAATTCGGGGGTTTTGTGATCAATAAGCATACCAAGTTTGAAAGTAATAGTATATTTATTTCGGCTGTTACATGTTTCCAAGTACATAAATTTGTATTTTGCGGAAAATGGCCGTTGAAGTTTCTGTTGGTATTTGACATTCTTTTAGAACTTTCCAACACCATAAGCAGGTCCTTTTTCATTTTCTAAATAAATTTTCTTCCTTTTCATATTCCTATGACGCACTCTTCTTGATTTTATCACCTCCAAAAATGATTTATCTCCATTCACCACACTTTCGCTGTCTATCGCATACAACGCTTTGATGCAGTTCACTCCGGGCTTAATTCCAATTTTATCTAAAACATATTTGCTGCTTTGCACACCATCATTAAAACATGAAACTGCATCATAAACACCAGTAGCAAGTGCACTTCTTCCCACAAAACTGGGTTTTTGCCAATCTTTCCCATACACATTGGTTAAAACTCATTTGCGTTTTGGGCAAATTACTCATCCTCTGTATCGGCATGAACCGCATCCGCAACTACTGAAGTCAAGGAAGAGGTTCCTTAGGACATTAAAGGAACTTAGAACCACTGCTGAGAAAGCTAGGTTAGAACTATGGAGGGCTACGACCTACCTTCCGCCCTTGTTGGAAAAGAGTTGTTTAAGCTTTACCTCCAGGCCGTGACAGGGAATTGACAACTTGGAAGTCCCTGAATAGATTGACATCCGGAGTTGGAAGAACAAAAGTTAACCTGGCCAAATGCGGATACACTGATCCAAATGATACTCGGTGTGACTATGGAGAAGAACAGACAGTCCGACACATGCCCCGGTGTGGACTGTGTCCAGTCTCGTGTACAGAAGATGACCTTCAACAAGCAACAGAAAATGGGTTGGAGATGGCCAAGATTTGGTCAAAGGAATTCAATCATAGGCCTAACTGTGTAAAATTTATGTACATGCACCTGTATGATTCTGACGCGAGAATAATAATAAAATATCGCCATGAAGGTATTCCTCCAATAACATTTTATTTGCAAGGTCCCTGAATATAGGTCTGATGGCTTCCATTAGAGCAGTTGGTAGAGAATTCCTGTGATGATATTCTTCACTTACGTATGACAGAAGAACGCTGTGCAGAGGGGCGTGGCGCTGCATCTTGGTACACTTAAGACCAAATAACGTGCCTTATAACCTCTAAATTATAACGTCTCAAATATATTTGTTTCATACATCAAACCATTTAGGAAGATGTGCACTACGAAAGACATATTTTTGAAAAAAATTAATTTTTTTAAGTTTTTGACGTCCTACTCCCACTTAAGGCAATTCTACCAGTTTCCGATGCCTCCGCTACGTTATTTTGTATCAAGGTAATGCAGGGCAGTATGTTGCCACTGAGAGTGATGAACTCTGGTAAAGTGTTGAAGGATCATCAGATTACGTACCTACACTCCTGGAAATTGAAATAAGAACACCGTGAATTCATTGTCCCAGGAAGGGGAAACTTTATTGACACATTCCTGGGGTCAGGTACATCACATAATCACGCTGACAGAACCACAGGCACATTGACACAGGCAACAGAGCATGCACAATGTCGCCACTAGTACAGTGTATATCCACCTTTCGCAGCAATGCAGGCTGCTATTCTCCCATAGAGACGATCGTAGAGATGCTGGATGTAGTCCTGTGGAACGGCTTGCCATGCCATTTCCACCTGGCGCCTCAGTTGGACCAGCGTTCGTGCTGGACGTGCAGACCGCGTGAGACGACGCTTCATCCAGTCCCAAACATGCTCAATGGGGGACAGATCTGGAGATCTTGCTGGCCAGGGTAGTTGACTTAAACCTTCTAGAGCACGTTGGGTGGCACGGGATACATGCGGACGTGCATTGTCCTGTTGGAACAGCAAGTTCCCTTTCCGGTCTAGGAATGGTAGAACGATGGGTTCGATGACGGTTTGGATGTACCGTGCACTATTCAGTGTCCCCTCGACGATCACCAGAGGTGTACGGCCAGTGTAGGAGATCGCTCCCCACACCATGATGCCGGGTGTTGGCCCTGTGTGCCTCGGTCGTATGCAGTCCTGATTGTGGCGCTCACCTGCACGGCGCCAAACACGCATACGACCATCATTGGCAGCAAGGCAGAAGCGACTCTCATCGCTGAAGACGACACGTCTCTATTCGTCCCTCCATTCACGCCTGTCGCGACACCACTGGAGGCGGGCTGCACGATGTTGGGGCGTGTGCGGAAGACGGCCTAACGGTGTGCGGGACCGTAGCCCAGCTTCATGGAGACGGTTGCGAATGGTCCTCTCCGATACCCCAGGAGCAACAGTGTCCCTAATTTGCTGGCACTGCGTAGGATCCTACGGTCTTGGCGTGCATCCGTGCGTCGCTGCGGTCCGGTCCCAGGTCGACGGGCACGTGCACCTTCCGCCGACCATTGGCGACAACATCGATGTACTGTGGAGACCTCACGCCCCACGTGTTGAGCAATTCGGCGGTACGTCCACCCGGCCTCCCGCATGCCCACTATACGCCCTCGCTCAAAGTCCGTCAACTGCACATACGGTTCACGTCCAAGCTGTCGCGGCATGCTACCAGTGTTAAAGACTGCGATGGAGCTCCGTATGCCACGGCAAACTGGCTGACACTGACGGCGGCGGTGCACAAATGCTGCGCAGCTAGCGCCATTCGACGGCCAACACCGCGGTTCCTGGTGTGTCCGCTGTGCCGTGCGTGTGATCATTGCTTGTACAGCCCTCTCGCAGTGTCCGGAGCAAGTATGGTGGGTCTGACACACCGGTGTCAATGTGTTCTTTTTTCCATTTCCAGGAGTGTATATCAGCAGTCAAAGTTCAGTCCGACTTCATGCCCCCCCCCCTCCCTCCCTACACACACTCGTCCGCTCGTCCGTCCGTCTGTACTGTATTTCGTGTCCTGTATACCCCCAAATCACGGAAAAAATTCATGATTTGTCCTTCCTAATGTGCTGTATATGCACAATAAGGAAAAATTATTTTTACTTGCATGTCTGGATGAACATACATTGTTGACAATAGGATGACATCAGAAATTACATCGAAATAAATTCGCTGAATGCGAATAATTTAGCTCCAGTTGTGTTAGATATAGACTGGTGACGTGTGAAAATTTGTGGTGCACCGCGACTCGAACCCCGATTTCTCAAGTTTTCGCGAGGGGTCACCATAACCATGAGGCTGCACCTACAGCCTGATGGTTAAGCCATCATCCGCGACAAGTGGGAAACACAGGTTGGAGTTCCTGCGCGGCACGAATGTTCATACGTCACCAGTAGATAGTACATCTATACCTAATACAGCTGAAGCCAAGTTATTCGCATTGAGCGAATTTATTTGAAAGGAAAATTTGTTTATTTATTGCCCTTCCTGATATTGCAGTGTCAATTAGCAATGTGATTTGCTGTGAACAGTCTCACAGGCATACAGAAAGTAAAAAATCAACATGGTGAACTACTTTGTACCTTAAGGGAGTGCTGTAATTTGGGACGGGCTGTGATGTGTACGTACTGTAATGGAGATGATAAGAGTCGGAACGGTCGTGTTGCGTAGTGAAAGCTTCGTGTTGTGCGCTCTGGGACGAGGTTTATTGCGGCGACGGAAGTGCCGGAGCACCGCTAATTGTGGCTGACTAGTGGTTAGTGCAACGGGACTTGGGCAACACTGCGCTCTTCCCAGTAACTAGTGCCAACTTGTGCCACTGCCGCTAAGCATCTACGGAATTTCAGCTCCATAGGTATTTCCCATGTCGTCTGGGTGCTGACGCTATGCTATCAGCCTTTTAAGCCTTTTCTACACCGCAGGGAATGGAGACGAATCCAAGTAAACGAGCAGTCGCAGACAATTTCTCAGCCAGCTACCATTCGTTTGGAACTGTGAGAGCAAAGGACTAGAACACCTAAGAAAATGCGTTGACAGCCAACCCAGCGACCTTGCGGTGTTTTTTTTTTCCTAATAGTAACCGACTTACACAGGTTTCACTGAATACAAAACTGTTAAAAATGTGTGTGTGAAATCTTATGGGACTTAACTGCTAAGGTCATCAGTCCCTAAGCTTACACACTACTTAAACCAAATTATCCAAGAGGACACACACACACACACACACACACACACACACACACACACACACACACACACACACACACCCATGCCCAAGGACGACTCGGACCTCCGCCGGGTCCAGCCGCACAGTCCATGACTGCAGCGCCTTGGACCGCTCGGACATCGCTATTTACGGCCGTTATGTGAAACTATTACATTTGGATAGAATTGTTCCGCATGAAGATTGCACCGTTTTAGGTGAAGCCAGTGTGAAACGCTTAGAGGTAACGGACATATCATTGCATTGCAACTCCAGCCTTCCTTAGCATTATTTTAAGACTTTAGTCCGCAGCTCGTGGTCGTGCGGTAGCGTTCTCGCTTCCCACGCCCGGGTTCCCGGGTTCGATTCCCGGCGGGGTCAGGGATTTCCTCTGCCTCGTGATGACTGGGTGTTGTGTGATGTCCTTAGGTTAGTTAGGTTTAAGTAGTTCTAAGTTCTAGGGGACTGATGACCATAGATGTTAAGTCCCACAGTGCTCAGAGCCATTTGAACCATTTTTTAAAATTTTCAGCGTATGTCGGTAGACGCTTTTCGCTGGCTTCTCGTTGCAGCTGAGGGATGAAATCAAAATGAGGACAGAAATAATAACCGACGAGCATTATAAGCGCACTGATAAGGAATCAGACGATGTGCATCCTCCTCCATGGATTCACTGAACGCAGTGGAAAAACGGCACGACGACGCTATGTTAAATTCGATACGATATTCCAGTGCCTATGTCATTGCGAGTTACGATGTAATGGTCCGTCGGACATGCATGGATCCAAGCGACTTTGAAGTAAAATGTCACCCCTATACGGGAATATACATAATGGGTGTAGGAGTACATGTTAGACTAAAGCGATTTAGGGGAAACCATACAATACCTAAATTTGGGTGACCGAACGGGGATCTGAAGCGCAGTCCTCCAAAATAAGAAGCTCTTACCTTACTACAGCTACATATGTAATGCAGTGTGGCCAAAAGAAAACTGGCCCGGAAGCAGTTCATGCTCATAAAGATAGGCAACCCAAATGCAAACGGGGCAGACAATACAAGGCGGTTTGCCTATCTTAGGGGGTGACGGTCGAAAATACCTCGAAAATTTTTTTTTACGGAATTAAAATTTATACCCATTGAAGAATTATTCCCCAAAGTATTATGCGCGAACTCCAAAAAGTAACGTTCTGTGAGCATTTGAAGCAGAGCGTGCACGGAGAATTGGACAGTTACGAACACAAAACACCATTGTCACAAGTGGTTATCGACGTCATCGCCTCTATTTATACCGATTTGGGTAAACCTGATTTGCGAGAGTGTTGTTTCGACCGTTTTACTCAGAATGTGAACTAAAGTTTCAATAGTCTCATTTGGAGATACGCTCCAAAAATAACATCCAGTCTAAGCGAAATTACCAGCATAGCTTCAAAATGGTTCAAATGGCTCTGAGCACTATGGGACTTAACTTCCTATGTCATCAGCCCCCCTAGAACTTAGAACTACTTAAACCTAACTAACCTAAGGACATCACACACATCCATGCCCGAGGCAGGATTCGAACCTGCGACCGTAGCGGTCGCGCTGTTCCAGACTGTAGCGCCTATTACCGCTCGGCCACACCTGTCGGCTAACATTTCTTCAAATTTGCCGTAACTCTATTCAGTGTAGGCCATATTGCATTAATGCACATGGCAAATGACCTTCAAGTAAAATCAACGACGAAATGCGCAGATTGTGCAAAGATAGAAAAGCCACCGGCGATGCTCTCAGCGACGAAAAGGTGTTTGAGGACGAAAATGAGGGCCTATCAGGCTAATGTATCAGAAAGCAGTGATCCACTGGCCGGGGCGATAGTTATTAGGGACCAAGTATCGATGATATCCCGTAAGTTTCAAGCTTTGTCCCCATTTTTATGTTATAGTTATTTGTCAAATTTTAAACCGCGTTTTTCTCAAAACCATGTTTCTCGGCATGGTTGTTGCCGCCCACGCTACAATTTTCATCAGATGGTAACGCTTTATGGTCTCCCCTGAAGCAAATCGAATTACCTTTAATTCATCATAATCTATTTTCATATGTCGATATTTACTATTTCTTTCGAGCAAGAAATGACTTTTTTCAATTATCTATAATTTTGCTTTCTTTTTTCAAATCTCTATAATTTTGCTTTCTTTTTTCAAATCTCTATAATTTTGCTTTCTTTTTTCAAATCTCTATAATTTTGCTTTCTTTTTTCAAATCTCTACTAGGTACTAAAATGATGTCTTTAAGGATCAGGGTGAGATGTTAATTTCATGTTTCATAAAACCACAACCGGAGCTACAGCGATAACCTCGATCTATTTTCAGAGCCGCCTCGGGAAAATCCCAATCATGAAGTGAAAATATTAATATTTTTCGACAGAAAAATGCCCATAATGGTGGCTACAATGTATGCTTTATTCATTGCAGCAAAACCCATTTGTTTACTGCATTTCCAGTATGGATAAAAAAAATCCTGAATTTGAGCATTATTTTCGCCCGTCACCCTGTCGTTCTCCCTTAAGATGCATGGCCAATTTTCTTTTTTTTTCCACCTTGCATAAGCACAATTCACGACCCGTACTTAGAGATTGACATGTCGCCAGTCATCCCTGGATAGTGAGTCGACAGAGCAGTTGGACACGGGAGGCAAAGGGCACAGATTAGAGTCTCGGGCCGGGCAACGGCTTTAATCTGCCAGGAAGTTTGAAAGCAGCGGACACTCCGCTGAAGAGTGTAAATTCGATGTAGATGTACTCCGCTCTGTCCGAATGGATGGTAGCTAGAGCGAGGAAGCCAGTGCTCGGGTGGAAAGTGAAAATGAAACCGCCCACTGGCACGCGTGTAGCGCCAGAAGCTGCGGCCCTTACTGTGGGTGGAGCCGCCTGACCCAGAAATAGAAGCATAAGGGAAGAGTAAAAAAGAAGGCAGGAGAGAGCGGGGCTGATGAACCGGCCGGAGGCCCAAAATAGATTAGCGGGCAGGCCGAGCGAACAGACAACGGGCGCCTGGGAGCTCTCTCTCCCTCTCTCTCTCTCCCTCTCTCCCCCTCCCTCCCTTCCCCTTCCCCCCTCCCTCCCTCCCACACAGCAGCAGGTATTTCAAATCGAGTTATGTATCAGTGCAAGTGATATGGAGTAAAGCTCGGCTGCTTACGTGAAATCCCGGATACGGGAAAGGCCCGGCGTTATGTGTGCCGTGGAGCGGTGTCCTGGAGACACACATCTGTGCGGCCCGGCCGTTCCGTTCCGTCTCATTAGTTGCGGGCTGCAAACCGTGCAGAGTTCTGCGCCACTTCCGTACTTCGTCCCTGGCGCGTAGCTACCTGCTTCGTCTAGCACTGCCTTCTGCTGCAGTCAAGGGCCCCATAAACGCCGGGGGCTGTTCTTCCTGTAGTTCAACGCTTGCCACCCCAGTCTACTCAATGCAGATCTCTCCATCTCAGCGTAACTACTGCAACCTACATCCATTTCAAATTGCTTACTGTATTGTAGCATTAATCTTGCTGTACAAACCCCGCCCCATGCTTACTGTATTATAGCATTGGTCTTGCTGTACAACCCCCCCTCCCCCCCCCCCCACACCAAACACACACACACGCACACGCACTTAATATCTCACGATGTGCACTGTCAACCAAACCTTCATTTTAGCCAAATTTTTCGCTCCGTACGCATATTCCTCGATATTCTATGGATGTGACTGCTACGAGTGATCGTTGTGCAGTCGTGTAAATATACACTAATGGGTCTGCATTCCTATTTATTCGCAACGCACCACGTTAAATTTGTTTATGGTTCGGATGACTGCCAACCCCTGTGTTAAACGTCGATTCCCTGGATCTCTTCTTGCATTTCACTACAATTTTCTACCGTTGCTCTCCTCAGTACACAACAGTATCGTCCGCGAAAAGCTTCATGCAACTTCCGGAAGTTATCCACTGAGCCATGTATACACTACTGGCCATTAAAATTGCGTCACCACGAAAATGACGTGCTACAGACGCGAAACTTAACCAACAGGAAGAAAATCCTGTGATATGCAAATGATCATCTTTTCAGAGCATTCACACAAGGTTGCCGCCGGTGGCGACACCTTCAACGTGCTGATATGAGGAACGTTTCCAACAGATTTCTCATACACAAACAGCAGTTGACCGGCGTTACCTGGTGAAACGTTGTTGTGATGCCTCGTGTAACGAGGAGAAATGCGTACCATCACGTTTCCGACTTTGATAAAGGTCGGATTGTAGCCCAACGTGATTGCGGTATAACGTATCGCGACATTACTGCTCGCGTTGGTCGAGATCCAGTGACTGTTAGCAGAATATGGAATCGGTGGGTTCAGGAGGGTAATACGGAATGCCGTGCTGGAACCCAACGGCCTCGTATCATTAGCAGTCGAGATGACAGGCATCTTTCCGCATGGCTGTAACGGATCGTGCAGCCACGTCTCGATCCCTGAGTCAACAGATGGGGACGTTTGCAAGACAACAACCATCTGCACGAACAGTTAGACGACGTTTCCAGCAGCATGGACTACCAGCTCGGAGACCGTGGCTGCGGTTAGCCTTGACGCTGCATCACAGACAGGAGCGCCTGCGACGGTGTACTCAACGACGAACCTGGGTGCACGAATGGCAAAACGTAATTTTTTCGGATGAATCTAGGTTCTGTTTACAGCATCATGACGGTCGCATCCGTGTTTGGCGACATCGCGGTGAACGCACATTGGAAGCGTGTATTCGTCAACGCCATACTGGCGTACCATCTGTCGTTATGGTATTGGGTGCCATTTGTTAGACGTCTCGGTCACCTCTTGTTCGCATTGCCAGCACTTTGAACAGTGGGCCTTACATTTCAGCTGTGTTACGACCCGTGGCTCTACTCTCCATTCGATCCCTGCGAAACCCTACATTTCAGCAGGATAATTCACGACCGCATGTTGCAGGTCATGTACGGGGCTTTCTGGACACAGAAAATGTTCGACTGCTGCCCTGGCCAGCACATTCTCCAGATCTCTCACCAATTGAAAACGTCTGGTCAATGGTGGCCGAGCAACTGGCTCGTCACAATACGCCAATCACTACTCTTGACGAACTGTGGTATCGTGTTGGAGCTGCATGGGCAGCTGTACCTGTACACGCCATCCAAGCTCTTTTTGACTCAATGGCCAAGCGTATCAAGGCCGTTATTACGGCGAGAGGTGGTTTTTCTGGGTACTGATTTCTCAGGATCTATGCACCCAAATTGCGTGTAAATGTAATCACATATCAGTTCTAGTATAATATATTTGCCGAATGAAAACCCGTTTATCATCGGCATTTCTTCTTGATGTATCCACCTCGATCGGGTTGTTCGCTTCATGGAGCTGCAAGCGAGAAACGTAAGGCAGCTGGCTTCGGTGCTAGAGTCGGAATGGCTCTACATCCCTGTCCATACCTACCATGTCTCGCAGCTAATGGTCGTTATTCAGGCTTCTGATGGGTGGTCTCTTTAATGCGACTGGACAGTGTACTAATGCTGGTTGTGCCTTTTCCTGAACGGCTTTAGTCGCCAATACACAACATCGACTATTTTGTACTTTGTGCGGGGAGACTGTATTTGTGCAGGAGCCGTGGTTTGCCTGCTGTCAGCGACCGTGGCATGTGGAGGCGGCTGCCACCCGCATTGTATGCATATCGCCAGCCGGCCCTCGTCATGAGGGCGGCGCTCCTTTCGCGTGCGGCGGTAGCGAACACTCCATATCCCTGCTGACCCTGGTATCGCAACTACACTGTGCACAGCATACTGACGTTTGCAAAACATAGCTACAACTGTTAGGGAGGGCTCGAATCAGCCCAGTCTCTGTATGTCCATCTTTTCGGAGATGGTTGCATCGTGTTTGATACAGGATAAAAATTAAACACTTTCCAGCTGTCCTGTTTCCAAACTTATTTTATTTGGCTACCAGTTTCGCCAATTTACTACGCCATCGTCAGGTCCCTGACCGTCATGTAGGAAGATTCCAACTCGGTTCTGATCAAAACAAGGGCCAGCAATACTACTATTAGTAGATTTCTGCTTGCTTTAGCGATACCTTCAACCATTGTCTGCAGACTAGATTTCTGCTTGCTGTAGCCGACTGTTAGTCGGCAGATGATGGTTGAAGGTATCGCTATAGCAAGCAGAAATCTGTTAACAACAGTATTGCTGACCCCTGTTTTGATCAGAACCGAGGTGAAATCTTTCTACACGTCGGTCAGGGGCCTGAAGATGTAGTAACTCGCCGAAACTGTTAGCCCATTAAAATAAGTTTGGAAACTAGACGGCTGAAAGGTTGACATCCCGAATCAGTCCGGTCGCAGGAGACGTGCAGAACACTGCACCACCACCACCACCACCAGCTATGTAATTTACGAGCTGTATTCAGAAAATAACGGGAATTTTCCTTTTTAAAAGAATATTCTTTACCCGTCTACATTATATCCTTCAAAGTAGCCCCCATTAGAAGTTATACAGTTAGACCATTGCATTTTTCTTATCTCTCGAGCAGGCTGCTGTGGCCGAGCGGTTCCAGGCGCTTCAGTCCGGAACCACGCGGCTGTTGGCGGTCGCAGGTTCGAATCCTGCCTCGGTCGTGGATGTGTGTGATGTACTTAGGTTAGTCAGGTTTACGTAGTTCTAAGTCTAGGGGACTGATGACCTCAGATGTTAAGTCTCGTAGTACTTAAAGCCATCTGAACCATTTTCAATCCCCGAAACACTTCTGGAGCTCGATCTTAAGGGTAGCTTTTAGCCCTCTGTGACGTCTTTAATCAAAAATAATGGTAATAATTTAAATGGTGCTAAATGAGCAATAAAAAATTAACATATTTGAATTATTGCTTCAGCTTCGAATTTCTCTTAAGAATCATCTCGATTTACGACACGAGATATCCGCAATGTGGGAGCTTGAATGCGAGGATTAAGATACGTACCGTCATAAACAGACAATCCCTGTCTCGAAGTAGCAGCGGTCGCTTAATATGTCGATATCACAGACTCCAAAACATAGAACAGGTTAAATTGAACAATGAGCAAAAATAGGATTAATCTATTTACTTTTTTATTACAGTAGTTAGAAGAATATTGGGGAAGAAATATGGTTTATACTAGGGCCAGTAAAGTGTTTCGCAGAGCAGCAGTGTGACCACATTCAGTCCATCAGAGGCGTTCAACGAAATTATCAGTACTGGCGATATGCCGCTGGGCAACAAAATGAAGCTGTTAACTTCCAGTTACAGTCGACGTGAGATGTCATTCCGCTTGTCCTGAAACCGCTTGAACATGTGAAACCGTCTGTAACAAACAATCTATACCCTATCAGTTCTATCCTCCGACCATAGAGGAACTGAAATCCATTCAGCATATTTTGACTGCGCGTCAGAAAACGATGCTAATTTACAGGGTATATCAAAAACATTCGATGTGTTTCACAAAACTATATTTCCTTCATGAATGAAGATCAAAACTGGGAGCAGATTAAACATAGACATAGGACGTCAAAATTCATCCAAAGAACCATTTGATTTTTCAAGAGTATGTCTTTTACACTAAGTACATTCTTGGGTGAATTTTTACATACACGTCAGGATCAGAATTTTCATTTATCTTGCACAAATGTTCAATGTTCCCCCCACCGGACAAACGAAAGAACCACTCCGACATAAAGTCCCTGTACACAATTAAACAATTTGACGTGTTAGTCCAACATAGTTTATTGACATGTTTGAGGCAAACTTTGGCAACCGGCTTGACAAACAAGTTTGATTGTCAACGCATGCCTTTGTCAAACAGTAGCCAGTTGTTTGCCGAATTGTTACTATCGCTTTGAGATCTGATACCTGGAGACGATTTCGAAAATTTAAAAAGATCGTGTCCTGTATTGCACCTCTTACATTACACCTCGTATATTTCCCACTAGTGTCGTTCTGTATGCATTTCGTACTTCACCCACTACTCTCAAAGTACTTACCGACACGATATGCGCAGCGTGACAGCTGCTTCAAAAGTGAGGTTAAATTTGACAAACTACTCACTTCCTTGACAAACCTGCAGACTGAATTTCACAAACAAGTTTAGTTCTTTATTGGGGCTTAATTCTAACGCTCACCTCTGGAGTTACTGCTTTGTATTTCCGTTGCTATGCGGCGTGGCTAATGACACATCGTTGTCGGAAGGGGAGCCACGTAGATGGTGGCCTTCACAAACGCCACAAAAAAGAAATTCACATGCCGATGGTGCAATGCGAGATCCGTACGCCTCTTAAGAGTGATCCGTGGTTGACGCAGCTCGCTTAAAAAAATCTTACATACAGGTCCTCCATCCAGTTGGTCGATCTAGCTGATCTACTCCTGAGGAACAAGCTGGCGTCAGACAAGGACGCAGCTGCACCGATCAAATTCTTGCCCTAACTACCCATATTGAAGCAGTTTTTCGAGGCCATCTGAATTCAAGAGCTGTCTTCATCGACCTGACAGCCGCGTATGACACTGGCTGGCGACAGGGACTGATCTACAAGCTACTGCAAGTTGTACCAAGTCAAGAAATTGTAGATCTAATATCCAGAATGCTTAGCGAAAGGCAGTTTGGAGTGTTTCTAGGCAGCTCTAAAAGCCACGAACGGAAACTAAATAATGGAGTACCACAGGGATCTGTTTTAGCCCCATGACTATTCAATTTATACGTTAATGATTTACCACCTACAATATCAACTAAATTCATCTGTGCTGATGACATCGCACTGGGAGCACAGAGAAATAATTTCAGAGATGGTGAAGGAATTCTTACAGAGGACCTGGAGAAGATGTCAACTTTCTTTAAGACCTGGAGATTGATCCTAACCACATAAAAAACTGAAGTCTCTTGTTTCCATCTAGCGAATTGTGCTGCGAACTACAAAACGAGGGTTCTGCTCAGTGGACAAACGTTGAGGTACGATCCTTTCCCAAAATATCTCGGAATCACTCTAGATAGGTCCCTGAGCTACAAAGAGCACATCACCAAGCTTTCTCATAATGTTTCTGCAAGGAACAACATACTACATAAGCTCAGTGGTACCACCTGGGGAACCTCTTCCGTCTGTGTTCAACTGGCATCAGTCTTGTGTAATCTGCTGCCGAGTACTCTACACCTGTCTGGTTGGAAAGTGTACATGTGAACAAGGTAGACACAAAACTTAACGACACAATGCGCTGCGTTACTAGTTCCATCAAATCCACCCATGCCACTGGTTACCTGAGGGAGGCCAAGAAAATCTCTACATCACCCTCTCTACCACTGCACCAGGAATTCTGTCAATCGCCACAGCAACGATTGCGATCAAGAAGACCAGCAAGTGTTACTGCAGGACAACCCATCGCGGATGGTTTTGATCCAAATGAAAGCTGGAAGCATGAATGGTCAACAAAAACATTGGGAACAAGAGCCCATCACCTTGATCCCACGAAGGAGCCAAAAGGTTTTGACCTACTCTGGTGCCGCCTCAACAGGTTAAGGACTGGACATGGTTGTTGTAGCTACTTCAGGTACAGATGAGACTAGATCATTTCACCAATGTGTGACTGTAATCAAGAAGAGCAGACAAACATTTAGTCCAACGCCGTTCACTTCATTCATACCTTGGAATTCCCGATGACTTGTTCACTCTCACACCCAACTTTAACTAGTTGAAAAAACACGGACTTTACGGTTTAATCTTGTCTTATATGTATATTGTATAAAATCATTTGCCTTATATCAACTGTATATTGTATAAAATCACCATACTATTAAATAAATAAATATAGTTGGTTAATGTAATTCCGGCATGTTAACGCAATTGTGCGGAAAGCCGTTAGCAACGGATGTACGAGGTAGCTATCTGCGACAAGGAGAACCTTGCAACCACGTTAATCGACAACTTTTCAGCTGACACAGAGGTGAACTTCTGGTTTAGATGATTAAATTCACCCTAAGTTTGTATCTTCATCCATGTTGACGATACAGTCATTGGAATGGGATGAATTTTTTTCGAAACACCCTGTACAAAAATGCGAAATGTCTTATGATGAATAAAAATGATATAGTTTTCTTTTTTTAATTTGATTTTACGCATTTTCATTCGATTACAAACAACCATGCCGGAGGAACATCCGCAACTGAGCAGTGCAGCAGAGATTGGAAATACCGCTTTAGTTGTAAGGTTTTTTTTTTATTTTTCTAATCTTAGACCACGACCGCTTTCAGGCTCTTACATGCCCATCACCATGTGTGTTGATTTTGTGCTGCGACCACTAGCGCCGCAGTGGAGAGTATAAGACGCGGTGTACCACCAGTGAGCGCAGAGCATGTACCTGATGATAGACATTGTGTGGTGTAAGCATTGAAAAATTAAAAAAAAAAAACCTACAAGTGGAGCGGCATTTTCAATCTCCGCTTCATTACATTAGCAATTGAAACTAAAATACTACTGTTAAATTATTACATCAGTTTGATAATAGGAAAAAAGTTGCTTCTATCCGGAGTCGAACTAGAAGCTTTTGAAGTAGCCGCCATGCAACTGTGTACGAAAGGTTTTGTTATGATGATTGAATCATTGTTATTCTCAACATCGCAAATAAATTTTTCAAACCATTTTTTCCCCTCATGTTTGCGTGAAGTGCAAGGTACTGCCATGGGCAATATATGTCCATGCACTGGCCTTGAAATCCTCTAAGTCTGAAGATCATGGAGGAGCAGCAGTCTGAAAGATTCCCTTGTGGGTCTGCTGACATCTTCCACTGGGCTTTTGCTTTATTGACGAGTATGCTATTATGAATAAGTCGTGCTTCGGAGCCGTCTGCAGGGCGTGTAGAAGCCTACGCCAGGGCCGGGGGCCCAGCGCGATGTAGGCGTGGTCTTTTGCCCTGGCGAGATCCTATTTATACCGCAGCCAGCCCGGCAAGGTACTTTTTTTTTTTTTTTTTAAAGAAAACCGCTCCTAACGCGTGGCCAACCCCTCCCTGGTGCCGCCACGGTGCCACACTTCTCAGCTGCCAACATTTAATGCCTCTGTTTATAGAAATGTGCCAAGCTAAAAATTACTTATCTGGGGTTTATCGATCTTGGCAATCATGAACGGACCTCGTAATGTGCCGTAGTGTCTGCGCCCAAATGTGTGTGTGAATTCCTATGGGACCAAACTGCTGAGGTCATCGGTCCCTACACTTATACTACTTAAAGGTAACGTATGCAAGAACATAACACACCCATGCCAGAGGGAGGACTTGAAACTCCGGCGGGAGGGGCTGCGAAATCCGTGACATAGCGCCTCTAACCACACGGCCACGTCTCTGCGCCCATGAGCTGTTTTTATGCAAATCTATTAAACTTCCAGGTGTAGTGAACACACCCCCCATCTTTCACGTCTCTCTAATACCCGAACCTATTATCCTCTGCCGACCGTGGTGGCCGAGAGGTTCTAGGCGCTTCAGCCCGGAACCGCGCTGCTTCTACAGTCACAGGTTCGAATCCTGCCTCGAGCATGTTAGTTAGGTTTAAGTGTAGGGGACTGATGACCTCATTACGTCCCATAGTGCTCAGAGCCATTTGAACCTAATATCCTGTAAAACGTATAAACAGTCCCGTAGGTGCTCGAACAATAGGTCAAACTTAGTGTTTGTCAAATTATCTGGTAGTGTGCGGCTTTGTGTGACGTATCTCTCACAGGGACTGGCATGTTTGAGTCATATTGACTGACGTGAGGTTTGAAGAACTAGTGTAACCATTTACGCATACCTTTGTCAAACAATAGCCAGTTGCTTGCCGGAGTATTATCTATAACTTAAAGATATCTGGCAGCTGGAGTAAGTAGCTTTCGAAAATTTTAAGTTTTTGTATCTTGCATTGCATCCCCTAGTGTCAAAATCCACTCTACGACGTGAAGTACGAGGAACTACGAAAGAATTCCCGAATGGGACGGAAATTGATAGATGTGATGTGCATGTACAGACAAACAAATGATTACAATTTCAGAAAAATTGGATGTCGTATTGAAAAGAAAGAACTCCATAAATTGAGCAAATCAGTAAAACGTTAGTCTACCTCTGCCCCTTATGCAAGCAGTTATTCGCCTTGGCTTTGGTCTGCAGAATTGTTGGACGTCTTCCTGAGGGGTATAGTTCCAAATTCTATCCAATTGTCATGTTAGACTGTCGAACTCCCGAGCAAGTTGCAGGGCCTGGCCATAATGTTCCACACATTCTTAATTGGGGAGAGATCTGGTGATCTTTGTGGCTAAGGTAAGGTTTGACAAGCAGGAAGCTCTCGCCGTGCGCGGGCGGACATTATCTTGCTGAAATGTATGTCCAGGATGGCTTGCCACGAAGGGCAACAAAACAGGGCGTTGAACATCGTCGACGTAACATTACGCTGTGAGGGTGTCGCGAATGACAACCAAAGGGGTCCCGCTATGAAATGAAATGTAAATGTCGTGTGACTATGGTCTCCTGTCGGGTAGACCGTTTGCTGGGTGCAATTCTTTAGATTTGACGCCACTTCGGCGACTTGCACGTCGATGGTGATGAAATGATGATGATAAGGACAACACGACACACAGTCCCTGAGCGGAGAAAATCTCCGACCCGGCCGGGAATCGAACCCGGGCCCTTAGGATTGGCATTCCTTCGCTCTGACCACTCAGCTACCGGGGGGCGGACGAAATGAAATGGAAATGGTGCCCCAGACCATCACTTCTGATTGTTGGGTGACTGTTAGGTTGGTATCCCACAGCTGTGAAGAGTGTCTGCAGACACGCCTTTGCTGGTCATCGGAGCCTGGAATCTGACTGACTGGACTAGAAATGTCTTCAATGATGAGCCCCGCTTCGAATTGAAGGGACCTTAACACTGCCTGTAACCTTGATCACGTCATTTGGCGGGGAAGTGTGTCCACAGGTTTCTTCAGGAATTCCATATCCCTTAGAGCTATCAATTTGGGGTAATGTTGACTGCTGCGTCTCTCATGTTCTATGGGATTAAGAACGAGTTATTGAGTCGGCCATTCGAGGTTCGATATGGTATGGGTGTTTGTCAAACCAGGAACGTATGCGTAAAGACCTCTGGAAGTGGCTGTTGTTATCTTGTAAGACGGGAACGTCCACAGCATACACAAAAATGCAGAAGAAATGCTAAGACTTGATCACCAAGAATGGTGAAATAATCTGAATGAGTGGACCAAGTCATGGTACGATAAATAACACCAAAACATCATAGACTGAACTATTCCCTCCGCATAGTGCGGATTAAACACCTCCTTGCGCGTCTGTGCTACGCGCCTCGTCACGTAATGTCCAGTTTCTGTGTTGTTTGCCCCCACTGAAGACGTGCAGCGTTACGTCCCATGTGCCACTATGGGCAGTGGCCTTCTCCGACGTGTTAAAGGCCGAATTTCTTTAACGTGCATTTTCCTTCGGAAATGGACCTTGAAACCGACTATCCTCGAAAAGACGTGCGTGACACTCGTATCCAGTACTTGTCGATTATAACCTTTCAATGACCACAGATCTTCCGCCGTGTTAATTGCAGTGAGTAGTATACCATTCTGTGAAAATACATTGGACAGTAGACGTCGATTTACCACTTCGGACATCTTCATTCATGGTGAGATAATGGGCACTTCCAAACATGATATCTTCCTTCTATCACTGTCATGTCTTCATATCGACCCATGTAGATGCGCTGATTCCATACAACCGACTGGCACATACCACTTCATTGCCATGACCGTCTGGTTCCAGTTCTACACCATAAACAACACTTAAAAAGCGACCAGCGTGCTGCTTCAAGGAGGTTGACTGAAGTTATTTTTCTGCGAGCTTGCGTCTTTCATGACGTCGACCACCCATCGTTTTCCGGAACTTACAAGTGGACGTGTTCCGTCGGGTCTTACCACTAGTGTTCAGTTTCATTTCCCACTCACCGAAGTCTGCCTTCATTTTCTGAACAGCGTTTAGATTCTACATCAACTATCACAATTCTCGATTCTTCTTTTTCTCCATCTATCCATCCGCATCTCGCACTCAGCCACACACGCATCATGATTTTTTGTCCACACAGAAGGTTTCTAATCATCTGCCTCTGTTTGTGGTACTGGTCTAAGAGGCAAGGATCCGCAGGTACGATTTTCTTTTGTGTGTTTATGAACTCATTGTCTGAACTAAAAGAAGTTTATATTTTCGCATGGTATTTTTTAATGTTATCCAGCTATGTATTAGAGTTCATGATGTGTTAATAGGGATACCTGTGCAGTGGTGTAGTTTCTTGAAGGTAACTCAAGAGATATGAGAATGGACATTCGAAATGTATGTTTCAATTTTTTGTGGCACTTTGGTACATCAGCGAAGCTAGTTTAGACTTTTTGCTACATTTCAACAAATTGATAAATAGTTTACCACACATTTCATTAACGATAACACTTATATTAAGTACTGTGACAAAATGTCCATGATTCTCACCTTAAGAAACTAGTTTCTAAATGAGCAAAATAATCACACAAATACTCTGAAACCCAAACTATTCGATTATATTTGAATGCTAACTTTGAATAATAATTCTGCGAGCAGCTTACGAATTTTTATATCCACTGTTTTAAAATGTATACACTTACTCTAGAAAACTTTTTGTTTCGTTTCAAACGTCTCTACAAGTAGCTAACCTGATTCCTTTCTGTGTCAAGGGCAGGCCAAGTATTATTGAGTCGATCTCTCCACAGTCACGATGTGCTGATGATATGACGTGAATTCTGTCAGTAGCAGCCATGGTGGAAATTAAGTTCATTTGAATGAATGCTATAACTGAACTATGCAGGATGAGGTGACCGCATTCTCCACCTCGAATAACGTTTGACTGGTGAAGATGCTTTAATCACTTCACACGGATGAGTAGTGGCTAGACTCTCGTGAAACAAGGACCACTTACTTGCCAAAATCATTTGCTGCAAGTAGATATTCTATTTACTCATTGAATAGCGTCCCCTTAGGAGAGTGAAATTATGCATGTTGTAATATCATAAACCATTCCTTCATTCTCCTATTTATTGAAGTCTCCCGTTTAATCTCAGTATGTTGTTTGTCTGTAGTCTTCTTGACGGCGACGCTAGTTTGTTTTGCCTGGATACCGTTTTGAATGTTTACTGACAATTTCATCTCAACAGACGTTAAACCGGTAATGTAATCGTTAGTTGTCAAGGCAGGCCCTGGATAACATTCATATTAGTAAACTTCTCCATTTGTGGTCGCCACAGCTTACAAAATTATGGCGCCTCCAAACTCATAAAAAAATGCGGAAGACACTCGTGCAGACTAAAAACGAGAATTGCTCCTCGTGTAACACGTGACTGGACCTGCCAGAGCGCTCAGCAGCGTGTGTGGAAGCGCCACCAGTGTCAGGCAGCGGAGCAGCGCTTCTGAGGTTTCCACCAGATAGCTAGCTAGCTAGCTAGCTAGCTATTGTCGAGAATACGGTCATAGCTGTCACAAAAGACTTAATTTCCGACACCACTTGCAATCGGTGCAACACAACAAATTTTCGCACGCGAATACAGCAATGTTTCTGTTTCTACTTACCTCCAGTGTAAACATACAGAGAGAATTGTTGACAAAGGAAAGAAGCAAAATTGCAGTTAAAGTAATACCCTATTGGCGGGGTTGTCTATACAAGCTGTTTATAAAGAGTCCCACATTCCTGTCGGATGCAGTATTGGTGCAAACTAGAAGAAAATTTCTTGTACAGCCGACCGTAGTGGCCGAGCGGTTCTAGGCGCTTCAGTCCGGAACCGCGCGACCGCTACGGTCGCAAGTTCGAATCCTGCCTCAGGCATGGGTATGTGTGATGTCCTTATGTTAGTTAGGTTTAAGTAGTACCAAGTTCTAGGAAACTGGTGACCTCAGATGTTAAGTCCCATAATGCTCTGAGCCATTTGAACCATTTTGGAACTTTCTTCTGCACTGGCGTCCCAAAATTAAAGCAACAAAAGGAAATTTTGCAAGGTTGCATATATATTGCCACAAAACCGTGTAAACACGTGATAGTAACGTAGAAATAAAGAAAGAATACAGAACGTAAACAAGTTCAACATACCTAACGATAGACAAAAAATTTTTCTTTTTTTGCCAACTTAAAGGATTTGCACAAGCAGTCTAGCAGTTGGTTAATGTGCTCACTATGGCGCGTGACCACCTTTGGAATTTATACAGACTGACTACGACGGGGCATGCTGTGAATGATGTCATCAGTCTCATATTGAGGCAATAACGCCCATTCTTCCTGCAGAGCTGCCCGCAAGTCCTGGAGGGTGGTTGGCGGATGCTGACGTCATGCAGCCCGTCTCCCTAATGCATGCCAGACATGCTCTATGGGACTCAAATCGAGAGAGCGAGCAGACCACGCCGTGCGAGCAATATCTTCCATTTCCCAAAAAACAAAAAAACATATCAACCACCGCTCTCGTGCTCCATGAGGTCGAGCATTAGCGTCTGAAGTCTGCGACCACAGCACCACGCAACAACCGCGCGTGAGACACCAAATCTCCTCATGGTACCCACTAGCAATTAAATCTTGCTGATTCTCCCGTAAACTTTCATGAACAAGTGTTACAGTGGTCATCATAATCCCTGCCCACACCATTAGCGATCTCTTTCTACAATTTTTGGGTCCCGAAATCGCGTTCCACGTGCACTCTAGATGCGAATCCGTCGAGAATCACACTCCAGGCGAAATTGGGACTCACCGGTGAAAAGAGCGTGGGCTCGCCGTTTGACCGTCCAGTCGACGTGTTGACGGGTCCACTCTAGACGTTCTCTTCTGTGGAGACACGCCAAAGGTAAACAAACAGGTCTCCAACAATAAAGGCAACTCTGCTGAAGTCTTTGTACACTGTTTGCTTCGATACAACACGTCCAGGGGATGCTGCGAGCTCAGATGCCAGTTCATTGCCACAGTAAGACGGTACCGTCGTGCCCTTACAGCCAAATAACGGTTCTCTCTTTCTGATGTCACACGTGTTCGGCTCTGTCCTGGTCTTCGGGACACAGTTTCGGTTTCTATAAACTGTCACGTCATCCGAGAAAGAAAATAACGATTCACATTAAGCCATCGGGCCACATCAGTTTGCGTCTCTCCTGCTTCCTTTCTTTCTATAGACCTTCACCGCAGAGATTCTGGTAGGCTTCTTCTGTGTTCCATACTGTACCGTCTGCGACTGTGTACACAGCGATTGTGGATTTGGGACTGTCCGGCAAACATAAGTGCCCTGACATGATGCTGGCGTGCTTGTCCGTTGTTCGGAATGCCATCTTCCGTGCGGAACACGATCTTAACGACATCTGTTGACAGTTTGTATGGTTATATCGTGAATTTGACACAGGCCGGTGAAATAGTAGTCCGTTGCTTTAGTTTTGGACACCAATGTATGTTCGGAAACTAATATCTCTTGAAATATGTACTAATCTTTATTCTCATTCTCATCTCAGTGTACGTAGAAGCAGACATCGTCGGCAGTGCTGCATATTGTTACCACGTATACTGACACATCCTCCAGTCCTTCTTCGCAGTGAATGACGCCCTCTTTCAATTACACTTTGTTCCGTTCAGACTGCGTCACATGTATTGGTGATACATTCCTGTTAACGTCTGCACAGTTTCGATAGGCTGGGCATATAGCGATGCCTTCAAGCATCACCATAGCCAGGAATCCAATGGGTTCAGGTCTAGTGAATGGGGAGGCCGTGAAATGCTGCGGCCACGTACGGTCGCACGATCTGAACAAAAGGGGCTGGCGCCGCATCATGCATCAACCAGAGTCGTTGCTTTTGCGCAAGCGTAACATTCTCTGTTAATTTGCTCCTTAAAGTCTATGGCCATATGAGTCTGTCACAGACAATTTCTACCCATACATTAATACTGAAGTGATCCTGATGGCTCACCTCCATGATTGCTACGATTTGCATTTGCCCACACACGCGTATTGTGCTAGTTTACTGTCTGTCTGTTGTGAACTCTGCCTCGTCTGTAAATAAAATGCAGGCTGTGAACTTCGTATCCTCAGCAGCCTGTTTGGAAGGCAGTTGTAGAACTGTAATGGGGAATGCTGGTATGCTGGCCTAAGAACTTGCACGCGTGTCCTGTCCTGTAAATTACAAAAATATCTGACACGTCTTTCTTAAATACTTTGTATTCAAAACGGCTTACTGGTAGAAAATTTTAATCAGTTAGCATATAATGTTTGTCAAAAGATATTTTATCGTGACGAATACTGCGTGCAAGCGGCAAACAGAGCACTCCGCTCTCCGGTGCTGTAGAAAGTAGGTTTAAAGTCGGTATTTTCAAGAAAAATGTATAAAATCTGGAATCTACGGATGGGTAGTTACTGCAAGCTTGTCACTGGTGCGAGGACGGATAATGAGTTGCCAGGACTTCGTTGGAGCAAGAGATTTGCAGGTAGGGTGAGGGGAGGGCGTAGGGGGAGAGAGAGAGAGAGAGAGAGAGAGAGAGAGAGAGAGAGAGAGAGAGAGAGGAAAGGAGACCGGGGGGGCGGGCGTCGCTCCAGTTTCGATGCATGACCGTCCAGCAGTACTGTCCATTGACGCGTTATTGTGGCTCCGTAAACATGTCGGAAAGCTGGAGAATGCCCAGATTTATTTTAATTTAGTATCGCAAAAGCGCGCCTAAATGACCGTATTCCGAGATATGTAGGCAGCACGTGTAACTGAATTAACGCCTTTTTTGTTTTGTTTCAGGTGAGTTGGTGCTGTTAAGGAGGCAAAAATCATTTCTCACAGCGGACCACATCTCCACACCAGACAATGAGCGACTGGTAGCAAGGTAAGCATGGTCAGGATGGGACTAAGACATTTCCAAACGAGAAGCGAGTAAAACAGTTTAATTTCATGACGCAGTTATTAATTACGTCTCGCATGTGTGATCAAAGAAGTGACACACTTGTGGTTAACTGGCGCTGCTGGCGGAACAATTGCGACTGACATGAAAAGGGCTGAAACTCCGCTTGAAAAAAATACATCTTTAATTGTGGGTAGTGTGGAAGTGTTTTTTCGGGATACTGGACAAGATCAATATATTTAATGTTTACAAAACGTCTCAATTACCAGCCGAGTGTGAAACTGCATGTTATTGCAATGATAGACCTCATAACTGTACACACATTCCGCTACTGTAGCGTTTTGTTCTTTGGTACTGGCAATCAGATCACTATCTGACGTGACCTTAACGTAAACACTTATGGCCGCATTCTGTCTATAGCCTAGTGATTTGGTATCTCACCTTTCCCTCATATAAGATGTAATTAATTTGTATATAATGTAAAAGGCTTTGCAAGCTTGAAAAAATCACGAAGTTTGTATTTCATTTTAGGCCAAAAGTATCAATTTTGTACTAAAAAGCTCTTGCTGACGATAAGCTCAGGCCCGAATCTAGTACTGTGAAAAAGTCATTCATGCAAAATCAGTGGCTGGTTGCAGTTTCCTCTTCAGTGCTATTTACTTCCATATTGTTTCAAAACAGTTACTTTCGCCTCAGTACCACCTACACAAAAGATCTAAAAAATACGGTTCTGCTTTCATTGCTAAGGAATAGTGGACTTAATTACTTCGCAACTGTTTCTCTGCATTGAAATGTCTCCTTAGTTTGACAAGGTTCATCAAAGTCGGTGAATTGAGTGGCAGTGCATGCATCTTCGCGATCCGCTCTCGAGGTCTGTCCGTGACGCCTGTCATGTCGTGATGGCAGTTTCCGCAATATGTGGACCTGGTCAGGACATTAGTCGATAATTCCTGTGGACGGAGAAATAAGTCATTCATTCAAAAAGAGTGGCTGGTTGCAGTTTCCCATGTTAATAGTAAACGTCGTACGCTTCTCTACAGCATTCTGTAGTGGACAGTAGTGGAAACGCTTAAAGGATTGGCGTAAGTTCATTTAGTTGCTGATTTATTACTCTGGGAGATAAGCTTTTAAGCTTTTATTTTTTAACGATTTCTGTTATCTTTGGGAAAAATCTGTGTCGTGTGTACTCGAATTGCCTTTACAGTCAGGTTTAAGACCTCTTATGGTTTTCTCCGATTATTATTTATGGAAAGTTTGCTCTTGTCCACAGACGTGCTAGTAATCCATTGCTTGGAGTCCCGCACCAAAAAATTGTTGGTTGAAGAGCGGCGGCAGGAAACAAAGTTATTGTCTTTAAAAAACATAAAAAATAATGGTTGGTTTTATAACATTATCTCACGAAATAAATAATGGAGCAGTGCATTACGTTTCAATTCGTGAATAAACTTACCTTTTCGGATGTAGCGTGATAGCGTCGGGCCTCCTAGTTGGAAGAGGACTTTAGGACTTTACTGGTTCTCCGGAACAAATCTGTGGGGAAAAGTTGAAAAAAAAAATCAGAGGCCAAAACCCAATAACGATCGCATCAACTGGAGTTGTGTGTACCCATCTCCGTTAGCCGATGTCTCTGTCGTACATTTCATTAGTGGCTCTCATTCTGGGACAGCTGGTTCGAATGCTGGTGTTGGAAGACATTTTCACCTCCAGTATTTGGCCGGCAATGGGAAGAGAGGTCCCTGATTCGGAGACTTTGCGCCAATGTCGTGGATTAAATTACAGACTTTTCCGTAATATTTCATGGAATGAGGGCATGTGACACTGTTAAGTGGCCCGTCCGTCAGATCGGGACATAAATCTTGGCGGCCCGTTTGGTCCTATGTGTGAGGAATAGGCTATGCGTCGGCACCAGTTTCTAATCATCATCATCCAACACGAACATGTCAGTACACCGTACACGCACGGGTGACAGCCGTGCTCACGATACGCGAAGGAACTTGCCACCTTCTTGCAGCGTGTACCGTAGGTCTCTAGAAGAGCGTGGTTCCAAAGGATCGGAAAAGGGCACAGGTCATCCCCGTTTTCAAGACGGAACTTCGAACAGAGTGCAGAACTATAGACCTATATCTCTAACGTCGATCAGTTGTAGAATTTTGCAACACGTATTATGTTCCAGTATAATGACTTTCCTGGAGACTAGAAATCTAGTCTGTAGGAATCACCATGGGTTTCGAAAAAGACGGTCGTGTGAAACCCAGCTCGCGCTATTCGTCAACGAGACTCAGAGGGCCATAGACACGGGTTCCCAGGTAGATGCCGTGTTTCTTGACTTCCGCAAGGCGTTCGATACAGTTCCCCACAGTCGTTTAATGAACAAAGAGCATATGGACTATCAGACCAATTGTGTGATTGGATTGAAGATTTCCTAGATAACAGAACGCAGCATGTCATTCTCAATGGAGAGAAGTCATCCGAAGTAAGAGTGATTTCAAGTGTGCCGCAGGGGAGTGTCGTAAGAACGTTGCTATTCACAATATACATAAATGTCCTTGTGTATGACATCGGAAGTTCACTGAGGCTTTTTGCGGATGATGCTGTGGTATATCGAGAGGTTGTAACAATGGAAAATTGTACTGAAATGCAGGAGGATCTGGAACGAATTAACGCATGGTGCAGAGAATGGCAATTGAATCTCAGTGTAGACAAGTGTAATGTGCTGCGAATATATAGAAAGAAAGATTCTTTATCATTTAGCTACAATATAGCAGGTAACAACTGGAAGCAGTTAATTCCTTAAATTATCTGGGAGTACGCATTAGGAATGATATGAAATGGAATGACCATATTAAATTAATCGTCGGTAAAGCAGGTGCCAGACTGAGATTCATTGGAAGAATCCTAAGGAAATGCAGTCCGAAAACAAAGGCAGTAGGTTACAGTACACTTGTTCGCCCACTGCTTGAATACTGCTCACCAGTGTGGGATCCGTACCAGATAGGGTTTATAGAAGAGGTAGAGAAGATCCAACGGAGAGCAGCGCGCTTTGTTACAGGATCATTTAGTAATCGCGAAAGCGTTACGGAGATGTTAGATAAACTCCAGTGGAAGGCTCTGCAGGAGAGACGCTCAGTAGCTCGGTACGGGCTTTTGTTAAAGTTTCGAGAACATACCTTCACCGAATAGTCAAGCAGTATATTGCTCTCTCCTACGTATATCTCGCGAAGAGACCACGAGGGCCGAGCGGTCTAAGGCGCTGCAGTCATGGACTGTGCGGCTGGTCCCGGCGGAGGCTCGGATGTGTTCGTCCTTCAGATAATTTAGGATAGGCAGTGTGTAAGCTTAGGGACTGATGACCTTAGCAGTTACGACCCATAAGATTTAACACACATTTTTGAGACCATGAGGATAACATCAGGGAGATTAGAGCCCACACAGAGGCATACCGACATACTTTCTTTCCACGCACAATACGAGACTGGACTAGAAGAGAGAACCGATTGATGTACCGTCAGCCACACACCACCAGGTGACTTGCGGAGTGTGGATGTGGATGTGGATGTAGATGTAGATACAGATACAGGTCATACCGGGCACTTTGTAACAGGTGGGTGGAAGTCAACGGTAAACCACATTCACTTGAACATTGCCTGGGGGCGGGCTGATGGATTCTCGCAGCTGCTCTCGATCCTCATTTTCTGAGTGTGGGACCAACTTGAACTTTTGGGTAGTACCAGTAATAACAGTATATTTCTCTTTTGTTTTGGATGAGAGGCTTGAAAAGAACATGGAGTACGGCTGTGACACGCGGGAGTTGTATTAGATTGTAGACCAGCGTCAATATGGCCCGTCGGAGCTGGGACAGGGAACAGTCCGATTGTATCAGCGAGAGTCGCTCACGACGTGAAACTGGAGCGGCCGCGCTGGCAGAACGTGACGGCCGTCGGCTGTGTCCAGCGCCCGGCTGGAGCCTCCAGCGCGCCGCGGGAACCAGCCCTGGATGACCTCTGAACCCAACCCACTCTCTGATGACTGGCCTGGTTCGCCTCTCTCCGTGTCTCTTGCAGACGAGGTGGCTGGCACCACGGTAGAGTAAACTAACGTGTGTGACAAAGTTATTCTGAAGTTTCCGAGTAATACGTCAGCCACCTAATCGGAAAGTGTTTTCGTCGTCCGTGCACAATAGTCGTTGCCACTGTGGCGTGAGAGAGTTGTGTATTGCAGTCAGTTCCACAAGAAAGTATTCGTCGTTATATGTGTGAAATAAGAGACACTATTATAAATATATGTTTACATGAAACTACATGTTTTTGCTAAGTGCAAAATTACCTACTAGTTAATCCAGTTACTGCCATTATCGATTTTAGCTTGGCATGCTTTCCACAAGATTTTCTGCATATTCTCTCGGTTACGATCTCCATATAGTCCTCATTTTCCATGCCAGCTGCTTCAGAGTATATATTGTCTTTCCTTGAAGCTTCATTTTAATATAGGACCAAAGATTTGCTGTCGGATTTACATCCGGAGACATTGTAGGCCAGTGCATTGTGTAGAACGCATTGTCTTGTTTTCACGCCGTACAGAAACGGCTGCGATGCTTCGGATCATTATCCTCTCGAAGCACTCTGCGTGCCTCTTTCGAACCAAATAGCTTCGTAGCGGACCTCAGAAGACATTTTTGGTAAATATTGCACCTTTTTTCATCGTTTAAATTGGCTGAAAATAAGTGCAAATAGCCAAAATCGCTCTTAGAGAAACATCCCCAAACATGCAGTTTTACCGGGTGTTTGATAGTCTGTTGAAGCAACCTTTCACGCTTTGTACTCCAGGCTTTCGTAAGAGGAGGCAGGCCCAGAAAGATGATTTATAAGGAACACTGCCTCCCCACGCTTGAGATATTTTGCACTCATTTTAAAATGCAACCTACAAAACAAAACATTAAACTCTCACGCTGTTTATCTATACACTGCAAAAGCCCATTGATTGCAGTTTTCAAACAACTACTACTAGAGATGTAGCTGCGGATGTTACATTTAATTTTATGTAACTGGCTGTACATAAATGAAGACGTAATGTTCCTGGGAACCGTCAACAGTTTAACTGTGATGAAGAGAGACATCGTCTGGGTCATTTTCGATGTTCTATTTGGATCACCGGTTTAGACTCGAAATAAGGATTTACAGGGATTCTCACTCTTAAAAATAAGAAATATTTCCTGCCATGACTGATTTCTACCTTGTACGCATTTACCACGCAAGTTGTATGCGGAAGGTTGCGTTTGAAGGGCTACATCTTATGAAATTAAATTCTCGCCAGTTGCTCTCAATTCTCCCCTAGGTAATTAGGTGGTGTCTTGCTTACCTCGTATCTTCTAAAGCTGTCTCAATTTTCTCATTGGGATTCTTCTTTGTAGACGATGAAGACAGTGAATTTTGGGATGGCATTCAGCGGTACTACAACAATGCTACTGTAAAGTCTGCAGACATGAGATGCCGCCTAATTTATTAATTCAAATCAAAATGAAGAAAATGCGTCTTCACAATCAGTCTGAACGCATTAATCGCAGTAATCATAGAGTAATCTCATTATAAGCCTTAGAGTACCACATAATTGACAAAACAGTGCACTGTATATGTTTGCATGTTTCTTCAGTTCAAATCACGGCATTATTCAAAATAAAACTTTTAAGTTACTTTCCTAAGTGAAATGTGGCACTCGTGTTCACAATCTGTATGCCAGTTGTAGATTGGGTAAAAATGTTTCCCGAGACTAAGTGAAACTTTGTAACTCACGTTTAATTGCGCGAAAAAATCATTCGTTATGGATACAGGGTGCCTGCGCGAAGGTTAGTCGTAGACTTCGTCCTGAGCTGCCCTAATTGATCCCCACCTGCTTGTGCAGGGCGCACATTCGCGTGTGGTCGATGTGTGTACGACTTGGCAGCACCTTACCTAACCGCTGGCGAAACCTATCCATATCTCCGTCGTTGCGTTTCCTTCATCGACCCAATAACATATCACTAAGCAGTCCTCCAAAAAAAACCTATATTTCTGCCATCGTTCTTCACCAAACACGGAAAAGAGAAGTATGGAACTATCAACGCACATACTTCATTCGCGTCCCAGAGCAATCGCGTGGTTGGTACGCGGCAATACGGTGCAGTTCTCGCGTGGAACACTGTTGCCATATCAATGATCGGGATGAGGACGTTCAATTTTACCATCTTACACTGTTACATGCTTTTAGTTCAGGCTTCCTAGCCACTCGTACAGGAATTCGACCAAAATGGCAGCAGCGCAAGAAAAGAATGTTTTGGGAGTAGTACTAGGAGCGGGCGGAGGAAAGATCCTAAAGGACGGAGCACATCCTGAAATCGGCAGTGCTCTTTGAAAGGAACCATCCCAGCATTTGCGTAGAGCGTTTTGGGGGAAAAAACGGAAAGACTAAATCTGGATGGCCGGATGCGGATTTGAAACGACGTCCCCCGGAATGCGAGTGCAGTGCGCATCCTTTTCTGCGCATCCTTGTCAGAGTTTGGTTTAAATGGTTCAAATGGTTCTGAGCACTATGGGACTTAGCATCGGAGGTCATCAGTCCCCCAGAACTTAGTACTACTTAAACCTAACTAACCTAAGGACATCTCATGCATCCATGCCCGAGGCAGGATTCGAACCTGCGACAGGAGCGGTCGCGCGGGTCCAGACTGAAGCGCCTAGAACCGCTCGGCCACCCCGGCCGGCGCTGGGTTTGGGACTGTAGCGTGGTAAGCAGATAACAGTGCTCGTTATTTGTTCTTCTATGGCAGGTTGCTGTAGCAGGAAATTGTACCGTTGAAATCGTAATTTCATCTAGGAAAGGCATTGTTTGGCTGGCACTAATTACGCGTGGGAGCAGTGAGGACGGTCTACGTCACACGCAGAGTAATAGCTTGCAACCCGAGCCAGGCGGGCGAGCTCCGGATAAGAAGCGCCACTGTTCCACTTGCCGGGCGCAACGATTTATGCCCACTTGCTTCTTGTGGGCACCGAGCAATGTTGGCAGCTAGCAGCATAGCGCTAGGTCCTGTTACCCTCGACTCGTTTATGGCTTCCAGATTCGCTTAAGAACAAGCTAGCTTTCCTTCCTTAGCGCCATCTATGGGATGATGACCACAGTCCCTGCTGATACGCGAGACCAAATCAATAAAGACAGCGCTGCTGTGAGGCGAAGAAACAGTGTTTCCTTAAATAGAATGTTTTATGACTTTTACTAGCTATGCAGGAATAGAGCACCGGCGTCCACGCAGAGCTGTGCTCCAGAAGTACGCTTTCTTTCATTCCATATCTAGACTTACTGTACTGATGACAGCTTATGTATCCTGTACCACCGTACTTCCTACATTCTTTTTATTCCGACCATCCTATGTAGTCGTGCTTCCTGGTCAGCAAGCACCTGATTTTAACTACTGCGTCGTTCCCAATTCGCATGTTAAATAAATGTTTATTCTCGACTTTATTACCCTCCATTACATTCTTCGTACAAGGTGCCGAGGGGTGGGCTCGACTTCTTGAAATAACGTATACTGTGTTGTAGATCTCAGGTATCCCACCATGCAATAGTTCAGACTGGTGGGTCCTCATTTGTGACTAATCGATAAAAATCAATTTTAGAATTTCTTGTAAAACGCTAGAGCCCGTGAATGTAGCAGTACTTTCAAAATGACGCCGTAGCATAGAGTTTAATTTGTATGGTGGTCTCATGAAGGTTATCGGTTTGATTTCTATCGGGTGCCATTTTTTTACATACGTATCGAAGCAACTGCAATTACGATTTTTATTCAATTAATTAGTTTAAACGTAATTTATTTTTATTTGCTCTTCATTTTTCTTTTCATTTTGTTTTTCGTTTGGAATGTTTGTCCCTGTAACTTTATTTTTGTGTGTTTCGTACGATTTAATTTCCTCCTTTTCATTACTTTATATTTTCGCCCATGTTATAGCAACTGTTATTTCTGTTACTCATTTTGCTTCAATTTTTTTAAATTTATAGAACCTTCATTTGTTTAAATGTTTGCCTGTTTTATTTTGTTCATGGTACCAAAAAATTCGTTTTAGATATTTACACGACGATTACTGTCCCAAAAATTTTGTCATTATTGAGCAGCCCATAAATATTGTTTCGGCTTTTGTCAAGCGATACATCAGTATTTTTAAAAGTTTAAATACCGGTGTTACGATAAATAAAAATAATTAATAACATGGAGAAGGATGCCAACTGATAAAAGGAAAAAGAGCAAAGAAAAAAAAGTTAATGTAATGATTAAAATGACGCGCCAAAGGATTTAGAAACAGAAAAACTATATTTTAACCAATAATAGAGTAAAAAGGATTGCAGTTGTTTCGTTATATACAATTCACCGCCAGGACTAGAAGCCTGAACCGTCACCATCTCTCTCAAATAACTTAGCCACTAGGCTACACTGCCGTTTTAAAAATAGGCCTATTTCCAGTGATCTACTGGAGCATAAGAAAATCTGAAATTCCTTTTGTTGTCATTTACTCGCAAACAAGGGTCCACTAGGGTGAAATGCTGCAGGCTTTGATACCTGGGACCCTAAATTTCAAAAATTGGATCCCGTCCTTGGGGACCTCCCCTTTCTAGCTTAAGGATAAGCAAAGAAAAGTTTGGTGTCCATTCACTTGAAGACGCCATCAGTACCTTCCTTACATGATAATGATACACAAAATACTGGTCCCGCATAATTTTATGTAGTTTTCAGAGTACAAAAAGTTGCATGGCTCCATCTGACGAGCAACTGTGCGGTTTCGTGGAAGATAGGGTACAGGACGGAAGCAATCTCAAGGTGGAAGCAGAGTTCCGTTGGTTGCTGTGTGCGACTCCTGTAGACCTCGTGTGAAAAAAAAGGTTGAGTTACAGTTACTATATATTTTTAACACGCCTGTGGAATGGAACAGTTGCTTTGGACTTAGATTGATCAGAACTTCTGTATCATTTTTGTAATGTCCTGTCGTTAGCAAGTAGGAGTACAACTTTCGGTACATTTGAACCAGCAATACAGTAAGGTATGCCTGGTCATTAGGAGACGTTAAAGGGAGGCAGAGGTAGAGAACAGTGAACCCTGCTGGCTGGGCGTCAGCGACCGCTCCTGTAGATTAGGCAGCCATCAGCGCTATCTCCGCGAGTGGCGCCGAGCCGCTCTGTCTCCTGTCAACACAACCTCTGCTCACCTTCCGGTCAGCACCACTGCTCGCTTCATCGCGCTCTCAGTCAGAGATGGATACTTGTGTTTATTAATTGCTGACTGGCGCTGGATATAGTTTTTATTATTACTTCGTTGGGCCATCCAGGACCACGTTGAGCCTTGTTATATTCGGCAGTGAACTTTGTTTACCTTCATCCTTTGTGAGTGGACTTTCTTTCGCTCCTCCACCCAGAGAACACCGCGTCTTATTTTTAGTTGCTTGTCTGCGTGTAACCTGTTCGTCACCTCCTCCTCGCGGAAGCGATCACTATTACAGGGGTCCTGGGGTTTGATTTGTGAGAGTTGGAGGGTCGTCTTTTGTATTTCTGTACCAGAATATTGTAGCTTTGGGCTTTAAATTAAAAAAAAGGAAGATCTTGTTGGTCAACCTGTACCCGTCGATTCATTTCAGGTAAAATGGTATAGGTCTTTTGTGGATTATGTCTGTATTTTGTCGTAGACCTTCTTGTTGAATATTCTTTTCGTCGATGCCGGTTTTGTAATTGGATCCCATTAGTGCCCTAATTATTCTTCACTCACTTTTACCGTCATTTTCGAAGAGGTTTTTATTTCAGTTTAAATATAGTGTTTTTTTTCCAAGTTCACGTAATCATCCCTTAAGGGATTTCTTTCTTTAAATATCTGTATACCTGTTTCTTCAGTGGTTTCCATTTTACTATTTTCTTTATTATTAATTGAAGAGGTCGACGAAAGACAGTACCAACCCTCAATTTAATAGTGATGATAAGTTTGTGTTGTGTTTTCGAATATGCTATATACGGATGTACAGCAGTTCATAATGTATTGTTACAAAGAAGTGTTGTACTGTTTCGTCTGGTTGTATGTATAGTCTTGTCTTTGAATTTGAATTTAACCGTACGCGCAGTACTTTAAAGTACACTAAAGTGGATTGACACTTCCTTCCGCTGACCATTTCAATTTTAACCATGTTTTGCGACTACGGAGTTGATTGTACGGAATATACTGAAAGTGTGGTAACCAGCACCTTGTCACATGTGTATTTTATGACATTGCACTGTGCGTTTCAGGCGCTATGGACGCATCTTCAGGTGTATCAAGGTAGCTGCAGCAATTGAAACTTCGTGGCCGGTTTCAAATATGTGTCGGACCGAGACTCGTACTCGGGACCTATGCCTTTCGCGGGCAGGTGTCCAACTGCCTGAGCTGCCAAAGCACGACTCGCGACGCGTCCTCACAGCCTTACTTCCGCCAGCACCTCATCTCCTTCCTTCCGACCTCCGCAGAAGTTTGTCTGCGAAACTTTTGGGCCTCCTGGGAGAAAGGATATTGCGGTCACATGGCTTTGCCACAGTCTGTCCGGATGGTGTAGTGGTCAGCAAGGGTGCGTGGTAAGCAGGAGACCCGTGTTCGAATCCCAGTCGGGCACAGATTTTCAACTTTCCCTTTTGATAGGCTTTGATTCCTTCGTCGTGAATAAAATAACTTATGGCTCAGAGGGTTAATACGGTCCGACATTCGTTCTCCTCGGAAAATCCACATACGAATACGTCTATTTTGATGCTGTATGCTGAACTGGAAGTGGTCTGATATGACGTGTGGTGCCGATCATGCGTATACCAGTAACTTCGCGCCTGCCTCTACAGCGTAAGGGAAAGGCGCAGCAGTGTTCGCCTTCGTGACAGTCCGTGCTGCCCCAGAGGTCCTCACTGTCGATGTCGATGATAGTCTCATTGCGCATTTCTGGCTTTATTGTGCGTGATGGCGGTACGACTATGCGTTGCGTAAAAAACGTTGTAAGAAGTGTACATTTTTATTGTCTAACCACAGTTTATGAAAGATATTTGTATTTTATTAATAGGATTAAGTAGGAATAATTAATATTTGTAATGTTGGAAATAATTGTGGTAGCAGGGAATTTCTGCACCAGAAAGCATTGTTGGCAGGAGAGACAGCACTTCAGCGTTTGTAGGAAGTCAGGAGTAAGCGAGATGTGGAGCGAGTTGGTAGGAGGTCTGAAGCGAGAGGTTCAGAGGAGCAGCGTGCCTGCCAGCCACCAGCTATGATTTACAAGAGATTATAAACGGATGTACAGAGACATCAGCTAACTATTATCATAAGAGAAACTAATGTTATTGAATTATTTTCTTTGCTAATCTCAAGATTACTGACGGTATATTTGCGCAATGCTAGTTGTAAGATTATTGTAAAAAGTAAGTCCCATTTGAACGTTTGTAAAATCATTTCATTACCAGCAATAAATATTTGAAGAAAAGTTTTTAGAATATAATTAATTTTTGCCAGCAATGTTGCATTACTGATTATAATCCATCCCAAACACCATCAACGTAAAACTTTGCAAAAATATTGTTGTTGTCAAGAAAAAGTGTAACTGAATTACGGAACTTCAGTCAAATTAATTAAAGAATAACGTCAGCTTTGCTATTAAAGAATGTCAGCTTTGGTAATAAATACATCCACTTATTATGACAGCCCACCAGCAGTTAATAGAGTATAGTAAACCAGACTAAGTATATTCATGTCGCAGTTCGATGTAGCAGTCAGATGGCGATCCAGTAACAGTAAAAAAGGTAAGGAACAGTTCTGGGTTATTTCAGGTAACGACTGAGGGCCACGACGACGACACATTCTATGTTTCGTCGAAATATCAGCAAATCACTTTCAATAAGCAACATTTAAATTTGTATGCGAAGATTGCGAAAGAGAATTAATTTCAAAGGGAAGATTTCATTTGTTATTATTAAGCAAGAGATAGAAATCGTAAGGGAAGTTTTCATAGGATATTGTAGAAGGGAAAGCTGCATAACAGTAGAGATATAGAGGAGACGGGAAGGTTTCAACGTGTCAGTCCTATCGGGCACAGGACGCGTGAGGCAGCTGATATCCTGCGTGGCGTTGAATGTTGCCCTCCTGATCCCATTTATTTCGTATCAATTGCCGCTAGGATTCCATCACAGCGTTAGCAGCAATACGGCGCTATGGCTTTCTTACCAGTAACCCAGCCAATGCTGGATGTACAAAGGATGGTCAGAAATAGTCAGAAAAGCATATGAGGGTGTTGCGAGGTAGATTGTACTGAGAAATAATTTTTAAGAGAGAAATTAAATACGTTGCGACGTTTACGAGTTAATTAGCATTGACGTTAGCCAATCACGTTGCTGCGCGTGCAAATTAAAGAGGCTCACCAGAGATGGTGTCACCAAACGTGTTCCTCGTTTGATTTCCTAAAACCGAACAAGAGAGCGATACAAAAATTGGGAAGGGGGGCGATCGTAAGGACTGAACCGAGCCAAAGGTTCAGCAGCCTCGTGCGGTATCACCTACACTATGTGAACTGGCACTGTATGTGGCGGGCCGATTGAATTCGTAAGCGCAGCGGCCTGATTGCCTAACTTCAGTGCCTATTAACTCTGAAACGGCGCAACGTGTAGATACTTTTTTTCTTGACGATTATTTCTTAGCACAGCCTACTCTGCAACACACATACAAGCTTGTCAGATTCTGTCCACCTTTCATAGCCAGGCTAATTTACGCTCCGTTCCAAGGAAATCAACGTTTATGGTTCAAATAGCTTTGAGCACTATGGGACTTACCTTCTGAGGTCATCAGTCCCCTAGAACTTAGAACTACTTAAACCTAACTAACCTAAGGACATGACACACATCCACGCCCGAGGCAGGATTCGAACCTGCGACCGTAGCGCCTAAAACCGCTCGGCCACTCCGGCCGGCCATGGTTTATGACGTCATATCTCCAGAACTATGTATGGTACAGCGGTATAATGTTCCAGATACATTCAGTGGTGTAAATGGATACTGTCGGCAAAATATTTTGCGAATACAGTAAGTGGTAAAAAAGTAGTAACATCGAGCCTGATGTGGAACTTTCGCTCCATGGCCAGCGAAAATGTAGTAAGCACTAAACGGTGTCCTTTCATTATATTGTGAGAGTTGTCAGCGAGAAAATGTTTCGAAATTGTTTGAAAGTATGTGTAACATTTCTCTCTTGCTTCCTAGAAGCCGTTAGACAGACAACCTGCAATTAGCATGGGATCTCCGTTTCTGCCATTTAGCAATATAGATATACATACGTAGGTGGCGTTGTTAACTTCGTTGTGCGATTGATCTGACATCTAAATCATCTGCATGTACAAGTTTCAAATTTAATGGCCACCAGCGCAGGTAGCGGTCATCCACTGCAATAGCAGCCCTTGGGCGGCCTCAGAGAGGCGTACCATCGACAGTTCCTGTCTCTCTGGATCTCCTCCATGCCCGAACAACATCGCTTTGATTGACTCCCAGGCGCCCGGATACTTCCCCCTTGTTGAGAGCCTTTCCTGACACAAAGTAACAATGCGGACGCGATCGAACCGCGGTATTGACCTTCTAAAACTACAGACAACACGAGCCGTTTCAGTCCTGCCTTCACTTGTTCCACTTGGGGGGGGGGGGGGGGGGGGCGTCTCTGTCTCGTTCCTCTGGATCCCAGGACACGTGGAAACGGGGCGGCCAATATAGCGGCCAAGGCTGCAATCTCTCTTCTTCAGCCTGCTGTTCGCATGGTTCCCTTCGCAGATGTACAGAGTGTTTTATGTCGTCGTGTTGCTCTTTTATGGGATGCACATTGGTCGACACTTCCCAATAATAAATTGCGGGACGTGAAAGCTCTTGCCTGTGCTTGGACCTCTTCCTCGCGTGCTCTTCGTCGGGAGGAGGCAAAATTCGGATAGGGCACTGTCTTTTTAGCCATCGACATCTTTCAGGTGGCGATCATCCCCCGCTTTATCCCCACTGCTCTCAACCGTGGTCGGTGAGGCACCTTTTACTTGAGTGCCCCTATTTTACTCCGTTACGCGCCCGTCTACAGCTGTAGCCTGTTACATATTCCATTTTAGCAGATGACTCGCGCTCAGCCGATCGCGTCCTCGAGTTTACTAGTGTCAGTGAGATGACGTCGGTCATTTGAAGCTCTTTTTGGGGAAAACACCCCCCCCCCCCTTTCTGCAGCGGTTTTCTAGGCTTTCGTTCTGTTTTTTAGTTTCCCCAGTTTTTGAGTTTCGCTCCCATTGCAGCTGATTTCCAATTAGTTTTTTTTTTACCTAAGCCACAGATCGGGCGCTAATGACCGTAGCAGTTTTGCGCCCTAAAACCATAACAAAAAAAGAGCCGTGTACCTCCTTGCTGGAGGAATGACTGGAACCTCGTGTGGTATCACGGCTGTCTGACCCCCTCTGTCTAACAGGCGCTGCTCCGCGCTGTTTTATATCTTTGGGTGGGTTTAGTAACATCTCTGAACAGTCAAAGCGACTGTGTCAATCAACGTCTATCTTCAGGAGTTCTGGTAACCGGGGTGATGCAAAACCTTTTTTGATGTGTGTAGTATGAGCAACTTAGCCCTCATTGTCTTCACTTTTTACACGTTTCTCTCACGATAAGGAGCGACTGATGACGATACTGTTGAGTCCCTTAAAGACACAGTCATCAATTATCGTAGCCAACCTTCACATTACTTTCCTCGTAGCTCTTCTAATAAACAAGTATCATGGCGATACCGAGCAATTCTGCCTGACACGCGTACTGATTTTGACGCCTGTATCATTGAGACACTGCAGTTCACTTACGTTCCATCTTAACTGGAAACACGACGTTTTGCTGGCAGGCGGCGCCGTCCAGATGCTGTGTGGGCGATTCGAGAAGTGTTGTGCGTAGATGGTGTCGCTGATGCGGTTAGCGCCTAATCGCCCGTGCTGGACAGTTTCCAGCGCCGCTCGTGGGCAGTGGTCGACATCTCTGTTCTGGGCTGCGACAGCGCGTGCTGTGTGCCGCAAACATCCAGTGTGCACAGTGTGGCCTGGACACTACCTCGTATTGCAAGAAGGGCCACCAGAAACAGGGGGTACGAGTTACTGGAAATACGAGGGGCGTTTGAAAAGTCCGTGCACAGTCCGAGAGATGGCACCACCGGCGCGTATCGAGGTCTTGTTTAGTTAGTAGCATCTTTGGAAAGAACGCACACCAAGTTTCAGCCTTATTGGTCTATTTCTTCGGGTTTGGCATTCGAGTGAATGAAGGAAGTCGGGTGATTTCAAAAAATGGACGAAAAAGAATTTCGTGTGTTGATTAAACATTACTTTATGAAAGGCAAAACGCCTCAGGAGACTAAAGAGCTGCTTGATAAACATTACGGTGACTCTGCACCTTCGATTAGAACATTTTATAAGTGGTTTCACAATTTTCGCAGATGCCATAAAAAATGGGTGTGAAATCTTATGGGACTTAACAGCTACGGTCATCAGTCCATAAGCTTACAACTAATTAACCTAAATTATCCCAAGGACGCACACGCACACGCACACCCATGCCCGAGGGACGACTCGAACCTCCGCCGGGACTAGTCGCACGGTCCGATCCATGACTGCAGCGCCGCAAACCGCTCGGCTAATCCCGCGCGGCGGAGTGGCCATATGTGCACAAGTGATGCTGAACGTTCTGGACGCCCTGTGGAGGTTAAGACTCTAGAAGTCATCGATAAAATCAGTGATATGGTGAGGGACGGCGGAAGAGTTAAGGTGTGAGAGATTGCTAGTGCTGTGGGCATCTCGAATGAACGGGTACATAATATTTTGCATAAACATTATGACATGAGAAAGGTATCCGCAAGATGGGTTCCGCGACTGCTCACGCTTGACCAAAAACGGAATCGTGTGAAGTGTTGCAAGGATGGTTTGCAGTTGTTCAGGGAGAATCCGGAGGAGTTCAAGCGTAGTTTCGTCACTGTGGATGAAACATGGATACATTACTATACTCCTGAGACTAAACAACAATCTAAACAATGGGTTACCAAGGGAGAATCTGAACCAAAAAAGGCGAAGACCATTCCTTCGGCCGGAAAGGTTATGACGACTGTTTTTAGGGATTCGCAAGGGATAATCCTCTTCGACTATCTGGAAAAGGGTAAAACTATTACAGGTGCATATTATTCATCGTTATTGAACCATTTGAAACCCTAGGTGCAAGAAAAACGCCTGCGATTTTACCGCAAAAAAGTCCTTTTCCATCACGACAATGCACCTCAGCAGTTGGGGTCGCAAAATTAATGGAAATAGGATTCCAACTCTTTTCACATCCCCCCCCCCCCCCCCCCTATTCTCCACACTTGGCTCCCTCGGACTACAGTTTGTTCTCCGGTTTGAAGAAATGGCTGGCGGGACAAAGATTTTATTCAAATCAGGAGGTGATTAAAGCACATAACTATTTTGCAGACTTGGGCAATTGATATTATTCGGAAGGTATCAACAAATTAGAACAGCTTTGGACGAAGTGTATAAGTGTAAAAGGAGACAAACACGTAAGTAGTTTTTATTTTTGCACGGACTTTACAAAAGCCCCTTGTAATAGGACGATACGTTTCAGAATGTTTCACTTTGATGTACAGCGAGTTTCACAATTACTATTAAAGGATTCCAGGGGTAGTAGAGAGGACTCAGTAGATAGATTTCTGTTAGGGAGCCCATGTCCGGAAACGTACCGTTCGGAAATATTGAGTTTGTGTAAGTTCGTCGCGTGTTTCCGTTAGTTTAATAAACACAACAGATACACACAACAGATACACACAAGAGACTTCAGTCATCAGTAATATACTCTTCTTCACGATTTGCAACAGTCTGTCAACGGTGGGGTGACTTTCCTATTCCGCGACTATGGTTTTGAGGCGAAGAACTCGTAGATCGGTTTTCGTGGCACAGTTTCTTCTGGAAAGGAAGTTTTTTGAAGGTTACGCGATAGAGAACGTGAAAGGTGAAAATCTGAGGGCGCAAGAACAAGTGAATACTGGTAAAGCTGGTGCGGAATGCCTTCCAACCCAGCCAGTGTTCTTTGTCAGCCTAGCAGAACGCAGGCGGTGTTTATCGTAGAGTATCACTTAACGCAGTCTTCCTGGTCGTTGTTCTTGAATTGCTTCTGCAAGACGTCTCAGTTGTTGACGATAAATATCAGCAGTGATGCTTATTCCTGGCGAGAAGCAATTCTTAATATACGACACTGCCGCTGTTCCACCAGATGCGCACAGCTCTTTGTACGAGGAGGTACTGCTTTGTTTGGGCCCAACCATTCCTTTCTTTTCCTTATGTTAGCATAAAGACACCCTCTCGCATCCCTAATAACTATAGAGGATAGGAATGGTCGACATTGTTCATGAGCCAGTTGATGACAAGCAAGCAGAGAGGTACATATGATCGCCCGCCGATTTTTGTGATTTTGGCTTAGATCATGCGTTACTCGTACACCCGATTTTTGAACCTTCCGTATTTCATGATTTCATGTGAATGTCGCACGATGGCGGAATGATCACGGTACATGACATTTGGCATTTCTCGAGTACACTGACGCGGATAGTTATGAATTAATGCGTTGAAATGATCTTCATTAAACTCCGAAGGGGACAATCCCTAATGTCAGAACGATTCTCCTTAAATCGAGAAAACCATTCTCTTGCCGTGCTCTGTCCAATGGCATTATCCCTTTATACGGCGCAAATGTTTGTCTGCCTCCGCTGCTGTCAGCCCTCTATTGAATATGTCGAAAATGTTCCGATATTTCCACTTGGCAGTCAGTTTTCTAGCGTCCACAGCTCCGTACATTATCTCCAAATGACAAAATGTAAAGTTAAATGTCAACAGTGAACTGCAAATAAAAAAGCAACAAACGATAAGAAACCCACAGCAACCGAAATACCAACATGTGAAACAAAAACTCTACGAACTAATGTACCAGCCTAATATAAATGACATCGAAGGTATAAAAACACAAGTAATTTCTACATCTACATCCGTACTCCGCAAGCCACCTGACGGTGTGTGGCGGAGGGTACCCTGAGTACCTCTATCGGTTCTCCCTTCTATTCCAGTCTCGTATTGTACGTGGAAAGAAGGATTGTCGGTATGCTTCTGTGTGGGCTCTAATCTCTCTGATTTTATCCTCATGGTCTCTTCGCGAGATATACGTAGGAGGATATATGTTAAAGGCTCTAAGACCGCTATGTAACCTTTGATTTCCAGAACTTCTGTTGCAGTTTGAAGCCTGTTGCACCACATAGAGCAGTTGTAAGAAACGAACTAAATTTAGTTGTCACGTTTTAAAAAATACATAAGTCTTGGTAGCAGTAAAATGAGAGATGCGAAAAACAAGTTGCAGGTAAAGTGATTGCGCGATTCGATAAGATTGTAAAGTCGTGACACCTAATCAGAGAACCTTTGGCTTTGCCGCTGAGGCACGGTATTCAGATAACTCCTATCCGGGGTCGAAGGTCTGGTTAATGGGCTATTGGGGGCACAGACGAGTAGCTTTAAACGCACCTTGCATTTGTACCACTTTTTTCACTTGAACGGACGGAAGAGTTGTTGATACAGTGCAAATTCGGGCAGTCCTCCATAGGTAGCGATAGCTGTTGTGACTCATACCCTACAACCGACAAATATACTAGATCTAGATTACCTTTGCAGGTTCAATAAAAAGAGCGACGTCAGTTGTGTTCTTGAAGAAGTTCGCACACCTTAACACATAGTACACATGTCGAGTCAGTCGACGAAGAGACGACTTACGCTTCTCGCAGAAAATATCGAATCGAAAATTGCATCGATCTGTCGAACGAAGGATGACAGTCGACACATACACACACACTATGGTTACATGCGACAAATTTTCCGAAAGACGAAAATCGAATTTCGGAAACTGTTCTTCGCTGTCGTGTTTACATGTTAGGGTCTGAAGCGGATTTGCTATTCCAGTTAAATATGTCTCCTCAAATAAGGCGCTTGGAAAACAGTTGATACAGTTAATGATTTAGTCAGCACACTTTCTCTTCAATTAGACGAGGTGCAAACAGCTTCAGTCTAATATTTTTACTTATCCTTCACTGTACAAAAATTCACTCCATCCATTCTAGGCAAAAAAAATTTAAAAACAAACAAAACCTGACAGCCGAACATGTTTCAAGAACGGTTGCGTTTACAAGGGAGCGAAAGTCGATTACGGAATTGGAAAACCGGCAACCCCAAGCGGATTTCCAGAGTTGATTTTGAAGTGTTTACTTGAATTCCTCGTAAACTGGGTGACAGGCGACCTATCCGACTCCCATGGAACATCAGATCGAGAGTCACTATTGACTTTTTTGGCTGCCGCCCTCCCCCTCACACACACACACACACACACACACACACACACACACACACACACACACACACACACACATACATGTATGCACGCACCCGCTCTCCCCACCCCATCTTGTTGAAAGTAACTTTCTTCGTTGTTAAAAGATATGTTAAAACAGGAAGCGATATTGTGCAACATTTAGATCTCAGCTCTCCAGAGGAATCGCATCACTCGTGCTATATGGACTGATTTTTCCTCTGTAACATGTGGATTTTTGTTAACCTACTACATGCACTTATGACGATTACTGTTTCGTTAATTTGAAAATGCCACATTCCGACCAAATAATTTAATACTTAAAACCTTTATTTTCTTCCTACAATGTTTAGTATCCACGGGGGTCGCCTCTAGTAGTTAGATTTATTTCTACGCTGGGTGTCTTGTGTTTTTTTATTGTTGCTGTCCTCTGCCCAAAAAATTGTGTCACGTTAGTCTGCCGTGTGCAGGCCTCGTCATTTCTGCATAGCTGCTGTAAGCTACATCCATTTGAACCTGCTTACTGTAGTCATGCTTTGTCCTCCCTCTAAAATTTTCATCCTCCCTTAGACACTCAGACCGAGCGAAGCGGCGCACTGGACTCCCATTGGGGGGGGGGGGGGGGGGGGGGGGGCAGTTCAAACCCGCGTCCGGCCATTCTGATTTAGGATTTCCGTGATTTTCCTACGGTCAACGGCTATGCCGTCAGATCGCAGAAGTTAAGCGCTGTCGGGTTGGGCTAACACGTGGCTGGGTGACCATCCGGTCTGCCGAGCGCTATTGGTAAGCGGGGTGCAGTCAGCCCTTGTGAGGCAAATTGAGGAGCTATGTGATTGAGAAGTAGCGGCTGTGGCCTCGTAAACTGACATACTGCCGGAAGACCACATAAGCCTCCATATCCGCATCCAGTGACGCCTATTAGTTGAGGATGACGCGGCGGCCGGTCGGTGTCGTTGGGCCTTCATCGCCCGTTAGGGAGGAGCGTATTTTAGCGATATTTCTAAATCGTTTCAGGCAAATGCCTGGATGGTTCCTTTGAAAGGGCGTTGCTGATTTCCTTTCCCATCTTTGCTAGTCGGAGGCTTTGCTCTCTAATGACCTCGTCGTCGATGGGACGGTAAACACTAATCTCCTCCTAATCTCTTCCCTACCTACTCAGTTCATTTACGAGACTGACGATTCGTTGATGCTTCAGGATGTCTCCTATCATCTGATCTCTTTATTTAGTCAGGTAGTCCAGTACGGTTCAGTAATTCATTATCTGATCGATGCATCTAATCCTCGGCATTCTTCTGTAGCATCGCATTTCAAAAGCTTCTGTTCTCTTCTAGTACGTACTATTTATTGTCCACGTATCTCATCCGTATAACGGTCCACTGTGAATCTATATTACTAAAACGCCGTCCCGGAACCCGGTATCAGTTGCAGTGTAGGACAACAAAAATTCAATTAAAAATATTTCGCGTAATTATTGACCAAATTTAAAATGCTACTCATTAATAAGTAGAATCTTATGTTAGAAGTTGAAAACAGTAAGGTAATTGTTGCAGTTAAAAACTGTTTTTGTCTGTCTTCAGGAAGTATAAATGACGGCACGCAAATACACTGACCTCATTCAATCAGTATTTGAGAATGATAACAAATAGCATCTTCCAAGAAACCTTAAGCTTATTTCCAAATCCTTACGAAACTTTTTCTAGTGGACATCCCTCCAAAATGATGAAAGGAAAATGAGATACTTCTTACTACATTTTCACTGTTCGTGCAATCAGACCATAGTATCAGTCACGGCATTTTACTATTTTAATTTTTTTACCACAACCTCTATTCGTAACAGTTTGCAGATAGATCCATATATACCACTGAATGTGCTTCCAAAATTATACCATTGTACGACACACAGTTCAGGAGACATGACATCGTGAGTATTGAGATGCACGTGGAAACTAGCTTTTGCTTAAAATGACGCGCAAACGACACAGTTTATATTCATCCATTGTTTCATAATGAGATCGCTTTGCGACCTTTCTTTCTTACTTGCTTAAAGGCAAATATTTAACATATTAACGCTTTTGTAATAAGACGTATGAAACTGTTTCATATACGGGAGCTAGATTCTGTAAGGAATTGCAGATTTACTGGTATTTTTAGGAAGAGACTTCCTAACACTTAATTTTGCGTAAGATGTAATTGTACCTACTTTTTCAGATAATTTTCTCTTTTTACTGCAAGTATGTATTTCAAATCATCTTTACATTTGCCATCGTCACCAATTTCATTGCCCAAATGGCAAAAATCGTTTGCTACTTTCAGTGCCTTGTTTCCTAATCTACCTCCCCCTGTATTACATTCGACTACATTCCATTACTGCTGTAAAAATTGTATTAATTTTTTTTCCTTCAGTTACAGGAAGTAAGCCGCCGCCGCCTCCCCTCCCCCCGACTCTCTCTCTCTCTCTCTCTCTCTCTCTCTCTCTCTCTCTCTCTCTCTCTCTCTCTCTCTCTCTTCTTTCTCTTTCTTTCTCTTTGTGTGTGTGTGTGTGTGTGTGTGTGTGTGTGTGTGTGTGTGTGTGTGTGTGTTTTGAAGCAGAACTAAGGCGCTTGCCGCTCGCTTATCGCAAAGACGGGATGCTGCTGTTTACGCACTTTCGGTGCCTTTAGCAGTGGCGTAAATTATCTGGGTAAGAAAAATAAGAGATAGCACTTTATCTGGCGGCCTTTTGCGGCTCCAGTTTAGCCTCGTCATTTTGGTAGGCAACTGCTCGTAGATAATCAGCAGGTCGACTGCACTGCTTTTCTTCCGCCGTACGTGTAGCGCTTTCCCTTCAGTGACCAAACAGTCCCTGCAGACTTCGCAGATTGATATCCTCGGTGGCGTGGTGCCTTGAAATGGATTGATGTTGGTGATGATGGATTGAGTACTCGCAGCAGCTTGGTCATCAGCGTTTTACTGGATGTTATTTATTCTTCGCAATTACAATCTAAGAAGCTAAAATAGGCCGTACAATTCATATTTCATGGATATTAATAAATGTGTATATTAATTATTTATTGCTGGTATTCGATAAAAATGTTAATACCACAGCTATTTTCTACTACTACAAAACTACCATCAACTTGTCAGGCATAGATTGGCATATCCATACTATCAAAACTGGAGCCAGAGGGAAGAGTTCTGTGACGTCATCCTGAATGTTTTGTCCAAGACTTAGTTCAAGCAAAGAATTAGGGAACCAAGTTGAGAGGGTAACGTCGTAGACCCCCTAGCAAGGAAGAAACCAAAACTTATTGAATCAGTTAATGTATAAGTGATCATAAGGCTGTGATAGCAACTACGACCATGTGTATTACGAGGAATGTTCAGAAAGGTAGGAAAATGTTTTTGCCTAGCAAGAGTGATACCATACAAAATGCAGAGTATCTGAATAGTCAGTGATGAGGACGAAGATCTGGAACACAAATGGAAAAATTCAGATATGCCTTATACAAGTATGTTCCGAGCAAAGGGTTAAGGAATGGTAAACACCCACTGTGGTACGATAGCCGTCGTAGAAAACAGCTACGTACATAGGAGCATCACAAATTCAAGAGAAGTCAAAATCTAGCTAACAAATAAAAGCTGAAGGAAACGAAAATGAGCGTAAAGAGAACAGTGAGAGAAGCGTTGAGTGACTTTGAAAGTAAAATTTTGTCGATCGATCTGACTAAAAGGCGTAAGAGGTTTTGGTCTTACGTAAAATCAGTAACTAGTTCGAAATCATATGTTCATTCACTCAGTGACCATAAAGGTACAGAAACGTGAGATGAAGCAGAAAGGGCCTAAATATTGAATTCGCACTTCCGAAGTTGTTTCACAGCGGAAGCGTACAAGGGTCTCTCAATCATCGTAATAACGTCGAAATATCAGATATCGAAATAACCTATCGCGGAATAGAAAAGCGACTACAGGCGCTTAGTAGTTGAAAGGCATCAGGATCAGATGAGATATCCATGAGATTCTAAAAATAGTAACCGAAAGAATTTGCTCCTCTTCTAGCAACAGTTGATCGTAGATAGCTGGAGCAGCGAAGGGTACCCGGCAGAAGCACATGTCATTCCCGTTTCCAAGAAGGGCTGTAAGGCGGACACATGTAATTTAGGCCTATGTCGTTTAGCTCAATCTGTTACAAAATTACGGAACGTTGTATGCTCTAGAATTATGACGTTTTTGGGGAATAAAATTCTTCTATATACAAATCAGCGTGGATTTCGCAGACATCTTTTGAAACTCAGCTCGCTCTGTTTCTCCGAGAGATCCATGTCGCTCTAGGCGACAGAGATCAGGTTGATACATTGTTTCTGGAATTCAGGAAGGACATACCGTCGCAGTATCAATATAAAGATGGCCGCCCCAATTGCGACTTAAAACAGGGTTCAAATGGCTCTTGTGCACTATGGGACTTAACACCTCAGGTCATCAGTCCCCTAGAACTTAGAACTACTTAAACCAAACTAACCTAACGGCATCACACACATCCATGCCCGAGGCAGGATTCGAACCTGCGACCGTAGTGGTCACGCGGTTCCGAACTGAAGTGCCTAGAACCGCTCGACTACCGCGGCCGTTTGCAACAGGGAATAACAGCGTTGTGTTATTCGGTTTTTGCGTAGTGAAGGTGTGAAACCTATTGAAATTCATCGACGAATGAAGGTTCAGTACTGTGATGCATGTTCGTCACCGCAGCAAGTCTACGAATGGAGTAGGAAGTTTGTAAATGGTGTGACTTCAGTGGAAGATGCTCCTCGTCCAGGTCAGGTACGAGTTGTGACTCCACAGAACATTGCAGCAGTTGAAGCCATAGTGAAGGAAAACCGCCGAGTGACACTGAATGACATTGCAGCATATTTACAGATTAGTGATGGGTCAGCACATCACATTGCGCGTGATGTGCTCCAGTTTCACAAAGTGTCTGCTAGATGGGTGCAACGGCAGCTGACTCCTGAAATAAGAGAACGACGTGTTGATGCTTGTGAAGAACTTCTTCGGCGCTTTGAATGAGAAGGTGATGGCTTCCTTGCAAGAATCGTTACTGGGGACAAACCAGGCTTCACTTCCACCAACCGGAAACGAAGAGAGTGAGCAACGAATGCCACCATTCCTCATCACCAAAACCAAAGAAGTTTCGAACAGAACCATCAGCAGGGAAGGTTATGCTGACTCTCTTTTGGGACGAAAAAGGAGTCATTTTCGAGAATAACATGCCTAGAGGGACCACTGTCACCAGTGCATCATACACAGATCTAAAAAATCATCTGCGGCCTGCAATCAAATCAAAGCGACGTGGATTGCTGTGAGCAGGTGTCCTTTTGCAACATGACAATGTAAGGCCCCACACTGCCCGTAGAACAGTTGCAACAATCACAGACCTGCATTTTGAGTGTCTTCCTCATCCACCACACTCTCCAGACCTTGCCCCAAGTGATTTCCATATGTTTGGACCACTCAAAGACGCAATGGGAGGAAGTAAGTTCCGTTGTGATGAAGAGGCACGCCACGCGCTGCACGAGTGGTTTTGCGGACTACCAAAATAATTTTTTTTCTACAGGAATTTATACACTTTGTAAGCACTGGAGGACTTGCATTGAGCGTGAGGGAATTATGTTGAAAATTGATACAGCTTTGTACCACTTCTGCACAATAAATAGTATTTAAAAAAAATATTTAAGGTTTTCAATTGACTCACCCTCGTATCTAGGCATAAGTACCCAGAGCGACCTTAAGTAGAGTGACCACATAAAACACATAGTAGGAAAGGAAGATGCTGGACCGAGATTCGTAGGAAGAGTCGTAAGCAAATGTCGCTCATCCACGGAGGCAGTCGCTTACAAGGCGCTTTTTCGACCGCTTCTTGTGTATTGTTCATCATTCTGGGACACTTAACAGGTAGGTCTGATAGGAGGGATAAAGAAGATCCGGCGAAGAGCGGCTCGTTTCGTCACGGCATCGTTTAGTATGCGCCAGAGTGTTAACAGAGTTATTCAAAAAGATTCCAGTGACAGGCGCTACAGTTTATCATCACGAAGAGGTTTAATATGACCACATAAGAAAATTGAATAATTTACAGCTAGTACAGAGGCTTACCGACAGTCAATTTTGCTACGCGCCATTCGCGAGTAGAATAGGGAAGGCAGAATCAATTGGTGGAACCAGGAGTACCCCCGGCAGGTGGATTGCGGTGTATTACACTACTGTCCATTAAAATTGCTACACCACGAAGATGACGTGCTACAGATGCGAAATTTAACCGCCAGGAAGAAGATGCTGTGATATGAAAATGATAAGCCTTTCAGAGCATTCACACAAGGTTGGCGCCGGTGGCGACACCTACAACGTGCTGACATGAGGAAAGTTTCCATCCGATTTCTCATACACAAACAGCAGTTGACAGGCGTTGCCTGGTGATACGTTGTTGTGATGCCTCGTGTAAGGAGGAGGAAAGCGTACCATCACGTTTCCGACTTTGATAAAGGTCGGATTGTAGCTTATAGCGGTTGCGGTTTATCGCATCGCGACATTGCTGCTCGCGTTGGTCGAGATCCAATTACTGTTAGCAGAATATGGAATCGGTGGGTTCAGGAGGGTAATACGGAACGCCGTGCTGGAACCCAACGGCCTCGTATCAGTAGCAGTCGAGATGCCAGGCATCTTATCCGCATGGCTGTAACGGATCGTGCAGCCACGTCTCGATCCCTAAGTCATCAGATGGGAACGTTTGCAAGACAACAGCCATCTGCACGAACAGTTCGACGACGTTTGCAGCAGCATGGACTATCAGCTCGGAGACCGTGGCTGCGGTTACCCTTCACGCTGCATCACAGACAGGAACGCCTGCGATGGTGTACCCAACGACGAACCTGGGTGTACGAATGGCAAAACGTAATTTTTTCGGATGAATCCAGGTTCTGTTTACAGCATCATGACGGGCGCATCCGTGTTTGGCGACATTGCGATGAACGCACATAGGAAGCGTGTATTCGTCATCGCCATACTGGCGTATCACCCGGCGTGACGGTATGGGGTCACCTCTTGTTCGCATTGACGGCACTTCGAACAGTGGCTCTACCCCTCATTCGATCCCTGCGAAACCCTACATTTCAGCAGGACAATGCACGACCGCTTGTTGCAGGCCCTGTACGGGCCTTTCTGCGTACAGAATTTGTTCGACTGCTGCCCTGGTCAGGACATTCTCCACATCTCTTCCCAATTGAAAACGTCTGATCAATGGTGGCCGGGCATCTGGCTCGTCACCGCCAGTCAGTACCCTTGATGAACTGTGGTATCGTGTTGAAGCTGCACGGGAAGCTATACCTGTGCACGCTACCCAAGCTCTGTTTGACTCAATGTCCAGGCGTATCAAGGCCCTTATTACGGCCAGAGATGGTTGTTCTGTGTACTGATTTTTCAGGATCTTCTGTTGTTGTTGTTGTTGTTGTTGTTGTTGTTGTGGTCTTCAGTCCTGAGACTGGTTTGATGCAGCTCTCCATGCTACCCTATCGTGTCAAGCTTCATCTCACAGTACCTACTGCAACGTACATCCTTCTGAATCCGCTTGGTGTATTCAGCTCTTGGTCTCCCTCTACTATTTTTACCCTCCCCGCTGCCCCCCCCCCCCCCTCCCATACTAAATTGGTGATCCCTTGATGCCTCAGAACTTGTCGTACCAATCTATCCCTTCTTCTGGTCAAGTTGTGCCACAGACTTCCCTTCTCCCCAATCCTATTCAATACTTCTTCATTAGTTATGTGATCTACCCATCTAATCTTCAGCATTCTTCTGTATCACCACATTTCGAAAGCTTCTATTCTCTTCTTGTCCAAACTATTTATCGTCCATGTTTCACTTCCATACATGGCTACACTCCATACAAATACTTTCAGAAAAGACTTCCTGACAAATCTAATTTCTTTTCTTCAGAAACGCTTTCCTTGCCATTGCCAGTCTACATTTTATATCCTCTCTACTTCGACCATCATCAGTTATTTTGCTCCTCCAATAGCAAAACTCCTTTACTACTTTATGTATCTCTTTTCCTAATCTAATTCCCTCAGCATTACCCGATTTAATTCGACTACATTCCATTATCCTCGTTTTGCTTTTGTTGATGTTCGTCTTATATCCTCCTTTCAAGACACTGACCATTCCATTCAACTGCTCTTCCAAGTCCTTTGCTGGCTCTGATAGATTTACAATGTCATCGGCGAACCTCAAAATTTTTATTTCTTCTCCATGGGTTTTAATACCTACTCCGAATTTTTCTTTTGTTTCCTTTACTGCTTGCTCAATATACAGTTTGAATAACATCGGTGAGAGGCTACTACCCTGTCTTACTTCCTTCCCAACCACTGCTTCCCTTTCATGCCTCTCGACTCTTATAACTGCCATCTGGTTTCTGTACAAAAAATGTAAATAGCCTTTCGCTACCTGTATTTTACCCTTGCCACCTTCAGAATTTGAAAGAGAGTATTCCAGTCAACATTGTCAAAACCTTTCTCCAAGTCTACAAATGCTAGAAACGTAGGTTTGCCTTTCCTTAATCTTTCTTCTAAGATAAGTCTTAAGGTCAGTATTGCCTCACGTGCTGCAGTATTTCTACAGAATCCAAACTGATCTTCCCCGAGGTCGGCTTCTACTAGTTTCTCCATTCGTCTGTAAAGAATTCGTGTTAGTATTTTGCAGCTGTGGCTTATTAAACTGATTGTTTGGTGTCAACACCTGCTTTCTTTGGGATTGGAATTATTATATTCGTCTTGAAGTCTGAGGGCATTTCACCTGTCTCATACATTTTGCTCACCAGATGGTAGAGTTATGTCAGGACTGGCTCTCCCAAGGCTGTCAGTAGTTCTAATGGAATGTTGTCTACTCCAGGGGCCTTTTTTCGACTCAGGTCTTCCAGTGCTCTGTCAGACTCTTCACGCAGTATCGTATCTCTCATTTCATCTTCATCTACATCCTCTTCCATTTCCATAATATTGTCCTCAAGTACATCACCCTTTTATAGACCCTCTATACACTCCTTCCACCTTTCTGCTTTCCCTTCTTTGCTTAGAACTGGGTTTCCATCTGAGCTCTTGATGTTCATACAAGTGGTTCTCTTATCTCCAAAGGTCTCTTTAATTTTCCTGTAGGCAGTATCTATCTTAGCCCTAGTGAGATACGCTTCTACATCCTTACATTTGTGCTCTAGCCATCCCTGCTTCGCCATTTTGCACTTCCCGTCGATCTCATTTTTGAGATGTTTGTATTCCTTTTTGGCCTGCTTCATTTAATGGATTTTTATATTTTCTCCTTTCATCAATTAAATTCAATATTTCTTCTGTTACCCAAGGATTTCTACTAGCCCTCGTCTTTTTACCTACTTGATCATCTGCTGCCTTGACTACTACATCCCTCAAAGCTACCCATTCTTCTTCTACTGTATTTCTTTCCCCCATTCCTGCCAATTGTTCTCTTATGCTCTCCCTGAAACTCTGTACAACCTGTGGTTCTTTCAGTTTATCCAGGTCCCATTTCCTTAAATTCCCACCTTTTTGCAGTTTTTGCAGTTTCTTCAGTTTTAATCTACAGTTCATAACCAATAGATTGTGGTCAGAGTCCACATCTGCCCCCGGAAATGTCTTACAATTTAAAACCTGGTTCCTAAATCTCTGTCTTACCATTATATAATCTGATACCTTTTAGTATCTCCAGGCTTCTTCCATGTATACAACCTTGTTTCATGATTCTTAACCAAGTGTTAGCTATGATTAAGTTGTGCTCTGTTAAAAATTCTACCAAGCGGCTTCCTCTTCCATTTCTTAACCCCAATCCATATCCACCTACTACGTTACCTTCTCTCCCTTTTCCTACACTCGAATTCCAGTCACCCATGACTATTAAATTTTCATCTTCCTTCACTATCTGAATAATTTCTTTTATTTCATCATGCATTTCTTCAATTTCTTCATCATTTGCAGAGATAATTGGCATATAAACATGTACTACTGTAGTAGGTGTGGGCTTCGTATCTATCTTGGCCACAATAATGCGTTCACTATGCTGTTTGTAGTTGCTTACCCTCATTCCTATTTGCCTATTCATTATTAAACCTACTCCTGCATTATGCCTGTTTGATTTTGTATTTATAACCCTGTAGTCACCTGACCAGCAGTCTTGTTCCTCCTGCCACCGAACTTCAGTAATTCCCATTATATCTAACTTTAACCTATCCGTTTCCCTTTTTAAATTTTCCAACCTACCTGCCCGATTAAGGGATCTGACATTCCACGCTCCCATCCGTAGAACGTCAGTTTTCTTTGTCCTGTTAACGACATCCTCCTGAATAGTCCCCGCCTGGAGATCCGAATGGGGGAGTATTTTACCTCCGGAATATTTTACCCAAGAGGACGCCATTATCATTTAATCATAAAGTAAATCTGCATGCCGTTCGCAGTACCAGCACAGCAAGGCCGTTTTGGTTATCGTTACAAGGCCAGATCAGTCAATCATCCAGACTTTTGCCCCTGCAACTACTGAAATGGCTGCTGCCCCTCTTCAGGAACCACACGTTTGTCTGGCCTCTCAACACATACCCCTCCATTGTGGTTGCACCTACGGTACTGTATCGCTGAGGCACGCAAGCCTCCCCACCAACAGCAAGGTCCATGGTTCATGGGGGGGGGTCTCAGGATCTATGCACCGAAATTGCGTGAAAATGTAATCACATGTCAGCTATAGTACAATATATTTTTCCATTGAATACCCATTTATCATCTGCATTGGTGTAGCAATTTTAATGGCCAATAGTGTATTATGGATGTAGAAAAACCCTTGACCAATCACCCAACTACTACTTGGGGTATCGTAACACACAAATTAGCATTTTCCTGCTGCCGGCAGTAAGAATCGGCAGATGGGATACTGTGGCGGGTTGACAGAGACCAGCAACAAGGACGTAACAGGCGGCCGCTGTTGGCACAGATTTCCGCCGGCGACAAACTGGACGTGCCGGAAGCCAGTGTTTACTATAAAACAAGGTGCTGGAAGTTTTCCAGGCTACGGATACGGTTAGCAGCAGCATCGGGCGTTCGTCTTAACACCGAAGCCACCTCGTGGTTTGTGTTGGGGGTTACTTCTGGTAGCAATATCTTTCCTCACTTTCCCTGTTCCTCCGCGAGTGTGCATGGGCGTAATGACTGACAATAAATCTCTATATGTCTCTCGTCGTGGTCATTTTGCGTGACGTATGTGGGTAGAAGTAATATGTTGGCTGTCTCTTGCCGGAAAGTGCTCGCTCGGAACGCCAACAGTAAACCTTTCCGTAATGCACAACGCCTCTCTTCTAGCGCCTGCCACTTGAATTTTTTGAGCATCTTTCTAAAGCTGTCGCGCTTGTTGAATAACCACGTGACGAAGCGCTCTTCATTGGATGTTCCTCGTCTCTCCTATTAGTTCAATTTGCTAAGGATACCAGGGTGATGTGCAATACAGAGGAATCTGCCGGAGGAGAGTTTGTAATCCACTGTTTTCTATTCGTAAGATTCTTCTAGAGTGTGTCTACTTGGTATATATTTTTCGTAGAGTTCGTTTGATGTGGTCATTACTGTTTAAGTCGCTCCAGGCGATTGCAGTTAGGTATCTTCGGTCTGTTTGTATTATTAGTGGTTTACCGCCAGTAGCGTAATGGAACAGTAATGGTGGATCTCTTCGCGTATTTGCATTTATGTACGCACAGGTCAACTGCCAAAATTCCTGCACCTGTTGTGTATGCTCCACCCCGTCTCGCTACATTTCGTTGCAACCTTAAAGCATGACGTTGCAGCTAATTCTGTAGATCAGGTTCCAAACCAAACTTGGAGCAGTTGGTCATTCAGTTTAGTGAAGAGGTTCTTCCAACATATATTTGCAATTCATTGTTTTACGAACTCTGTTCTAAATCCTTTATCCAAACATTAGTAATCCGGAACCCAGCACCCAGCTTTGTCACTTGACATCCGGATAATCCTGTGTGGGTCACATCAGGAGAAGGCAGTATTTCTTGGCGTGTAAAAGGCTTCTGACTTAGTAACGCACCAACCTATGTTAACGAAAATTCGATCATGTGAAGTATCAAACTAAATTTGTAACAGGATTGAAGACGTCTGTGTAGGGAGGATGCAGCATGTTATCAGACGTACCACAGGGAAGTAACATGTGGCCCATGCTGTAAATTATTGTATGACTGTGTTGCAAATTATTATGTGACAGTCAGTATTAAGGGTAACATCTTTTTGCAAATGTTGTTGTCCGTAATGACGTGTTGCCTGAAGAAAGCATCACAAGTATTATCAGAGCGTTATAAGATTTCAAACTGATGCAAAGATTGGCTGCGTATGTTAAATGTTCATAATTGTATAAATGTAGACCAAAACCCAGAAACGCAGTGTCCTATGACTGCAGTATCAGTGAGTCAAAAGTGGAATCGATCAACTCGTACAAATACTTGTCCGTCGTAACAAGGCGAAGTACATTTCATCTTCAGTTGAGGACCTCCATTGCCTCTATAACGTATTTTATGAACCTTTCTCCATGTCCCTGTTTTTTAGCTGTCATTCCTTTCGTCTTGCGCTTAGCGTGTAGTCGTTTATAACTACTTTTTCACATTTCTGACGTGGGCGCGTATGACCCTAGTTGTTTTTGCGCACTAAAACAAAATAAAACGAAACTAAACAATACAAATACCGCGGTGTAAAATTTTTTTAGGGATTTGGTATGGAATCAACCACATAGGCTTAGTGGTATTTGAAACAGAAGACATATTGCCGTTCCTTGGTGGAATACTGGGGAACTGCATAAAAAACACTCGTGCAAGCCACCCTAGAATATTGCCGAAGTATGTGGGACCCGTACCAGATAGGACCGTCAGGGGACATTGAACGGTTACAAAGGACAATACCAATGGTCACAGGTTGAAGGAAGTGGAGTGGGAGACAATTTAAGATAGGCGAAAATTATCCCGTGAAAGCCTGCATACAAAGTTTCAAGAACCAGCTTACACAGGGCGATTCAAAAAGAGTGAACAGTTTTCAGTTGTTTATTACTGACAAACTATCAATGATAGAAACACATCGCGCTTGTCACTGGATAGAAGAAGATTCAAAGTTTTATCTTCGCACAGACACTATACTATTCTCTCTCCATAAGCTCCATTCCTTGTTCGAGAAACATCGAAACAGTAGCCCATTTCATTCCACACACGAGTCAACAGCTCTCTGTTTACACAGTCGACAGTTTCAACAGTCAGATTTCTTAGTACTTGAAGAGTAGCATGATAGGTACGAGACTGTCTTTCACATACCCCCACAGGAAAAAACCGCAAGCTGTGACGTATGGTGACCTGTGAGGCCAAAAGCAATGAACAAATGTTGTTGCCCACCTCTTCCAATCCAAGAATATGGGATGGTGGTGTTGAGATAACGTCGCATCTCAAGGTGCAAGTGAGACAGGAAGTTGTCATGCACAAAAATGTCATTGGAATCTCTCTGAAGTGAAGCAAACAACCAATTTCTCAGCATGGCCATTTATGACATTCTTGTCAAAGTTTTCTCCGCAAAAAATAAATATTATAAGCTTTGTGAGCGGAAACGGCACAATACACATTCAATTCCGTTGAGTCTCTTTCATGTTCGACTACGGTGCTAGGAACTTGTGACTCCCAAATTGTTAAATATGGCTGTTTGCTCTACCCGATAGATAGAATGTAGATTCGCCAGAAATGATCAGTCGTTCGGAAAAAGGGTCTTCTGCCGTATCGTGGGGACCTGAAGTACAAAATCTCTACCTTCTATTAAGGTCGCCGGAGCTCAGTTCCTGCAGTAACTGCAGCTTTGTAAGGCTTGACTCACAGGCCACAGCATTGTATGAGGAAGTTGAAGTTCCTGGACTGCCCGTCTTGTGCACTTCCGAGGTCTCCGTGCGAATGCATCTCGGATACGCTCGACATTTTCATCAGACATGCGTCGCCGACCAGTGCTCTTACCTATGCATATGCAACCAGATTCCATGAATTTTGTATGCCAATCATAAATTTGCTTCTGCAGAGGCTGCTTCTTGCTGAATAGACGGCAGAGTACGCATGCCACTTGTACTGTGGATTGACTTCGCACGAATTCAAACACACGCAATTATTTCTCTGGTGGTGTAGTCGTAATATTGATAGAAACAAACAGCGGCACAGCTGTGTCAAAACTTTGAACCTTCCCGTTTCCAGTGACATGTTCAATGTATTACTGTCCTTTATAGTTTGTAATAAACAATTGAAATCTGTTCTCTCTTTTTGAATCACCCGGAATGCTACATCTCTCTACGTATGGCCCCGCGGTCCGTGTGCGAATGGAACAGAAAGAAACTGTACGATGTGTTGCTATGGGAAACACACTCATCTATTCTCAAATGTTGAAATGTGTGTGAATTCCTAAGGGACCAAACTGCTAAGGTCATCGGTCCCTAGACTTACACACTTATTAAACTAACTTACGCTACGAGCAACACACACTCCCATGCCTGAGGGAGGACTCGAACCTACGGCGGGAGGGGCCGTGCAATCCGTGACATGGCGCCTCAAACCTCGCGGCCACTGCGTGTGGCTCATCAATTATCTTCATGTATTTGGTTATGGACTTAAAATTGATGGGATCAAAACTCACTAGGAGGCTCATCAGAAATCTTTCTTTCTTTTCACCAGTTTCGACTGGAACAAGAAAGGAAGGGACAGTAGTGTAAAGGATACTAGGAAGGTTTTGCAGTACAATAAGTCGCTGGAGGTTGTTTGTTGCTGTGTTCTGAGAATACTTCATACTTGCATAGTAGCCGCTGTGCCAAGTCTGTGGGCGCAGTCGTTCAGTAGCAGGGTTAGTTTGAAGTGCTTGCTATAGCATCGTGGTCACGAAGTGAGATTCGGGCAGTTTTGCGGTACAACTTCGCACGTGGTTTAAACATAGACCAATGCTTTGAAGAAATGATTCTTGTACTCGCTGATGTGTGTCCACATCGCAGAACTATATTTAGATGGTACTGATAATTCCAAAGAGGAAACTTTCAGTCTGGAGGACGGGAAGGCCACGATTACCAGTTATGGAGGAAAACATTGATGCTGTGAGGAAAATGCTAGACGAAGACAGGCGAGTGATCTATGAGCAGATAGAGGAAACCTTAGGGCTACATCCACCAGCAATTCATTCGATTCTGCATGATCATTTGCAAGTGAAGAGTGCCGCATAGACCGACGCAAGAGCAGATGACATGACGTTTGACTTAATGCCGGAAGATGTTAAAGAAGTTTTCTGAAGGACAATTGCTGTATGTGAATAACATCGTGACAGATGACGAGACTTGGGTGTACCATTATGACGTGCCGACTGAGGCTTACAACAAACCCGTAGCTGTCAAACAATCCCGGTCAGTAAAGAAGAAAATCATAGCTATTTTTTTTCTTTTTTAAATAGAGTGGAATTGTGGAGCGTGTTGTTTTGGACTCACAGTAGACTGTCAGAGCTAAGTGGTACATTGAACAGTGCCTGCCCAAAGTCATCAAATCTTGGAGAACCTGCGACCGAAGTCAAGAATGGACACTTGGTTCCTCAATCACGACATAACTCCAGCTCACCGCACTTAATCATACACCAAATATTTGAGGGGGTACAGGACTGAAACTTCTTTCTTGAGCGCCCACTTTATCGTCTAGACCTTGTGACTTTTTACTGTTTCCACATGTGAAAATGAATCTCAAAGGAGTGTAGTTTTCAAGTGATGAAAACCTCTTGAGTACTTTGGACAACGAGTGTGCCTTACTCCGTACAGAAACTGGTTTAGGGACTGGTTTCTGAGGATGTAGGGGTGTATTCAGTGTGGCGGAAATTACTTCGAAAAATTTAAATAAATAACGATGTATTGAAAAGCTTTTCCTACTATCTTTGTAAGAATACGCTAAGCACCCTCTTAAGCTTGCTTGCGGAGTTTTCTAGTCTGTTGATATACAGCACTGACTTGTAAGATATTCTTGTGCGGGACGTGAGGTAAGTTGGTAGCGCAGAGAACGTCAGCTGAGTGTGGTGACGCCGTGCGTGGTATGCGGGCAGATAAGGAGGCACTAACGCCACGCCGTATATGGTTGCGCTCCGGCTCTCTCCCTCCAGGCGAGGCTTACAGAGTTAGGTCTTGCGCAGTAAACAACCTCCCTCCAACGAAGAGGGCGGCTCAGGAAGGGCTCGTGTCAGTTACGCAGATGTCATTTTTTTGTGACAAAGACAGGAATTACCTCTGGGGGCACAGCAGCCGTTGGGGATTTATTCGCTACAGGTGGCATATTAACCGCTTTATTAAAAGGTTCCCTTTGCAGACGAGAGCACCGTCAGATGTTCATTGTTATGATGGCGACAAGGTTAAGATCCATAGACCCGGCATAATGACCCTAATGAAAATCTTTTTAAAACTTCCGCCACCCACCTTGAAAGCTGGAACACCCCTCTAGTTGGCGGTAGGGAGGCAAGTCGGCTACTGCTGCACTAGAGCCGTTAAAAGAAACCGCTGATTTCAAAGCGGCGCCGTAGAATAATGTTGAGTTATTGACAAGCATGCTGAGATTTTTCGCTTCGGATACCGTTGACTGCATTTCGTATTTTTTTTTTTAATTTTGTGATTTACATCTTCATTAGAACAACTGCGATCATTACCTTCACTCAATTAATTGGTTTAAATATATATATTTTTATTTTTAATCCTTTGCTGCCTCATTTTAATAATCATATTCTTATTTTCTCTCCTTTCTCCTTTTTATTTCTTTCATTTGCAACTATTGTTGATGTGTTTTTTAAATATTTTTGTTCATGTGTCGTAATGCTTAAACATTTGAAAATACCCATCTTTCAGTCAAGAAAACAAAAAACGAAATAGTCTATTTATATTAATAGCATACTTTTGTCGGAAATTCTTATTTCGTAATAAGATGCAGATTTTTGCGTAATAAACGTCATACAAACATTCAAAACCAAAAGTGTTCTCGCACAATACACAAAAGACGCAAATGCAGATTTGCAACATTTTAGCTCACCTTGGCCACACTGGAAGAAGGCGAGTATTTTTGTGGTGCACGTAATAAAGTTAACACTGGCTATAACCACTGAGGAGGGAAAGGGGGGGGGGGGGGGTACGGCCCATTGCGATAATGTCATCGTGTGGGGTACTTTCAAAAATTGAAAATATTCAGTTTATCATAACTTCACATAACGGAATTTTAGGAACTTTTTCTTACCGATCATGTGATAGATGCTCTCTTCTGGAGTGCATGCAGGCCGCGGATTGGACACATCTAATTTAAACAAGAGAATGTTTCATGGCTAAAACGAAATACTACAGACCTATATCATTGACGTCGGTTTGCAGTAGGGTTTTGGAGTATATACTGTATTCAAACATTATGAATCACCTCGAAGGGAAAGATCTATTGATACGTGATCATCATGGTTTCAGAAAACATCGTTCCTGTGCAACGCAGCTAGCTCTTTATTCGCACTAAGTAATGGCCGCTATCGACAGGGGATCTCAAGTTGATTCCGTATTTCTAGATTTCCGGAAAGCTTTTGACACCGTTGCTCACAAGCGACTTCTAATCAAGCTGCGGGCCTATGGGGTATCGTCTCAGTTGTGATTCGTGATTTCCTGTCAGGAAGGTCGCTGTTCATAGTAATAGGCGGCAAATCATCGAGTAAGGCCGAGCGGTTCTAGGCGCTTCAGTCCTGAACTGCGCTGCTGCTACGATCGCAGGTTCGAATCCTGCCTCGAGCATGGATTTGTGTGATGCCCTTAGGTTAGTTAGGTTTAAGTAGTTCTACGTCTAGGGGACTGATGACCTCAGATGTTAAGTCCCATAGTGCTTAAAGCCAAATCATCGGGTAAAAGTGAAGTGATATCAGGTGTTCCCCAGGGAAGTGTCCTGGGACCTCTGCTGTTCCTGATCTATATGAATGACCTGGGTGACAATCTGTAATTTACCGTCTAGTAAGGTCATCCGAAGACCAGTATCAGTTGCAAAGCGATTTAGAAAAGATTGCTGTATGGTGTGGCAGGTGGCAGTTGACGCTAAATAACGAAAAGTGTGAGGTTATCCACATGAGTTCCAAAAGAAATCCGTTGGAATTCGTTTACTTGATAAATAGTACAATTCTCGAGGCTGTCAATTCAACTAAGTACCTGGGTGTAAAAATTATGAACAACTTCAGTTGGAAAGACCACATAGATAATATTGTGGGGGAGGCGAGCCAAAGGTTGCGTTTCATTAGCAGGACACTTAGAAGATGCAACAAGTCCGCTAAAGAGACAACTTATACTACACTCGTTCGTCCTCTGTTAGAATATTGCTGCGCGGTGTGGGATCCTTACCAGGTGGGATTGACGGATGACATCGAAAGGGTGCAAAAAGGGCAGCTCCCTTTGTATTATCACGTAATAGGGGGGAGAGTGTGGCAGATGTGATACGCGAGTCGGAATAGAAGTCATTAAAGCAAAGACGTTTTTCGTCGCGGTGAGATCTATTTACGAAGTTTGTCACCAACTTTCTCTTTCGAATGCGAAAATACTTTGTTGAGCCCAACCTACATAGCTAGGAATGATCATTAAAATAAAATAAGAGAAATCAGAGCTCGAACAGAAAGGTTTAGGTGTTCGTTTTTCCCGCGCGCTGTTCGGGAGTGGAATGGTAGGGAGGCAGTTTGATTGTGGTTCGATGAACCCTCTGCCAAGCACTTAAATGTCATTTGCAGAGTAATCATGTAGATGTAGATGTAACCAAAATGAGAGTAGTAATAGAGGCAACGATTGCAGTATCATGGACGAAAATGTAAATGGACGACAAGGAAGAAATAAAATCGAAATAAATACAAAAATAATTAAAATTACATGGGCAACATTGCAAATGAAGTAAATGAATAAAGAGAAGAAAGATGATAATTATTATAGTCAATTAATTGTTTTTAGTGATAATACATGTAGTCATTTCTATAAATTTGTAAAAACAAAACAAAAACGGACAAAGATTGTAATGCAACTGACATGATTCGAACTTACAACTTTGAGCATATTGAAAAATAACTTAACCACTAGCTTACGCCTTCGATTTGTAATTGGGGCTATGTTCAAGTATTGAGTTGATAATAAGAGATTCTTTTTTTTTCTATTACTCGCTTGTGAAGTCCCACCAGGATGAATGGTTTCAGGGTGGAATACCTGGGACGCTAACCTACCACATTGCATAGGCGGTATCAAGGACTCGATCCCATCATGGACTGGGAACCTCTCGTACGTAAGTGGTTTGCAAGCCACAACACTTTTTGTTGATGGTGATGCTGAGCTGCGGATGTTGTGAACTGAGACGCCTAGACCGTTTCGGTTGCCGCGTGGTCAGTGCGCCGTATTGCCAACCGAAGGCGCCTTGGTTCGATTCCCGACTGGGTAGGAGATTTTCTCTGCTCGGCCACTCTGTTTTGTTTTGTTCGTACATTCGTATCGTTAGAAGTGACGTTTTCTTGAGATGGCTGCATGGGAATTTCCCGAAAGCCAATTACAACAAAGAATTGGGACGTCTGGATAGCTAGTCAAGCGACGGAAGTGCCTGCCATGCCTGGCTCAACGGTTAGTTTTGTCGAATAGTACCAGTTCCATGAAACGGAGTGTTGTCTAATAAATAATTTTGTTCAGAAAAGTTCAACTTCCTCATAATACAGAACTGCAAGTGTTAACGTGAGCGACGAATGTGGAGGCGCGACGTATCTGGCACGTGGGCCGTTACATGGACGAGACACGGGGCAGGAACAATGGCGGTTGTTGTGGAGGCCGCGCACGTCGGCCCTCCAGCTGCGCGTGTGTGCTCTCTGTTAATAGGCGCGACACGCGAGCTCACCGGCAAAACAGCCGGGTCAGGGGGCAACGGCCGCGCCAGCAAGTGCACCCATCTGCCGCAGATGTAAACAAAACGGCGGCGGCGGGCGTGCTCCGGAGACCGCTGTCTGCGTGCTGCTTCATCCGGACCCGAGTTCACGTTCCAGGGCAGTATTCGCATTCGCTAGTTTCCGTAATTAAAAATAAGAAAAGTGCGAAAGTCGCAAACTCGAATGGTAGTATGATGAAGTAGGAAACATATTAAACGACATAAATTAAGTATGAAGACACGTTACCAGACGTATAAAACATAGAAAATTTATTTTTTTCTGGGTCCACAGTTGCTGTGAAGTTTATGAATGACACCACGGTACATGCAACTGCTAATTATTATTTTCTTTTCGTGCTATTGTACAATTTTCGCTTTGGTTCATATTCAAGAACCCATGACGTGTGTATTTCAGCTTTTGTAAAACGCCTTTCAGCCCCTGATTTGAACAAATGTTCGTATCCCAGAAAATATCCATTTACAGGACATATTTTTCTTGCCCTTAATAGTGCGCGTCACACCAGAAAACTGCCTAATTTTGATTCGACGTGCGGCCCTCCTCCCGCCCCTCCCCCACTCTACAGTACTCACCTGGCAGCCAATGAGATCTAGTCTCTTTCGAAACGCCTTGCCGTGAACATTGGCATCATGAAGGCGAGTCGAAAATGGGAAGAAAGTAACACAACAAACGAATACATGGGAAGAACAGCATTACTTATGGGAGATGAGGCAATCCCTGATGATGAGTGGACGCCGACAATGCGCTCCTCCAGAGTGCGAGATGCCCCCCTCGCTCCCTCTCCCCTACCCTCTCTTTTCTTTCCCTGCTTGCCCCGCCACAGATAGGCTCGGAATCGATCATTTACGTGCACACTATACTATCCTACGATTTAACACGTGCCAAAAGTCTGACAGCTTTTGCTTGTCACTAGGGCTTCTCTACTCGTGTTGCATATGCGCGGTGGACAGAGTGCTCTTACCCTGACCGCTCTCTCTAACAGCGGACATCTCGTGTAGCTGGCTTTTGACAATTCATGTTTACCATGACATCGTTACATCAAGTAGTCTGTCCACGGCGATACAAAGTTGCCTAAGTCTCTATCTCCTAAAAAATCGCGTGAAAAATCTTAAATTCAGATATGACGTGGATCTGTATGACGTCGGTAACCAAGTCAAAAATTTGTTCTTAATTTTAATTGGGGCCGGAGTTACCCTTTCTTTTGTAGTTATTCCCTTAAATAACTCGCCCACCAACTGACCTTTCCAAGACGCGTATCGTGTTGTGTTTACTTATAGAGCGTTGTCAGTAACAGTCAGAAAATCTGGTAAGGGTGTTGCAGGGTAGGTTCCGCTGAGAAAAAAATTAGGTACGTTGCGTTGTCTCGGAGATAATTAGCAGTATAGTTAGCCAATCAGACGTTTGCGCGCGCTACTTCAAGCGTCATTTTGTATCGCTCTCTTATTTGGTTTTAGGAAACCAAATGAAAAACACATTTGGCGACACAGTCTCTGGTGGGCCTCTTGTATTTGCGGACAACAGCTCGACTGCATAATTTAAATGTTAAAGTCGGGAAAGACGCAACGAACTGATAATTTTCCGTGACAGTTATTTCTCAGCAAAGCATACTCGAAGCACCCTTACAAACTTTTCAGGGTTTACCGCTCTGTACATCAGCTTTGGAAAACAGCGTTTTGTTGCAACTGAGTCCATACGTAACTCATACCAAGTAAATCTTTAAAAACAACGTCAAAATTTTGTAGTTGACTTACTATAATCTGCGTAGTGTGCCCAAGAATGTTAGATATGTGTTCTTAATTTTAATTTTATTCTTTTTTCTTGAAGTATAAGAAATGTTAGCGCCGGGAAGGGTTTCCTACTTCAGAAGCTGCAACCACAATGCTGTACGCAGCGGAATTGACGAGATAATGGACGCCGGCGGTACCAGGATCACATTCACATGGGGCTCTCAAAACCGGATTTCGTAAACCGCTCTGCCAGTACCGCTTCTAGATGATCACGTAAACACTTCTAAATCGATTCTTGAAATCCGGTTCTAGCCACCTGTTTTCCACCTCCACAGTCGATTTTCGCTTCCCTGCAAACGGACATGCGTATTTGAAACGTGCTCGGGCTGTCAGACTGTCTTGAAACTTCCTGGCAGACTAAAACTGTGTGCCGGACCGAGACTCGAACTCGTGACCTTTGCCATTCGCGGGCAAGTGCTCTACCATCTGAGATACCCAAGCACGACTCACGCCCCGTCCACACAGCTTTACTTCCGCCAGTACCTCGTCTCCTACCTTCCAAACTTGAGGGCGGGGCGTGAGTCGTGCTTGGGTAGCTCAGCTGGTGGAGCAGCTGCCCACGAAAGGCAAAGGTCGCGAGTTCGAGACTAAGTCCGGCACACAGTTTTAACCTGCCAGGAAGTTTCATATCAGCACACATGCTGCTGTAGAGTGAATGCTCATTCAGGTTAAGTCTTGTTTTTAAAAACTTTAGACTAATAAGGATGGTCTGACTTGGTTTACGATGAAGGAGAAGTAGAAATATTAGACTGAACTTGAATCTGTCTGCACCTCTAGTTGAAGATAAGTAGAGATTGTGCTGACTAAATCGAAATCGGGAGCAGCTCTTTGACTGGGCTAGCAAACCCCTTCAGTAAACACATGTAAAAACGACAGCGAAAAACTATTTGCGAAATCCTTTTTCGCAAATCCTGTTTCGCCTACAGAAGATGTGACGCGTGTGAACGTAGTCATTCGTGTAGTTCAGACCACTAGCTGTCATTCGCCAAATACTTTAAACTGGACTACAGATGTTGAAGGCGCGCTTGACGAGTGGCGAAGCAGGTGCGCTAGTGGGCCTGCCGTGGATTTACGTCGGTACGTGCCGCCCGTCCCAGTCCAGGGAAACGTGCCCCTACAGCCACTACGAAACCAAGCAAAATGTTGTGTGCGTAGTGGCGCACGTTGCCCGTGTCCGTTACACAATGTGGCTGAGTCACGGTTACGGCGGTTGGGAGTTCGCGCCAGACGAGAAGGCGAGGCGACCTTGCCCAAGACGCCCGTGATTCACGGCGCGTTTTGGCGCGAGCGAGCAGCGCAGTCTGCCTCTTCACCACAACCGCTGCCAGTCAACTCCACGCCGCAGTCTTGATCCTGCAGTGCGCCAGTTAAACAGCACGCCATCGAGCTGCTCGTTGTTTTTGTGTCTGTGGCACCTATGTGCATAGCCCAGAGCGTCAGAAGTTGCAAGTTGCGAATAACACTAAAAGAATACTGCTCGTGACAGTCGGCACCCCTATGTAATATGGAACTGACCATTAGATGTCACGATAGGCGAATCCTCCTCGCTAAGAGAATGAGAAGAGTATTGTGTTCAGTGGAGAACGATTAGTGACAGAGTGGGTCGATCAGGAGAACTGGCGCTAGTCATTGGACGCCACCTGAATAACAAATCCGTCTCTTACATTTCAAACTTGGAACTGCGCAAGTGGACTCATGGTCAAGTGATCGTGAAGTGGAAACGCGAAAGATCAACCACACCTGAGGCAAAATCAGGTAGGCCTCATGGTCTGACGGAGAGGAACCGCCGGTGCATTGCGGAGGCTGGTTGTAAAAAGTCGCATTAATCGCCCGTGAATTCCAAAGTGCTATAATCCGTTCATCATAAGAATACACCTGATGTAAACATTGTACTACGTATTCTCCCGCGTTTGTTGGAACCTCATTGGATTTCAAGAAAATGGCTGTAAGTCCTATGGGACTTAACATTTGAGGTCATCAGTCCCGTAGACTTGGAACTACTTAAACCTAACTAACCTATGGACATCACACACATCCATGCCCGAGACAGGATTCGAACCTGCGGCCGTAGCAGGAGCACGGTTCCGGACTGAAGCGCCTAGAACTGTTAGGCCACAGCGGCCGGCTCATTGGATTTCCGTTTTACGTGGGACTGCAGCCAAGCTGTCTCGAGTGCTGGGAAGTACGATTATAAGGGTATGTTTTGTGCTGTGCGTCACGCGCACATCGACTTAGCGATAAACAGCTTTACCGGCGCATTTGACTTGGACAGCACTGGCCGGTCAGCTGGTACAGCTAGGCTGCAGTGACGTGCCCAGCTGCAGTTCACACGTATAAAGACGAGCAGAGGAGTAATACAGCTTCGATTGTCACTTAATTTTTAAGCAGAATGAAATAAAATACTGCAAATCTCCCGCAATACGCTCCTTAGACGACTAGACGAAACCGCAACACGTTATCGTTTCTATCTAACGTACTATTGTAATGGAAAAACAAGAACGATGAAAATTCCTGGCTTAACCACAGTCATTTTTTTGCATAATCTATGTGTAACGTAAGAGAGTATTGAAGGATTATACCGTGTAGTTAAATATTGAAGCCACTGAAGGTATTACAGTCAGTCGTCCGGTAATCGCTTAGCTCTTTTCTTAACCGAATCCGAGAAACACATTTCAGTTCTGGAATCGTCACCTGCTACGTGGATAACGAGCCTATCAACAACAGAATCCACGAAACCAACAGGCTCAGTATTTTCTCTTCTTCTTTGATGACGAGCCGTTCTATATCCCGCCAGCGTTCGGCAGTGACGTGTGAAAAAGCTGCGTGCGTTAGTTCCAGTACGTCTGGCAGCTTCTCTTGTTAGCTCTAGGGCCAAATCCCTCAGCTTGGCTCCAGAACAGTTCTGGTGGGTTCATATTGTAATGGTACAGTAACAAATGTGCTTTGTATGTTATGCTTTGTCTGTTGTGCTCGATGCTGTGCAAATGATTGTTTCTCATGTTTCTATGATACTGTCACGTATAGTGCCAACAGTGACGTACGGAGAAGGTGGTCTCACGGTATGTGGTGTCTTACGTGGTTGGCACGTGGTCCCTTTATTGCGCCGTAGAAAATGCTGGACATTATAGAGCATTGTTTTTTGCGTACAGTAGAGGAACAGTTCACAGGTGATAGTTGTCTGTATCAGCATGAAAATCCGCCCTGTCACAAAGCAGCTCCTGCGAGGAAGTGGTTTGTGGACAATAATATTCCTGAAATTGCCTGCCCAAAATCCCGACCTGAACCAATGCAACATCTTTGGGATGCGTGAACGTTGACTTCAATTAGACACGCACATCCCACATCGGTGCTTTTTCGGGTTTTGCCTTTTGAGGAAGAATCGGCTGCAATTCGTCGACATACATTCAGGCGCCTTATTGACAATGTTGCCAGCACAGTTCAAGCCATCATAAAGACGAAGGGTGAGCACACGCCCATAATGTGTACATACACACTCCGCAAACAACCTTATGGTATGTAGCATGGGGTACTTTGTGCACGCCCCGCGCTATCTGATCCTGCTCCGCCGGAAGAACGACTGTTGGTAAGCCTCCAATATTGAACTCGAATATCTCAAGATTTAGCTTAACCTGTCACTAGATACACTAAGTGATCAAAAGTATCCAGACACTCGCAAAAACATAACTTTTCCACATAAGGTGCATTGTGCTGCCAGGTACTCCATATCAGCGACCTCAGTATTCATTAGACATCGTGAGAAAGCAAACTGGGGCGCTCCACTGAACTCGACGGACTTCGAACGTCGTGTCACTTGTCATACGTCTGTACACGAGATTTCCACACTCCCAAACGTCCCTAGTTCCACTGTTTCCGATGTGATAGTGAAGTGGAAACATGAAGGGACACGTACAGCACAAAAGCGTACAGGTCGACCTCGTCTGTTGACTGACAGACCGCCGAAAGTTGAAGAGGGTCGTATGTGTAGTAGGCTGACATCTATCCAGACCATCACACAGGAATTCCAAACAGCTCCACGATCAACTGAAAGTACTATGACAGTTAGTCGGGAGGTGAGAAAACTGATTCCATGGTCGAGTGGCTGCTCGTAAGTCACACATCACGTTGGTAAATGCCAAACGACGCCTCGCTTGGTGTAAGGAGCGTAAACAAAAAAACGGTTCAAATGGCTCTGAGCACTATGGGACTTAAATGCTCAGGTCATCAGTCCCCTAGAACTTAGAACTACTTAAATCTAAAAAACCTAACATCATACACATTCATGCCCGAGGCAGGATTTGAACCTGCGACCGTAGCAGTCGCGCGGTTCCACACTGTAGCGCCTAGAACCTCTCGGCCACCGTCGCCGACGACAGATGAACGAAGTGTAAAACTTGCGGCAGAGTCTCGTGAAGAAGACCGCAGTGCGACTTGAAGAGCTCTCAGAAACCACGAGAATTCCCTGAACATCAGTATTCCGTAATCTGACAAATGATTTGAAGGACTATCTCCTGGACTCTCTTCTGCGAGATGGGTCCCATACTGTTTGACTGCTGAAGAGAAGCAGAAACGCCTAGTCTCATTGCAACCACGCTCACAAAACGATTCGACCATGGAAGCCAAGGATTCTTGTGTCGAATTGTCGCTATGTATTAGAGACTATGAACGGAAGTTAAAATAACACTCCAACGAATGGTGAGCTTCATATTCTCCTCGTTCAAAAAAATTTCGATGAGCTTATTCGAAGCTGAAGCAAATGATAATCTTTGCTTATGATCACGAAGGAATCATCATGACAGATAGTCCCACGTGGAACAAATGTCACAGCAGTGCTTTATCGTAAATTCGTGCAAAACCTGTGCAGAAAAAATGCACAAAACCCTACCTCAGTTTCTTGAGGCTGTGCCACTCATTCTCAACGACGACGCTTGCCCGCGTATCGGCAATCTTCTAGCCCAAAAACTGCGCGAATATGGAAGGGAAGTGTTGCCACATCCTCCATACAGCCCGGACACGATTCCACGAGACTTCGACTTGTTCCAGAAGGAGAAAAACCTATGCGTGGACGTCGTTATTATCTCTGGACGAGCTTCCTATCACTGTTAGCCATTCGACAGACGAACAGAAGTGGTGTCCTGGATGGAATAATAGAGCTTCCGAGACCTAGGGATGCAAACAGAGAAGCAGGGAGACTCTATTGAAGGACTGTAAAGAGATATCGAAAAAAAAAACGTGTAATTAAAATAAATTAGTTTCCATTACTTACGAAATGTCCTTCGAATCTCCTTCGTGTGTACCCTGCACCCGCTAAAGATCCTTTCAATTGACAATTCTCTGCTATTTTGAGTGTCATGTTGTTGTTCACTTTAAATTGCTATGCACCCATCTTTCTTTATCCTAAAGTTTACTCAGTTTAGTAGTGGTCTGTTTATTCAGGATTTGGCAAATTTAAGTTGCCGCGTGGTGTAGGTCCGTGGCGCCTCCCCCCCCACCCCCCCACCCCCCAATCGGAGTTTGTGTGTTTGTGTGTGTTTGTGTGTGTTTGTGTGTGTGTGTGTGTGTGTGTGTGTGTGTGTGTGTGTGTGTGTGTGTGAAGCATAGGGACTGATGACCTTAGCAGTTAAGTCCCATAAGATTTCACACACATTTGAACATTTTTTGTCTCTAGCTAGCGGACAGCCCATTACGCTATATGAGCAGAACAGATCGCCCTGTACGCATAGTGAGAGCTATTTAATGGCAGTGACGCTTTCTCCTTACAGTCGCCAGTCGCGTAATCAAATAATAACGGATCTTTCCGACAGTGAGTGCGCAATACGCTACTTACGGCTAAGGGTCAAATGCTAATCCCTATACCATGCGTGGTTTCTGTGCAGATCTGTCCTGCGTTTCGCTGCAGTGTGTCTAGCGGTACCATTTCTCTGTATGTGTGTTCGACGTAATCTGCTAGCTCATTTACATATACTAGGTAAGGTAAAGTAATAGTGCTACAACACTCCCTTGATGTACTCACGAGGTACATTTGTGTCTGAAGATACCTCTCCGTAATTCTGTTTTAGAAATCGTTGCAGTATATCCGTGTTACAGATAGGGAATGTGATACGAGCGTTAATATTTGCGGTTTCTGCAGAGTTCGTCGTGGAAACTGCCTTACTTGAAACGCGTACCATACAGCGGCCGTTAGTCATTGTTGTGCATTGTTAAGCGCATTCGAAAGGGCGGGATCCATGTGGTTTTGTCTTCTTTTTTTGAGTTGGCTTCGTAGCGATCATGATGTGAAAGAGAGAGGAGGGGGACGTGGCGACCTCCTTTTCCAATGGCTGTTCGGTCATCGCAACCCAGCATGCATTCAGGGAACAGTATGTCACGCCTGCAGGTACTGACCGAAAAGCAGTTAACATGTGGGTGAATATGTTTTTGGCTACTGGTACTGTACAGAAAAGGACATTCAGGAATCGTAAGGGCATCAGAAAAATTGAGAAAATAAGCTGGCGATTTTTAATTCTCCCCAATCTATCTGCACGCAAACATGCAGCTGCTCTTGCAACTTCTGATCGTACAGTGAGGCGAAATTTTCAAGAAGAGGTGAAATTTCATCCGTACGAACTGGCAGTGGTGCACACGAAGAAATGCATCTGAAGCCTTGATCGAATACCTGGCGCATGACACCCTTGTGTTCTTCAGCGAGGAGGCACATTATCATTTGTCTGGATGCGGTAGTGGAGTGACAAAAACCCGGAGCACTTCATGAGCTTCCCCTGCATACAGAAGGCTTCAAAAATGGTTCAAATGGCTCTGAGCACTATGGGACTTAACATCTGAGGTCATCAGTCCCCTAGACTTGGAACTACTTAAACCTAACTAATCTAAGGTCATCACACACAGCCATGCCTGAGGCAGGATTCGAACCTGCGACCGTAGCGGTCGCGCGATTCCAGACTGAAGTGCCTGGTGTGGATTATCCAAAATTGGCGTTATTGACTCAAAGTTTTTCGAAGGGAAGAATAGGGCAGTACGGTCACGTCTGAGCGTTATGCCCAGATCATTGAGCAGTTTTTTCCTTCGCGAACTTGAAGATTTCTGGTTCCAGCAAGACGGCGCCACAGCTCAAACGGCACGAACGTCGGTGACACTTCTGTGCAAACACTTCCCCGAGCGTCTCATCCCTTTGAGGGGCGATCTTCAGTGACCTGCACATCACATTTATCCCGTTCCCAACATTTTCTTACGGGGCTATGTTAAATCCTTGGTGTATATAAAACGTTCAGACACTGGGTGAGCTCTTAATATTCGTGCTGTTATTGCCAACATAGAGACATACCGGCGAAAGTGGTCCTAAACTTCCGATATCGACTCTTTAAATGCACTGAGTGGAACGAAGGCCTTCAAGATATCAATCTCAAAGCCTAATGAAATAAAACTTTAAACGTACCTTCGTGTAGAGGAAACTGGTATCTCTAATACGTCATATTTTATGATTTCTAAAAATAAAAAAGTTTCCGCACGCGCCGTGTATATAGATGACATGACGATTAAATTCTGTACATCTTTGAAGCTGTTTTTGCGGTGTACAGAAGGTGACGCCCTTAGGAAGTTGTCACGAAATGGACACACACACACAGATGATCAAAATCGTGAAATAAAGATATGACCGTTGTTAGTGTACTTACGTTCTAGTGTGGCTTTAAGAGGTAATTCTTGCTGCGTAACATAAGCCAGTGGATCGGGAAGGAACGCTAACACGTCGTCAAGGGGAAGTATGCCTCTAACAAGCTGTCAACAGTGATTTGCAGAGTATGGATGTGGATGTACTCTTTACTACTTTTGCCCTTTCGATCGACAGTAGTCCCATTACTGTGCGTAGATTTACTAGTCGCGACGTAATTTTTGCATACATTTTTAATCTACGCCTGGTAAGAGAATATATCGCTGCTATATATTTCAGTTGAACCGTGGAAGATATTTAGTAGATAACGTTTCGTAAAGTGTGTATGTACATTATGTATGTTGGAAGATACCTGTGTTCAAATGTTCACAACAGATAAAGCTAGTAAATACGTGAGTCCACTAGTTACGGAGGTCTCCTCCCTCTTTTTCTTTTCTTTTTTTTTTTTTTTTTTTTTTTTTTTTTTTTTTTTTTTTTTTTTACTGAGTTAAAACAGAAATTAACCTTCATGCACGATTCCAATTAATGCTCCTCAATCGGTTACTGCCATTTAAGGTTAGCGGTCTGCTACCCGTACGAGGCCGCTACAGCAGCCCGTTGTAATTGCAACTAGTTGTCCTTGTTAGTGGGTCCTCTCGCTAACGAACGATCATTAAGTAATTACTTACGATTAGAGGTTTTGCCTACGCCTATTGTCAAATTTTCTTGTCCGTAACCGTCGCGATTGCGTAAGGTCGCCTTACAGCACGTCTCGGTGTGATCTTTCGTTTTTCTACGGATTTCTACGTCTACATCTGTATCTCTACTCCGCAAGTCACCTTAAGCCGGGTGGAAGGTACTTTGTGCATCACTGTCACTCCGCCCCTCCCTCCCCTTTAAATATTCTAGTTCGCGGGAAGAACAATTGGTGATAAGGCTCTGTGTAAATTCCAATTTCACTAATTTTACCTTGGTGGTCAATCCGCGAGGTACAGATAGGGCGAAGCAATATATTCACTCTTCTATGAATGTGCACTCGGATTCTTAACGATAAACCTGAAGCGTTCCAGGGTGGCTTGGGGTGCTTGGTGGATTGTTATACTTGCTTCTCTTGCACCGAACACCTACATAAGCTGCCGCCTGAACACTCATTTTATATACAGTAAAGAACCAAAGAAATAATACAACTGGTTAATATCGTGTAGGACCCGCGTGCGTGGAGAAGTCCCGCAACACGACGTGGCATGGACTCGACTAGTGTCTGCAGTAGCACTGGAGGGAATTGACACCATGAATCCCGCAGGGCTGTCCATAAATGCGTAAGAGTACGAGGAGGTGGCGATCTCTTCCTCACGGCATGTCAGATATGCTCAATAATGTTCATCTCTGGGGAGTTTGGTGGCCAGCGGAAATTTTAAACTCGGAAGAGTGTTCCTGGAGCCATCTGTAGCAGTACTGGACATGTGCGGTATCGCATTGACCTGCTGGAATTGCCCAAGTCCGTAGGAATGCACAACGATGGACATCAATGGATGCAGGTGATATGACAGAATGCACACGTACCTGTCAGAGTCGTATCTAGGCGTATCAGAGGGTCCATTATCACTCCAACTGCACACGCCTTACACCAATACAGAGCCTCCACCAGCTTGAACAGTCCCCCGTTAACATGCAGGGTCAGTGGATTCATGAAGTTGTTCCCATACTCTTAGACGTCCATTTGCTCGATAAAATTTGAAACGAGGCTCGTCCGAACAGGCAACATTTTTCCAGTGATCAACAGTCCAATGTCGGTGTTATCGGGCCAAGAAGAGGCGTTAAGTCTTGTCGTGCGGTCATCAACTTCGGCTCCGAAATCCAATATCGATGACGTTTCGTTGAAGAGTTCTCACGCTGACACTTGTTCAAAATGGTTCTAATGGCTGTGTCCCATTGCTCGTGTGCTAACGATAACACCACGCTCAAACTCAGTTAAATCTTGGTAACCTGCCATTGTAGCAGCAGTAACCTACCTAACTACTGCGCCGGACACTTGTCTTATTTAGGCATTGCCGACCGCAGTGCCGTATTCTGCCTGTTTGCATATCTCTTTAATTGAATACGCACTCTCTTCAGTGTATCGTGAAAGGTGTTTCTGAATATTCGGTCGCCGTTGAGTATTATTAATCAGTTCCAGCTAGCGTATACCCGGAGTCCGTGTGCCTTCTTCCTCCAACTTGGCTCAGACTTAGCCTCCTTACAGTCTGCAGATGAAGCTGCTGAAAATTAACTTCTCGTTCTCATTCACTCCCCCACTTAGTCTAAGTGAGATTCAATTCACCTCCTTATATTATCTTCAAAATTACAATTCAAGGCATGATAAATGACAGCTACCAATTACCTGTCTGTAAAATGTACATAACAGATCTGATATTCAAGTGATAACTAGGTTACATTTATTATCTTTGACATTTTGCGTTCTTAGATTTCATGGAGATCTTTCTTCCGCACCTCCCGCTCCATGGAACTCGTATCTCCACATCAGCAGTTAGGGTCGTCTGACTGCTAAGCACTTCCGTACAGTCACTGGATCGTTAGCTCTGGTATCAGCACCTACGATTTAAAACACCTTCGAACAGTAGGGTGCTCACAGGTTATCACGAACATATTTTCTCTGACATATGTACTGAACAACGTGATACATCTCTTTGAAAAAATGGGATTTATCACTAGAAACCACACTGTGATTCTCAGTGTTACTCTTGTAGAGGAATGGAAGAGTATGTTCAGTTAACATGGACACATCTGGACATGTTTCATGATTTTCAGTGTATACTTGTCGCTGTAGTCCAATATCATAAATACACAGTAAAAAGGTTATTTAAATCTTTTCCACGAGCTGTTCCATTCCATTCTGGTTTTAACCATTGCATTGAAACTATGCATGTGCCCCTGAGTGAATTCTGCTGCATACACTTGCCGTAAGGTGTCTGAATGTCTCTGGAGGAGTCACAGCACATTCTTTCCCGAGGGCTGAAACTATAGAAGGTATTCGTGTTGGTTGCTGGGAACTGGAGCGAAGTCGATGTTCTAACTGACCTTAAAGGTGTTGCACTGGGTTCGGTTCGGAACCCTGGGCAGTACAGTCGATTTCAGGAATATTGTTGTCCACAAGCCATTGACTCACATGTGTTGCTTTATGACAGCATGCATTATAATGCTGATACAGTCAGTCATCGTCTCAAAAGTGTCCCTTTGCCGTTCGTAGAACACAATTGCTGAACCATGGGGATTACAGAGGTGTCCGATTCCACCCGTCTGCTTTGAGCCATGACGTCATCAGTATGGGGGCAATAGCTATTCTAAGCGTCTCCAATATGGCTCCTATGACGTCGCTACATACACACCCCAACAAACACGAAAATACATATGAATAAGACAATAATATCTCCCTTCAAAAATACAATCAAACTAACGGGAGAACCGCGGGAAAATGGGGGGTTTTAGGGCGAGGACAAGCTAAATACAATAGTAAAAAAACCACGATCCCAAAACACAAAATGACGAATAAAAATTTACAAAAAAACAAAATTACAACATTCCGCAACAGCAACAAAATCTGCAGGAATGGGACACTTCTCTTGACCTATATAGGTCAGCCACAGATGACGATACCAAAACACCAATACCTACATCTACAACTAAAACTACGAAAATTGGAATCTGACAATGCCCTTGAACTATATAGCCAACCACAGATGACGATATCAAAACACCAACACCTACAACTACGAAAAATAAAACCAAAACCACAACCTAAAAAATCCACAAGTCAAACATCCCTCATAAATTAATACACTTTGAATATACCTTAAATACACAAAACTTCACAACTCGACAAGAATAGACAAAAAAGTTAGTTACCACCAACAAATTCCGGCGCTGCAAACTAAGACGGCCAGCTCAACCCCTCTCCTCTCCCCTTCCCCCCACACACTCCCAACAACAACAAGAACAACCACCATAACCACCATCACCACCAGAGGGCACCAGAAAGCACAACAAGACGACATCTACAAACGCCAACAACTCATAAACACCGTGCCGTAATTACGACACACACCAGAGCGGGTCCAAGCAGACTGGTGGAATCGGACGCTTCCATTGACCTGAAACGTGAATTGGTATCCTTTCACATTAGTGCAATCTGGGGACTACACCATAGCCATGAGAAACACCCACATAACTGTGAGACCATCTCCTCTGTACTTTAGTGTTGGCGCTACACTCTGTAGCAGATAACGTTCTCCAGCCATTCGCAAACCCAAATCCTTCCATCGGATTGCCAGAGGGCATGGGGTGAGTCATCACTCCACGTCACATGTTTTCAGTCATTCAGTGTCCAGTTGCTCTGTACACCACCTCACACGCTGCTTAACACTGCCCACACAAATGTGTGGCCTATGAGGAAGTGCTCGACCATTGTACCCAATTCTATTTAAATCCGTACGCACATTGTGCTAGGTAGACACCTGGTAGCACACTGGAACTCACGAGTGATTCCTCCGCGGATTATATACGGTTTTCTACAACCAGCCTCTGCAAAGCCCGACGGTCCTTATCCGTCATTCTATGAGGTCGGCCTAGTCTTTCTGTACCTGTGGTTGTTCATAGTTTGGACAAGAAGAGAGTAGAAGCTTTCGAAATGTGGTGCTACAGAAAAATGCTGAAGATTAGATGGGTAGATCACATAACTAATGAGGAAGTATTGAATCGGATTGGGGAGAAGAGAAGTTAGTGGCACAACTTGACCAGAATAAGGGATCGATTGGTAGGACATGTTCTGAGGCATCAAGGGATCACCAATTTAGTATTGGAGGGCAGCGTGGAGGGTGAAAATCGTCGAGGGAGACCAAGAGAAGACTACACTAAGCAGATTCAGAAGGATGTAGGTTGCAGTAGGTACTGGGAGATAAAGAAGCTTGCACAGGATAGAGTAGCATGGAGACCTGCATCAAACCAGTTTCAGAACTGAAGACCACAACAACAGCAACAATGAACATAAAATATTCACATTACGTGTTTCAGCACATCTTCAGGTGTGACAAAATCCTCTATGAAGCTTCGTATAGAAATGGAACAAAAACAGTGATAAGAACTTCAAACAACTAAAATACTTCAACTAATGTGGATCGTCACGTGGTCCTGCTGGTTATAAAGTAGATGTGTAACAAACTATTTGTTTTTGTTGCAGGTGGGTGACCGCAGGTCTGCTGCTATGATGCTTGAAAGACCCATGGTGTAAGTACAAGGTTTCATTTTTTACGAGTATTTGTTTGTTTAAATGAGCCTTTAGAGAGTCGGGAATCGTTGAGTTGGTCGTCCCCCCCGACGCTGGTGTCTGTAGAAACTGCTGAAGGACTGCGACAGGGAAGGAAATTCAACGTATCCTCTCCACAGCTTATCATCGCAGCATCTGCCTTACTCAATTAGAGAAATTACATAAAACCTAGATCAGGATGCATTGACAGTGATATGTACGCCGCACCTCGTGTATTGCAAGATTAAATGGAGAACAGTAAAGCCCCCTCAGAGCAGCAGTCCGTAGTATTTACTTTACGCACAGCCTCTGTTACGCTAGGTTGTCACCGTAAGGTAAAAAATGCTACGAGGTATAAAGTTCTCTCTTTTTGTTTGTGCTGTTTTCATGATACGGCGAATTTATATTATTGTAACTTCGTAGCCAGATGCTCTTCCCACGACCACAGTCGTCATTTAACATGTAGGCAAGGAAACTGTGTGTGTCCTCAGTCTGGTAATTGTGTTAACTTCGTTCTGTCTCAAGACCCTCAAACAAAGGTGGACCAGTCTGCCGACGTGTCTACCGACTAGTCCACAGAGCGGGTATGTCCTGATCTGTTCACCTTGTGTGGCCGATGGGCCCATAGTCTGGTCTGGGTCCGTCGAATCAACCTGCTAGCCCCGACCACTACCTACCTGTCCACTCTGTAAATGTAGTTAGAGTCCGCTAATTAGTTTTTGGAGTCCACACACAGTCACAGGTGAGAGGACTGCTCGGTATGTGAATGGGCACCTCCTGTTTGTGTATCGTATTTTCATGCTGTAGGTAAAGGCGCCGTTTCCAACCTGACTGGTCTGCCGATCTGTTCGCCAATGACTGTGAGGAGACTGACGACTGTTTGGCGGACCCTACCTACCTACCTACCTACCTACCTACCTATCTACCTACCTACACTGACGGTTTGTGGGCTGGTAGGTAGTAGTTGCTAGAAGCAGGTAGAGGTCCACTGGTCGAACAGACGGATCCGGACCGAGGACCCGACCGCAGACCCATCACCCACGCTTGGACGAATGGGTCGGAGGAGACCCGTTCGGTGGACCTGTTCGTCTGTATGTGGGAACCTTAAGGGAGCAGCCCAGCATTCACCTAAACGACCGTGGAAAACAGCACATACGCTGGCCGGTTATCTGACGAATGGTTTTTAATCCGCCAAGTTGGTTCGACCTGTGTGTGCTCCAACTCGCAGTTTCTCCAGATAGCACGCTTCGCTTTCACCTATACGAGTAAATCTACGACAGAACATACTCTGCGTGGCGCATCTCCTGTGCAGTGTATTATAATAGCGAGTAGTGGAATTTGTCTTAAAGCACTTCAGTGTGCGTTCGAGATCACTGATGGGAAAAACTGGAGTCATTTTACTGTGCTAGAAAGAGCTTGACGTGGAAGTGGTGCACCAGTTTGTAGGTGCAACTTTGGAAGAACCGAAGCTCTCGAGAAAAGACAGACATTCTTAAACTCTACAAAAATACAACCTTCCACAGCGCCAAGACCTTAGCGGCTAGCTGTCCTTCGTACAGAATCAAACTGGCTGACAATGAGCCTCTGGTGACGCAAAAGCTGGGTAATCTGTAAGTCAAAGTTTATTAAAAAAGATACACGCACACAATGAAGCGACTGACTGTGATTTCTGGACAACCATTCACTACATACACTCGTCCTTCTTTCCACATCCCAGTGGTTTAAACTGCATATACACTACGTGATCGAAAGTATCCGGACACCTCCCAAAACATACGTTTTTCATATGGTGCATTGTGCTGCCAAGTACTCAATATCAGCGACCTCAGTAGTCATTAGGCATTGTGAGAGACCAGAATGGGGCGTTCCGCGGAACTCATGGACTTCGAACGAGGTCAGATGATTGGCTGTCACTTGTCATACGTCTGTACGCGAGATTTTCACACTTTTAAACGTCCCTAGTTCCACTGTTTCCGATGTGATAGTGATGTGGAAACTTAAAGGGACACGTACAGCACATAAGCGTAAAAGCCAACCTCGTCTTTGACTGACAGAGACCGCTGACGGTTGAAGAGGGTCGTAATGTTTAATAGGCAGACATCTATCCAGACCATCACACAGGAATTCCAAACTGCATCAGGATCCACTGAAAGTACTATGACATTTAGGTGGGATGTGAGAAAACTTGGATTTCTTGGTCGAGCGACTGCTCATAAGCCACACATCACGCTGGTAAATGAGAAATGACGCCTCGCTTGGTGCAAGGAGCGTAAACATTGAACGATTGAACAGTGGAAAAACTTTGTGTGGAGTGGCGAATCACGGTACACAATGTGGCGATCCGATGTCATGATGTGGGTGTGGTGAATGCCCGGTGAACGTCACCTGCCAGCGTGTTCAGTGCCAATATTAAAATTCGGAGACGGTGGTGTTATGGGGTGGTCGTGTTTCTGATGGAGGGGGCTTTGCGCCCCCTTGAAATTTTGCGTGACACGATCACAGCACAGGCCTTCATTAATGGTTTTAAGCACCTTCTTGCTTCCCACTGTTGAAGAGCAGTTCGGTGATGGCGATTGCATCTTTCAACAAAAAAATGGTTCAAATGGCTCTGAGCACTATGGGACTTAACATATGACGTCATCAGTCCCCTAGAACTTAGAACTACTTAAACCTAACTAACCTAAGGACAGTACACACATCCATGCCCGAGGCAGGATTCGAACCTGCGACCGTAGCGGTCACACGGTTCCAGACTGAAGCGCCTAGAACCGCTCGGCCACACCGGCCGGCGTTTCAACACGGTCGAGCACCTGTTCATAGTGCACGGTCTGTGGCAGAGTGGTTACACGACAGTAACACGATTATAATGGACTGGCCTGCACAGAGACCTGAATTCTGTAGAACATTCTTGGGATGTTTTGTAACGCTGACTTCGTGCCAGGCCTCACCGACCGACGTAGATACCTCTCCTCAGTGCAGCACTCCGTGAAGAATGGGGTGCAATTCCCCAAGAAAACTTCCAGCACCTGATTGAACGTATGCCTGCGAGAGTGGAAACTGTCATCAAAGCTAAGGGTGGGCTACCACAATATTGAATTCCAGCATTACCTATGGAGGGCGACACGCACTTGTAAGTCATTTTCCGCCAGGTGTTGGGATACTTTTGATCACATAGTGTAAGTAATGTAGGCTAATAATAATCTAGGTGCTTCGCGGTCACTTGCTTTTCCATCCTTGAATAGTGATGATGATGATGATGATGATGATGATGATGATGATCGATCTGGACGGTAGGGTGAGCAGCAGTCTGCGACAGTTAGCTAACGACGTAGTAGGGTCCGGAGCCCGTCGTCGTTGAATGACGTCAGGAGAATACAGGGTACCTGGACAGACTTTCTATTTTGTCCATTGAATGGCAGCTTTCTCTAAATGTAGTGAAATTTAAGTTGACGCAGATGGGGAGGAGTTTAGTGTGAAACTTCCCGTCGACGGAGCACAAGGTCGGATTAGGGAAGGATGGAGAAGGAACCCAGCCATGCCCTTTCGAAGGAACCATCCCGGCGTTTGCCTTAAACGATGTAGGAAAATAACAGAAAACCTCAATCAGGAGTGTGAGGCACGTGTTTGAACTGCGAGTCCAGCCTGGGCATTGACTCAAACAGAGCTTGGATGGCGTGTACAGGTACAGCTGCCCATGCATCTTCAACACGATACCACAGTTCATCAGGAGTAGTGACTGGCGTATTGTGACGAGCCAGTTGCTCGGACACCATTGACCAAACATTTTCAGTTGGTGAGAGATCTGGGGAATGTGCTGGCCGGGTCAGCAGTCGAACATTTTCTGTATGCACAAAGTCCCGTACATGACCTGCAACATGCGGTCGTGCATTATCCTGCTGAAATGTAGGGTTTCGCAGGGATCGAATGAAGGGTAGAGCCACGGGTCGTAACACACCTGAAATGTAACGTCCACTGAGCAAAGTGCCGTCAATGCGAGCAAGAGGTGACAGAGACGTGTAACCAATGGCACCCCATACTATCACACCGGGTGATATGCCAATATCTTGACGAATTCACGGGCTATAAACAGAACCTGGATTCATCCGAAAAAATGACGTTTTGCCATTCGTGCACCCAGGTTCGTCGTTGAGTACACCATCGCAGGCGCTCCTGTGATGCAGCGTCAAGGGTAACCGCAGCCATGGTCTCAGAGCTGATAGTCTATGCTGCTGCAAACTTCGTCGAGCTGTTCGTGCAGATGGTTGTTGTCTTGCAAACGTCCCCATCTGTTGACTCAGGGATCGATACGTGGCTGCACGATCCGTTACAGCCATGCGGATGAGATGCCTGTCATCTCGACTGCTAGGCCATACGAGGCCATTGGGATCCAGCAAGGCGTTCCGTATTACCCTCCTGAAACCCACAGATTCCATATTCTGCTAACAATCATTGGATCTCGACCAACGCGATAAACCGCAATCGCGATAGGCCTCAATCCGACCTTTATCGAAGTCAGAAACATGACGGTACGCATTTCTCCTCCTTTCACGAGGCATCACAACAACGTTTCACCAGGCAACGCCGGTCAACTGCTGTTTTTGTATGAGAAATCGGTTGGAAACTCTCCCCTTCTGAGCACGCTGTAGGTGCCACCTGCGCCAACCTTGTGTGAATGCTCTGAAAAGGTAGTAATTTGCATATCACAGCATCTTCTTCCTGTCAGTTAAATTTCGCGTCTGTAGCACGTCTTCTTCGTGTTGTAGCAATTTTAATGGCCAGTAGTGTACAAACACGGCGTAAGGACCACGAAGGTAAGAGAAATTAAGGCTTGTACGGAGGCACATAGACAGTGGTGTTTCCTTCGCTGTGTTCGTGAGTGGAACAGGAAAGGGAATTCGCACCAGTGAAACAAGGTACCGTCCGCAATGCACCCTGCGGTGTGTTTGTGTAGACGTGGAGATAGTACTACTACTCTAAGAAGACGTGTAGACGTTTAATGTTCGAGCTGAGCAGGAATTGTGTAACTGTGTAAAAACTTTCAGAAAACCCGTCGTACTCTAGATAGCGCGTTCGCGTGGCCGAAAGCGAGAGTCTGTGTGTTGCGGGCGTCGCCACGGTATCGCCATCAGGGCTGGCGCTGGTTTGCTTATGCATGAGGCTATTCGCGGCTGGCGTCTGCGGAGCCGTAAACATTGCGTCGCCCGTGACTCAGGACGGCTGATCTTGCCATCAGAAATAGAGTTGCGCCTCTGCTCTCTCAACGGGCTACAGATCGGCAGCCTTCTGCCACTGGCTCTGCCCTCAGACCTAGTTTCACGTTATTAACCGTTGTAAATGTGTTACATGGCGATTAGGCCGGCTTTAGGAAAGGGAAAGGCACCAGAGAGGCAACTCTGCCGTTGCGGTTGATAATGGAAGCAAGACTAAAGAAAAACATAGGATTTGTCGACCTGGAAAAAGCGTTCGACACTGCAAAATGGTGCAAGATATTCGGAATTCTGAGAAAAATAGGAGTAAGCTACAGGGAGAGACGTGTGAAATACAGTACGTATAAGAGCCAAGAGGGAATAATAAAAATGGACGACCAAGAACGAAGTGCTCGGATTACAAAACAATGTAGTCTTTCAGACTTACTGTTCAATCTGTACATCGAAGAAGCGATGATGGAAATAAAAGAAAGGTTCAGGAGTGGGTTTAAAATTACAGGTAAATAAATGTAAAAAGTGGTGTGGCTAGGACCTCCCGTTCGGTAGACCGTTCGCCAGGTGCAAGTGTTTCGATTTGACGGCACTTCGGCGCCTGGGGATGAAATGATGATGATGATGATTAGGACTACACCCAGTCCCTGAGCGGAGAAAATCCCCGACCCAGCCAGGAATCGAACCCGCGCCCTTAGGATTGACATTCTGTCACGGTGGCCTCTCAGCTACAGGGGGTGGATTTAAAGGTGAAAGGACATCAGTGAGACGATTCGCTGATGACACTGCTGTCCTGAGAGTGAAAGTGAAGAAGAATTACATGATCTGCTGAATGGACTGAACATCCTAGTAAATACAGAATATGGACTGAGAGTAAATCGAAGAAAGACGAAAGTAATGAGAAGTAGCAGAAAAGAGAACAGTGAGAAACTTAAAATCAGGATTGAAGTCCACGAAGTAGATGAAGTTAAGGAATACTTCTACCCAGGCAGCAAAATAACCAAGGACGGACGGAGCAAGGTGGTCATCAAAAGCAGACTAGCACTGGCAAAAACTGCATTCCTGGCCAAGATAAGTCTACTAATACCAAACATGCGTTAATTTGAGGAGGAAATTACTGAGAAATTACGTTTTTAGCACAGCATTGTACGGTAGTGAAACATGGACTGGGCGTAAACTGGAACAGAAGATAATCGAACATCTGAGATTATGATACAGAAGAAGAAAAGTAGATGGACTTTTAAGATGGAGGAATGCGAGGCTCTGCACAGAATCGGAGAGGAAAGGTAAATGTGGAAAACACAGACAAGATGGTTCAAATGGCTATGAGCACAATGGGACTGAACATCTGTAGTCATCAGTCCCCTAGAACTTAGAACTACTTAAACCTAACTAACCTAAGGACATCATACACATCCATGCCCGAGACAGGATTCGAACCTGCGACCGTAGCAGTCTCTCGGTTCCGGACTGAGCGCCCAGAACCGAGACCACCGCGGCCGGCACAGACAAGAAGAAGGGACAGAATGATAGGACATCTGTTACGACATCAGACACTGGATTTCCATGTTACTAGAGGGGGAAAACTGTAGAGGAAAAAAGGTATGGAAAACATCCAGCAAATAATTAAGGACGTAGGTTGCAAGTACTACTGATTGTGAGAGGAAGAGGTTGGCACCATTCAGAAGACTAAAGCCTCAAAAAACCAGCTGTAAAAGTAACGAATGTATTTTCTACCGTATGTATCCTGAATTGTTGAGGCTCATACCAGTTCTAAAGTATTCTTTAGTGAAAGTATTATTGACGTAACGATGTTAAAGAAATACATCGTTGCTAATCTGACAAGGTGTGGGTACAACAGTGCTCGTGAATGCGTGATTTGAATGGATCCTGATTCCTGAGCAGACTTTTTCTCCTAAACGCTGATGAGCAATCACCATAGTTCTACTGGCTTTAATGGTAGCAGCTGAAGGTACAAGAGTTTAGCTCGTACATCAAAAGGAACTTAGATCTGATAGGCTAGTGAGTGTCTCGAGTAGGTCGGTATAGTGCGGGCATACACAGCATTTCTGTCGTTCGACATCAGGCCAGTACAGTGGCGAGGCACGGCGACGTACTGCGCGGTCGCCGGAAGGCAATATCTGTGTTCCGTAGCCCTGTTACAAAACCTCGAACAGTCCGCGATCTGCTGTACGGTATTTAAAAGAATGGTTGCAGGCTCTGGGTCGGTACAGAAGATGTAGGCTGCCTGTAGTGGCAGGTTATTGACTTCTAAGTTGCACACGCGTATATTGATGGCAGATTGCACCAACCTCCGCCGGCAGCGGTGGCCGTGCGGTTCTAGGCGCTTCAGTCCGGAGCCGCGAGATTGCTACGGTCGTAGGTCCGAATCCTGCCTCGGGCATGGATGTGTGTGATGTCCTTAGGTTAGTTAGGTTTAAGTAGTTCTGAGTTCTAGGGGACTGATGACCTAAGATGTTAAGTCCCAAGTGCTCAGAGCCATTTGCACCAGCCTCCGTCAAAAACCAAAGTAAGAAAAGTCCTGTGATCATGATTGAAAGTAAACCGCGTTTAAAAAGTCTGCGATGCACTGACGTTAATCGCCTGAAAGCTGACTCGTCAGCTAACTGTGCATTTGTCTACGGTTGACTCGTTCTATTGCAATGGAAGACGCCTTGAAGATGCAAAGATGTTAGTAAAGATATGAATTTACACACGACCGCCTATATACATATGTTTTCTAGACGATCACCGCCGAATGGCGTCAGTGCCACACACACTTTCGACAACAAGCAGAAGTGCGTGTATACCTATCTGCTAGTCCGTTCGTTTTTGTGTGGCGAAACAGAAAACAAAAGAAAGCAACAAATTTTTCGATGTGTCAAGCTTGCATATACTTCTCGATTTGGTGATAGGGAACGCATCATTCCTCGAAAAATAAGGGGTTTGACGACTGCATTATAAAAGGAGTTTTCCCGCCTCCTTTTTTTCATAGAGTTCGAATACCTACGTCATTTAAATATAACATTCATTAAATAACAAATGGTTCAAATGCCTCTGAGCACTATGGGACTTAACTTTTATGGTCATCAGTCCCCTAGAATTTAGAACTACTTAAACCTAACTTACCTAAGGACATCACACAACACCCAGCCGTCACGAGGCAGAGAAAATCCCTGACCCCGCCGGGAATCGAACCCGGGAACCGGGGCGTGGGAAGTGAGAACGCTACCGCACGACCACGAGATGCGGGCAATCGGATAGTCGACTGGTCACCTTGTTAGAGAAAAATAGGCAGTGTGGTCACATGTTGAGGCACTATTAAACTCGGCACTGTCTTAAATACCGTACACTTATATACTTAAAAGAAACTTGTCACGGATAGAAATTCAAGCGCGGTAGCTACCTAGTTTATCTGTGATCGAGGTCGATGCACCAGATACTGCGCTGACTATGGCTAAATGCCGACTGAACGTGTAATCGAGAGTGAAGCATTTGACCTACAGTGGTGACAGGAGACGGATAGCTGCAGAGGTCGTCGCCCCAGGTCGGAAAGGCAGACGAGTCCCGCCGGGGAGAGCGTTTCCGCAGTAAGGCACGGCGGCGACCTTGCTAGCGGTGTGTAGTTGGGCACAGCGCAGCGTCAGGTGGCACGTTTCAGCTCTCGTGACTGCGGTCAAAGCGGGTAAGCGTGCGGCCCATGGACCACGGGACCGGTGACTCGGAGTCGGCGGCAGACGCTAAAGGTCTCCGGTGACTTTAATTGGCGGAAGAACGCTGGCCGAAGCCAACACACTAGGACTGTCGACATTTTTAAAAATATCGGGAGTCCTGAACATCGATATTTAAGAAGATATTATCGGCTTTCGATATATGGAAAAGAGTACCGATATTTCGATATATCGTCGGAAAATAACTCTATGTACATGCCTATAAAAGTGTCGGCTGCACATTATAAATATACTCCCGGTTTTAGAGCTGTGTGTTTAAGTATGGTTTATTATTAGATATCCTGTACATAAACAAGCTAGCAGCTTGCGTGTCCCTCGTAGAGCAAGAATTGAAAGGAAAACGATGCACGTTCACGCTTGGCGATAACCACTTTGCTAACAATGGTAATTGCTTGTAAGTGGCACAAGGAAAGGTGCCTCATGGGTCCAAATGATTCTGAGCACTATGGGACGTAACATCTGAGGTCATCAGTTCCCTAGACCTAGAACTACTTAAACCTAACTAACCTAAGGACATCACACACATCCATGCCCGAGGCAGGATTCGAACCTGCGGCCGTAGCGGTCACGCGGTTCCAGACTGAAGCGCCTATAACCGCTAACCGCACGGCCACATCGGCCGGCCTCATGGGTCCATCGTTCCGTTTTGTCACATATCGGATTTGACCGGAACGCTTCATATTAACTTCCCTGTCTTTTTCATTTCTGCAAACGCCGGCGACCCAGCAGTAGTTTTGTCAAAACTGCGTGGTGAAGCTAAACGTTGCATTTATGTTGATAGCGCCGAGCGCCGATTACGTCAGCATTTCACCTCACACATCTACGCCCACCGCCATGACCAGTCTTATAATTTAGATTTTTGTTCACCATTTCCAGCAACTGTTTTTGAAGAATGTCTATGCGAAGAAATAGCACACTAGTTAAGTTAAAAATCGTTTTTGGTGTTTCTTCACATCGGAAATCTTGTTATTCCATCCTCCTCCCCCCCGCCCCCGTGCAATCAAAGTTCTTCTTTTCTGCCACATATAATCCATTCACACAGTCAAAGAGAAACGTAGCTCAGACAGCAGTAAGAAGAATTCACACAGTGAAACTAAGATTATGTCCTGCTACAATTTCAGAACAACTACTTCAAATATTTTCCGAAAATTGTGAAAAAATATCGGCACTGCATATTGCCATTTTCATATAGGTATATCGGGGGCGGGGATGAAACATCGCCGATGTATATCGGCATTTTGCCAACAGCCCTAAAACACACAGCGGATGCCAATTCCAAGTTCCGATAAGTTTCTATGCGACCATACTGCTGAGGTCATCTGCCCCTAGGCTTACACACTACTTAATCTAACTTAACAGTGACACCACCCCCACCCCCCCTCCACACACACACACACACACACACACACACACACACACACACACACACACACACGGCCGAGGGAGGACTCGAAACCTGACGGGGGCGACCGCGCGAACCGTGGCGAGGCCCCTCTAGACCGCACGGATGTGTCGACAACCCAGCCTCGCCGACTGGCCAGTTTTTATACACGACTGGGCAGGCCTTGTCGCGGTTGAGATCACGTACGCAGTCTGTCAAGTTTCTAGAGACGCCGGTTATTGCACTAGCGCCCGGTTCGTGATTGTCGAGCTCCCGGCACGGATGAACTTGCTAGTGTTTGTAAGCGTTCCGATTTCTGGATCGGGTTCTAGATTGTGCTCGCACTGCTGCTGGTGGACACCGTAGCACGTTAAAAGAAGGAACTGGAGAATTACAGATACTGCCGAATCCACCCGAAGGGCGCGGAGTGCACGCGGGGAAAGATAACATCGCCAGTGACAAAAATGTATTGCGAACTCCATGTCATTAACGATTTGCTGACCTCAGAATACGAAATTGGAGGATTACGAGAACTGTAAGGGGCCATCAAAAAGTTCACTTATCCTGTCACTCGTTCCACATCATTTACCATATAAAAATCATATGTCTATTTACCGTTCGACGGCCGTAGATTCCGAATTCGTATGCCAAATAGAAAAGTTGCCATGCCCATTGTGGCAATCGTCTCACCGTCGCACGAGGTTAAGGATTCTCGTCTGGCAAAACACCGTGAAGTATTGAGCAGAGTTTGGGCGTGCCGAGAGATACGTAAAGGGAAGTACTATTTCTTTCCTCACATACAGACTTTTACGAATATAAAAAAAAATGCGAATACATTTTTCGTGAGGAAGTCAATGACTTTACAGGATAAAGCGAAAGTGTGACATCGTTACCAAGCAGATGCGAATGATCTTACGTTACAGAGTATTTACCTGCCTTTACGAATTGATTTGTAAGAATCGTTAAAAATCGGTCTTGTTAAGATATGTGCGGGCATTGACATATTGATAGCAGGTTCTTTTTGTATGTTCACCTTGATAAGTTGTTCTTATGTAATCCCAAAACAGGTTACTGTTCTCCGATTGAAAGTGCAAAGGGATGTTTCGACTCCTGCTTTGGAAAGGGAGGATCGTAAGCAAAACGACTAGGCAAAGCTGTGCAGCAAACATATTTCACTCTTCTTGTAGAGTTATTTCCATGAGTTGAAAATTACGATTTATGTTGGCCCTTTGATCTAATACTCGATGAATGACAAATATTTTTAGGCGACAGAATGTTAATATCTCTTTCGCTACAAAAGTTTCCGCTATAATCAGTGGTTTCTAAAATGTTATGGTTCATATCATGGTATCTTTTCGATATCTGCACTGGATTAAGAAAGTCACTAACATAAAGGCTTATTTTGGGTAAAAAGCCGAACATTATGAAATAAAAATGAATTTAATTCCGTTCAAAGACGTAATAAAGAAGTTCACAAATGTTGTTGAGGAATCTTCAGGAAAGCAAATGCTTGGTGTCAAAATCAAATTTCGGCTTCTGATTCTGTGGAAACGGTTAAATAAACGACTCATAGTGCAACAGAAACGGGGATTCACTGAAGAACAATAATTTTGCCGGGTTTATAAAAAAAAAGAAAAATGCCAATACAATGTTTGACTGTTTCTTACTCTCTCACTGAGCCAAATTTAAAAATTGTAATCATCACTGTAACACTATGAATTTCCGATAAATTAGGTTAACTGTACTACTAAATGTGTAATATCAACTTAACGAGCCATTCAGTTGTAGGAAATCAGTGCTTAATTTCTGCTATGAATGAGAAAACTGTAGTTGCAGGCTCCTCTCCGCATAGTGCACAATGGCAGAAAGGCAGTGTCTGCTCTTCGTCACGTGGATTAAGGCTCCCGTAGACGATGGAACAATTTGTCAAACTTCGCGTGTTTAATTATGACACAGTGTACTACTTTGTTGGAGGTGTTTGCCAAACGTAAACTATGTTCGACGTGTTTGAGAGAAACGGTGATTGATCGCTGTTTTGACAAACAAGTTTGGCCGTTTACGCTTGAGTTTGTCAAACAAAAGCCAGTTGCTTGCCAGGCTTCAAAGATGAAACACCGTACGAGTGATGTTTTTCGCGCATTTTGTGTTGTTTGTTTATCTCTTCGTATCATATCGTCCAATCTAAGATCAAGAGAGTACTCGAAGACAAAAGATCACAAGCCACTGCCAAAAATGGCGGAGTTCTATCGTTTCCATCCATATATTACGCAGAAGGACACAAAGATTAAAATCAGTACTCCAATTACCACATACAAGCGGGTATACAACTAAATCATAGTCTTTTAGTACGTCACTTATTGTACGACGTGTTTCCGTGGTCACGTTACTTACTCTGTAGGACGTGCCTTGCAGCATACACAGTTTCAATCTTCGAAATGTGCCCCAGTTGTCAGATATGCCATAGTTACAGTTAATCGTTGAAAAACTGGAGTAGGTTTTCACACAACTGTCTCCTTTTGAGTGTGCGGGAGAAATAATTTTAAGAAACTATTAACATTTTGACTCGTCCATTCGGAGAAAATCGATGTAATCATAAGGGTCTGATTGTAATATTTCCTTTAGCAAATTTTCGTTGGTATATTTGTCTCTGTTTCAACCATTCCGTGGAGCAACATCTTGTTTTCTTTTTATTCTTTATAGACGGTGCAAGAACCAGTGCAAGAAATGCTTTGTCGGCATTGGTAGTACGTCAAAATACTGAGCGACGCGATACACACAGCATAAAAGTCAGGTTAAGTTTGACGAAATTGGTATGTAGGTGTGCTTGCTTGTTTGACAAACATGAGGAAAGCAAACAGCGAATTTGACAAACAAATTTTATCGTTTGCTGGTGTCTTATGAAATTGCTTTCAAATTTTAGCACGGCAGGAAAAGGGGCGTGCGCTGTCTGTATTTAAGTGTGGTCTGAGAGGTGCAACCTACTTCTAGTGTTCCAGGGATTTTACCTCTAAGCAAATTCTGTTGAATTAATGAATATGTGATGACGGTTCAAAGTCTGTGACGTACTGGTACTCTAACCCCGATTTTCTGCTTGTGGTGGACCAGTCACCTTCGCTAGTAGGCTATTTGAGCACGCCAGTACTTTCATTTTCACTGAAGCTTTCCTTCCTAATTACTTCAGGGAATGTTGTGTTAGCTGTAGTAACGGCCAGCACGTGTTTTCGCATACTGTCGCACGATAAGCTGCATGTGTGTGATTGAAGTGGATCTAAATTGTGAGAGGCCGACAGCCACAGGCAGTCACGTTGCGAGACGATTTCTGTCGCCAGGGGGAATGATAACAACACTTCCTCCCAGGACAACAATGCTCCATTAGCTGACTGACAGCATCCGTTGTTTCGCAAATGCCATTAGGCAGTAGTCTCTGGAGCATTCTGCCGGGGAAGGACGACAAAAGTTAAGTCGATGGGTTGTAAATACAGATGTCCCGTGGTGTGTTTAACGGGGTTTCCCAGACATCAGCTGCTCTTTCCTCGAATATTCTTGCTTAAGTAATTGGTGCGTATGTTTCAGTCGATATCACGCTAGTTGTAGTCGCAGTGCGAAACTGTGGCGTTCGGATTTGAATTTTAAATACGCCGTGTGGGTTTTTGGCGCTGAAGCAAGAAAAACAGCGTAGTGGAAGAAAAACTTGAATTTCTGTGCAAGCGTAAAACCGTGGCGACGGTGCACATGTCATTGAATCGCATTTTCAGCTTTCCTTAACCCTGTTGCCGTAGTGTAGATATATATCGCTGGATGATTTTTCACGGAATGTCTACTGCAGACGAGGGGAGAACTGCAAGGCGGCTTTTAATTTTTTACTTTGTATGTTATTTTCTAAGTCCAAAATAAAATCCAAAACGATTTTCCTCCTAACGTAGAGCTGACTTTCTCTGTTGAAACCCTTTTCAATTAAAAAAAGTTTTTCATGGAATCAATTTCTTAAGTACATCGTAGGCTTTTTCGGTAGATTTTGTCTTTTAGATATGTGGTGTCTCTTGTCAGAGTTGACTCGTAAGGAAAATATCAGGTCTTCGTGTAATCTTCGCACTGTGTCACGGAAACCTCGTAAGTACTAAAAGGACTCAGAATTCGTTACCGTAAGATAACGAGTGAGGCGAGAATTCGTTAACTCCCATTACTGATCTTCCTCTTGTATGTGTACGTTCAAAAATAAAGATTAAATCATAAACCTTATAAATATCTTATGTGATTTCGATCGCAGTACATTTTATTGCACCCTTAGATGAAGGAAGAGGAAAAGTTAAGTTATTCATCTATCAAGATGTACGTTATAATAATTTTTTCTTCTCTGGCTACCAAGTGTAGGTTGTCCATCAGTGTTCTTGATGTTTGTTGCCCATAGTATTTCAGGGCGCTGATTAATTTGATACGTATTACTAAATGAAACGTCACAAGCCTATAGTTTCAATCTTTCACATATTACTCATTCTTCTGTAATCTGTTAACATAACAATGCTTCATTAACACATTCAATCACTGCAACATATAACTAAAACTAACTCCGCCAAATATGTTATTAGCAAAAATATTACACTAAAATTATTTCAGTACTCTAAATGCTAACATTTTAAAATAAATTAATGGTATTTCACATAAATTACATAATTTTCATTTGTTATTTGCAAATGTTTCATTAATCAATAATATAAGATAGAAATACGTTACAATAAAGAGATTTTATAAAACAAAATGTATAGAGAAATGACAAAGTTATGCGAATTATTTTTGAACATCATTTAGGTGCAAGCGCTATTCACAAAAGCATTTCGTATTGATTCAGATGTGTACATACTATATGTACAAATAACTCAATAATAAAAGGTAACAAAACAAACCCAATAAATTGTATGGGTAACATTAATTTTGATAATTTTTATTATACTGGTGTATCGTGCTGCCTGTTAAAAAAAAAGTTTAATTACACATCGTGTTGGGCCACAGGTGGTCTACAGGAAAGGCGCATGACTGGAAACAGAGGTCGCGAAATTGAAACAGACCGAACCACGGAAATGCCTTTAAGCTAATTTTCACCTCACAACGATCTGAGGAGTCGCCAGGAAACAAGTGGTTGTTCTTCCACATTGAAGCGTAGGTCCTACTTTCCACGGTTGGATAACTTGCGTGGGTTTGGGATACGAAAGTCGCCGTAGTGGCATCCAATTGCAAAGGACTCGTCCATTGAGTCACACGCAACTGTTATTATTATTATTATTATTATTATTATCGATTATTCCCATTTAAAGAGAGCGTTTGAAGTTGAATTATTTATGATGATTGATTGTTTTTTCTGAGCCCAAATTTTCTTCATGTGTTCACTGTGTTGTTTCTTTCACTCCACTGTCCATTTGCATCCTGATCTCTTCTGTGTTGTGGTGTCAAATTTATGTTTTTTGATGATTTTCCTGAATTCAGTTCTATTTTCTGCACCGTTTACTGTTATGTGTGCTTGTCTGAGGTCCTCTTTAATTTCTTTTATCCATTTTGTTTTTCCCCTGCCTGAGTTGATGACTTTAAGAATTCGCTTTGAAATTCTGTTTTCATTCATCCTGTGGATATGTCCGTAGAACTGCATTCTTCTTTTCCGTATTGTATCCGTGATCATGTCTGTGTATTTATATAATTCTGATGTTGGTCTCCTCTTCCAGATTCCTTGCTCCTGTATCGGGCCAAAAATTTTCCTGAGAATTTTCCTTTCTTTTTTCTCTATTTCTTTGATTTTAGTTTGCCCACTTATTTGTGTTGTTTCAGATGCATACAGTGCCTCCGGAAGTAAGACAGTGTTGTTGTGCCTCAATTTTGCGTTAATGGCTATGGACTTTTTGTTATAATAGTTCCACGTGAGTTTATATGCTTTCTGTAGTTTTTTTATTCTTTCCTCATTGGCCTTTGGGTTGATCCCTGATGGCTGGATGATATCTCCCAGGTACTTAAAATGTGGTCGATTTTCCCATGGGTTGTCACAATAGCCAATTTGTCTTGTGGCACTCTTTCTATGTAGAGGGTTTTCTCATACGGGATTTGCAGGCCAGTTCTTTGTGCAATTTCGTGTAACTTCTCTATGGCGTTAGTGGCTTCTTTTCTATTATTTGTGAGGATTGCAAGATCATCTGCAAAAGCTAAACACTTCACATTGAATCTGTTATCTTTTCTAATGCCAATTTGCATTCCTTTGACTTCTTTTTCCCATGTCCTGACAATTTTTTCAAGAATGATATTAAAGAGTAATGGTGAAAGTCCGTCACCCTGTCGCACTCCAGTTTGAATTTCAAATGGTTGAGATATACCCCCATAAATTTAACCTTGGAGACTGTGTCAATTAATGTTTGCCCAATGATTGCTCTTGTCTTTCTGTCAATGCTGAATTCTTCGAGCGTTTTGCAGAGCGCTACTCTGTCTATTGAGTCGTAGGCCTTTTTAAAATCTACAAAACTGACAACTGTGTTTCGGGTGTTTCTCATCTGGAGAATCATTTTCAGATTCCAGATCTGTTCTACTGTTCTATGCATGACCGTCCCTTGCGAAAACCAGCCTGGTATTCTCCTATTTGTTATTATTACTATTATTATTATTATACGCTTTTAGTAGACGATTAGGCAATCTTCAGTACACGCAGCGTTTTAGGCTTCTACACTTGGACAAAGTCAGTTGATTAGTGATGTCACCGAACCATTCGCGACATGTTTGTCGGCTGGTGTACACGCTGACACAAGACGTGCTCCTACCGATAGCAGTCGATTAAGACAAGGAAGCATCTGGCGCAACAGAGGATCAGACGCTTACCTTCGTTTGTTATTTTGATGTTGAGGTACACAGGGTTCAGGTCAAATAGAAAAAATTGTTGGAGCATGAATACTGTAGAACAGAAGGGCATGCATGCTGTGTAAGAAAGAAGAGCCACATACGAGGTGTGGTTAAAAAGTAACGATTTTTTTTTTTCTTTCAAAGAATCTTTATTCATTCATCAACGTCAGCTTCGTCCACTTCAAAGTAATCCCACTTCGATATAATACACTAGTGTTAGCGCTTTTTCCAATTGTAGGACCACTTTGGTACTCACTTCTCAGCGATTCTATTTTTATCTCATCAACGTTGGCAAAACGACGTTTTTTCATGGTTCACTTCAGTCACTGGAATAGAAGTCCCAAGGTGGCATGTCCTACGAATACGATGGCTGGTGGAACACAACGTTTTTCTTTTTTTTCCCCAAAAAATCACTAACATGGAGGTGTCAGCCTCGGCATTATCGTGATGCAATTTTCACGTGTGGTTTTTGGCACTATTCTGGTCGCTTTCTTCGGAATGTTTCACGCAAACGGTGCGTAACTTACGGGTAGTTTATATATACTGTGCGAATATAAGGCAGCAACTCGAGATGCCCTAACCCATTGTAATCGATGAAAACACTGAAAAGAACCTTCATATGGGATCGACATTGTCGAATTTCTTCGGTCTTGGTTCTTCAGGCAGTTCCCACTGGGTAGGACCTCGCTTTCGACGTCATAGCCGTATGCACACCATTCGTCACATGTTACAACCTTCTTTAGAAGTTCTGGATCGCTCTCGACTTCATTCAGCGGTTTCTGAACGATGGATACGCTACGTTGTTTTTGTCCGAAATTTAAATATTTCGGTACAGACTTTGGTGCTACACGTTTCATACCCAAAACACCCGAAAGAATTGCTTGCCGACACCATCAGCAGCTTCTCTGATGGTGAGTTGGCGATTTTTCCGAATCATTTTCTTCTCTGCTTCCACTTTGTAGTCAGTAATTGATGTCCTAGGGCATCCTGGGCAGTCATAGTCTTCAAAGTTTTCTCGACTCTCGTTGAAACGTTTATAACACTCGTAAACTTGTCTGCTTCTCGTAGTAGATTCGCCAAAAGCTACAGTCAACGTTTGGAATGTGGTGCTGCATTTTATTCCATTTTTTCAAGCAAATTTTAATGCGAGTTCTTGAAGCCCTCTTTTTCTAAAGTAAAATTTGATGCACTCTGTTCCATTTTCAAGCAAATCCCCGACCCATATTTTTCGAAAGTAAAAATTCGCTGTGCAGTTGAAAAAATGTGTAACATTTCTCGCTGTCATCAATAAACTACAGTAAAAACAGCAGAAAATTAAAACATTCGTTGGGAATATATATGCCAGCAGGATAAAAAATAAGTTTTGAAAATCGGATGTATAAAGTCTGCGAAATTAAAAAATTCCCGCTGCTCTTTGATCACACGATTTACATTCACAGCAGAGTATGCCACACTCGTTGATAGCGCGCTAGCGAAATGAATGTTTGGCGGACGTGTCCCGGCTTTGCCGCTCTCGAGCTGACAGCGTCCAGTGCTCTGGCAAGTGGCGGCGTGAATTACAGCGTCCCTAGACAGGCTCACATTTGTCTGTGCGGCGGCTATTTAGTCGGCAGGCTGTTTGGCGCGGCAGCTGGCAGCGACGGACACGGGTCCCACAAATTACCGGGTCTGCGCCTATTGGCTGCTGAGTCCTCCACCGTGACCAAATCGGTGCTGATACACTGTGGGTCTGCCGGGCTGAAACACAGTCACGTGAACACCCTGCGACGCGTTGTTACTGCCCTTCAATCCCTACACTGGTCCCGAGTAGCTCTCCACGTTTGTCCATCCTGTGCAGGACTAATTATCTACTATAACCCACGTTACACTGTGTAAATTTATCGACCTGCTTGCCTCTGTCTCATAAATCTTCCTCTACCACTAACTTGCTGATAATTATTTGGTTAGAAATGATTTTTGATAACAGTTATTAACCACAAAAGTGTACGCCAGGGTCACTCAGACGCTAGAGCTTTTTTTTTGTGTATGCGCCACTGCACATTCATCTACATCTACATACACTACTGACCATTAAAATTGCTACACCAAGAAGAAATGCAGATGATAAACGGGTATTCATCGGACAAATATATTAGAACTGACTTGTGATTACATTTTCACGCAATTTGGGTGCATAGATTTTGGGAAATCACCGAGCGAGGTGGCGCAGTGGTTAGCACACTGGACTCGCATTCGGGAGGACGACGGTTCAATCCAGTCTCCGGCCATCCTGATTTAGGTTTTCCGTGATTTCCCTAAATCGTTTCAGGCAAATGCGGGGATGGTTCCTTTGAAAGGGCACGGCCGATTTCCTTCCCAATCCTCCTTTAACCCGAGCTTGCGCTCCGTTTCTAATGACCTCGTTGTCGACGGGACGTTAAACACGAACAACCACCACCACCACCACCTGGGAAATCAGTACGTAGAACAACCACTTCTGGCCGTAATAACGGACTTGATACGCTTGGGCATTGAGTGAAACAGAGCTTGGATGGCGTGTACAGGTACAGCTGCCCATGCAGCTTCAACACGATACCACAGTTCATGTAGAGTAGTGACTGGCGTATTGTGACGAGCCAGTTGCTCGGACACCATTGACCAGACGTTTTCAATTGGTGAGAGATCTGGAGAATGTGCTGGCGAGGGCAGCAGTCGAACATTTTCTGTATCCAGAAAGGCCCGTACAGGACCTGCAACATGCGGTCGTGCATTATCCTGCTGAAATGTAGGGTTTCACAGGGATCGAATAAAGGGTAGAGCCACGGGTCGTAACACATCTGAAAGGTAACATCCACTGTTCAAAGTGCCGTCAGTGCGGACAAGAGGTGACAGAGACGTGTAACCAATGGCACCAAATACCATCACGCCGGGTGATATGCCAGTATGGCGATGAATACACGCTTCCAATGTGCGTTCACCGCGATGTCGCCAAACACGGATGCGACCGTCATGATGCTGTAAATAGAACTTGGAACCCGCGTGTCAGGTTCGCTCAGTGACACGGGTTTTGCCAGCAAGGAACCTCTCTGCTGCAGAAGTTCATCGACAGATTTGCAAAGTGTACGCCGATACTGTTATGAGTGAAAGCAAAGTGGGTACGAGAATTCAAAGATGACCGTGACAACGTCCATGATGACTGCTCCGGTCGCCCTTCTTTGATTACAGACGATTTGGTGGCTTCAGTTGAAGAGAGGATTCGTGAGAACAGGCGCTTCACAATAACAGGTCTCTCAAACGAATTTCCTGACGTGTAGGATCAGTGCTTTACAACATTGCTTCTGAACACCTAAAGTTAAAGAAACTGGGTTCCCATTGGGTCCCGAAACTCCTGACAGAGGACCACAAAAACCAAAGTTTTGAGTGTGCGATGAAGTTCTTGACTCGTTATCACGAAGAAGGTGACGGCTTCGTGAGTCAGATTGTCATGGCGTCGGTGTTTTGTTGGTCGACTTCATGCAACGAGGAACCACTATCAATGCAGAAGCGTACTGCCAAACCCCGAGAAAGCTACGCAGAGCGATTCAAAGCAAAAGACGCGGCATGCAGACAAAGGAAATTCTCCTCCATGACAGTGCAAGACCTCACACTGCAGGTCAGACCTCCGATTTATCGGACAGTTTTGGCTGGGAAGTTTTAGACCACCCACCCTACAGTCCTGATCTTGCGCCGACCGATTACCACCTAAAACATCTCAGTGGCAACCATTACAATGATGACGACGCCGTGAAAACGGCCGTGAACTCTTGGTTATCGGAGCAGGCGGAAAGTTTTTATGAAGAGGGTGTTTTAAAATTGGTTGAGAAGTATGATATGTATTTGAACAAACTTGGCAACTATGTCGAAAAATAAAGTATGTACTTTCTGAAAACAAATTTACTTTTTTGATATAATCTTTCGTTGTGTACTTATGTTCAAAAGGACCTTACTTAAAAAACACGTCTCGTTGATAGCCAGCTACCACGCAGCTGTAGGAACAGCAGTTTCGTGCCGGCACGCTAGATTTAATCTTTAGCGCGCACTTTGTTTCTTTACTAAGAAAGCAAACAAACCAAATTATTATTACTAAACCGCAGCGACACAGTTTGAAAATCACTGCATTTGATAATGAAGTAATTTGTTAGAAGTTCTATGATCGAAAATGGTACAAATGATAGGCACAATTTTAGGGGATGGACGTGTGCTAGCATTTGCAAGAAATTTCTTGCAAGTTAAATTTTCTAATTGAAATATTTCACAAACAAAATTGTAATAATAAACTTTTGCAAAATACAGCGTGGATAAAGAATTAAGAAATTTCAGCTACTCAAATGTGCATTACGCGCAGAACAGGAAACTGAAAGGGAAAAAATAAAATTATCGAGGGAGTGCAATTGAACAAGTGGAGCTAGTCTCCCTTGCTACTTTTCAGCTATTATAGGATAAAATAGGGAGCCGTTGACCTGTGTGTGGTGAAGTAGGCAGCAAGTTAAAAAGGGACTTTGGCTGTGGTGCCAATCATAGCAGGAGGGTTCGTCTGTACATTGCAGGAACAAGATATTGCCTCTGAGCGAAGTACACACTTGTAACACATTTTTTTTTCATTTTTGTATTACAGTTGACACATCTATTTTATTTTAAAATACATGTTGTGGCTCTTTAGTCATGCTTAATCGAACCAACAACGAACAGCGCAGTCAGCATTTGTTGATGTTAGCTATTATAACTGGTAGACTTGGGGCTCCGGGTACAACAGCGCCTGCCCACAGACTGTTGTGTACTACCTGCGAAAAAAATAAAAAAAGGTGGAGAGGTGTTGGCAAGGTGCTAGTGACGACACCTCATTATGGGCTATCCCGCCGCCTATTTCTGGCTGCCTGCTAGCCCACGCTTTGATCTTTTAATATCGGCACACGACTCGCTTCGTTAATTATTTCTGAAAACAGCCCGTACCAAGGGCTTGCGTAAATGCGTGCATACGCTAAGAGGCTTGGAGTTCGTCCCTCGAACGTTTAGGTACGACTATATGTCAGCTGTAAATCCGTCTTGGACTCTCCGTCCGGTCATTGAAATGTTTGTTCGTTCTCTGCAGTTGTCATACCACACATTGGTTATAGAATATGAGTCGTGTGGTAAGAATACGTTACCGTCGCAAGAAAATGTGATGAATAGCGAGAGCAGGCGAGATACCACAGAAATGAAAGCAACAAATAAAGAGCTGTGAACTAAGTTCCAACATAGGAATTCAAGACTCAGAACGTCCAAAACGGAACGCAACTTCAACAACGTAAAAAACTGTCTTTTGACAGAGCACAGAGGAACTGGGTGATTGCGAAACTGTTGCGTTCATTTGTTGCAGCTTATGTGACAAACTGTTACTTTCCTTAATTTCCTTTGGAGTGATCACATTCATACGAACACCTGAATCGGGCAAGGAGGCATATCTCACTCATTCACAGTCGTACAAATTATCTGCGCCGATAAGAGCTCTGTGTCATATGACACACGTAGTGTCACTAATGTCGTGTGTGACACACCAGACGTGTTTTCCGGTGGAGAAATCGGTTGACTTACAGCCTTGTCAGCAAACGTTTGCGGCCCTATTCGAAAGCCATATCCTTTCGGTTGCTTTCGAGTAGTTACGTAGAATCAACTTTCTTTATAGGCCCCTATGTTACTCCTCGCTATTGCAGACAAACGCTACACCGCGCCTCATGACACAAATTTGAATAAAACAAACAGCGGAAAGAAAGTGATGGCACGGGGGTAGTTTGAACACGTCATGCGCTTGGCAGTTCACCATCGTAACCACGACGACATTCTGCTCGCGGGTGCTCTACACTGCACTTCTTATTCTTGGTCCTTTCACTGTTTCTATTTTACCTTTTTTCCTGTTTTCATCCTTGATCTCTGTTCAGTTTTTGGCGGGCTTTCCTCTGGGCCCTCATATCACTCAATCTGAGGGATGTGTGACGGGTAGTTCCCTTGTTAGGAGCAACGTTGATCTGTAGCGTTTTATGTTAAACAACACGTAGCTCATCTGATAAATATGGTACTAATGACTTAATGATAAGATATGGCTTTTTTAAGTCATTGACAGTAGCGACTAAACTGTGATGAAACTTTCTTTATCCCGCAAAAATTTGTTCTTTCCAAAGGAGTAATTACGCAGAGGTTGTGAACCAATGATTCCGAGAAATGACGGAAATTATGATCTGAACAATCGAACACTGAATTTCCATCCAGCCTCAACATCCAGTGTGTCATCGTTAAGGCCCAGATAGCGCAGTAAATCCGTGGCGTTTCGTAACCAAACTTTGAAGAGCGTCTTGAAGTGGGCAAGTCAAGAAACCGCGTCTACAGCTTACGGAAAGCAAAAGAGAGGGAGATGTATGAGTAGACAATAAATCCTTTCAAAACGGCTCTGAGCACTATGGGACTTAACATCTGAGGTCTTCAGTCCCCTTGAACTTCGAACTACTTAAACCTAACTAACCTAAGGACATCACACACATCCATGCCCGAGGCAGGATTCGAACCTGCGACCGTAGCAGTCGCGCTGCTCGGCCACCGCGGCCGGCTAATAAATACCTTCCCTCGAAAATTTCCTTTCGTAAAACCCCCTGTGTTACCAGAGACGATGTGTCACTGATCTCATTTGTACTAAGATTGCAGTACAGGTGAAGTGCCTAGTTGCTTCCACCGCCATGAATGGAAAGCATAAATTGTGAATAATGTTCACCGACCTGCAGTCTTCTGTAGTAGTTCCTGTTCCCCGTGCAGAAAACAGCACGTAGTTCGTGAATCCGTTATCTTGAGGCTGCAATAAACTGTTAGCGAGGAACCGGCATTGTATAAATAATTAAATTTCGAATTGATTTGTTTAAACGGGATGCCACTCGCTTTGTCAGCAAATACGAGAAACTGCACAATTATAGACCACTGTACGAATCACAAATAGCATCCATTCTTCCCGCTTACACAGTGAATAAACAAAATAATGAACTAAGTGTTTACGTAGTGACTGTCAAACTAGTTTTCAATGTTTAAAAGCCAGATGTTGCTAGTTAAGTTCTTAACAAACACTGACTGCAGCAAACAACGCGTCTGTCCTCTGACGCTGCGGTTTGAGCTCTTAGCCGAAGCAACACGTCCACCATCCAAGTGAGGCGGGACCTAACGATCTCCGAAGCTATTCGTCTGCCTTTTCGTTTAACAATTGTTTATAATTCAGCTGGAAATTAACAGTTTAGAAATAATGGAAATATAACCCTGGAATATTTCCATGGAAAGCTAAGTCTGGTATCAGAACCCGACCTCGGGGAAGATTGGTTAGGATTCCGTAGAAATGTTGTAACACGTGAGGCAATACTGACCTGCAATTTATCTTAGAAAATAAGAAAAGGCAAACCTACGTTTCTAGCATTTGTTGACTTAGAGAAAGCTTTTGACAATGTTGATTGGAACTCTCTTTCAAATTCTAAAGGTGGCAGGGGTAAAATACAGGAAGCGAAAGGCTATTTACAATTTGTACAGAAACTAGATGGCAGTTATAAGAGTCGAGGGATATGAAAGGGAAGCAGTGGTTGGGAAGGGAGTAAGACAGGGTTGTAGCCTCTCCCCGATGCTATTCAACCTGTATATTGAGCAAGCAGTAAAGGAAACAAAAGAAAAATTCGGAGTAGGAACTAAAATTAATGGAGAAGAAATAAAAACTTTGAGGTTCGCCGATGATATTGTAATTCTGTCAGAGAGAGCAAAGGACTTGGAAAGGCAATTGAAAGGAATGGACAGTGTCTTGAAAGGAGGGTATGAGATGAACATCAACAAAAGCAAAACGAGGATAATGAAATTGTAGTCGAATAAAGTAGGGTGATGCTGAGGGAATTAGATTAGGAAATGAGACACTTAAAGTAGTAAAGGAGTTTTGATATTTGGGGAGTAAAATAACTAATAATGGTCGAATTAGAGAGGATATAAATTGTAGACTGGCAATGGCAAGGAAAGCGTTTCTGAAGAAGAGAAATTTGTTAACATCGTGTATAGATTTAAGTGCCAGGAAGTCGTTTCTGAAAGTATGTGTACTGAGTGTAGCCATGTATGGAAGTGAAACATGGACGATAAATAGTTTAGACAAGAAGAGAATAGAAGCTTTCGAAATGTGGTACCACAGAAGAATGCTGAAGGTTAGATGGGTAGATCACATAACTAATGAGAAGGTATTGAATAGAATTGGGGAGAAGAGAAATTTGTGGCACAACTTGACAAGAAGAAGGGGTCGGTTGGTAGGACATATTCTGAGGCATAAAGGGATCACTAGAGGGAGACAAAGAGATGAATACACTAAACAGATTCAGAAGGATGTAGGCTGCTGTAGGTACGGGGAGATGAAGAAGCTTGCACAGGATAGAGTAGCATGGAGAGTTGCATCAAACAAGTCTCTGGGCTGAAGACAACAACCACCACCCTGCTATTGAGAGATACTTGCATATGAAATGCAAGTAAATTCCCTGTTCAGTTTTTTTAGTATTAATAACAATAGCTTATTTTGACGCACGAATACAGCAGCCGATTACGGGGAGGGACCACAATTTAAGCAGTCTTTCTCACTGTTCACGTACCGAATAAACCATCTGTCACTGGTACCTCTCGTCCCATTACATCTTCCCACTGTTGCCTTTTCAACTGCTTTAAGAAGAATATCTTGTAGCTGAATATGACGCCTGTAAAGTCACAAATATTAAAAGCGGAGGTCAGTCATCACGCGACCTGCGACTACAAACGCCACACTGACACGTCCCATCCATAAATCTCTTCAAAGCGGCGCTTATCTGCAGAGAACTCAACTCGTGAAGCGTGACAGGCAAATATCTTTGTGTAAACACGCTCGTAAAACGCCAGTAAACAGACAGAAGAAACATTAGTGTTGGAAAACAGTACATTTTCTTCTTCTTTCCAATCGTCCTTACATAAATTAACGTGTGCAGCCAAAATGATTGTTTTAGTCTCAGAAAATTATTTTTGCCGTTAGGAGTGATTTTCCCAGGAAGTGAAACTTCCTGACATATTAAAACTGTGTGCCGGACCGAGACTTGAACTCGGGACCTTTGCCTTTCGCACGCTAGTGCTCTACCAACTGAGCTACCCGAGCACGACTCACGCCCCGTCCTCACAGCTTTACTTCTGCCAGTATCTCGTCTCCTACCTTCCAAACTTTACAGAAGCCCCTGCGAACCTTGCCCGCGAAAGGCAAAGGTCCCGAGTTCGAGTATCGGTCCGGCACACCGTTTTAATCCGCCAGGAAGTTTCATATCAGCGCACTCTTCGCTGGAGAGTGAAAATCTCATTCCCAGGAAGTATTTACGAGATGATATTCAAAATAGTCCCCTTTCGGAGTGAATACACCGATCTCAATGGTTATGCCACTTACAGATGGAAGGTTTTCTTTGTAATATGTTTAGTACTTTCTGCAAATCCCCTTGAATCTCCTGCACTGTACTATGAATTCTTCGCTGCCGCAACCCCCCCCCCCCCTCACCCCTCCCACACCCCACATCGTTCTCACCCCAATTTGATTTCATTTTGGGAAGAGGAAGAAATCTCGCAGATTTAAGTCTGGTGTGAACAGCTGGTGGAGTGAAACTGTCATCTTTCTTTTTGTCAATATGTCCTAAATAATGTAGATCGTACGCTGTCGCGCAGTTGTCATGGTGGAGTACCTAGTCCTTCGTACCCATTTGTTGTGGACGTTTTCCCCTCATGACCTCTTCTCAGATGTCTTAACACATCACAGTATAACTCTTTATTGGTCGTCTGACCAGGGCGGACAAAATCTGCGAACAGTCCCGCCAATAGGGGCCAAAACTCAACTGCATATAGATTATATACCGCCTTTTGTGAATGCACTGGAAGTCTTATTTTGAGAATTCGCGTTTCACTTTATTTAAAAGCGTCTTTAGTAGTCACTGCAA